>NC_056672.1:42752500-43405277 GCF_018350195.1 Panthera tigris
ACTTATTTATTTTGTAACTGGGAGTTTGTACTTTTTGACCTCCCATCTGCTTTACATTCTTCTCAAGCTGTTACAATATTCTGCATTGTCATCTGCCTCTGTAATGTCTTCCAGATCTTAACACTTCATATGGTCTGAATCTCCACCTCTAGAAAAGTTGTTTATGGGCACACATGAATAGAAGGACCAGGACTAACTCCAGAGCTTTGGGAAGGAGTAGCTGATGGAGACCTGAGCCTCCATTTGGTTTACACCCCCATTTTTCTTCTCCATGCCAAGGGCAAATACTGTCACCCTTAATGAAACTTCCCAGAGATAGTGTTGTCTCTGTAGAGTTCAGAATAATAGTTGGAAGCTGACTGGGAGAGAAGTGGAGAAAGGGCCTCTTCGGGCAAAGAACAATGTGAGGAAAGATCTGGAAGCCAGACAGATAATGGCATACTTAAGGAGCTGCCCTCACATGACAGGAACATAGAATCCAAAGGGGAAAATGGAGACGAATAGTGTCCTGGCACATAATGGGTGCTCAATAAGTATGAATATACGGACATATGAGTGAGACTTAAGGGAGAGGATGTACCAAAAAATCCATCTTCCCTAAAATCTGGAGAGGAGTTATTGCAAGAGGGATCCACAGAGCCATATGTATATCACGTGTCATCTGTAGACTGGAAGGATAATATGGAATGTTTCAAACATATATTCACTACTTTTTTGTCAAACGGTATTTTGATTAGTTCATAAAACACAAATTCAAATAAAAGGATTACTGAACTTGTGGTAACCTTTTGTCATAAATTTTAGGCAATAGATGTTAAAATTATGTCTATGCTCCTGAAAGTGACTGGGAACACAGTTTGTACTAAATTAGAGTTGAAAGGCTGAAATTTACCAATCTGTTGAAGTAACTTCCTCCTAAACCTAGTTTGTTGAGAGGTTTTATGATGAAGAGGTTTTGAATTTTGTCAAGTGCCTTTTCTGCATCTGTTGAGATAATTGTGTGGTTTTTATCTTTCAATATGTTAATGTGGTATATCATACCAATTGATTTTTGTATGTTGATGAAATTCACTAATCCAGAATACACATTTATGTCTCATACTCTCCTTCTCTGAGACATTTTCCTAGTCTCCAACCAGGCACCATTTGTCAATTTTGTTTAACTGTTAGTGTACCACTTCCTTTCTTGGACCTTCTCACCAGACTGAGCAAAGCTTCCTTACACCAGACTTCCCAGCACCACCTCTACCAGTATTGATGTCTTTTTTATTTGTAACCCCAGGCAATTTTTCTGCTTTTCCTTCAGGAGAACTACTTGGAAATAACCACTTCCCACTCTGCCTGCTGTCTACTCCTCTATACCCTTTCATACCAAACCTTCCAAACATGTTCTGTATCACGATTTCCGTTTTTATCCATCCCTTCCTCCCTTAATCTCATTTTAGTCAGGCTTTCATCCTCACCATTCCACCAAAACTATCCTTGTCAAGGTCACCCACCGGTGGTTTCCACATTGTTACGCCTCGTGGCCAACTGCACATTCTGTGACCTGGCAGTAGCGTTTGACCTGTTGACCAATATCCTTCCTCCAAGGAATCCTTTTGAACTTGGCTTCCAGGACAACCATTCTCTTGGTTTTCTTTCTGCTTCCCTGGCTGTTCTTCCTAAGTTTCTTTTGCTTGTTCCTTCTCACATCCAGGTCTCAAAACTTGGATTATTTCTTTATCTACCTGCGTGCTTTTGGGATCTCAGCCAGTCTCGTGGCTTTAGATATGATTAATACACTGAAACACCTGCTCTGAGCCTCTCCCCTAAATTCCAAACTGGTGTACCCACCTGCCTACCTGATAGCTCCACTTGGATAGCTACTGGGGATCTCCAGCTGAACTTAATTGAACTCCTGACCTTCTCCCTATGCCAGTTTGTAGCCACTCTATTCAAAACCCTTCAAGTCATATTTGACTCATCTTGGCCAGGCCTACAGCAACTCCTATTGGTTCTACCTTCAAAATGTATCCTAAATCTTTCCACCTTTACCCACACCACTACCACTGTGATCTAACCCAAGAGCACCTCTGTAAAGAGGCAATAGTCTCCTAATGGGTTTCTGTGCTTCTACCCTTACCTTTTCCCCTGAAGCTTGTTTTCAGGACAGTAGCCATAGTGTAACAAAGTGATGTTGTCAAAACACGAGTCAGGTCATGTCACCCCTTGGCTCTTGATTTCACTCTAAGTTAGAAGTTAGAAGCCATAGTTGCAACAGTGGCCACAGGGCTCTGTGGAAGCCAGTCTCCTGTTTCCTCCCTGACTTTTTTTTCCCTTCTGTTCTTTTCCAGCTCACTCTGCTCTAGCCATACCAGTTTCTTTAATATTCCCCAAATACGTCTTCTTGGTCCTTTATACTGGCTGTTCCTCTACTTGGGCTACTCTTCCCCAGATATCCTCATTGTTTGCCCCCTTGCCCAATTCCAATCCTCTTTGGTAGGTTGCCTTTTTGACTTTTTGGCCTTCTCTGACTGCCATATTTAAATCACAACTTCCTATTCTGGGCTGTAACTGTCCCTCTCCTTCTCCGTTGCTTGTTTCATATTTCTCCATTTACCACTTCTATAGAACTTATTCAGTTATCTTGTTTATTCCATGAAGGTATTATGTTGGTTCTTTTTTTTCATTGCTGCGTGTGTAGGGCACAGAAAAATGCCTAGTGCCTAGTTGAAGCTCACTCAATATTTTTTGACCGAATGAATGAATTGGACAGAATACATATTTATAGTCAGACTTCTAGGGTTTGTTTGGCTCACTCACATTCCTACTATTTCCACTCTGAGTCATCCTGTCTAATAGAATGTTTGGGTCACCAGGCCTATCTTTCTTTCTGAATTTATATGACAGCAGTGTCACTATTATCTCAGTGCTTTTTGCCATCTGTATTTAGAGAAACAGCATCTTGCTCAAGTATACAGTAACTGTTAGAAAGGCCAGTGTGGTTACAGAGAAAAACTGCTTTCGTATTTCAGTATATTAACATATTTTATAAACAGAAATTTTCATCTCCTCTGGAAAGTTTTGGTTAGCACTAGAGTTTGGTAGACTAGAGGTGGATTATGACAGGTAAATTTTTATGGTATTTTATAATTCCCGAAAGAGAAAGGTAGGCCGGTCATTACTATCACCATCTCTGTTTCTCATCCAAGGAAACTCTGCTAGGTTTCTCTTTATCGCACAGAGAGCTTGTCAGTACTGAAATTAAAACAATAGCTTCAGACTGCAGAAACCATATATTTACAGAATAAGATAATAAGAACCTCCTTAGATTGCAGCGCGCGCACGCGCGCGCGCACACACACACACACACACACACACACACACACACACACACACAGGTTCACTTACCCAGAGAGCACCTTTTTCTTTTACCCTGACTTCTTTCTTCTATATTTTAGCATAAGATAAAATTTCTTTTCTAGCATCAAGGTAATACTCATTCATGGTAGAGAAATTGGAAAATACAGAAATATGAAAAATAAGGTAACCTCTCACTCCATAAGTAAGAGGTAATAGCCGTAAATATGTTGGTAATTTTGTCTTTATTTATAGGTCTGTATCATAAGATTGATTTAAATAAAATTAGGATCATACTGTGAGTCTACACAGTTATGGTACTTTTCAAGAGAATTAAAAGATACCTTACTTACAGACTCATTCATTCATTCAATAAACTGGGGACCCATTGTATGCCAGGAACTTTTCTAGACACTGGGTTTGAATCAGTGAATAAAAAGATTTATCCTCTTCCCTCTGAAAGCCTACAAAATTGTGAGGCGAGACAGACAGCAAACAAAGAGATAAAACATTATGAGATGTGAACTGCTATAAAGAAAATGAACAAGGAACAATGAGAGAGGGAAAAGAGCCCTTAAGAGTCTCATGAGAAAGGATGATGTGAGAGAGAAGCCATCAATCCCTACAGGCTGGGAAGTAGCCCGTTATGGGACACACTAGGGCAATAGCACTCCCAAAAGAGGGAGTAGCACGAGAGATTGAGAAAGGTCCATATGGCACTGGATGGCCAGTGACAGGAAGAGTGGTTTGCCATGGCATTTTATTCTACAATTTATGAGAAATCCTTGAAATCTGTTAAGAATGGAAATGAAATGCCCCCAATGAATGCTTTTAAAACTGTACTTGATGGTGACGGGCAGAAACGAGAAGACCCATTAATGGCACTAATGATTTGGAACAGGCTGGTGGCAAGGTAGATGGAGAGAAATGGACAGATCTGAGAAATATCTCACAGGTGGAGAGGACACGACTTGCTGAAGTGTTGAAAGTGGAAAGTGTGTGAGAAAAAGGAAGGAAACAAAGATGACTCCTACATTTCTGGCAAGAGCACCTGGGTGTCTGGTGGGCTGGTGATACCATTTACTGAACTGGGGAAATCTAGGAGAAAAACGTGTTGGCAGGAGAAGGAGTGTGAGAGGAGGTGTAAGATGAATCAGGAGTTAGTTTGAAACCTGTTAAATTTGAGATATTTGGAAGACATCCAAACAGAGATGTCAGAGAGGCAGTCGGATGGTAGCAGCTGAACATAGAAGTAGAAAAGGAGGAAACTGACATTTCTTGAGCATCTGCAAGTCTTAGATACTGTGTATATGTGGGTTAGTACTCCCCAGACATAAGTAAACCTATTTGATAGAGAAACTAAACATCGGTGTGCTCCTAAAATGTAAACAGTATAAGTACAAGGCCAAGACTTGATTCCCACTTTGCCTGGCTTCAGTTTCCATGTACCAAGACTGATAGTCGTTCTCATTTGATTTAATGTTTAAGTGAGCTAGACTTGGCTGAATGGACATTCAATTAACCACACTTTAGTAGTATTTAAGAATATAACATTGCACTTACTCATTTAATACAGCGAAGTATAAAATGTTTCCCTGTACACAGTTTAGAAATAGGTTTGTCTTCAGGCAATCCCACCATTGCCCCTTCCCAGTCTTCTATGAAAGGTGTCAGACATGTTGCCACAATAGCTCAAGTGCCAAATATTCCATGGAGCATATTTTTAAATAAATGTTTTATTTTTGCATAGTTTTAGATTCACGAAAACATTGCAAAGTTAGTACAGAGTTTCCATATATCTCACACCTAGATTACCCTGTGGCCAACACATTATATTACTATGGGGTACATTTGTCATAAATAAGAAACCAATGTTAGTCTATTATTACTAATTAAATTCTTAACATTATTCAGATCTCCCAAGTTTTCCCCTAATACCTATTATTGGTCTAGAATCCCATCCAGGATACTACATTATATTGAGTTATCATGTATCCTTAGGACGCTCTTGGCTCTGAGAGGTTCTCAGACTTTCCTTGTTTTTCATGACCTTGACAGTATTTGGTACCTAGTCAGTTGTTTTGTGGAATTTCTGCAATTTGAGTGTGTCTGGTGATTTTTTCATGGCCAGGCTGATATTAGAGTTCATGGTAGGAAGAGCACAGAGGGGCGTGCCTTCCCCTTCACGTCAGGTCAAGAGTACCTGCCATCAACAAGACATCGCTTATGATGTTAACTTTGATCATTTGGCTGAGGTAGCACTTGCCATATTTCTTCACTGTAAAGTTAGTTACTACCTCCATCTCATGAGGCATATTTTAAATTTTTTTTTTCAACGTTTTTTATTTATTTTTGGGACAGAGAGAGACAGAGCATGAACGGGGGAGGGGCAGAGAGAGAGGGAGACACAGAATCGGAAACAGGCTCCAGGCTCCGAGCCATCAGCCCAGAGCCCGACGCGGGGCTCGAACTCACGGACCGCGAGATCGTGACCTGGCTGAAGTCGGACGCTTAACCGACTGCGCCACCCAGGCGCCCCTCATGAGGCATATTTTAAATGTCATTGATTTCTTTCACGTGCCTCTGGAGCTCACATTGTGTACCTACGCAGGTTTTCGTTCTAACAATTCATAGAATATTTAGTACTTGTGAGTACCAGGCAAGTACTAAGGGATTATCTTGAAACAACCCTGTATGTAGTGGTAATATCTCCCTTTTTTTTTGTGAGGGCAAAAAAACCTACACAAGCTGAGAGGTTGTGTAACTCACCTATAGTTGCACAGCTGTTGACTCCAGGCAGCATGATTCTATGCCCATCTTTCAAGGGTGGAGCTGACTCCCTGCTCTGCCTACTCTAGATCTCAGCCAAGATCAAGACAGAGCAGAGAGACCAAGATGAAGGCCCTGAAGACTTTGTCATCCTCCGTCTGGGAATTTCTCCCTGTCTTTGGGGTTTAGTTCTCTGTTCCCTTGCTTTTAGCATTTGTTGTTCATGATCACATTTCTTGAAACTAAGGAAGAATATGTTCGTGAGTGGGATGGTACTGTTGCCAGGTTTCTACTCTTGGAAAAGAAGTCCAGAGTCTTTAACTTTGATCTTTTCAGATTCTAATGGAAATGGTTTTTTTGGAGCCCTCATAGTGATTGCTGCTTTTCTGTTTATATTCTAAGTAATCAGCACCCTCACCCTAGATTAACCCGTGGTGGTTTGACACGGCCATTGACACACTCGTGTGTCTGGCTACATCTGTACATGTCAGATTCCAGGACCAGGTTGAATATCTCTGAATGAAAAGGCTCTTACTGTTCGCATCAAATGCCATTTCATCCTTAGCCATACTGAGACCTACTTCCCCTTCCTGTGATAATGATGGAAAATGTGTTTGTACTTTTCATCAAAGTTGGGGAGAAATTCCATCCAGTTGTTATTTTTAGGTTGCTCAAAGAGATAAGAAACTACAAGTCTGTCTCCTAAATTCAATATGTATTCATACAGCCAAGATTAGATCTATCAAGTTAATTTATTTCAGAAGCACAGAAATCAAATTAAAACTTTTGATATATTTTCAGGAGACTGTGAAGAAAAATGTACATATCATTCATATATATTTTGGAAAACGCAAAGTGCAATACAAACAGTTGATATTCTTGACATTTCAGTGCAATTCAGTTGCCATAATGTAATTCATCTTTTATCTTAAAGAGTCATAAAAGGTATGGTTAATGAAAATTTCGCATTTATGTGCATCTATAATTACAAAAGTAATTGTATGTTAAAAATTTTCATATTCACTCCAATGCGAGGGGCATTTCTTTCTTCTAGAGGCTGACATTTATCCTATAAATTTTAAAACTGCCTACTAAATGATTAGCAACATTTTTATGTCTCCAAGTGAAAACAGACCCAGATAATAAACAAATATCGCTTTATGTTAACCTTTAATTTTTTACCCCTCACGTATAAAAGAGGTCATGTATAATAACATCCGTCCTCCATGGCAGACTATGAGCCCATCAATATGGGAGGTGGGCCACCCTGGAATTATATCCCTGGAATTAGCACCGTTTACCCTGTGTCGCCACATACCCAAGTGGAGCGACCTGACTTGGCATATCTGTTTGCTAGCTCAGGAGTAACAACGTGACAGTGGTGTTTAAAGACACTGTGTGCAGAAATGATTGATTTATTCCACATTGGCACTTTTAGATCCATCTGCATATCTGCATTTCTGTCCTTTTTTCTCACTGTTCTCATACTCTGTGCTGTTATTTACCTGAGATGCTTTTGGCTTTCTGGGAGGGGTTTGGTGCTTTTTATATGAATGTTATGGATAAAACACTTTGAGCTCCACAGAGGAAAATCACTATCTAAATCTTATACATCTCAAATGTCCTCTTGTGCAGAAACCTAATACAGACTGCCTCTGAGATACATATATCTGATATACTTCTGTGTCATATAAATGAAAATGTGGGTATTTAGAAAAACTTAGGTAATCAACTGAATCTCTTTTTGTGTTGTAGTCTGCTGCATTTGAAAAGATTTTGTAACCCCAATAAATTGTTCTATTCTATTTTACCTAGAGCTTGAATGCTTAATGATATACTGTTTCTTCCTTTATCAATTTCAAACTTTGTACTTGAGGCATCTTTTGGTTAAGACAAAGCAAAATTAAATGTAATTTTTCTACTAAAAGTTATTATTGTTTTTATCATTTATTCCTTGAACCTTTCTAGGCCATGAGCCAGGTACACTAGAACATACCTGGGGAAGCAGGCAGAATTTGAGGGGAGGCCGGGGACGGGATTCAGCCATTGTTCACTGTGTATCGCCCTCTAGGGACCAAAAGAGGAGCTTCAGTCACCTTCCCTGAAGAAATATTTCTCTGAAGAAAGCCACTTTTCATCTACAATTCGGATTTACATTCAGAGTTCTAGGAGACGTTGACTCTAGCCCTCCATGAGAATAACTGCTAACTGCTTTCTTACAGAGATCTTAAATGAGTAATTCTTTCGATTGTGTGGAAATTCTCTGAGATGTTCAAGATTCTCACATATAATTTTTAAATGGGGTAAATTAGAGTAAAAAAGAATTAGGACCGTGTCATTACTCTTACAATGATTCCATCTTCTATGGTTTGCAGTGAGTGAGTGACTCATTTATAACTATAACGCAGCTCCTAGGGGCGCCTGGGTGGCTCAGTCGGTTAAGCATCCAACTTCAGCTCAGGTCATGATCTCACGGTTTGTGGGTTCCTGAGTTCAAGCCCTGCGTTGGGCTCTGTGCTGATGGCTGAGAGCTTGGAGCCTGCTTCAGATTCTGTGTCTCCCTCTCACTCTCTGCCCTTCCTCCTCTCTTGCTCTGTCTCTGTCTCTCAAAAATAAATAAACGTTAAATTTTTTTTTTTTAAATATAATGCAGCTCCTTTGGGAGGAGGACATGCACAGTTTGAACCACGCCCCTTTGTGCCCAGCAGAATGTAGTGGAAGTAGCTGGGCTTTGGAGCCATACCTGGGTGTTCTAGCTGTTACTCAATCTCTCTGTCTTTTTTCATCTGTAAACTGGGGCTGGAGCGGGATTACCCAGGATGTTAGATAAGATTAGCACAGTGCTTGACTTGTAACGGGTACCAAAAACTTGATAATTCTCTTTCCCATCACCTCTCTAATATTATAGAAAGAAGGGAAGAGTAACAGAAGAATAATGATATACTCTCTAGTGAGGAGAAACCTTAATAATTGTCTTGAGATTGTGAGGGCTAGAAGTTTCCAGCAAGAAGCCAGTCTTTGGAGAAAGGTTGTGATTCCCTCAAGTGATAGAAACCATTTGTTACAAATAAATCGGGTGCATCAATATCATTTCCTGAAAACTTGTTTGTGTTCAAAACTGGTCAAATACTATGAAGTAATTAAGGAATATTTTGGGGAAGGATTTTTTTAATTGACTAAAACTTGAACACAATTCACTATTTAATTATTTTTAATCTTTTTCATGTTTATTTGTTTTTGAGAGAGAGAGAGAGACAGAGTGCAAGCAGGGGAGGGGCAGAGAGAGAGGGAAACACAGAATCCAAAGCAGCCTCCAGGCTCTGAGCTGTCAGCACAGAGCCCAAAGCGGGACTTGAATCCATGAACCGAGAGATCATGACCTGAACCTAAGTCAGATGCTTAACCGACTGAGCCACCCAGGTGCCCCACTGTTTAATACTTGATAGAGGTAACTTCAGATAAGAATAAACCTTAATAGTCTAACGTAAAGGAATATGGAAGATTATTCTTATGGAATTTAGGGAAACATTTAGAACATTGGTCATGAATTGGTAATAATGTTAGTGTTTTTTAAAAAAAATTTTTATGTTTTTATTTTTGAGAGAGAGAGAGTGTGCGCAGGGGAGAGGCAGAGAGAGAGGGAGACACAGAATCCGAAGCAGGCTCAGGTTCTGCGCTGTCAGCGCAGAGCCTGACACGGGGTTAGAACCCAGAAACTGGGAGATCATAACCTGAGCCAAAGTCAGACGCTTAACTGACTAAGCCATCCAGGCGCACCAATAATGCTAGTGTTTTTTTAATAGACTAGTGTGTTCTCTAGAGGAGCTAAGCAATTAACGATTAAGTTGGTTAAGGCTGCCTTGAGCCCTAATGGAGTAAGTGGTGATCCCTATAGATTTTATATGATTACTATTACTAATACTATTTTGCAATCCCCATAGATTTTAAGAGGACTATGGCCTCTGTTTTCTACTATCTCCCCAACTTAGGTATAAGAGTTATTTGTATTAGAGTTTAGTGTACATTATAAATGATCCAATACTAGTGAGCATTATTAAACTAATTTACAGTAAGGTGTTACTGCTGGTAAGGATTTTTCAAACTCACTTTCTTGTACAAAGGGAGATTGGGATTGTGCGTAGTGCAGAAGAGAAATAGATAGAGGGAGATAAAGACATCAAGATACCAAATTCAAAGTGGCTTGTAGAGAAACAAAATGGGCTCCATGTAAACTTGTCTGTTTGACTTGTAAAAATGTTGTAAATAATTTCTCTTTCTTATGCTTGACAAGGTACATACTAAATAATGTTTTTATTGTCAGAGAACTTTATTGTTTTTACTGTGAGAGGAATGTTTCATCTCAATACTTTTTGTAGTAGAAAATGGGATAAATGAAGAGAAGCCTTTATTCTATTATTTTTTAATTAAGGAGCATTTAAAACATGTTTTAAGGCATAAATTTTTATTTTCACCACTGTTTCCTTTGTGACCTATACAACAGTGTGTTGCATGAAAACTTGTATAGTTAATGATATTGAAATAAGATGGCAAAGTAAATACAGTGATGAAGGATAGAGCACAAATGTGGTGAATAAATATTGAGCCTTTTTTCACTCTGAGTTACTATTTGATGTTATAGGCAACACTTCAGTATCATGGGCATTTTTTCAAAGTTCAGTAAACGAGTATGAGTATACTCTCCCCCTAACCCTTTAGAGCCTGCGTCATTTCATGCTTGTGCTTGCTAGAAAGTCTGTTCAGCTCGGCTGTGTTCAGGGGTGCTGGCTGACCTGCGGATGTGTGTTCATTAGGCTCTCCCACCTGATAGCCTCAGTTGGACTGGGGCCTTGAGCCAGACTGAATGTCCAGCATTTTGGGTGGCTAGAATGGGAAACCATTAGAGAATGATATTTCTAGTGACCAATAAACATGTTGCACATTTTCTTATAGCTTCTACATCTAAAGTATCACACAATAATAATTGATACAGTAATTTGGTCATTCACTCGTTTATATATCCTGCAAACTTTCAACCCTTTCTGTCTGTCAGGCTCTGTGATGCAGGATACAATTTAAACCCCTAAGGATTGAGGGTAGTGGCCATGAGCCTGGTCTTTGAAGTCAGGCTGGCCTGGGTTAGAATCTTGGCTCCCTAACTAATGTGACTGGTGATAGGTTACCTACCTTCTCTGAGTTGACAAGTATCCCCATGTCTTTCTTCATCGTCCTTTTCTTCACTACTGGCTCACAAGTCCTGTTTTCTGGCCTCTCCTAATTTCACCCCACCTGTGCCCTTGGTCCCTTTTTTCTTAAGCTTCCTGTTGTGCTCCATCAATGATATCTCTTCTAGATTATATTAATCTTGCCCTTTGTGAGCAAAGTTTTCTTTTCACCCTATTAATATACCCATTTCAAGTTTTCTCTACCCTGAATAAGTCGGCATGCATTCCTTCTCTCTTGTAATTCACTCAAAATTGTATTCCTTCTGCTCAGTGCTTCTATACCCTCAATGATCAGCTCACTTCATTGCAGACTTGGCTTCCATTCCCATCATCTCCAACTTGAGGACCCTCTCAGAGATACCAGTGATCCCCCAATTAACAGATCTGATTATCTTTTATCTGCTCTAACCAGTCTGATCTCTGAAGCAAAACACAGGGCTTCTTAAAATTTTCTCCTCCTTCAATCTCTATGGCACTCCATTAGCTTTGCCTTCACTGGGCCACTATGATCATATGTACCCTGCACCATCTCCTCATCTTGCTACACAAATATAAGCATACTCCAAAATTCTCTCCTCAGACCTTTCCACATCTTCCTCTAAACTTAAGCCCATGTCCTCAACTATGAATTCTGCATAGAAGAATTTCACATCAAGGCCCTCTGACCCATGGTCTATCCGTAGCTCCAGGCCTACACATTACACGTCTTTCTGGGATTTTCTCCCACAACTATCTATCATGGGTTCATGTGCAGCATGCTTGCAGTGAGACTCATCATTTTCCAAAGGAAGACCACAGTCTTCCTAAGCTTCCTGAGCTTCTCATTGGCACCAATACTATCCTAATCAAGCAACCATGGATGCTTAGTGCAATCATGTTCCATCTCCAATGAGATGCCAGATGTATACATTCAGCCCCTGAGATGATTTTCTGTTTCTTCTGTCTGCCAATTTTGATGCCATCCTGATTAAGGGTTCTAACACTTTTGCTAAATAACAGATAGAACATAAATTTTCTTCCACGTGCCAATTTATAGCTTCTTGAAAACACTGTGTTAAGAATTCAGAGGTTGCATTTGGGAAAGAGTGCCATGATCCGCCGGCAATATTTACCAGGGTTATAGAAGGGAGAATGACAGCCTCTCTGGCATAGACTATTCCAAGAGTTTCATAATTTGTCTCTTCTCTTCTAGCCTCTCCTTCATTTCACTTCAGCTATGCACCATTATGATTATTCTCCCTAATGCAATGCTGGCTCACCATTGTCTACCACATTAAGTAAAAACTCCCTGGCCCAGAGCCCAGTGTTCTCACATTCTTAGTCCCAACCTCCATCTACCCCACCAGCCTTTTGGCCCCTTTGCTGCAGCCAAACTCAGTTATTCATTCTTCCCCAAATATTCTCTACACTTCCCTGCCTCCTTCGCTTTTTCAGAATATAGGATCCTTCCCTCTTTCACCTCAGCCTTCAAGCACAAACTCATTTATCATTTTTTTTCTTGAGACTTTGCCTGATTTTTCCACCTATATGGATTTTTTCTCATTTATGAATTCCTGTGGTACATTATAACTTTCTAATAGAAACAGACAGTGGTGATGAATTGGGGTGCTATATGAGAATACGGACACCCAGGGAACTCGTCTGCTCCTTCCTACTGAGTCATGCCTTCCGTTCTCACTCATAGCTCAGCTCACTTGCCCTTCCCCTCCCACTTGACTGTCAGCCCATGGCCAGTAGGAACTGTACCTGTACCTCATTTTGCTTCCTTACAGTCTATGCATTGTCTTGCATTGTTAATTGCATGATGACATTGGATTGAATGGTTATAACTCTTACAAAATAAGGCTGTGTATTGCTTTTTATTTGCATTTCATTTAGAAGTTCTGAAATAGAGCTTATATCTGGCAAGAAGCCTGACCATCCAGGTAGGAGTGAAAAGCTAAAGTCAGGTGAACTCCTGCATGGCAAGAATTGAATCAGGGAGTTCCTAACAGGGAAACAAACAGCCATAAACCATATGGAAAGCTAAAATCCAAAGCAACTTTAAGGGCATCTAGTACAGTACTGTCCAGGAGAAACAGAATGAAAGCCATATATGTAATTTAAAATTTTCTAGTTGACATGACTTTAAAAAGTATAAAGAAACTGGTGAAATCAATTATTATAGATTTTACTTAACCTAGTATATTAAAAATACCACTTTGACATTTAATCAGTATATAAAATTATTATGAGATACTGTATATTCTTTTTGTCATGGTAAGTCTTAGAAATTTAGAGTGTATTTTATACTTTAGCACATCTTCGCTTGGACTAGTCATATTTCAAGTGTTCCATAGCCCCATGTGGCTTCTGCCTACCTTATTGGGCACTGCAGGTCTAGGATATCACCTAAACAAAAAGGCACTGTGTGTTCATACAGAAACTGAAGTTCACGATAATGAATCTCGGAATTAGGGAGATGAAAAAATGGGTCAGGATATAACCAGCACCCCAGTTGGGAAATTGAGTGGGAGAAGTGAGTAGGGTCTCACAGGCTCAGCCTTAGTATTTGTGTAATAGTTTTTTCCAGAATTGGTATGGTGACCACATAAGCAGCTTATTCAAATTTTGAGAGCCAAGAAGCAAAACCAACCCCAAGCACTGATTTTAAAGTCTCAGGCTCATGAGTGCTGCAGCACCTACTTTTTACTGGAAGGTTGAAGAGATTCAGTAGGTGACCATTTTAAGGGTTTGTGGGAACTTAGAACAAAGGATATTTACAAGGATACTTGGCTAATTATTGGGCTGGTTGGTTGAAATTTAAAGGAAGCATTGGGTGCCTGGGTGGCTCAGTCATGAGCCGATCTGACTTCTGCTCAGGTCATGATCTCATAGTTCAAGGGTTCGAGCCCCACGTGGGACTTTGTGCTGACAGCTCAGAGCCTGGAGCCTGCTTCAGATTCTGTGTCTCCCTCTCTCTCTGCCCCTCCTCCCACCCCCCTCTCTCTCACTGTCTAAAATAAATAAAAACATTAAAAAAGTAAAGGGAACATTTATGGGGTGCCTGACTGGCTCAGTGGGTAGAACATGTGACTAGTGATCTTGGGTCCCATGTTGGGTGTAGTTTTACTTAAAAAAAAAAAAAAAGGAAGGCTTTATATTTGTGGTCGCCACTTATTTTGTTGCAGATACATATTTACAGATGACTGTAAATGTGGGAAAAATCTCATTAAGGGAAGTGGAAAAACAAAACCTTCACTCTTGCTCATGAACTCATGAGCTCATCCCTTTCTCCCTTCTACCCTCTCCTCTGCAGGTGAATGGACAATGTAACCTTCATGAGAATAGACCATGTCTGTTTTGTTTTCTGTTGAGGTTCCAGGATCTAGAACAGTGTCCGGCACAAATCAGAGCAAAGCCTTTCTTTAAAAAATTATTATTTATTTTTATTTTTAAATTTTTATCATTAAATACATGAGATTAAAGAGCAAAGAATAGGGTCTGAAGTTCTTAGACTGGATTTGGAGTAGCAGCATCACTTGCCACTCTGAGATTTTAAACGTTAAATTGAGCATCTGCGAGCACGGGTTCATTTCTTTCTTATCCTTTGACATCATTTGGTCCCCACCTTAGAAGTGCGAGTGTCACCATTTGTTTTGCCTACATAGAAGTCTTCAAATCTTTTTAGCCAAATTAGCAGAGAATTTTGTTCCTAAGAGAATGGCAGGTTGCTGCTAGAATCATAAATTAAAATATAGTCCAATCCTCTGCCCCTCAGCTGGTTGTGGTGGATAAGTTACAGACACAGATTAGACACAGATTTTGCCCTTGGGGAAACTAAACAATCAGGACATTTATTTCTTTTAAATAACCATGTCACCCTAGAGCCATCTGGTGTATATTTAGAGTAATGTAATTTCTACTCTTGCTTGATGATACCAATGTTATACAGCAAATATATTGCCATTTTGAAAAATAATTGGGTTAATTTCTGCATGTAATTCAACAGTGATTTAATCTTCCATTCTGTGTGAACCACAATAAATTCTGAATTAGTTCCATTTTTAGGAAAGCAGTCACAAAAGCGTACAGTGAGAGGCCAATGTGTATAACTCTATGGAAACTCAAAATAAGTTGTAAAATATGTTCTTCTAGCACTAGTCTTAGGATACCCAAATGGAGGGAGATGAGAACATCAGATAGAAGAAAATTGGATAAGCAGGATACTAATAGTTATCATTTGTTATGTGCTTACCTATGCCAGGTAGGCAGCACTGAAGACACCTTACCTGCGTCTTCTTATTTAATTTTTGTAACAGTGCTCCAAGGTATATGCATGTTATTTTCCTCTTTTTAAAGATAAAGAAATGAATCAGAAATTAAATTTCTTGCCTGTAGTTTGACAGCTGCAAGAAGACGTAACGGACACGCAAGCCATGGCCTTCCATTACTTTTCTATGTTTTAATACGTGAGTCCTAGTGGGAATTCACACACCACCACCACCAATACCAACACCAACACCACTGCTACCACCATGAACCACATCAAAATTAAAGTAAATACCTCCAGGGTCACCTGGGTGGCTCAGTTGCTTAAGCATCCAACTTGATCTCATGGTTCGTGGGTTCAAGCCCTGCATGGGCCGTATGTTGACAGCTCAGAGCCTGGAGCCTGCTTCGGATTCTGTGTCTTCCTCTCTGTCTGCCCTTCCCCCACTCATATGTGCTCGCACTCTCTCTCTCTCTCAAAAATAAATAAACATTAAAAAATTATTTTAAAAAGATACCCTAACGAGGGGCGCCTGGGTGGCTCAGTCGGTTAAGTGGCCGACTTCGGCTCAGGTCATGATCTCACGGTCCCTGAGTTCGAGCCCCGCGTCGGGCTCTGTGCTGACCGCTCAGAGCCTGGAGCCTGTTTCAGATTCTGTGTCTCCCTCTGTCTCTGACCCTCCCCCGTTCATGCTGTGTCTCTCTCTGTCTCAAAAATAAACGTTAAAAAAAAATTTTTTAAAAATAAAATAAAATAAAAAGATACCCTAACGAGAATCACGATATAATAATGATCATGTTGGAAAGTGCTATAATGAAAATTGAGCAAGTGAAGTTCAGGGTGTGATGGTTTTGACATCGTGGTGTGGGAAGGTCTGTCTGATAAGGTGACATCTAAGCGGAGACCTGGAGAGAGGGAAGGAAGCGTGAGGTTGCCGAGTGCCAGCTATGAGGAGGCCCGTGGGACAGGAGTGAGGGAGCAGTGAGCGAAGGGTATGATAGAAGATAAAACAGGCACTTGTCAAAAGGGGCAGAACCCACAGGGCCTTGTAGGCTTGCTAAGAATTGGGATTTTATACTAACAAAAGAAGGGGATGGAGTGTTTTGTGCAGAAGGGTGACTTAACCTGTCAGACCAGATAGCTACTTTTCTTTTCCGCGGACTGGGGAGGATATTCCAAAGCTGATTTTCTTTTAAGTGGATCATTTCAAAGTTTTCTCACTTGTACAGTGGCTAAGTGCATTTTGGCCACAAGTAAGAATTTCCCTTGGTTAAGCTCTATTTTAGTTCAGTATAAAACTTGAGGGGTGCAACTTTAAAAGTCTGTACGTGCCATAAATTCAATATGTTCAAAAGTAGCAAATCTGAGCACTTACACTGCTCACTACAGATGGCAGTGTAACACGAAAGCTCTCATGGTAACAGCTGGGAGGGCGGGGCTAGTATGTACCCCACCTCTTCTTTCTGAAAGCGGCATCAGGCAGTCAGAGACTCTGGGCCATACATTATGTAGTATATGAAAAGTTCGGCTACCCACATGTGCTACGCCATTGGGACTACTAGGCCCAAGTGTATCCAACTGGTCCAGGAGCCTCAGGACAGTTTCAAAACACTATCCTTTTTTTCTTTCTAAAGATCTTATTTTATTTTTTTTAAGTTTACTGATTTATTTTGAGTGTGCAAGGCAGGGGCAGAGGGAGAGGGAGTGAGAGAATCCCAGCAGGCTCTGCCCAGTGTCAGTCCAATGCGGGGCTCAAACCTGCGAACCGTGAGATCATGACCTGAGCTAAAATCAAGAGTCTGACGCTTAACCAACTGAACCACTCAGGCACCTCTCCAAGACAACTATTCTGTGTCATATTCAAAATGCTAAATCTGAACATTAAGTAATGACCTGAGCATATGAAAATGGTGACCTTTAGTATAAAAAGGACTTAGTGGCAATTAAGCTCTTCAATCAAAGAAGAGGAGAGCAAAAATAGTAAAGCAGTAGGATGTAAATATCACAATCAGAAAGGTTTGGAGCCACTAGGGGACTTGGACTCTTTGAACTATTCCTCAGCTGCAGTAAAAATATCCTCCATTAGGGGGCCTCATAACCCTGCTTTGATCTTCGTGCCTTGTCACTATAAAGAGTGACATATTCATTCTCTTTGCTCTTTCTCCTTCAGTTGCTCTCTTTCCATATCTCCCTCTGTCTCATTGAAAAATGAATTAATTAAGAACATGTGTATGTATTTTTCCTACATGGCTGCCTAATTCTCACCATTTGGGCGAAGAAAGCAAAGTACTATGTGACACAGGAAGGAAAAACATCAAGAATGTGTCATCTTTATGTACACAGTCTGAACACGTCTATCATCAGTTTCTGGATAGTTTCGGTGTGGATTGGGAAATAACAGACAATCACAAGGAACCTTGGATACTTTAAGGAATAGAGCTTTGATCCCCTGGAGAGGCCTGTTTGGTAGAGAGTCTAACTTTACCCCCTTCACTTCAGACACGGAACAAAGAAGCCAACTAACTGATTGTTTAATTAATCCTGAGGTAAGAAGAGTAAGTTGTAAGCAAAAAATAAAAAATAAAAATAGAAATTATGGACTATAGTTAGGATACTAAAAATATTCCCATTTGCTCAAATCATAAATGCAACATTCTAGACTTGCTGAGTAGAAATTAATGGCTTATAAATGCATTTCTTAAACTGTCTGATCTTCAGATTTGTACCTGAGTCTACAGAAAGGTACAATTTCTGTTTTTAAGAGTGTTTTGAATTTAATACAAAATCCTTCAAGCCTATAGAGTGATACAGAGGGACATTACAAAAATCAACGTGCCCATCCCTAAATTTAACAATTGTTAGCATTTTGTGATATTTACTTTAGGTGTTTTTTTTTAATAGGTCAAGATTTTAAGAAAAAAATAGGCTAGTTTGGCCTACTGCTAATGTTTCATGCCTAGTTAGAAGATTTTATATTTAGTGGAAATTCTTATGTGGTATTGCTAAAGCACTGTGAATCAAGAGTAATCAAATATGATATTTCTTGAAAACCCTAAGGATGCATAGCTCTCAAGGCTCCTCATGTTACCCTTAACCAAAAGCCAAAACCAAAATGCATGCTTCAGAAACTATTAGACTGAAATACTCTTTGGAAGGACTAACTCAGGGCAGAAAGGTTGGCCTGGACTCAGTGGCTGACGAGGATGTGATTCACGGTCAGGGATGGGATTCTCTCAGGGGCAGTTGCTGAGCTATTTGGAATCCCTGATCTATTTCCTGATGGAATCATGTATTGTGAGGCTTCTCAAAAATATATTCTTTTAACAAATAAAATGACATGCCTAAATGTATTTATATGAAATATTATCCAATCTTCTGTCCATTGTATAAAAGTACAAAATAATCACAAAGTGGAAAAATGTTAACATCTTAGCCTACGTAAATTATCATTCAGATTCTCAATGTCTGACAGCACAAATGTCCACTCTGTACTCCATTCAAGCCTAATAATGGGATGTGTGGGTAAACAGTTGAATGCCTGCCCTTGCCTCTCTCTTTAGGATGGGCTGGAGGACACCTGTGAGGGTGCAGTTCTCTTGGGACCTCCAGGGACTAGGCAGATAGGGGCATGGTTTTTCCTGGTGCCCAGTGAGAGCCTATAGCAGAAAAGGTTGTCCTTTCCCAATACAGAGTAGAGACCCAGCCTGAGAAACTGCCTTCTGAACCTTAGGAAGCCTCGGGATCCCCCCGCCCCCTCAAGGAGTATCTGACCCTACCCAGTTTCTCCATGTGACTTGGGAGGGCCTGCTCCGTGTTGTTAAGATGACTCCCATGGAAGGCAGATCCCAGGCCTGGTCCCAGGCCAGGCTAATGAAAAAGAGCTTCCTGTCCAGGGAGGCTGGGAAGTTGAGTGGCTGTTCTGCATGCTTCCCAGAGGGCTATCAGTTTGCAAATCGATTCACTGGCAGATAGTAGAAGCTACTTTTCTACCACCCTTGGCTGCTTTGCCACTGCTCAAGAGACTTTAAAAACCAAAATTGTGGGAGTGCTAAGGGAACAGGAAACCCTCATCAGGAGAGAATAATGACAAGTAACTAACAAGAAGAGAAAGGTAATCTTGAGAGGGAACCCATGTAAACATCTTAGAATAGCTGGTCTCTGAAGTAGCACTGATGGGAGTAATATGAGAGCATCTTAACAAACAATGGCAGAGAACCATTAGGAAGATGGAATGAGGACACTATTAAATGAAACTGAAGTAGAGTTTTTAATTAAAAACAAACAACCTGATGAGGAGAATGATTATTGCAGAGAACTGAATGTGTGATGTCGAAGACCAAGAGACAGATATACCCCAATAGGGAGTGAAGGCATAAAGGAAACAAAGGTCGGGAGAAAACAGATAGGAGACCTGGAGGACATATATAGGAGACATAGCATGCAGTAATAACAGCTCTGGATCCAAACATGGGGGATTGAAGGAGGAGAAGTCATAGTGGAAAAAAGAGTTTTCCTGAGCCGAAGAATATTCTGAGTCTCTAGACTAGAAAGGTTCATGAGACGTGAGAGAAGACATGCACTTTGGCACCTTCTGAAAATTTTCCAAACTCCAAGGAGGGTGACTAAAACTCTTACAATTGCCCAGAAAGAAATCACAGGCTACCAACAAGTGATGTGTTCCTACATGGTGGGAGATTTTCATAAGCACCTGTCCTTTTAAAACTGTTTAAATTGAACTCATTTTCTAGTAGAATATCAACTGGGGTTTTGTTTTGTTTGTAGGAAGGGACTGGATAACCTGATTTCAAGCCTCCCATAAAGGAAAAAGGGTGTGAGACGAGCCAAGAAGATGATGATAGAAGAACAGTGTGAGGAAACTTGCCTTACTGGACATTAAATGTTTCTACAAAGCTACTGAAAACCAAACAGAATAGAACTGGTGCAGACGGAGACATTAGTGCAACATAGTAAATGTCCAGAAATAGATGCAAACATATGTGAGAAATTACTTTTGACAAAGATGGAATTGCAGTTCAGTGGGAAAAGTTTAGTTCAGTTAGACAAAATTGGATAGCATTGCTGACATAATTGACTACCCAGCATAGGAGAAAACAAAGCTAAATGTCAGTCCATATTACAAAATGAATTCCAGATCAATTCATGGTATAAATGTAAAATATGAAATAATAAAAATATTAGAACAAAATTCCAAGCAAGACAGGAAACCATGAAGCCAAAAGAGAAAAAAAAAACATTAAACTGTGTTACTTTTTAAAAATCGGATGTTAAAAGATACTATAAAAAGAAAGAAAAAGGAAAAAATGAGAGACTGAGGAAAAATTCTCAATGTGGATGAAAGACAAAAGGTTAATATTCCTAATATTAAAAGAATTTCTAGAATTTTTCTAAAAACACATATAGCCCAGTAGAAAAAACGGGCAAAGGATATGGAAGTGGAATCCAAATTTCCTGTAGGCATGCACATGCTCAACCTCACTAGTCATTAGAGAAAATGCAAATTACATTAAAAATGAGATGTATGAAAATCCATCACATTGACAAAGCTTAAAGAATAAAAGTACCCATTACTAGTAAGCATGTTAGGAAACGGGCAGTCTTACACATTGCTGACTGGATATTCGGTTGTTACCATTTTTGAAAGTTATTGTGCCATATCAAAAAATATATATACATATGCTTTGACTTAGCCATCCAACTTCGGAGGATCTCTGAAAAGCAAACATCAGGAGGTAGAGATCAGATGCATGTTACAGCTCATTTGCCTCAGTGTCTTCCAGTGCTCTAAACTGGAAACCAAATCAGTTTCTGCCATCAGGGAGAGATTAGTTATGCCACATCCATACTAGAGAAGACTGTGCAACTGTTTAAAAAAATATATTTTATTGCTATCTGCCAACTTGGAGAGGTGTCCATGATGCAGTGATAAGCAGGAAGGCCAAGTTGCAGAATGATATGTACAGTACACTTCATTTTCAAAAGATGAGATTTTGCATATGTCTGTATGTGAGTGTGCATGTCTGGATGGGTATAGAGAAGGTACTGGAAGGATATTGAATGTTAATATTACCTTGGAATAAAAGGGACTCTGGGTGGATAGAGATGTCTCACTTTCCTTTGTGCATTGTTTGATAATTACTGGTAACAATGACCATATATGAGGGGCACCTGGGTGGCTCAGTCGGTTGAGCATCCGACCTCGGCTCAGGTCATGATCTCACAGCTCGTGAGTTCCAGCCCTGCGTCGGGCTCTGTGCTGACAGCTTGGAGCCTGGAGCCTGCTTCGGATTCTGTGTCTCCCTCTCTCTCTGCCCCTAACCCACTCGCATTCTGTCTCTGTCTGTCTCAAAAATAAACATTTAAAAAAATTTTTTAAAAATACATAAACAATGACCATATATGAGTTTACTAATAAAGGAATTAAAGAAAATAAAACAAATTGTCCAATTTTATTAAAAAAAATACAAAAACTAGGCCTGTATCTTCTGAAATTAAAGCTAAGGCTCTCACTTTCTCCATTTCTAAAGGAACTATCATCTGTTTCTCTCTAAGTCCCAAGAACAGAAGTGGCTTACCAAAAAAATAAGTACATTCTCAAAGATTTGCACCACTGTCTCTGGCTGCTCTGTGATCAATCCAAAGAAAATTCCTGTTTCCAAAGACCATCAAGCCTTTCTCTAGTTCAAGTCTTCTCTCCCTGGGTCCAGCTGTTTCACTTCCAGCCGGAACTACTATTCAGGATTTTCCTTTTAAGCAGATCATATGCTTTTGAAAACTGCTAGCTGAGGAGAGTGGTCCCAAAATTTCCACAGAGCTCTTCCCTTGAGTAACCATTCCACTAGAATCTCTGTCTTCAAGCAGAGTGTTGGGGGAAGAATCATAGCTGTTGTTCATAGGTGACAGAATGCAGCAACACTAGTATACATAATGGTGCCCCTTTTTCTAGGTCCATGTTCATATACAACTTTTCAAACACACCACCATTCCCATTGTGGGTCCTTGGCAACTAAATTACCATGCTGACCCATCAGTGTAATTATCCTCTGTAGACTCCATGTGGTGTCATTGCATTTGGGAGGCAGTATATCCCAGAGTGATTCAGAGCTTGAGCTCTGGAGTCAGACTCCCTAGGTTTGAATCTTAACCTCAGCTACCTCAATAGGCTCTGTGGCCTTAGACTCAATTTCCTCCCCTGTAAAGTGAATAATTCCTCTATCCGTCTGTCATAAGATACATTCTATAAAGCTTTTGAGGGATGGTATGTTGGTCGTCATCGTCGTTGTGGTCATTGTCATCATCGTCATCATCATCATCGTCATCATCTGAGGGCTACATTCATTGATAAGTAGTCAGCTTTTCTTTTACTGCAGCCAGATCTGTGGACCTATGCTCAACACTGTGATTAATGGTCTTGCAGTAAGAAGAAATTACAGGAAGAAGAGAAATGTGAGAGCAGCATTTTATAATATATCGGCATGCCTCATTTTATAAAGACAAACAAGCCATTTGAAAGAATGTTTTCACTATGTTACAAGAATGGAAAAGCTTGCTCCGCTCTTTAATACATTTAAACCCAATAATAAGGGAGCTAAATGTATCACATTATCCAGAGCAAGAATTAAATCAGTCAGCTCCCCTTATCCTGGCACCAGGGACCTAATTTTTGAAAACCAACTCACCTTTCTCTGCTAATCTATAGGTATATATTGTTCCCATATTCCAAGTGTAACCTTACTGTATTTGCAAGTGACATTGCATTGATCTTCATTGCAATGGTAAAAATTGTTATTAAAAGGCTTGACTGAAAGTTCATATTTCTGACTTGCATTCATTTTTCCTTTTAATAGAACCTTACCCTGTTTGAAGTTTGGTTGGTTGGGAATTATAGTATCAACAAATGCAAACTTTTTGGTGTTTTGGTGTTGTGACCATCTACGGATAAAGATGAAAGGGTCTCACCCACTTGCGCATTTGTGGACTGTAATTGGACTGAATGAGCACTAGGGGGCGCTGCCACCTTCTTTACCCTGCGCCAGGCTTGTCTGCCAGAGTTGGCTCTCATCTTTAAGCTTAAAGCATGATGTGTGCATGCACGTACTTAGACAAAAAGAATGAGGCTTTCAGAGTAAAAACAGATGAAACTCTCAGCAGGTTTCACATGTCAGTACTTAATTTCTGCAGAGTCAGAAAGAAGGCTTTGTTTTTTAGGTTGTACTCCTGTGACTAACTACTTACGTTAACTTCTCCTAGAAAAGCTTTGAGCTTTTCTGTGAATCCCCAGTGCATTTAGCATTTCCTATGTAATAAGAAATAGGCCTTTTACATCACAGGATATGTATGAATAAAGGTGTGAAATATGAGCCAATCATAAATACCGTGGTTTCCTCTCTAAAGGAAATATCTATGTTTGCAAATCCAGAGACAGGTGAAAATGAGGACTTTGTCTTTTCATACTCTGTTATTAAATCTTATTTATTTGGATGCAATTCATCGTTCTGTCAAAATCCCTGCCTCTTTCCTGCTCTCCAGCAGGCTGTTGGTAACTGTTAGTAGCTACCCTGTGTGCCAGAAGACCCGTGGAGTCTTTTCTATAATGAAACTGAGCAGGAGACATTATAATCTGTTTCCAAATGCACTCGTAGTGTTGTTTCTCAGATGACACTGACTGCTTCATCAAGGGGCCCTGTTTTTGATCTCTCATGTCTGGATGACTGTACCATCGTATTTGGCTGTTTTCCTCATTCCCTCTCCTAAAATGTGCTTCCAACCAAAGTATAATTTCTCTTGCTTTTATCATGAGGTTTCATTTCTTAAAATTTCCTTGGTGACACTACACTTCTCTGAGCATAGGGTACATCCTGCACCTCTGTGTTGAAGGTTCCATCCCCTTTCAGCCTTCCCCACCTTCCTTGATACCTCATAAGCATCCCCGAGATGATTTTTATTCTGGGACAAGGTCAAAGGGCAGCATGCAAGCCTGGAGGAGCGTGAGGAGTTTGCGAAAGATGGAAGTTGCTAGGCGGGCGGTGGATTGGTTATAATAAGAAGGAGCAACGTGGACCCTTGAGATCATGACAGGATTGCTAGGAGTTCTCCAGAAGTGAATGCAGGAAAGAAAGCTGAGTGCAAGCAAGGTGTAATGAGCCCTGAGGTTGGTGTAGATCGATAGGTACTTGAGGAGGCTTCCAAAAGTTCACTACAGACGTTCTCTGTCTAAAACAGTATTCTAGAGGAGGGTGTTATAATGGGGGAAAAAAGGGGGTAAAGAAATGAATAGAGAAAGACCAGAGAATCAATGCAGTAGAAGGAGAGGGACAGGGACATTTAGAGCTAATTCTGGAAGCGACCAGCCTCAGGCAGTTTTACTCCTATGAGACAACAGTGTTGCCCAGCAACCATACTAATATACAGCCTGGGTGCTGTGATGGTGACATCCCCCTGTCAGCACTGCCTGTTCCCTGGGAACATTTTCTTTGATTCATTTTCCCAAGAAATTGCATTAAGGCATGTTCAAAGTAAGGCAGCTAAACCCCTCCTGACTTTTAGGCCTCTTCTGTTCTTAGGCTTTATCCACCAGAGAAGTTCCAGAGATAGCTGTACCTCTGCCCCAACCTCAGTTACACATTTTATGAGACTGCATTTTTTATTCATTAAAAAAATTATTTCTTAATGTCTTCAACTTATTTTGAAACACACACCCACGATATAAGCTTGGCTAATGGTTAGATAGATGATAGGTGTTAGGTGTAGTGATGTTCATAATGTAATTCTTACAACTTTTCTGAATGTTTGAAATTTTTCATAATAACATCTTCAAAAACCAATAAAAAGTCACTTCGTAATTCTTACATTTATCAAGAGCACCTTGCTATGGATGAAAGGGGATCTGAAAAGATAAGGCAAAAGGCAAGGAATTACACACACACACACACACACACACACACACACACACACACAATCCAAACGACTCAATTCAAAATGGGCAATGTATTTGAATAGGCATTTGTCCAAAAATACACAACTGACCAATAAGCACGTGGAAAGATGCTCAACATCATTAGTCATTAAAGAAATGCAAATCAAAACCACAATGAGATATACCATTTCACACTCATTATGATGGCTATTATCCAAAAATAATAACTGACAATAATAAGAAGAAAAAATAAGAGGTTTGGTGAGGACATGGAGAAATTGGATAGATGGTATATGTATAGATATGTGTACTTTTTGTCTAAGTACGTTCATGCACACATCATGCTTTAAGCTTATATATACATGTATATGTCTCATGTATAGATGATAGGAATGTAAAGTGGTGCGGCTACTATGAAAACTAGGCTAGCAGGTTCTCACAAAGTTAGGCACAGACTTACCATAGGGTCCAGCTCATCCCCTCCTAGTATATACCCAAAAGAACTGAAATCAGTGATTCAAACAGATGTACACCCCTGTTTACAACAGCGATATTCACAACAGTCAAAAGGAGAAAACCATGTATTCATCAACAGATGAATGGAAAAACAAAATATGCTATATGCATACAATGAAATACTATTTGGGCATAAAAAGCAATAACTTTTTGATGCATGCTAGCACATGGATGAATTTTGAAAACATTATGCTAATTAAAATAAGCCAGATGTGAAAGAACAAATATGAGTTTACTTATATGAGGTCTCTAGATTAGCCAAATTGAGAGAGAAAGAAAGTAGAATCAGGTTACTAGGGCTGGGGTCGGAGGAAAAGGGAGTATTGTTTAATGGGCACAGAGTTTCAACTTGGGGTGATGGCTATTTCTGGAAAGATGTAACAGTGATGGTTGTACAACACTGAATGAATGTACCTAATGTCACCACATTGTACCTTTAAAAATGGTTAAAATTGCACATTTCACGTTATGTGCATTTTACCACCACTTTTTTTTAGAAAAGGCAAGAGATCTTTCTCAAACAAAATGTATACCTAGGAAAAAACTGAATGAAAAGACAAGGCCATGTGCTATTATGCAAAATGAGGCAAGTGAGTAATTATCTGAAAGAAGGTAAAGAAAATAAGCTGGAGATGACAAAAGAACACTGTGGAGGAGGCGGGTTCTGTGCCAGATATCCAAGCACAAGAATGGGGTTGGAGAACAAGGGAGAGGTTGGCCAAATAAGCTTTTTATCAGCAGCTTTCCCAGTGTTCTTGGTTCTTCCCTTAATTCGGGCATCCTCGCCTCTTGCCATCTAAAGCAGAAGTCCTACCTGGCAAAGACAAAAACGTTTCATGTGTGGCCTGGATCTCCACACACCTTCCTTAGGACCTTGGACTCCCAGTGATCCTCCCCACATCATCAATCTCTCTCTGGTTCTTGCATTCTTCCAACAGCACATCCATGTGCTCAGACTGCTCTTTCAAGTAAACCCACAAAGCTTGCAAATCCTTCCTGGTTCTCTACCTACCTGGTTGTCTCTCCCATCTTCCTTCTCCCCTTCACAACCAGACGTCTTCGCTTGCCGTCTCCACTTCCTTAACTTTGTAGGCAGCCCTTAAGCTCATCTAAACTGGTTTTTTCCCTGATTATTCAATGGAATTGCTATTGCCCAGGTCAGCAGAGACCTTCCCCTCACTCAGTCCAGTGAACACTCCTGAATCTTTATCACAATTGCCAATAAGAGCCAACCCAATTGATGACTCCCTTCTTAAAATATCCTCTGTCCCTGGCTTTCAGGAAAGCTGCCTGTCTTTCACTCTGTCTTCATTGCTGGTTTTCTGTTTTCTACACATTTTTCCTGGCTCAATATCATGTTGTCTTCCTTCTACATTCACTTTGTAGGTAATTCATCCCCTCGTGGCTTAAAATAGCATCTATATGCCTACCAAAGCTGTAATCCCAGCCCGAACATTGCTTAAGACTATGAGGCTCAGGTGCTTGGGTGGCTCAGTCAGTTAAGCGTCTAACTTTGGCTCAGGTCATGATGTCACAGTTTTTGAGGTTGAGACCCATTTCTGGCTCTGTGCTGACAGCTCAGAGCATGGAGTCTGCTTCAGATTCTGTGTCTCCCTCTCTCTCTGCACCTCCCCTGCTCATGCCGTCTCTCTCTCTTTCTCTCAAAAATAAATAAAACATTAAAAAAATTTTTAAAAAAGAATATGAGGCTTCAATAGGCAAACTGCCTACTGCTCATCTCTATTTAAATTCCTCAGGAAGTATCAAAAACTGAACATGCTCCTGGGATGCAGCGCACAAGGCTCTGAGTGAGCATAGCCCAACCCTCTCTGCCCAACCTTTGATTCACCGTGTTTCTACTACTGTATACTTTCTGATTCCCAGATATGCCAAACCCTAGTTTTCTCAGTAAATGGAGTCTACTAGCACCTAACCCATAGAGTTTTATAAGATGGAACAAAATGTGAAATGCTTGGGAAAATGGGAAATGTTGCCATTGTTATTGTCATTAATTATTATTCATGCTGGTCTACTTGGGTAGAGAAAGGAAAGCAGACCAATGGTATCAAATCCATAATTACAGTTTTCTAGTTACTGAGAGAACAAGGTATCTTTTGGTGACTACTTGGCATGTTTAACTCTTCAAGGAGTTGGAAATAATCTGTTCATACTACCCCCTCTGGAAATCTTGGAAATCAGTTTTTAATCCATATTTTAAAATGGAGAAAATGGAGGCTGGCAGTTACCAAAGGAATCAGCCAATTCAGGGCAAATAGTCCCACTATTATGTATTGTTTAGCCTCGGGTAAAGCTTTAATTCCATTTCAGCTTTCCAGCTAGCAATGCTGGCATTGTGTAGACACCACTATAGTTGCTAAAAATGGTGACTGGCCAATTAAAGCCCCCTGCTGAGCCTTCCACCCACTGAATTAGATTCCTTACTCTTTCATGCAGGACAAAGCAAGAATGCTTCAAGGACCAAATCATTTGGCAGTCTTTGATGGCATGAGAAACAACTATTTGTATAGCAAAATATTTTCCAGAGCTAGAAGCCCATAAAGATTATTGCCTTCTTTTTAGTACACAGAAATATTCTGCAAGCATGACTCTCTCAGCTTTCTGCACTGTGGCACCCAGAAGGAAGAAGACCCTGTCCTCCTCCTGTGTGGCATTCTCTATTTTGTCACCATCTTGGGCTACCTGGGTCAAGGACCCTCCTCGGTGCCTGTTCACTCTGTGCCCATCCTCCTACTGACTGGGCTGACTGGTGGCCATCCCATTGTAAGGAGAGAACAAGTCCAACTTGGCGAGGCTGGCCCCTCCCTGCTGATGTCGGGGCCTTGGCATAGCTTTTGCTGCCAGTCTGGTTGCTTCCTTGTTGCCTTTGGAAGCCTGCACTTTTTCTGTGGCTTTTGTGGTCGTTTCCATCCGCCAGTGTGGTCCCTTTCAGAGGCACTAGCGTGCCAGACCAGCCTATTTGAATTGGTGCCAGGCCACTTACTGGGGAGGTGAGGCCAAATCCCATATATTTAAAGCTGTAATGCTTTGCCTGTCCACCTAGCTCCTGTCTCCTGAAGTCATTAGTTGTGGTTTTACTTTACTGTTAAAACACTCTTCTTTTTTTCCTTTCTCTCAGCTCTGGCTATTTTCAGCTCTATATATTTAGCAAGTTGTGTGTAGGTAGAGATTCTGCTGCTCTACTTAAATCTCTTTATTTTTTTCTGTGTGTGTGTGTGTGTGTGTGTGTGTGTGTGTGTGTCCCCTAAGGAAAGAGAATGTGTTTCCTATTAAATGGAGGAGGAGGGAGGGGGTGAAGATAGACCTGATGTTTGGCTAGAACAGAAAGCAAGAGCACAGTGGCAGGAGTAGGGAGAAGCCCACTTATATGACTACAGGACAGATGTCCTCCTGGTCTTACATTTCTTTAGGAAAATAGACCTTTGGTTGCTTGAGTGAGGCCCTTTGTGCTTCAATTTGCTTTGCATATTTTAAGATCCTCAGAAAGTCACGGGAATCTCTTTGCATCTTGCCATGTCTAAGGCTTTGCAGAGATCAAGCACGATTGTACAATGCAAGGCAGATAAGTAACAACAGTTCCATTCTGCAGCTGAATTAGGAGAGTTAAGTGATTTTCCTGACATCCCTCAGGAAGCTAAAGACACATCTAGGAACACAACATGTGATTTCTAGTCCCAGACCTTGCACCTCTGGCCACATTGCCCTGTCTCTATTTACTCTACAATTCTGCACATATGTTTTTCAAGTAAATATTTGATTCTGGGGAGATTTAGGGTAGAAAAATCTCCTAAGCTTCATCATTGAAAGGTACTGGATTCACTGTGCTTTAGACCAAAGTCTGCCATCTATCAATATGTAGCTGTAGTTTGAATAGCAGCTGTCCTCCAGGGGGCATATGCTGTGGTCCCAGGAGAACACATTTTTACCAAAAGCAAAAAAGGGAGCCATGATAGCTGGCACACATATAAGATATGTTTCCTGGAGGTGCCCTAAATCAAGAATGGAACACAGGGCATAAGAAAAATAACTTTCAAAAGCGATATAATAAAACAACTTGCCAATGATGGGTAAATGTGAGTGTTCGTTGAAAAAACCATGGGTTAATGTATCTCTAACATCAAATCTATGAAACTCGTCCTCTGAAAACTGTGAATTTCCCATCTGGCTTGAAGGATGTGTTACAATATATATGATAATTTTAGGTATGCCAGAATTTTTAAAAATTGAGAGTTAGACTAATGAGTTATATGACAATATTATTGAACACACCATACAACTTCATTGTAGAGGGATTTTTCTAGAGTAAGGGTAAAAATCCTAAATAGTTTAAGATCCTGATAAGAAACATGAGAGGTGTGAGGTTCCTCAAAAAATTAAAAATAGAACTACACTATGATCCAGCAATTGCACTACTAGGTATTTACCCAAGGGATACAGGTGTGCTGTTTCGAAGGGGCACAGGCACCCCAATGTTTATAGCAGCGCTATCAACAATAGCCAAAGTATGGAAAAAGCCCAAATGTCCATCCATGAATGAATGGATAAAGAAGATGTGGTATGTATGTATGTGTGTGTGTGTAATACTCCACACAATGGAGTATTACTCAGCGATCAAAAAGAATGAAATCTTGGGGCGCCTGGGTGGCTCAGTCGGTTAAGCGTCCGACTTCAGCCCAGCTCATGATCTCACGGTCTGTGAGTTCGAGCCCCGCGTCGGGCTCTAGGCTGATGGCTCAGAGCCTGGAGCCTGCTTCCGATTCTGTGTCTCCCTCTCTCTCTGACCCTCCCCCGTTCATGCTCTGTCTCTGTCTCCAAAGTAAAATAAACGTTAAAAAAAAATTAAAAAAAAAACAGAATGAAATCTTGCCATTTGCAACTATGTGGATGGAACTGGAGGATATTATGCTAAGTGAAATTAGTCAGAGAAAGACAAATATCATATGACTTCACTCATAGGAGGACTTAAAGATACAGAACCCTAACCCTAACATAAGGGAAGGAAAGCAAAAAGAATACAAAAACAGGCAGGGGGACAAAACATAAGAGACTCTTAAATATGGAGAACAAACAGGGTTCCTGGAGGGGTTGTGGGAGGGGGATGGGCTAAATGGGTGGATGGTTAAGAGGCATTAAGGAATCTACTCCTGAAGTCATTGTTGCACTATGCAAACTAACTTGGATGTAAATTAAAATTTTAAAAAAAGCACAGTGAAAGTGGTGACTGGTGGGGCATAACAGAGCCATGAGCCATGTGTGAGGGAGGGGTGAGGGCTGTGGAGGAACTGGAGTACCTGTAATCCCTGGAAAGGGTGCAGTACCCACAGCTCTAACCAATGCTCCTCAGGCAGGATTACAGGAACAGTGTGGTCAGGCTGTCTGATTTTTTAAGAGAACATGGAAATCCTCATTTTTATGTAAATATCCCAATTTTTAAATGTTATAAACTAATTTTAAAAAATTTACAACCCTGTGTTAGCCAAAGAAAGCATATTCTACAAGACACATTCAAAGCATAGGTTGCCAGTGGAATTTTTTTTTTTAACTCTTAAAGGTGACGATTTATGCGATGAAATACAGGAGTTTTTGGAGGAGTTAGGAGAGAATCTGAGAGCCAGGGAAGGCGTGGGGTGTCTTAGTACAAGCCAGAGATTTGCATATGAGCCCTACAAGAGCAGTACATTGACTCATAAATAACAAATCTACCAAAAAATATTTCAAATAGGAGAAGAAAGGTAACACAGGAGAGTACATCAGGGTATGTGAGGTCAAAAGACAAACTGGTCCTGGTTGGGTTGGGAAAGGAGTAGAGGGAGAGACCATGTGGAATATTTAGGTGACTATAGAGAGAGTATTTTCAACTTGTGCACACCTGGGATCTGCACTGAAAGAATGCTGTATTTGAGAAGGTTAAGAGCAAAAGTTGGAACTAACAAGTGAAATGTAAGTAACAGCTTGTTACACATCTGATTAATGAGTTAGGCTGTGCCAGATAGTTAAATGAAGGAGACTGGGCACCGGTATGCACAGGACTTATAGCTCAGTGATTTCTGACATCAGTAAAGTTGTTTCACTATTATGATCTTTGAAGGTGTAGGTTATCTTTATATCACTACCCCTAGCATAGTCGTTGGCACATGAGAAGGTCAATAAGTAAATGATTGCCCAATATATTGGAAACCATAATCACATGATAGCATATGTTATACTAAAGGGAACACAGATTAGTAATGACCCATTTGGTACCAAATTTAATGGCTACTTCTCAGTGCACGTGCTACTCAGAGGAGGAGTTTTAACATTATTCAATCTCCAATTATCCCGTCCTTGAATGTCTTAGTATCCCTCTTTCCTGATCTTACCTTGACCTTTCTGAGTTTTTTTCCCCTTTAATGTAAATGACTGGCTTATGCTGCTTCTTCCATGTGCTTCTTCAATGTTGGTGTTACCTGGAGTCGTAGTTTTCTTTCTAGACTGTTCTTGAGCAATCTTATCCACACTTACTGGGTCAGCTCCCATTTATGTGTTGACATTCCCACATTCCAGCTTGAGCTCAAATTTCAACATATAATCTCCAGTTACCGTCATGGACTGAGTTGGTGTGCCCATCCCTTTACCCAATTCATCTTTTGAAGTCTTAACACTATGTGATTGTATTTGGAGATGGACCCTCTAAGGAAATAAAGTTAAATGAGGTCAGAAAGGTGAGTCCCTGATCTGATAAGATTAGTGTTCTTCTGAGAATCCAGAAAGCTTTATTCCTTTTTCTCTCCCTCCCTCCTCCCATCTCTGTCTCTCTGTCTGCCTGTCTCTCTCTGTACACACCTGGAGGGAAGGCCATGTGAACACACAGTGATAGGGTGGCTGCTTACAAGTCAGAAAGAGACCTCTCACCAGGAACCAAATTTGCTAGCACCTTGATTATCGACCTCTAGGCTCCAGAACTAAGAGAAGATTAATGTCTATTGTTCAAGCCACCCAGGCTATGGTGTTTGATTATGCCATCCTGAGCCCCCCTGCCTCTATATTTCAGGATCTCATCAATTTTTCCCTGAGATTTCTCTAAATTAATCTCTGTGATCCATTTCTCTACAAGGTTCTTCTTGTACCCTGCTTTAGAGTTACCATTCTGAAATGTCTGAAATATATACCAGTCCTCATTCAAACACTTGCATTTCTACCAAATTCTAAATTCCTTGGTGTAGTATAGGAAAACCTCAGCTGAAAAAGTATGTCATCCAGAAGAACTTGCTAGAGTAGGAGCTGATGTCCACAAAAGAATGGATGTGAAGGAGATGAAAAGCGAGGAGCACTGCCTAAAAAGTTCCCTTACCGAGGACTCTGAGGAAGCTGGACATTCCCCAGTTGTTAGCCACCAGGGATGAGATGAAGGACATTAGAAAGTATGGCATTTGAGTGGCACAGGGATTTTCCACTTCTAATTTAATAACAATTTTTTAATTCTAATATTTTTTTTAATTTCAAATATGCAAAATTCCTTACTAACACTTCTTTTTTGAAAAAAAATGTATTTTATAATGGTGAGAAACTTAAAATGAGATCTACCCTCTTGACAGATATTTAAGTATACAATACACTATTGTTGACTATATGACAATATTGTACAGTTGAGCTCTACAGCTTACTCATCTAACTTAACTGAAACTCTATGCCCCTTGATTAGCAACTCCTCATTTTGTTTTCTGCCAGCCCCTGAAAACCACTGTTCCATTCTTTGATTTTCTGAATCTGACTATTTTAGATATCTCATGTCATTGAAATCGTGCAGTATTTATCTTTCTGTGACTTGCTTATTTCAGTTAGCATAATGTTCTTGAGGTTCATTGATGTTGTTGCATATTGCAGAATATTCTTTTTTAAGGCTGAATAGTATTCCATTATATGTGTTCACCACATTGTCTTTACCCATTCATCCACTGATGGATATTTGACTTAACGTTTATCATAACTTTTTTCCTTATGATTAGCAAACATCCATACCAAAATTGGCCTTGGCATACAAATGGTAGAAGTAAGTAAATTTTGAAATCTCTCTCTCTCTCTCTCTCTCTCTCTCTCTCTCTCTCTCTGTCTCACACACACACACACACACACACACACACACACACACACACACGGATATATAGGGTATTGATTCATATTGGAGGCTCTGGATTTAGATTCAGACTCTAGATTTAAGTTCTGGCTCTCCCACCTACTGTGTGACCTTGGGCAAGTGACTTTATTTTGCCAAACCTTTGCTTTTCTGTTAAATGGTTATAACAATAGTTTGTGACTTGCTTCACAAAGTTGTTGTAAGGGTTAAATAAGGTAAAGTGTTTAGCATAGTGCCTGGCTAATAGTAAGTACTCAGCAAATGTTTCTGCTGATATTAGTGGTAGCCATATTTTCTAAGGATATTTTTTAGTAAAAGTGTTAACAAAAGGCACTTTAGAATTCTGGGACTCAAGGAACTGAGTTTGAGAAACATTGACCTAGGCTCCAGACATGCTGGCTTCCTCTTGTTCCTTGAATATGCCAGCTACTTTCTTCCTCAGGGCCTTTTCCCTTGTTGTTCCTTTCTCCTGGAAGCTCTTCTGCCAGATATTTGCATTTCTTGCTCTCTTAATTCACCCAGGTCTTTAGTCAAGACTCACCTTCTCAGTGAGGCTTGCCCTAACCATCTCATCTGGATTTCAGTAACACCCCACCCAGTACCAAAGCTTTATATCCCTCTTGATGATTCATTCTTTCTTTGGAATACTTATTATTAGCACAGTGTTTATTTTAGTTATTCATCCTTTGTCTCTTTCTTCCACTACATGAAGCCAGGGAGTTCTGTTTGTTCCCTAGTACTAATCAATTTTCAGTAAATTTTTATTAAATGACTGAATCAGTAAGCTATTATAAAATAGTCAACATAGTGCTTGCACTCCGTGAACATATGTTCATTTAACAATCTGCTAAGATAAAAGTGTTGACTATTTATTAAAAAACAAAAAGAATAGGGGCACCTGGGTGGTTCAGTTAGTTAAGCATCTGACTTCGGCTCAGGTCATGATCTCCCGGTCCATGAGTTTGAGCCCTGTGTTGGGGTCTGTGCTGACAACTCAGAGCCTAGAAACTGCTTCGGAATCTCTGTCTCCCTCTCTCTGCCCCTCCCCTGCTCGCACTGTCTCTCTCTCTCAAAAATAAATAAACATTAAAAAAAAAGAATATATAAGCTATTATATTTAAGTGAGCTTTGAGAAATTTTTGCAAAAATGCCTTATTAAAATAACCTAAAATAGAATGGTTTCACATACATGGTGTACAATTCTAAAAGGAAGGAGGACACTTCAGTGTTTAAAAAAATGAAATTATAGGAAAACTGTGTTAAACTACAAGTTATTATTGTAAGTTTTCAGATATGGCACAGGACCAACCATGTTATCTGAACCATAACCATCACCCAGAATGAAAACCCATGCTGTGAAAGATAGACCTGGCGGTGGCCAGCAAGAACGCTAGGGAGTATGCTATATTTTAGAGCGATATTTTTGACATTAAAGTGAAATAATTTACATTTAAAATAAAAAAAATAATTAAAACTAAAAATAATGGACTAATTTCATCATTAAGAAAACATTCAGATAAAAAAAAAAAAAAGATGGCCTGACTTACAGCATTATTCTTACTAGGCATTGATATCCCATATCCATATCCATAGTATGAGTATAAGCCAGGAACATAATTATAAGGAATGAAAGCCACTGCTCCAGTTGTGCACTTCTAATTGTCTTGTCTTCTGCCTAGAAAACATTGATCACTTTCTCATTTTTATTTCTTTGCTAGCATAACTTTTTTCACCTAGGCAAATTATGGTGTGGTGAACAGGTTGTTATAGCAAAGGGATTGGTCTGGTCTAGGGGGCCATCACCTTAGTGAAGTCACCATGGATCAGGGTGGGGTTGTCAGTCCCAAAACAAGTGGGTCGGGTAATCCAGAGTTGATTGTCATAAAACTGAATGTGATTTACTAGCCACATTGATTTAAATAGATATGAACATGGATATTCACTCATAATAAAGAATGATACTTTATGAGTTCCTGTTGCGATATAAACCGTCAAGGAACGGTCAGGCACTCTCTTGCTACGGGTTAGCTTTGGCAATATTAAAACTAGAAGTAGAAGTTTTGTTTGTTGAATTTTTATAAATATAAAGCCAGAACAGAAGAACAGAAAAATCCAGGTGTCTCTAAGGGATGATCCTCAGGGAAGTTGACTTATATCCATCATCTTCACTGTAGTGATGGTCTCACTTCAGGGACCATGGTGATTAACCCTACTGGTCATGACTGAGTAAACATGACCAACCTCTGGCTCTTTGGAATTTTTCTACTCTATGCTTCACATCAGTGGTTCATTTTTTTCCCCTTCAGCCTTCTTCTGGACAAGTGAAATACAGTTTATTAGGCTTGAGTTTGCCACATTTCAGTCATACTCCAAGACCCTTGGATACTTGGATACGGCCCAAGCCCCTTGAGATACTGTTTCTGGGTCCTCACCAGTAGAATTGGATTGCTTCTCATCTTTTCAGTTCCTAACCTGCAGACACAGCACAGCAAGCATAGGATACGTTTCAGGCCACAGTGTCTTGCCACTACTTTATTTAATCTGACTTCTATGTGCTTTCACTAAAGAATTGCAGTGGCATCTACCTGGCCTACCATGCAGGACCTTGTGACATCATTAGACTACTCTTCTCCCAAGTGCATTGGAGCTATTTTGTTTGAATCATGTCTGGGCTCCCAAGGCCAAGTTAGGTGCAGTGTCATTTGGGGACTATTTTCAGAGGCAATATAGTCAGTCATGCAGTGATTTCTTACCTCATAGTATGGGTATCAGCCAAACTCTGTTCCAGATGGTATTTAAAAGGTAACATTTTGAGCTTTTATCTTTTATAGTTCTTACAGGTGAAAGAGCTGGTAAACAGAAGACCCGAGTCTTGCAAGTGGCCAAATTGAATTCAGATTAGTTCATACTCAGAAATTTATCAGAAACACATTTTTCTTGCCACCAGAAGAGAGGACAAATGGCAGGAAATGTAAAATTTGTGCATTACCATGCTTCAGCGCATGGCTTACAGAAATGAACCTGTCATTGTATTCAAGTCCACAGGAGTTCTTAGTTAAGAGGCAAGCACTCTAGGAGAGCTAAAGAAAAGAACAGACAAAACTCAATCTATAAATGTTCTAGATGTAAAGAACTCAATTCTTAAACCATCTTTATGAGTATGTTTTCTTTAATTTTAAGTTTAGAGAAGTAGTCGGAAACTAAGTTATGAATTTTAAGCACTTTTGCCTTTCTCAGATTACTCAGATTTCTTTTAAAAAGAGGCCTTAATCTTAGAAAAGTAAGAGTCCAGAAGCCAAGATGTTTTCTTGTGATGGCTTTGATACATGCATTCCTCTTTGAATGAAAGATTCCTTAGAAGTCTTCCTACTCCGAGTTTCAGTTTCTCATCATCTTATTTATCTCTGTCAACATAAACTCTGCAAACACCTAATCTTTAGACATTTATATCTACCAGAGTATCTGGGGGGCTCAGTCGGTTAAGCATCAGGCTCTTGATTTCAGCTCAGATCATGATCTCATGGTTGTGGGATCGAGCCCCATGTCAGGCTCTGCACTGACAGTACGGAGCCTGCTTGGGATTGTCTCCGTCCCTCTCTTTCTGCCCCTCCCCTGCTCATTCTCTCTCATCCTGTCTTTCTGTATCTCAAAATAAGTAACTTAAAACAAAAAATAATTCATAACATTTATATCTACCAATTTCTAAGTTGTATTTTGCAAAATAAATATGTAGATTTAAATTTTTAAGTATTGGTCTGAGAACTGAAATTTATTTAAACAAGAAAGATATTTTTATTATATGTTTTAAAAAGCCAATAAGATATGAACCTTGCATTGGTATAACTTGCCACATCAGATTTTGTGTCTTTTAGCATAATCTTTGAAAGTGAATATTGTGCTAAATATTTGGAATGAAATTTTATTAGATGCTTCGGTCACTGTGTTTATTTCGACATCTCTTGTGTCCTGTCATCCCCATTCATGAGTTCAGGATTAGAGTCACTGGTACCTGTATTGATTATAAGCACATCACATCATTATTTGTGAACAAAATAACCTCCTTTTGGTGTGTATTTGTCCCAAGATCACTGATTTTTCCCCCTTTTGCCAGTTTCTTTCTGCTTTGATTTAATTAATCAGTTTTAAAACACAAAATCATGGCAGCTCTACAAAAATACACATCTGATGAGATTTCAGAATTGTTCTTTTATGGCATTTGGTAAGATATTAGTCATTTAAAAACATTTAGGAGAAGAAAGAGGAGAGGACATTGACAAAACCATGACACATGGGTGAAGCATTCTTGTCCTCTCTGGGCTGACAATGCCTCCATTCATTTCTCTAAGCTCTGGGGAATATGTTCTTCCTTTCTTCTAGCAGTGTGGGTTGGCCAGAGAGAAAGAGGAAGAGAGAAAGGCAGGAGAGTCTCTGTAAATCATCACATACCTTTGCAGCTGACAGACCAGCTCATTGTCAGTGTGTATTTTAAAAGGAGGAAAGCTGAAATAGGTTCCTTCTAAATAGCACATTGTGATTCCTTTCATAGTAAGATCTTTTCTCTACTCTTGACATTGGAAAGCAAGGCAATTGGGTAACAGTTCACTGGGTATTTTCTTATGTTCTTTTTCTGCTGTAGTATATAAAATTGAATATCAAGGTCCTTCAAAAATGAACCTATATCCTTCAATAAGCTAAACTTTCAGTAGCATTTAAAAGTTCAGGGGCTTCTGGGTGGCTTAGTTGGTTAAGCATCCGACTTCGGCTCAGGTCATGATCTCATGGTTTGTGAGTTGGAGCCCCAAGTCAGGCTCTGTTCTGATAGCTCAGAGCCTGGAGCCTGCTTCAGATTCTGTGTCTCCCTCTCTCTCTCTCTGTCTCTCCCCTCCCCTACCCACGCTCTGTCTCTCTCTCAAAAATAATAAATAAACATTAAAATAAATAAATAAATAAAACTTCAAAGGACCCTACAGCAAGAAGATTGTCCACCTACAAAATGGTATTTCCTACAGTTCTGAGTTTCTGTATAAAGCATTGTATATGCTGTCTATATTGTCACACGGATACAGGAGAGAAGGAAAACCAGCTGTGTGTTAAAATGTTTTTGGTCAACATTTGTGTAACAATGATAAATAATACCTTCTCATGCTATGGAAATATTCTATAGAATGAGGTAATGTGAAGTGATATCACGCCAAGTAAAATTGTTGGACTTTTGTTTTATAGTTATATATATAAATATCATCTCTCTAGCTATATTATAAATTCCTTGATAAAGGGGTCAATTCACTATTGTATACTTCAAAAAACTCAGTATAAGATGTCTATGTCATAAGTGCTCAATAAACAGGTACTAAACAAAGGAATAACACTGTAGGATCCTTCTCCGTGTATTTCTTGAGACCTTCTCTATAGGTTCTGTAAATAAACTTGAAACTTAGATTTCGATGAAAGTAGATAAAACATCAAATAAAAATACCTGACAGTTAAATACCAGAAAAACAAAAACAAAAACCAAACCAAAACAAAACCAAAAAAAAACCCACCAAAGGAAGAATATATAATAGTTTTCTTTTTTTTTTTTTTTAGCATTTATTTACTTTTGAGACAGAGAGAGAGCATGAACAGGGGAGGGTCAGAGAAAGAAGGAGACACAGAATCCGAAACAGGCTCCAGGCTCTGAGCTGTCAGCACAGAGCCCGATGCAGGGCTTGAACCCACAGACCGCGAGATCATGACCTGAGCCAAAGTTGGACGCCCAACCGACTGAGCCACCCAGGCACCCCTATGTAATAGTTTTCTAAGAACAGGTAACATGTTCTCATTATTGATAAACCTGGCAATAATTTTCTTTAAAACATAGAAACAGAGCACAATCATCTTGGTCAGTAATTGGTTTTGCAAAAATGTCTCTCTTCATTTTATAACTGACCTACTTGAAAACGTGGTGAACCATAAAGGGCCATTTCCTTGGAAAAGAGTATGGACAAGCCCCCTGCAGTTTTGTTTGGGTGCCGTTCAAAGCCAAACCCTAAACCTTTCCCAGAACTTGAAACAAATGGTAAGTGCTACCACAAACCAAAGTGGGAACCTCTGAGGAGAGATGGTTTCCGCTTCATTTTTTTTTTTAGTTTATTTGTGTATCCCTACTGCTTATTTAGATGTATCCTACTTTCTCATGGATGTGCTACTTGCTCTTCACAGTGAGTGTCAGGGACCAGGATTTTGGGACAGCAACTTTGGGAGATTTATATTCTGGTGCTGCTGTGCTAGACTGCTTCCCATAAGAAGCCAAAAGGACTTCCAACTGGAGTACTAACATCCATAAACACAGAATTATCTTATTATCCTTTCCTAGAGCCAGGAAGCCTTTGTTGGGGAACTTAATCTCTGATAAGGTCTTTATAGGATGGTAATTGAATGGAATGAACACCAGCTGAGAAATGTTAGTATTAATCTAAGAATGATGGACTCCTAGGTAAGCCTTATTAATATTTCTATTACAAGCCAGTTGATGTTTTGCCTTATTGGGCCTTTTAATAAGAAAATGTAAATTGTTTTAGACATAATGACCTAAAATACATGCATTGTTTAGAAGTGTGGTAGGGACAAGTAGCTGAGCGTCAGAGTTTGGTGCTTCCCTTCCACAATGTTGAGTTGTCAAAGGGAAGTAACTGTCCAGCAAGGGACCACATTTTCCAGCCTCCTGTATCTGATTAGAACACTGACTGGTTAGTGAAAGGAAATATGAGGGGAAGTGATGCATGTCCTTCTGGGAAGTGCTGAAAAGGCAGATGTATCTTCCCTGTTTTTCTGAATGAGGAGATCTCCTAGACCCTAGAAAGGGTGTGACCACAAGATGGAAGGACCCTGAGTTTCACAATGACTCTGTGGTAGGGAAGTGGAAGGGCCCCCCCAACTGGGAACATGTGTAGTAGTCTGTTTCATGAACAAGACATAAGTGTGTATTGTGTTTATGGAATTTGGGGAGTTTTATCTCTTCAGGACCTAGCATCTCTTTAACAAATACAGGAGGTAAATAAAAATGTACCAAACAGAGGTCATTGTAAAATGGCAGATTTGTGCCTATTCCCTCTTTATGCTAAAAGTTTAGCATTTATATAAGTACAGGCATGTTTTGAAAATCATATTAAAACTGCAGGATTTATAGATGGAGAAAGCACCTCCACTCCCTGAATGCTGACCCATTCCTATCTGCCTCTTCCCAGAAAATGGTTTTCCTGGTCATCATTAAGGCCATTCTGGATGCTCATATCTCCTTCATCTACCTGTCCTTTTCCTACCCATTTTCCCACCCAGTTTCCATCTCCTCCATGAAGTTTTCCCTTATCACTAAAGGGATTACTTATGTTTTTGAGCTCAAAGAAATTAAAATCTTACAAATTTGTGTAGTAACTCATTTGCTGCTTAGTGAGAATACTCGCATTATTATATGATTTTTAATGAGCAAAGGTGTCATTTGTCTAAATTGTAAGGTAATGGAGGAACAAAGAAATTTTCTTTAAGGAAATGGAATTAGGACCCAGGAAATAGACACCCTTATCCTTTTGTCTATACCAAGATGATTACGGGGGGGGGGGGGGGGGAGTTTCCAAGACATATACCTAACTGTAATATTGACATCCATAGTGGGATACTTTTAATGCTATATACCAGATGGAATATAGCAGCCACTGATCCTTTTACTTTCCCACAAAAATTAAGATGTTTATCAATAACCAAAGAAGTGGAAAATTGGTCAGAAGTAATGCAGGCATCTTTACTAATTTTGCCTTTGCACACCCTCTGGTTTTAGTCATCTTCCAAATTTAAGAATGTATTTTTAGCTGATTTAGTACTTGGCATCATTCTTATGCTACCAGTGACAGTGTCACTGGCAGTACGATTAGGATTGCAGGTTTTATGTGTTGAGACCACCTGAAAGTTGAAACCAGATTCATTCTACCCATGGTGCCAGCCATGTGGTAAACTCCATCCAGTTCCTGGGATGGTACCTAGATTTCAACGGACAAAATGTAATATCAAGTCTCCATAGGCTGTTACCCAATTCTGAGTGATCAGTCCTCCAGAGTTGAGTATCAAATGTCCACATCTTAATCATTGTCAACTGTGTAGAAAGGCCCTTAGAGATTTTTATATGCACTAAATTCAGGAAATTCTCAGGTATGCTTCTCTTAACAATGTAAGTCATGCCCCTTGTGTGCACACAAATCATAATTTGAAAGATCTGTTTGACATTAAGGCTTATATAATTTGGAGGGTGAGTCCAAGATGAAGCCATGGAAGAGAAACTCTGAATGCAGAGTTTCAGGTATCTTACACTTGTGTTGCAAAAGTAAGGACTATGAATTCTCTTGCATACAGTTTAGTCCAATTATTCCAAGTAGCTATGGAAAAGCTTGAATCATTAACCCAATCTCTGGACATGGTTTATTTGAGGTATTGTTAAAAATAGCACATGACATCTAGTGTTCTTTCCTCTCACACATTATGCTTTAGATTAACATATGGTAATAATGCTGCATTGTTTGGTTGGCCAATTCTTCATCTAGCATGAAATGCAGAGTACAAAAGCACACATGTACAAACTGAGCTAATATTTCTTTCCTTGAAATAAGTAACAGTTATTCATCTAGATTCTTCTCAATTACAGAAATTGATGATATCTTTATGGAAGGAAATAGTTTTCAAAGAATTCTGCAGTGTTTGAATTATTTATTAAGACAACAGAATGGGTGAAATGAAAAGAAAGCTTGTACTTGATGCAAAAAAACAACTATTATACCAATGTAGGGAAAAAAAAGTCTGAAAAATTTCAGCACCAAGGTTAATTTTTATTATATAATGAGTGCATAAAAACAGAGTTTGGAAAGGATGCAATTTTCAGCCACTTTTCTAGTATAATTCTGCAATAACAACAGAAACCAAAATGAGTTGAATTGTTGCAAAGGAAGGAGACTATCATAAAAGATAGTAAGTAGATTTACCTGTCATTTATTATATCATCCTGTTTGCAGCGCTACATTTGAGATTGTGTCAGCACTTCCATTATAAGCCTGTACATAGAGGAATTTGGAATTTGGCCAATAAAAGATCATTCTGGACCAGAAGTTGGCACAGAAAGTTTCCTCCCATGAGCAAAAGTTGTTTTCATTATTTCTTCTTCATTGCCGTCTTCTTTTTTTTTTCCCCTCCCTTTACAAAATTCCATAAAACTTCATCTGGTTGCTTTTAAACTTGGATATCTGAAGTAAAAGTTAAGCATACGAGAGCCAACCCAGTGGTTTGAAGACAATGCATCTTTTGTCCATCTGGGCAGAATTTGTATTTGATATTTTATATGAAGGAACCAATACTTTTCAGTTGGGAGTATTTAGAGAAAGAGTAAAACCTAATTTCAAAAGATCTCTTAGTCATTGTCTCTAATAATGAAGTTAGAAGCAGTGAAATGAGGGTGGGTGAGAGGTTATTCACTTATTCCCATTATGATGCACATTGTAGCCAATGATAAAAGCTAATGATGCACTCTAGCATCATTTCATCCCCATTTAGTTTACAGTTTTTATTGGTGTACAGTTTACATACAACGAAATGGACCCATTTGAAGTATGTGCTTCTATGAGTTTTGGTAAACGTATGTAGTCTTCCAAATACCAGCAATCCCAATCAAGTTTCAGAACAATTTCTTCCCCATAAAAGGTCTCTCGTTTCATTGGCAGTTGTCTCCCACCCCCGGTGCAACCCTAACCCTAAGCAGCTACTGATCTTCTTTCTGTCTCTACAGATTTGCCTTTTATGGAATTTTAAGACAGTAGAACCAGATGATATGTGGCTTCTTGTGTCTCTGTCTGACTTCTTTCATATAGCATGATATTTCTGATGGCTATCCATGTTCTTGTATGTATCAGTAGTCCATTCCTTTTTATTGCCAAGTAGTATTCCATTGCATGAGTGTACAAGAATTTGTGGATCCATTTATAAATCATGGGCACTTGAAACTGTTTCCAGTTTGTTACTATTCCTAATAAAACTTCTGCACTTGCTTATATACAAGTCTTTATGCGGGTGTGTTTTCATTTCTCTTGTATAAATACATAGTAGTAGGATTGTTGGGTCTTATGACCCACAGATTTTGATTTGATGTTTTATTTTCTGTCCACTGAATGTATTTTGTTATTTATTCTTTCACCCATGGGTTATTTTGAATGGTGAGATTAAGTGGAAATTTCTTAAATTTACTTCTGTCATTGATTTCTAATTCTGTCGTTGAAATTATTTTCAACTCTTTTAAATATGTTCAAGATTGTTTTATATCATAGTATATGGTCTGCACTGGTGAATGTGTCATGTGCCTTTGAAAAGAATATTTCTTTATTATTACGTGGAGTTTTCTATAGATGTCAATTAGGTCAGGTGATTTATGGAGTTTTAAAATTTTCTGTAGTTGTCCTTTTTTTCTTCTTGCTCTAATAATTACTTACAGATAATTTAAATCTTCAACTATAATTATTGACTTGTCTGTTTTTGTTTTCAATTCTGATTTTGGTTTCAGTTGCTTTGGCACTCTATTTTTAGGGACACAGGTACATATACATTTATAATTGGTATATCTTTGGCTCTTTTATCTTTATAAAATATTCCTTTTTCTCTAGCAGTATTTTTGTATTAATGCCAATTTTGTATGATATTAATATAGCTTCTTCAGCTATCTTGCACTTATCATTTACATGGTATATTTTTCTATCCTCTTACTTAAAACATATCTTTTTATATTTTTATAGTGCATCTGTTTTAGACAATATAGGTGCTTAAACCTTGGGGGTTTTTTTGTTTTGTTTTGTTTCTTAGATCTTGCTTTCTAAAAGTCTAGCTTGACAATTCCTACTTTTTGGTTGGAGTATTTAGTCAATTTCCATTTTAATGTTGTTATTGGTATGATTAGAGTTAAGAATGACATTTTGCTATTCTTTTTGTCCCTCTGTTAATCCTTTACATCATTGTTTTATGTTAAACAAAAGTTTTGAGTATGCTTTTTTAACTGTATTTCTTTGATTTAGATTATATGATTGCTCTAGGGATTACAGTTAACAGCCTTTACTTATAATCTGCTTGTGGTTAACTGCCTTCTGTTAAAATATAGGAACTATTTATCAACATAGCTCTTTCACTCACTGTGTGTTATTTGTTATTTTTTACACTTATATAAATAATAAGCCCCCAAAACAGTGTTACAATTATTAGTTGAAACAGAAACATATCTTTTAAAGTAATTGAAAGAAGCAAATATTACACACACACACACACACACACACACACACACACACACCCATTTCTGGTGCTCTTTGTTCTTACTGGTGAATCTAAGTTACAATCTATTGTCATTTCCTTCCATTTTGAGATCTCACTTCAACATTTCTTGTAGTATAGGTCTGCTAGTGACAAATTCTCTTATCTCAAAATGTTTATACTTCACCTTCCTCTTGCTAGAATAGATTCAGTGGATATAGAATTCCTGATTGACAGTTATTTTTAACCACTTGGAATATATAATACCAGTGTCTTTTGGCCTTTTGTATCTGATAAAGACTGAGCTTTTAGTTATGTCTTTGTTTCTTGTATATGATATGTAGTTCTTTTGTGTTTTTTTTTTAAGAACGATTACATAATTTTTGCTGTCAGCATTTCAACTGAGATATCAGACTGAGTTTTTCTTTGATATTTCCTCCTTGGAGTCTATTGAGCATCTTAGTTAATATTAATTAACTTAATTACTTAATATGAATTAACTTAATATGAGTTAACTTAATTCATTAACTTAATATTAAGTTAGTTAGTATTTTATATTGAGTTTGATAAGTTTCGGAAATTTTCTCTTCAAATATCTTTCTGCCCCTTTTTGTATCTCTTCTCCTTTTGAAATTCCTATGACATGCATGTTGAAACAACTCAGGTCTATGTTCATTTTTCTTTAATATTTTTCTTTGTGTTCTTTAAGTTGAATAGTTAGATATTGTTCTATCTTCAAGTTTACTGATTCTTATTTCTTCTTAAATCTGTTGTTGAGCCCTTTTAGGTTCAGGTTAATGGTTTATGGTTGCTATTAGATTATTTTTATAATTTCTACTTTCTTGGCATTATCTGTCTTTACTTACTAATAGTATATTTTTTTCTTTGATTCTTTGAGGACATGTTTCATTACATCCTTGAACATATTTGTAATAGCTGCTTTAAAGTTTTTGCTGCATCCAACATATGGGACAACTTGGAGTCTGTTTCTGTTGAATATATATCTTTTAATTAGTATGATCTCTGTGTTTTCTTTGAATACCTAGTAATTTTTGGTTGAAATGTGGACATTGTAGATAATATGCTGCAGGATTTTGAATTCTGTTTTGTATTAGGATGGTTGTGGTGGTGGTTTTGCTTTGCTTTGTAGGTAAGTAATTTTCCTGTATTGAAATGTGTCTGAAATGAAATTCTTTTCTCTCATAATATGCAGCAGCTGCTCTCTCTGTTCAATTTTTTTTCCTGCTTTTTCTTTTTTAGTGTGACTTCCTGAGCATCTTCCTGGCATCAGTGTAATTTAATTGCCAGCCAACCAATAATTGGGGATAGAGCACACTCATGCCATCAAGTCAGTAAAGTTTCCATTCTTGTTATTAATCTGTGTGTGGGTTGAGAACACACTCAATGGCACAACATAGTCTTATGTGTCCCCAGGCTTTTCATTTTTGTCAGGCACATAAAGGTTAGCACTCAGCCAGGCATACATGGAGAGTTTATTATTACAGCGCTTCCATAACTCTCTCACTACTAAAATCTTCTCTCCCTTAAATTTCTAGCTGCTCTGCCATTTCCCCCAAATCAAGTTCATCTTCAACTGATAAAGCTGTGGATTTTTGCCCCCCAAGCTTGAAGGGGATGGGAACACTCTCAAATAAGAAGGCTATAAATTTACAGTTCTTAATCAAATACAGTAGCAGTGTTTCATGAATAAATATTTATCAAATTGTTGCCAGGTTTGGCTATTTCCAGTCCCTAAAATGGTTGTTTTGAATAATTTTGAATAAATTTGAATTTATACTTATTTTTCAATGAAAGAAATTGCTCGGATTCTTTGAAATGCCCATTCCCAGAGCCCAGACTTAGATCTATTTTACAACGTGAAGTAAATTAAAGTAAGTTATCCTTTTCTCGATATTGTTAGATAATCATTAGGCAAAAAATAAAGAAAAATACCTAATGTGGATGAGAACATGGGTAAATACCATCGTACGTGATTTTGACAAACTTCAAACTGTGAATACGTTTTGACCTAGCTATTCTACTCTTCTACTTCCAGGAACCATCCTATAGAATAATTCAAAATGTGACCAAAATTACAACTATAGGTATACTCACTGAAGCAGTATTTATAACAGTGGAAAATGGGAAGGAAACCAAATGCCCAACAATGGGATTTCAGTGTATTTACGAAGTGAAATGCCATGCTGCCAGTATAAGTAATGGTATAGGGTAGTGGATGTGTGTTTATTACTGTATGAGCAAAGCTGAACACAAAGCAATGCAGCAATATAGTCCCACCACTCCCCTACTTTTTAAAGTTTGTGGGACCAAGGAAACTGGAACAAATGGAAGAGAACTATAGGGCTGAGAATCAGAAGCAGGGCTTGGGCTGCCATAGATGAACCAGCCTGGGTCAGGCCAGTCTCAGGCACTGAAACATCACCTAAGGCAGGCACTGGTCTTTGATAAAGCAAGATCTGGATTTAGATGATTAATTGCTAAATAAAGGTGTGGGTGTGCCCCCCAAGAACCATTAATTAAAATATTTAAACCAAATTCAGATCCTGGGCAGGGCTAGTGAAGGTGGAACAGCAAGATAACCAGCAGAGGCCTGGTCCCATTTTCCATCTTGGGGGTAGAGTTCTCTGAAAGGAGTAGGGTATATAGATAGCAGTGTGATCAAATGGTAAGCAAAACTGTTAATACAAAACAAGAGTAGCAGGCAAGTTCGCAGTCTTAGGGGTTCAAGGCAAGTTATGGTTGTTGAGGAATTGGAGGTGTTAGGATCAGAGTAGAACCAGCTGGGAAGAGAAAAAAAAAGCCTATTTACTGAGGGATTATAAGTGCCACAAGTTCCCTCCTAACTTGTCTCTTAGCAACTCTGTAAAGAAGGTGAGATCTTCTGACTTCACATTCTTCTTCAAACATGGCACAACTATGTGCCAAGGGCTTTCTTTAGGGATGAGCCAAAAGTCACAGAGCCAGGAAGTTATACTGCCTGGAATAGAATTCAGTCTTTCTGAAGGACCAATTTTCCCCATTTCTTCATTCTGCAAAAAGATAAAAACAGGAAATAACTATCCCATGGATTCTTATATGGATGCAAAGGGCATCCAGAAATGGACTGGATCACACTTGCAGTGGATAAGTTCATAGCACTGTATGGTCAGAGGGCAGGCATGTTATTATAGTCATGTTATCACCGCAACCATAAAGGATGTCTACAGTTTCTATCCTTGGAATCACTCCTTTGAGCTAGGATATGGCAGGTGGTGCCCAGATATGTTAATAGGGAAAATATATCAGTAAGAATGGAATAAACTGTAAGTAACAAAATGCCAGATGGCTAGGGTTCTGTACACCAAAAAGGAAGAGAGAGATGGCTATTGTTTAGATCAGGTTTGGCAATTTCTTTTCTGTAAACAGCCAGAAAGTAGATATTCTTGGCTTTACAGGCCATATGATACAGTGTCCTACACAACTATTCATCCCTGCCTTTGTAATGGGAAAGCAACCATAAGCAGTTTGCAAACAAATAGGTGTTCCAATAAACCTTTATTCAAAAAGAAAAAGAGGGGTGCCTGGGTGGTTCAGTGCGTTAAGTGTCTGACTCTTGATATTGGCTCAGGTCATGATTTCACAGTTGATCAGTTCAAGCCCCAATATTGGGCTCTGCACTGACAGTGTGGAGTCTGCTTAGGATTCTTTCTCTTTCCCTCCCTCCCTCCCTCTCTCTCTCTCTCCCTTCTACCCCTTCCCCACTCTGTGCACACATGTTATCACTCAGAATAAATAAATAAACTTAAAAAGCTAACTAGCTAATACATTCTCTGAGAAAAAGAAAAAAAGAGAGAAAGAAAAAAAGCCACAATCTGGATTTGGCCTATAGGTTATAGTTGGTAATCTCCTCTTCTAGAAGATATATAGTGTCTACCACAGTGAAGGCAGATGTATTTAAATAACATGAGGCTTGTTAACTTGTAAAACCATGTTAATTGACTAGATAGGCAACCATCATTTTAAAAACAAGGTTTCCTGGGCCATGCCAGTGTAGTGGGGGGTCCTGGTGACAAGGAGACCCCAGATGCCTGGTTCGGAGAAGAATACTGAAAGGCATACATAAAGAGCTCTCTGGTTAAGAAGATGAACTCTGATGACCTCACAGTTATTCTCAGACTATGACAGAGTGGGCAAATGAAGAATCATGGGGAAAATCAGATACTGAGAACCTCATGTGATATTCAGGTTTTTTTTTTCTCCTTTGCAGGATTGCAATATGGGCTCCGGCCCATACAGGAAGGAAAATAAATGTCTGCTTAACTAGTTATTGTCAAGATGCATTCCCTTCTGCCCAGAGAGTGTCCTTAGTTCTAGACACTGCATGAATTACTTACGTAGACTATACAACTGAAGGATTTGCAAGTACTAAATAAGGAATATGGTGTTTCTAATCGGCCAAAAGTGGGTTGGGGGTAGAGTGGAGGAGGAGGTGATATATTGTAATAGCCATATTAAACTGTACTAAACTTGAAATAACGGGGAAAATATTTCCTTAAAGCTAATAGGAAAAATCAGTTACCAGACTCGGAACCATGAATCTAAGTTGTCATCCAGCTGCATGGGCTTACTGGGAGAGTTCCTGCACCGAGGTTTTCATTATAAAACACAGAGGCATTATTGGGGATAAATGAACCAATATGAATGAAATACCTGTAATTGCCAACCTGAAATTTCACGCCAAAAATCATCTGAATCCCAGGTTGATGTGGAGTGGTTTTTCTTAAGTTCAAAAAGAATCCCCTTTATTAGTGGATTGGGATACTTAGCAGGAGTATGTTTATAAGCTTGGGTTCTTCAGGTTTTCTCTAATATTGGAAACAGAAGGAAAGGGAAGTTCTTCCTTGAATTATTTTCCCTGAATCTACTTATTGTGGTCTTTTGTTTAATGTGCTAAAGATAATAGTAATAGTGCCCAGCCTGTGGGTAAGGAGAGTCAAGATCCTGCCAGGCCCTGGTGGCCAGACTGGGAGTATCTGACCAGGGTGGGTACTTTGTCTTATTCATCTGCCCAGGTGGGTTGCCTTTCTCCACATTTACACAACGGAGACATGTAGTCTAGAGGTGGCACTGCCTAGTGGCAACTAATGGAAAGCTGGGCCCATCTTGGACTTACTGGTAAGGGAGAACACAGTGGGAGTGTTTGGGGCCTTTCTAGTGAAATCTCCCAGGCATCAGCAGGGTACAGAGGGCAATCTGAGCTGAGCACTGCACCCCCTTCTTCCCTATCCCAAGAGCAGAAGTTTGCAGAATGAAGTCACATGACAAATAAGACCCAATAAAATACTAATAATAGAAGGACGCTGGCTAAGCAAACGTTTTATGGGAATTCCCACTGTTTGTAAGAGGAGGAGTAAAGCCTGCCATCTTGCTTCTCACTTGTTTGTATTAGACTTCTGTGTCCTTTTATGCTCTCTCCTCCCCCTTTCTCCTTCTTCTACCTTCTCTCTCTCCCTCCTTCTTATCAGTACCAAGATTTGCTGAGATCACAGATTTGACTGACTCCCTTCCACACCTCCTCTCATGCACTTGTTCCCCTTGCTATGTGGGTATCTCTGCTCCTGTGTCAATGAGGCTTTTTAAATGTTATAGTCACAGTAAGAATGGGTCATACATGCAGCTTTACCGTCCAGAGGTGATGAGTCCATTCACTGTGGCAATGAGGCCACATGTCAGTAAGTCATTAACCTTGTTGAGGGGTCCCAGAATAAGGAGCCCCAAATTGCCAGAGTACGGAAAGAGCAAACTGGATGGCATTACAATAGAATTCAGAGATGAACACTTTGACCTGCAACTATTGTCCTTAGTCACTTTTGTGTCTTCGCCCCTTTTGAAAATTGCATTAATTTCATCTTCTCTCTGCATATGCATATACATAACATCTTCCAAGCAGTTTTAAAAAGTGCATGTACATCCTTCAAACTCACTCATGGATCTGAGATTAATTCTTGAGTGAAATGAATCTGTAATGATTTAAACACAATATACTAAGCAACAGCAAAACTGCTATAGATTTTTTTTAATATCGTAACAAAATGGAGAAAATATAATTTACCATGAAGAGATCTGTCCCTTGCCACCTTAGTTAAGTGATCCAAGTTAGCATCGCTAGTAGTGGGCCACCCTGGCATAATGCGTCTCCTGATAATGACGCAACATGAAGTTCAATTCATAGTTGGTGAAGTATCCTGACTTGTATCTAAACAACTCTTTGAACCTGACCTCTAATTGACGCAAAATTTGGGAAATGAAAAAAACAGGTTAAATGATATTTATTTCGAGGAAACAATGAGACACATTCAAAATGTGAAACATTCCGAAAGGCAACTAGTTTGGTCTTTTGAGACGGTCAAGATCTTTAAAAACCAAACAAACAAAGCAGCTGTGAAGACCATTCTGGATTAAAAGAAACTCTATGAACATAACAATCAAATGTAAAATATGAACCTTGATTGTATTCTGGTTCAAATGAACAAGCTATAAAAGAGGGTTTTGGATAATAATTAACAAAAATTTAATATGAGCTGGATGTTAGATGATATTGGGGAGTTACTGTGATTTTTTCTCAGGTGTGGTAATGGTATTTAATTTACAAGTATATATATAAAACATATATATATATATATATATATATCTGGCTGTATCTAAATACAAAGTATATATAATAAAATCTTAATGTTACACTGTATCATTCTTTCCCATTTTTCTATATGTTTGAAATCTACAAAATAAAAATAGAAAAAATGAGTTAATGAATTAAAGTTCAACTTTAAAAAAATTTTCTAATGTTTATTTTTGAGAGAGAGAGACAGACAGAGAACGAGCAGGGGAGGAGCAGAGAGAGAAGGAGACACAGAATCTGAAAAAGGCTCCAGGCTCTGAACTGTCAGCACAGACCCCAACATAGGTCTCAAACCCACAAATTGCGAGATCTTGACCTGAGCCGAAGTCGGACGCTTAACTGACTGACCCACCCGGGCGCCTGGTAAACTTTTTTATTTTTTAAATATCGCATTAAAAGTTGTGTTCTTAGTCAAGCATTTTATCAACTTCAAACTTTTTGCTGGACAGCCTGGCTCTGAATATTCACAGAGCCAAGACTGAGCATTTTGTAATAGGTCATCATTGACCAAGAAATCACAGCGATGCTCTTTGTTTCTCTCATTCAAAGTAGAAGTAAATGTGATTAAGGATCTGTACCTTTAACTAAAAATGCAGCATTGCTTTGGGAGACTTTGTATCTCTGAGGCTTAAATAATGCTTTCTGGCAAACACTGAAGTTGAATACTTTTTAAAAGAAAACATACCAGAATGGCCACTGGCCACCATCTCGACCACTACCACCAGGCTTCTCTGATGTAATAAAAGGATATACAAAAAAGTTAAGGAAATGTTATCACCTGAGATCATATTTTCCAACTGGAATTCATTGAGAACTAACAAAGTTGGACTTAACAGAGTCATGATTTGCCGGCATCCCCAAGTCTAATTAAGTCAGTCCATATTATCTCATGTCCCACCCGGTGCAGTGCTATGTAATGCCACAGATTACTGGGGATTGCCAAGGACTTACTGCACGGTATTAAATTGTATAGATAATGGCTTTTGGCATTTTTGTTAGAAGGGACTGGTTTCAATATGCAGTCAGGCAACATCGTTTTACTCTCAATGCTTAGTTCATCACCAGCTTTTTTCTTTTTCCTTTTTCTTTTTTTTAAGTCCTGAAAATAGCTTACCAAAGATTTGTCATTTCCTGCCTAGAGAAAGTTCTGGAGTATTTGTGTTTTTATAAATATCAGATGTGTAATCTCAGACATGAACTTATTATAACTAGCCCCAAGGCATCGTGAGCTGCAAGTTGCCACACGAAAATTAAAGGGGTCAAATTCAAAAGGGATGTGTGTCAAAAGGCTCTGGAAAATGGCATGAGCTTAATAAGCATCCCTCAGATGAACCTGTGATTGCCGCGGAAGCTGCCATCTGTCTTTTGCTGTTGGTTAGCCTTCTAAATGCCTTTTATAGCCCCCCAGTAGTGCATAGGGTCCCCTGAGCTCAATTGGAAGAAAAATATATTAAGTTGGCTCCTGTTAAGTAAAGGGGAAGGGAGAGAAGTGTTTAAATGACTTACTATCTCTTGGGCTCTATTTGCTCTGCTAAAAAATACCGTACCTAGTATTTCAGAAATGGGAACTCTTTGAACCTCAGGAAAAGTCTTTTGGGGGTCATTTGGTATCCTTCTGGAGCAAGGGACTTGATGCTATTGTTTTATTGGTAGCATTTATCATTCAGTCCCACTTCCTATTTTACCTTTTTCTTTAACAGGGTTTGATAAAGTAGCATCATAAAAACAGACCTGCAGGTTTGAATTAGCCTCCACTCAGCTAAGCCATTGTTTCTCAATTGGGGTCTGCTACTAGGGGGCTCAGGTTCTCTGTGCCAGGATGCACTCTCAGGGGAGCCAGGAGAGGGGATTTAAAGTGGGATGAGGGTGACGACTAGACTAAAAAGTCAACTCCTGAGAGGCTAGAATCAAGGTAAGGGCATGGAATTCAGCAATTCTCACAGGGAACGAGAACCCAAATACTAAAAATGCCAAAAGTTACCAGTGTGGTGTACAAATAAAGAAATGTGGTCCATGAGTCCTCGAGAGAAAGATTCTTCTTTCTTCATTGAAAGTGATACCAGAAAGCAAAATCAAACAACGAAAAGGTTCTAAAATGTCTAAAATCAAAGGAGTGGGGAGCTGCTCTGAATCCAGCAGCAGTAACTGTGGGGCACAAGGCACTAAATTTTGACGCAGACGACCAGGGTCAGTCAGCTTGGACTACTTGACTATAGAGTCACCAAGCCTGGGTATGGTATGTGTGTGTAGCTAACTAACTTTCATTAAGTGCTTACTGGGTACAGGCCCTCAGCAGGTGCTTTGTGGTCATTTAAACATTTACTCTTCAAAATCACCCAATGAAGCAAGCACTCTAAGGATTCTCATTTTCCAAATATAAAAAACAACACTAGGGGTAAACAGTTTGCTCAGGCACATAATTAGCTTCAGCTGAAGACAATAGTCACAGCTGCCTTTCTGCCAGGCAACATGTATATTCACCTTGTTTAGTCTGTGACATAAGAACCATTATTATCACCATTTTACAGATGGGGAAACTGAGGCTTGGGAGAGTTAGGTAAGTTTCACAGGATCCTGCAGCTAGTAAGCGTGAGTGCCAGCTTTCAAACACAGGAAGTCTGACTGCAGTGCTTGGCCTCTGAGCTGCCACTCTTCCACCGATCTATGTAGTTTTTGCTGTATAAATTTAAGTTTCTTCTCTCTCGATGTCTATCTGTATCTTCTCCATTTGTAGAGAAAATGACTTCGTAAAAAGCATTTGACACATATAAAATTCGACTTTAAAGGAATGCCATAAAACAACTATTATCCATTGGAATGTGTTGCTGTGTAGATAAAGGCATTAATAGTCCTTGTTATTGCTTAGTACTGCATTCCAGAATGCCAAGAAGGATCTCGGGAACAGAGCACAAGAAAATGGCTTGATCTGGAGTCCTGCCGTGTTCTCTCTGGGGAAGGCAATCATGGGACCATGGTACACTACTATTTTCAAATCTGGAAATCTCAGCTCGCATCAAAACTGGCTGCAAAGCTGAGGCTGCCAAACCTGGGTGACTGAGCAGGGCCCAGGTGTGAGAATCTTCAGGGGGGCGGATGACTGGGAGCTGCAAAAAACGGGTCCGCAGATCCAGAGCCAGGCCAATAAAGGCCAGAGAAGAACAGCAATCTGGAACCCAGGAAATGAGAAAAGATCCACACCAAAGCACACTGTCTGCTGAAACTTGAAAATGCCAGAGAAATGGGGACAATCCTCAAGTATTCCAGAGAACTTGGGATCGTAATTCGATCAGTCTTCTCATTAGCAACGTTACAAACTAGAAGGCAGTGGAACGATGCTTTCAAAATTCTGAGTGAAAATGATTTCTAAGGAAGCTGTTTGTGGATACACACCACACACATGTGGGATCCAGTGAGTAGATGACCCAGTAGAGGAGAAAAGCAAAGGAAATTTTTAAGATGAGGCAAAGAGAAATACTGGGCTGGCAGCTGGATAGCAAGCCTAGACCATTCAGCCCAGCAGAGCCAAACTGTGCAAGCAGGAAGTATACAAAAATGTAAACAAAGAACTATCTGACAGTTTGGGGTTGTGGAAAAAATAGTATTGAGAGACATTAAAAAAAATTTTTTTTTTAAATGGATTTATTTTTGAGAGACAGAGCAGGAGCAAGGGAGGGGCAGAGAGAGAGGGAGACACAGAATCCGAAACAGGCTCCAGGCCCTGAGCTGTCAGCACGGGGCCCGATGTGGGGCTTGAACTCGTGAACCGTGAGATCATGGTCTGAGCCAAAGTCAGACGTTTAACCGACTGAGCCACCCAGGCACTCTGATATTGAGAGACATGTTATAGATGTTTAGGATGAATTAGGTGTAGATTACAACATTTTTTTAATAACAAAAAACTAGACAATTATTTCAGTGGAGTTGAAAAATAATAGAAGAAAAACTAATCAGTCACTAACTCCATAGTAGTCATAATAATGAAATATGGAATATGGATTTCATAAAAAATTAATCCAAGGTGTCTTTAACTATAAGATGCTTCTTTATCTTATATACCAGTAAGAAAGAAAAAAAATATGACACACAGTCATTATAAAGTGACTTATTAAGTGATTATAAAGTGATTTTAATATGATTTAAATCCTTTTCTTTGCTTAAGGCTGACAAGAGTTAACTCCATACATAACAGTCTAATAACCATTTACTCATGCTGTCTTTAAATGTCTTTATGTAAGTTTCTTACTAACAATTAATGATGGCATAGATTTGTAGGTGTTTTTAAAATCCTGTGCTTGGAAGGTTTATAATGAGAAATGTTCTTTGAAACAGGCAATTTAATTTTTTTTAATGTTTATTTATTTTAAGAGAGAGCATGAGAGAGAGGGAGAGAGAGAAAGAGAGTGTGTGTGTGCACATGAACAGGGAGGGGCAGAGAGAGGGAGAGAGAGAATCCCAAGTAGGCTCCACACTGTCAGTGCAGAGCCCGACATGGGGCTTGATCTCACAAACCTTGAGAACATGAACTGACCCAAAATCAAGAGTAGGATGCTTACCTGACTGAGCGACCCAGGTGCCCAAGGCAATTTAATTTTTAAGATCTTACCAAATGTTTGTATCTTGGTTCTCACTTTTGTAGCTGAGTATGGGTTGTGTATATTAGGGAGAGAGATCCCCATTAATGAGATGTCTTGGGCATGAAGTTATCTGAATATTACTCCCATAAAAGAAAGTTCAGTTAATAAGGGTGATTTAATACATAAGAACAGATACATAAAAACTCACGCTTTTGTCTTTTTCCATTCATTCATCAAATATCCTCCACAATCAAAAAGGCTAGTGTATGGCAAGTGTCTAGGATGGTTTGGGTAGTCAATAAGCACTTAAGATGCTGAGTGACAGGGGGACATTTAAAGGAATCAAGAAACAATCAAGGAATATTCATCTGTAAAGTAAAAACCTGAAGATAAAAAGTGTACTAATTTCTTCTTTTGAGAGAGTTGTCGGGTCTCCCACCTCAAGTTGAATTACTACCTTAAAGACTTTTCTCCACACTTTCTCTTCTCTCAGGAAGCCGAGCTTCTTTGGCCTTCCAGCCTCCTCTGGGGAATGATATAGGCCTTCTTTCCATCACTCCCCGCCCCCCCGCCCCCCCCCCCCCCGCCCCGCACCTCATGGTCTGCTCAGTTTGGGATACTCCCCTGGGAACTGGGAACATTGGCTGTTCCTTTTTGCCACACACACAGCAGTCGTCCATTCCACTCAGCTCAGCCCCGAGGCCCTAGGCAGGCTTCTTCATTGACCATGAAGGTCAACAGAGTCACCGTCAGTAGGTTTCATGTTTAAGCACCTCTCTGTACTTCCTGACGCATCCAGATGAGGGCGCAAGGGAGCCCTAAGGGAAAGAGCAGAAAGAGTTGTCCAAGAGAGGAAGAGAGAGCTCAAGAGAGGCAGTTCTGTTGGTGTGAAATGGCTGACATTGCTGAAACCAAAGGGAATAAAGAACGGTCCTGTCTAATGAGGAGAATGATGACGTTTTTATGACCATTAATGGATTTAGCAGCAAGATTTCACTTTTTTCATAATCATGGAGTCCGTTTGCAGTTTTGACCTGGGCTTGGAATAGCCTGCTGTCCTCTCCCACCCCCTGCCAAGATGCTTTCCTTTCATCCCAGGGCCTTTCAGTTCTTCCTTCCCCTGCCAGGCCTTCCAGGTTAGACCCGTGGGGATGACAGCTCCCTCCCCACAGCTCTCTACCCATTTAGACAGTTACATTGCTCCACACCAATAAAATGCATTTAACCTTGGCCTGTGGGGGATGTAAATCTTTCAGGTTCTATTTATGTATCAGTTTAATATTTTTATTTCCCTGTCTAGATATCCTCTATGTGTCTGTCATTGTTGTAAGACAGTGGCTTTTAAGCTTTTTTTTTTTTCTGTTATACAACACTTTGTTCGAACTTGTTCTCACATGGAACCCAGTGTGTTTGTAAAGCAACATGGATGTGGAGAATCTTTGAGGTGATGGCAGGAAGAAGGGGTCCGGGTGTTGGCCCACTTCGTTCTCTCCCACCCCTAGTTCCAGGAGGCCTGAGGGGCCTCAAGGAGCAGAGTTTCATCAAAGCTATCTTTTTAGAAAAGAAAATGTTGTGACTCCCGAATGCTGCAAAGGTCTGTTTTATTTCCTCTGTGCTATACCCAGAGGGCTGTTTGTTATGTGATAGTAAAATAGTGAAACCTCAACTGAAATTTGGAATCAATAATCCTCCCCAAGCGTACAGGCTCCAGTTTATCTTATACTATTAGTGAAGCAAAGGATTGCCTCAGAAACCCACTATTAAAACAAGACAAAACAAAACATAAGTAGACTATTTACCTACATGAGAGAAAAAACTATTTATAAACACATTTGGTGGTGCTAATTTGGACAAGCTTGGTAACACAACTTTTGTGTGTCTGTGTGTGTGTGGGCAGGGGTACTCTTTAGTACGCTAATTATAGATCTTTTTTTTTTTTTTCCCCTAAGGAATGATTCCAAAAAAGTCTTATCTGTGTTACTTGTTTGGATTTTAGGAATATTCTGTAATTTATATTTGCTTTAATTCAAAATGACTCTCTCATGAGTCTAAATTTTAAAGTTTCACTATAAATTACCTTTATAAAAGAAAGATTGAGCAAATTGTTTTTCTTTCATGCCTCATAAATTATATACTTAAAAAGTATAATCCTCCGGAATGATACGGTTTTATTACTCTCTTTTCCTTTCAGAACTAGTGGAATCATGTTCGTATGTTTACCAATCCAGAGTATCAAATTGAGGAGGTAACTAGTATGGTTGCTATCACAGTGCCTGGAAATAGTAGATGCTTTCAAAGTGGTATTTCTTGGCCTTCCCTTCACTTCAGACCTAACCCAGCTCCGCCATGTTTATCTTGTATTGCCTGTACCCTCACTGTTTCCCGAGATCTGAATTGCTGAATGTCACAGCCAGTTAAGAATTGGCCTGAAGTCCTGGAAAGATCACAGACCATAGAATCCTAATGGGATCCCATGCTGGAATGATTCACTGAATTGATTGTATTAACAAAGTTGATCCCTGCCCCGGAGATCCTCATAGTATAGTAGGGGAGATTGAAAGGTGAATACTTAACAACACAGCATTATGGGGGCTGCCATAAAGAACTTCCTCTGGCCACATGGGGCTCTAACTGTGACCTAATGGCCAGGGAGGCATTTGCCAAGTGTATGGGTGAGCACAGTACATCCCAGGGACAGGACATTATGTGGAAGGGCACAGAAAATTACAGACTGTTTAAATACCTATTGCCTGCTGTCCTGGACGCCAAGGATAAAACAGCGATTAAAACCAAGACCCAGCTCCCATGAAACTCACATCCTAGTATAATGAGAGAATGTGTGGTGTTCAGATAATGGCCCACGGTTTCTTGTAAATGAGGGGAAGTGGTGAAGACGACGGTGGTGATACAGGGTTCCATCTGAAGGAACTTGAAGGACAAATTTAGGAATATGAACTTCAGTCTATAAGGTAGTTCCAGGGGTTGCTGACCAGTTTAACCTCTGGAGGGCAGGATTGGTTATGACTTCCTGTGGACAAAATTGAAACCATATGTTGTGTCTAAAAGTTCAACAGTGTTCATCTTGGCATTTGCTTGAGCCAACGTCCATGAGCTGATTAAATGTCTTCTGTTTGGTATGCATGAAAATGCCACACCAGTGCTTGTGAGAAGATTTAAAGAGGAGAAGAACTAAAGTGAGAGCAGGAGTCATAGGAAAAGGCTACAAAGATGTGGCCTTGTGCACTGGCCTTGGACTTGAACCCGAATTCCTGTTGCCTGCCAGTGGCTTGAAGTGTGCACATGGCTTCACCTGAGGTAGCCAGATGGATAACAGCAAACACTGTGCCAAGATGTTCCCACTGGGTACTTTAAACTTTCCTGGAGCAAAACAAGGCTTCTGTGCACAGCCTGAAAATGTGTAATTTGGGAACACATTTTTTACCCTTAGTTTGAAAGGAGGAATCAAATCTGTTGACTCTTGCTCCCCCCACTCCTGCACTGCAGCCACTGTCTTAAAGTTTCTTCAAGGTGTCCCACGTACAGCTTTATGGAAGGATGATTGATTTCTTTTTTTTTTTTTTTTTTTTTTATGGCAGGCACTCTCATTGCTTAGTCTTTAGTGGAAAGAGTGTTTTTAATGATATTTAAATGAGTGATATGCTGCTTCTGGCCACCACCCACCAAAGCATGCCTTTCTGTTCTTTAGAGTACCAGTAAAGGGCACTGATTCATTCACACTGCCTTTGACCAAAGGCCTGGATTGAGAGTATAATCTGTAGCAGCAGACATAATAAAGAAATTGGTTTTATGCAGATTAACCCCATGACTTTGACCTGACCCAGTCAAGGGTAAAAAATGTATTCCCAAATTACACCTTTTCAGCTCTCTAACCAGTAGTTCTCAAATTTTTGGTGTATCCGAATCCTATGAACTTCTTATAAGTAATTTTTTAAGTTTATTATTTATAATTATTAAGTTTATTATTGTTAAGTCTATTTATTTTGGGAGAGAGTGAGCATGTGTGTGTGTGAGTGGGGGAGGGGCAGAGAGAGAGGGAGAGAACCCCTCTCGGCACAGAGCCTGACATGGGGCTTGAACTCAGAGACCCTGAGATCATGATCTGAGCCGAGATCAAGAGTTGGGAGCTTAACTGAGCCATCCAAGTGCTCCTGCTAAGAACTTTTTGAAACACTGATTCCTGGGCTACACTCCCAGAATTTCTAATTCAGTGGGTCTGACACGAGGCCCAAGAATTTGCATTTTTAGCAAGTTCTCAGGCAATGCTGATGCATCCCCTGGACAACACTTTGGGAACCATTCATCTTGTATCCCAAATTAACCTGACCATCTGAAACAAATTTTTAAGGGAGATGCCCTCAGATGTTGAGTCTTTGACCACTCCCCAGCCCTGCATCAAGTGCCCAGGTGATTCCAGTCATCAGGGAATTTTGGAAAGGCTGTTAACTCACCCAGTTGAATTACATGATCATTATGTCTAACAATTTAGTTTTGCAATCATTTAGAGCAATGGTTCTCAACTTTGGATGAATCTTAGAATCGCTCGGTGGGCTTTTTAAAGTACTGATCTCTGGGTCATACTCCCAGAAATTCTGATTCAACTGGTCAAATTAAGCCCAGTCACCTGTGTTTTTAAAAGTTCCCCAAGTATTTTCTATGTGTAGCCAAGGTTTGGCTGAAAGCTTGTTAGAAGGCCTTTCGCCCCTTCTTTACCTAAGTCCCTGCCTGAGGAAGCCCTCCCTTACTCCTCCATCCCCAGGAGGGGTGAAGCACTTCTCTGCAGAACTGACAATTCTGTCAAAACATTTGGCACAATGCTTGCAATCATTGGGAACTTCCCACTTTCTCCTGTGAGAAGGTAAACTTCTTGAGGACAGACGCTAGGTCTGAATTTTCTAGGAAACCCAGTCCCTAGAGAAGAGCATTAGATCAGCTTCTGAAGAGCGAGTAAAACTGTTTTGTTTTCTGTGATTCCTACTGCAGTAGAGCAGAGGGCAGACTTGGCTTGGACACTTACCAGCCACAGACATTGGAAATATTATTTAGCCTTGACTAAGAGCCTCTGTTTCTTTCTCTGTCAAATGGACATCTCATGGGGTAGTTGTGAGGTTTTGATGGGATTGATGTAAAGCACATTTCACAATGCAAAGCATATAGTAAGTGATCCAGTCAGTGTTAGCTATTTTTATGTTCCGTTCTGTTTATATTTTAACTCAAGCTGACTTGCAACCCCAGTTCCCTGGCCAAACAGGGCTGCTGGCTTGGCTTTGCAACCTATCAGCTCTTCCCGCCCTTCTCAGCTCAAGTGCCACTGGGCTGCACAGCTCTCAGGTGTCACAGCTCTCCTGGTCAGATGGGTGGAGCTGTGATGCAGCACTTTGCTTGGGTGTGGACAAATCCTGCTCTAGAGCCAATAAAACTCTTCATTTGAGGATCCAGATCAGGCCTTCTACCAAAGTCCCTGGTCAGAATGCATCCTTGACTTGGTTCTGCAGATGAGTGAAGCTGCTGGTTGGGATTTACTACTTAGGCACTGCAGGTATGAACTCCATCTGCCAAGATCCAGATGATGGTTGCTGCAAACTCCCCCATCCCTTCTCCATCCTAGCCAGATTCTCAGTGGTTCAGCCCTGTGTGTTCCGCTGTAATCCTTGTGTTGTCAGAGCAGAATAGAGACTCCCACAAAGCAACCCCGTTTTGAGGGGATGCTAGTTTTCTCCTCTTGGGTTCTCTTTTCCCACTGGAGGAAATGGTGGCTCAAGGGTGACCTCTCTGAGTGGTGTGCTGTCCAAGGGGAGGGGCAACACGGTCAACCTATAACCACTCCTCTTAAGCTTCTAAGGCAGTCTGTCTGGGTCTCTGAGCTGTGCTCCAGCCTCACCCACCCCTTATGTTTTAGGATTCTCTAAGTGATGGCTTATTTTTGAATACTCATTATTTGTTCTTGTGAAGGGGAGCAAAGTCAGGAATGACATATGTTGCCATCTTGATGACATCACTCCTTGTCCCAATTTTTTTGAGGCCAGCATATCAATTAGGGCCAGCAGCCCTAATATCAAAACCTAAAAAAAAGTTATAAGAAAAGGGAATTACAAATAAATATGTCTCATAAACAGTGATGTAAAATTCCTTGACAATGTATTACCATCACAAATCTAATAATGTATAAAAAATTAATGCAATCTTAGGAGGGAAATTTATCATAGGAGTGCCATTTAAATTTATCATAGGAGTGTCTATCGTAGGTTAGACATTTAAAATCATTCAGTGTAATACACCACAATAACAGAATAAAAAAGAAAAATTATATAATCAACTCATAAAGAGTATTGGGCAAAACACAATACCCATTCATGATAAAAACTTCCAGAAAATTGGAAAGAGAAGGATACTTCCTTAATCTGATAAAGGACATCTATAAGAAACTGAGAATTAACATCATTGTTGATCGTGAAATATTAATTTTTGTCCTCCTTAGATGAGGAACAAATCAAGGATGTCTTCACCTCTATGTACACTATTTTACTATATAATCTATTCATTACAATAAAACAAGGCGGGGGGAGACATAAAAATTGGAAAGAAAGAAGGAAAGTTCTCTTTATTCACAGGCAGCATAGATGTTTATCCTAAAGAATCTATAAAACACTACAAAATAACTCATAAGTGAATTCAGCAATGTCACAGGATACAAATTCAATATACAAAAAGTCAATTGTATTTATATAGACTAGTAACAGACAACTGACAATTGAAATCTAAAAAATACTTTTTTATGTAGCATTAAATATATGAAGTGCATAAAGGATACATAACAAAACATGTGTAAAATCTATGCACTGAAAACCACACACATTGTTCAGAGAAATCGAATAAAGCCTAAATAAGTGAAAAGATATGCCATGTCCATGGATTAGAAGGTTCAATATTGTTAAAGATGCCAACTTTCTCCAAGCTGATTTATAGATTCAGTGCCATTCCATTTGAAATTGCAGCATGCCTCTTTGTAGGTATTGACAAATTCATTCTGAAGTTTATACAAAAATGCAAAGAGCCCTAAAGAGCCAAACGAATTTTGAAAGAGCAGAGAAAAATTAATAGGCCTCAAATGATGTGGTTTCAAGACTTACATTAACACCACAATAATAAATTATGGTATTGGTATAAAGATAGACAAACAGGTGAATGAAACAGAATTGGAGCCAGAAATAGACCCACACATATACCGATTTCTGATAAAATTGCCAATGCCATGCAATGGGAAAAGGAAAGTCTTTTTAACAGGTATGCTGGAACACCTGGATAAGTACAGGGGCAAAAATAAACCTCAATAGCTACCTCACAATACATACAAAATTAATTCAAAACGGATAATAGATTTAACTTTAAAAGCTTAAAGGCTGAAAGCATAAAGCTTCTAGTAACACCATAGGAGAAAGTCTTGACTATCTTTATTGCCTGGAATGGGCAAAGATTTTTTTTAGACCCACTAACACAAACAGTATTAAATGTAAAAAGAAATAATAAACTATACCTTATCAAAATTTAGAATTTATCCTCATCAAAAGACATCGTTAAGAAAATGTTAAAGCATGACACATACTAGGAGGAAATACTTCCAATACATATCTGTCAAAAACCTTGTATCTAGAACATCTAGAGAACTCCCACAAATCAATAATAAAGAGGCAACTCAATGTTTTTGAAATGGGCAACGAGACTTGAACAGACACTTGCCAGAGGAAGATATACAAATGGCCAATAAACACACACAGTTCTCAACATCATTATTTTTGAGGAAAATAAAAATTGCAATCATAATAAAATATACTACACACTTAGGAGAAAAGATAAAACTAAAGACTTTGACAACACCAAGAGCTGACAAGAATGCAGAGCAACTAGAATCATCCTTTGATGGTGACTCTGAATCAGTATAACCACTTTGGAAAAGGTAATGGTTTCTTATAAAATCAAATATACCTATAGTGTGACCCAGCAATTCTACTTCTGCATGCTTACCCAAGAGAAATGAAAATGTTCATACCACTTTATTTAAGCTTACCTAATACTAGAGTCACCCCCCAAAGTCCATCAACAGTAGAATTGATAACTAAATTCTGATATATTTATACTTTGCAATAGTACTTGCCATTAAAAAAAAAAACTCATGGTACATACAACAAGATGGACAAATCTCAAGCATTATGTTGAGTGAAAGAGTTCAGACACAAAATAGTATCTAGTATCTTTGCAAGAATAATCAAATATTATCTACAGTAATAGAAATCAGAACTGTGGTAAACTCTGAGGGGAGGGTTTAACTGGAAAGAGGCACTGGGGAATCTTCTGAGGTGATGGAAATGTTTTGATTGTGTTGACGGTTATATGGCTATATTCTTTTTATTGAAAGTCATCCTTTTTTATCAAAATTCATTGTGTACAAAATATGCATGCATTTTTTTCTAGATGTAATTTGTTACCTCAAAAAAAAAAAAAAAAGAAACAGGGGCAACAATTTGAGACTGGTCACTAAATAAGTTTTAAAAAGGTCATAATGTCTTTGAATTTTATGGACTCTAATAAAATACATTGTATTATATATTGGATATTTAATATAAATAAGGCATCTTATATATTAATCAAAAGTTGATTTAGAAACATTCAAGTGTTAGCACATTTCTTCTGAGTAATGTATATTCACGCATTGGCCCTGCATGGTTCCACTCATCCCTTCTGCCTTGGTAAATGAAGGCTGTTGAATCTGGTTTGCAGATCAGAGCTCCACTTTCCATATACTTGACCTCTTTATGGTAGTTGATTATTTCCCAGAATGCATTTTCCTAATGTGAAACTTTTATGTGAGAATGTCTCTAATATAGGGCTACCTGCCATTATTTAAGTGAAATATGACCTGTTGCTTGCAGTCAGATTTCGATGTAAAGTTAACCTTGAACAAAAAATTGAGACCAGTTAAAGTTTTTTTTTGTTTTGTTTTGTTTTTTTCCAAAAGCCCTATTTTTGCCAATACCAAGGGGGGAGAAAAAGAGCCAACAAAATTATATACTTAAGATCTGTTTAGCAAACAAAGAATGGTTATTTGGTTTGGAGTTGAGAGAAAACTTAGTAAAAACTGAGAAAAGCTTCAAATTACTGATCCTCACTTTTATTGAGTTTCATAGTAGGTCATTTTTAATTACATGCCACTTCTTTCTAAACAGCAGTGACGCTCCTGTTTCTGTAATAACTGACTGGGCAAAAACCTTTGCTCTTCTGGAATTGCATTTTACAAAATCAACCGAAACATAAATAGAGTCAGACTTAGGGGTGTTTGGCATGATGTCATAGGGTGGTTGTGTTATTCTTGACTTAAATGACCTGTTCCAAAGAATGAAATGAAGAGACCTGTTAATGACCCCATGTAGAGTCAGACCTATGGGCATACTTTCTCTTTTTATTTGGGGGATTTAGAAACTGACCTGCCAACTGAAAGCAGGGGATTTTTAAGGGGTCTTTCCTCAGCAGAACTGAAAGTCAATCATCACATGCAAGCCTTTCCCCCCCTTTATGGTAGGTAATGATATGTCAAAGATTGTCTTCTCATTTATTGATGCACGCACTAAGAAGCAGAGCGGCAGTGGGGGTTTCTAAAGCCACAGAATAAGGCAGAGATAGACAACAATGACACTTGAGGTCCCCAGTTCTTCCTTCGGTATTTTAATGTTCATTTTTTTAGCCAAATAGATTCTAACCTGTTGATATGAGTGCCTTTGGGCTAATGTTAAAACCATTATAAAAAGTCCTGACTTTAAGATTAAAAGATAAGGGGAAAGAGGTACATTTTGAGTTCAAATAACTCAAAAGCAATCCAATTAGGTAAATATGTGTCAGAAAGAAATAGTACTTGCTTACAGATCTAGCCAAGTTGGCTTCTCGTTCATTCATTCAACAAATATTTTTAGCATGGCTTTAGATTGTGGGAGCTTAAAGATATTTAAGGTGACTTTCCTATTTTAAAGTAATTTACAATTTAGATATAAGGGCAAGATACATGCACTGGAAAACTTGAATTAAATAATAGTACAAGACTCAACCACATCTCTAAAAGAGGTGTTACAAATCAATAAATGTGCAAAATATCATCATTAAGATGATCATGCAAAATTGAATATCCAGGAAAAATTAAAATTTATTGCTAAGAAGTGCTTGCCTTCTTAGCCAGTGAACCCATGTGTTAGTTTCCACTTCTGTGGAGAGCACAGGTATGCCCTCAGTTATAATGAGATACACTTCTTGCTGAGAATGTGGATGTTTAAAACAATAGAACTACCTGTTATAGCTGATCACAATTGGGTTGTAATCAGTGATTTTCCTATTTGTCTCTCTTTCTCTACTCTGTGACCCTAAGGACACTAATTGTGACCAATATTGTATTGTTACCAATAAACGACATTTATTAAGCTCTTACTGCATGCCAGGTGTCATTTTAAATTTCAAGAATTTTTCATATATTAATTCATTTAGTTCTCATAATAACCCAATAATGTAGGTATTATCCCCATGTTTACAGATGAGGGAACGGAGGCATGGAGAACTTGAGAAGCATACCCAGGAGGTATTTGTGGCAGATGTGGGATATGAAAATAGGCAATCTGGCTCTACAGCCCCTGTATTAATTTCTGTACTGTACCACCGTATCTGGTATCCTTGGTACCTACAATAATGGTAGATATGTGATCACTGGTTAGATCAACACATGGATGATGTATTGTGATTTTTTTAATTGCATATTTTCTGGAAAGGTATGTCAGCAGTAATGCAAACATTAATGTCAGCAACTCCAGAAAGGGTCATTTGAGCCTGAAGGATACAGAACACAGAGGTGTCCCCCCAAAATGGCAGTGTGTGCCCATCCATGGATACCTTAGGCTTTCAGTCCCTCCTCTGTTCCCTCCTACAGCCTACATTTTAGCATGGATGATTGTCTAGTCAAAGCTCTTTGAAATGAATGGAAACCCCTCAAGCTTGCTCAAGTATTAAATGTATTAAGAGAAATCCCATGGGTGCAAAGGAAAGAAAATGTACTGGGAGTAGAGGAGAGACACATTCCCAGGGAAGCAGTCCCCTAAAATATATCTGCTACAAGTATGTAGGGCTTATACTTTTAAGTTTTATGAAGTAACTGTCATTTAAGGATTTCTTTATTTTTCTCTCATAGGAAGTTAAATAGTAGTTAAAATGAAGGCAGTGCTTGCTAGGAATTTACCCAAGGGATACAGAAGTGCTGATGCATAGGGGCACTTGTACCCCAGTGTTTATAGCAGCACTTTCAACAATAGCCAAATTATGGAAAGAGCCTAAATGTCCATCAACTGATGAATGGAGAAAGAAGATGTGGTTTATACAGATGAACATAAGCGAAGGGAAACAAAAATAAAAACAGGGAGGTGGACAAAACAGAAGAGACTCATAAATATGGAGAACAAACTGAGGGTTGCTGGAGGGGTTGTGGGAGGGGGGATGGGCTAAATGGGTAAGGGGCATTAAGGGATCTACTCCTGAGGTCATTGTTTCATTATATGCTAACTAATTTGGATGTAAATTTTTAAAAATAAAAAATAAAACAAAGAAGATGTGGTTTATATATACAATGGAATACTACTTGGCAATGAGAAAGAATGCAATCTGGCCATTTGCAGCAACATGGATGGAACCGGAGGGTATTATGCTAAGTGAAATGAAGCAGTCAGAGAAAGACAGATACCATATGTTGTCACTCATATGTAGATCCTGAGAAACTTAACAGAAGACCGGGGAGAGAGGAAGGGGGCAAAAAAAAAGTTACAGAGAGGCAAGGAGGCAAACCGTAGGAGACTCGTAAGTACTGAGAACAAACTGAAGGTTGATGGGGGGTGGGGGAGAGGGGAAAGTGGGTGTTGGGCATTGAGGAGGGCACTGGTTGGGATGAGCACTGGGTGTTGTATGGAAACCAATTCGACAATAAATTACACTTAAAAAGAAAATGAAGGCAGTGTTTGAAACCACTCACTGAAATAGGCAGTGGCCTGTCTTTATCAGCAGTACCCACCAGTCATATGGCCTAAGGGTTCTGGCTCAAACCAAATCTTTGTGCCTTTCCTTCGAATAGGTTGTCCGTTTTTCTTGTTTCTGTGTACATGTATTCATTTGGAAACTTTACTGTCTTTTGCTTCCTGTTTGCCACTACTGGCACAGAGAAGTAGGTACGCTGTGGTGAGCCCAAAGGCCCAAGCCACGACTTCTCAGAGTTTACAGTTTGATTGTGTCAGTATATAAACATACGTCTCAGTGCACTTGACTGCGAAGTCCTGTTTCCTCATCTGTGTAACAGGGTTAAAAAACTAGCCTGGCCTTTCTCACAGGATGAAATGAGGCTTAATGTACACGAAATCCTCTTTCGAAGTGTAAAAACTTAATTCCGAATGCTGTTGTTTGGTCAGTTAACAGAAACACGATGATGGTAGCCGGAGCAGTTGACTGTTACATGGCTTTTAGGAGGCAGTCTGGTGTGGGGCAAAGAGAGTGGCTTTCAGAGGCTGACGTCTGAGTTCCATTTCAGACATCACCATATACTAGCCTTGTCTTCTTGGGCAACTTACGTAACCTCCTGGGGCCTCATTTGTTTTTTTCATCTCTAAGAAGAAGCCAATCATGCTTGCCTTTGCAGAGTATTTTTGAGACTCAAGGTTTGTAAACCACTTGACTCAATTCAGTCTTAATAAATGTTGGCTGATATTTTCAGGATCCTGAGCTATTCAGGAATCAGGAATTATGGGTTTTAGCTTTCCTGGATATCCCCCTTCTACCTCCCTCTCTTTCCTGTGATCCTGCTACTCCCTGCATCCACTTAGCCATTTCCTGGCCTTCCAGTCACCACCTGTAGCCTGTAGTCCAGATGTTCCCTCCCAGTTAACATTCCACAGTCCACGGTAGCCTTCTTGGTTTATCAGTGAAAACCAAGGTCTCTCATACCATCTTCCTTGGGGTCCTGGTGTCTGTGTGGGTGCTGGAAGCCTAGTATATCATCCCAGTAATGAATCCTTTTGTTTCATTTGTGGAGTACCAAGTGTGTGCCAAGTATTTTATCCCTACAATACTCCTGCAAGGCAAATACTTTTTTCCCCCATTTTACAGATAGGTGGAATATTATCCCCATATCATACAGTAGGAAGTGGTGAAACAGAGATCTGAACTCTTCCCACTGAATCCAATATCTAGTGACTCACAAAGACAAGGTAAATTTCACTTGTAAAAAAATACAACCCTTAGGAGTAGCAGTAAGTAAGCAAACTGTTAGGGACTGTATCTTAAATATGTAGCTATCTCTGGGGCGCCTGGGTGGCTCAGTCAGTTAAACGTCTGACTTCAGGTCAGGTCATGATCTCACAGTCTGTGAGTTCAAGCCCTGCGCCAGGCTCTGTGCTGACAGCTCAGAGCCTGGAGACTGCTTCAGATTCTGTGTCCCCCTCTCTCTCTGCCCCTCCCCTGCTCATGCTCTGTCTCTCTGTCTAAAAAATAAATAAAAACGTTAAAAATTTTTTTAGAAATATGTAGCTCTCCTAAAAGCAAATTTGTAAAATCAATGATTAACTAATATTTATCAGACACCAATTGCATTCCACTGACTACATGCTCAGCACACAGAGATGGATAAGCATGATCTTGCCCAAAGATGCTTATGTAAATGATGAAGAAGATGTAAGGAGAATAGACAGGTGGTCATGAACACAAGGAAGAAATCATTAGTTCAGTCTAGATAGAGAGTGGCGTAGTCAGGGCACATTTTTCATGTTGGTTTTAGTGGAGCATGTTCACAGGAAGAGAGAGGAGAGGTCCACAAAAGATAAATAGCATGAGAAGCTGGCAAAAGTATGAGAATATAGGAGTTATTTAAAAAGACTACAAGAAGGCTAGATAGAACAGGATAGAGCAAAATATTCATGGAGAGAAATGAGAAATGAGCCTAAGGGAAGTATGCTGGGATGAGGCAAGATGGCAGACATGTCTTTGATGCCATACTAAAGCATCTAAACATGGGCCTATAATCAGTGGGCAGCCACAAAAAGTCTATGTTCTCAAATAATGACTCTGATGATGTATATGTTAACTAACCTCATCATGGTAATCATTTCACAATTATACAAATATCACGTCATCACGTTGTACAACTTAAGCTTACACAGTATTACGTGTTGATTATATCTCAATAAGACTGAAAAATATAAAAATAAAACAATTACTCTGTGTGTCATTTAACCTCATTGTTGGCTTATGGTTTCTTAGATACCACACAACAAATCATGTCTTTCTCCTGGATCTTTCATAGGTAAAAGCTTGGTATAACCCAATCTGAATGAACAATAGGACTTAGTCCTGAAACATGGCTTGGGGTTTTAATGTTCTACACATGGTGATAAAGAATGTGCACCCCCAAGGACCCATAGACAATATGAATGAAATATGAAGGTCCCTATGCTAACTTTATCTATGATGTAGAAATTGAACTGTCCATTAAAGCAGTTTTAGGGGGGGAAAAAACAAGAAAGCCACACTTGCCACAAAAAACCCACATTTTCTCCCCCCACTGCCATTTCTTCTACCATGGGTTCTATTTTAAACTATAACTTTACTAAATCAGACACTCGTGTTTTAGAAGCTAAGCATCAGTAGCTCTGGCATGGCTCAGAATCTTCCTCAATCCAGCAATGGAACTAAAATGAAAATAGAATTATGGAAAGGGCAGATGCAGTATCTTATATCACTTTTATTATATTATATTTTAGCAGCTGAGACAGGAGGGGAGAATATTATAGAATCAGCTTGCTGCAGTCTCGCCTATAATTATATTTTTCCTTGATAAGGCGTTGGCAAGGAGCCCACAAAAATATTGATGCGAAACTTGATCTCCTAGTGCTGTGGAATTTCTCCAGGCCCAGGATTGAGACTGAGAGGTTTTGGAAGTGTTTGGCAGCTATAGTAAATTCAGGAGCTGGAGGCAAGGAACAATTCCTCTAGCACAAGCCCAAAGTCAATATATTATATAACTACGAAAGGCACACTCCACGCTGTACTTTTATGCCCTTGACTGGATTTCATCCAGCCCGTGTATCCCATATAGGTGTAAACATGCACTTCAAACAATATTTGGGGAGAACGGGGGGAGCCCTATAAAGTTTTCATGGCCTTATATTTAGGGATGAGTGTGTTACTTGTAGAGATGTTGATTCTTTAGTTCTCCAAAAACAAGTGGCAGTAAAAACTGGGTGCCCCACCCACATATGCTATCGCATAATTTGAGTTTCGCTCTCCCTTGCCGTCATTTTTATAAGCATCAATCCAACTTTTCTTTTTCAAAAAAAACATTTGTTGCAGCATAAACATACAGCATGAGCGGAGTTTGCTGAGGACTACACATTTGTAAGCAAAATTATTTTCAATTAGAGCCTCTGCAGCTATTCCCATTGACGAAGCTAAAAGGCATTTTATGCCCTGGCCCGTTGGAAGACCTGAGTTCAGGGTGACTATCAGGAGGCTGCTGGCAGAGTGAAAAGAACAGAAGCTTAGGAACCAGACATACCTGAATGTAAGGTCCCAACTCTGGCACTTAGCTGCATGAGCTGGTGAGTATCTGACTCTCTTTCATTATCTGTGAGGATGGGGCGAATAAAATGGGGTTATGGACATGAAGCGCCCATAGTTGGCACCTAGCAGGGGCTCAAGATTCCATTCTTTTCTCCTATCTTCCCTGCTCTTTTCCACCTCAGAATATAATGATCTGTGCACGAGTGAACAGAATGCCAGGAAACTCACCTCACAAATTATCTAATGAGAGCTCTGGTTACTAAGGTTGTTAAATGGCTTCAAGTGTGAGTTTTTACATTTCACCATCTATTTATACCATACCACTTTTGCAAAAATGATTTGAGACAGCTTTTCAAAGGAGATAAATGTACTAAGCTTGATAAAATGGTAATAGAAAAAGATAAGGAAACAGGGACCAACCCTTCTAACCCAGTTGCTGTAACTGAGGAGAATATTGGCCAGGGAAATCCTTGGAAATTTCAATCACATGTAGCTTCCATTATAAGAAAAAAAGGAAAGATGGCAATTCATCAGAGGAGACAGTTTTGCTTGGTATTGAAAAACTTTCTGATTTGGGTAATTTTATTAGGACTATTTGGAGGCACTACTGATTTTAACATGACAGGTGATATTCTTAATTTGTACTCTTGAGACCCTGGCTAGTATAGTTAGTCCTGGCCAAGGCAGCAGGATGTATGAGATTCCATGCAGATCCTTGGATAGAGGCCCAAACTCTTAAGAATCAACTCACTTTAGGGGCGCCTGGGTGGCTCAGCCGGTTGAGTGTCCGACTTTGGCTCAGGTCATGATCTCATGGTCTGTGAGTTTGAGCCCCGAGTTGGGCTCTGTGCTGTCAGCTCAGAGCCTGGAACCTGCTTCGGATTCTGTGTCTCCTTCTCTCTCTGTCCCTCCCCGACTTGTGCTCTGTCTCTGTCTCTCAAAAATAAATATAAATGTGAAAAAAATTAAAAAAAAAAAAAAAAGAATCAACTCGCTTTATAACCAGCTTAGGTCGAGTGGAGATTTCTTAGGCTCTAAGGTGAAACCAACCCAGGGTCAGACTGTGCTCTGCTACCTACATCCCTTGAAGCCTTGGGCAAGTTTGCTTAAGCTCTCAAACCATTGTAAAAGGGAAGTAACTAACACTCTACTTTTTAGGGTGTTAGTAACCATTTAATGAAATAAAGTGTTTTCGAATGGGAAGGGATTATGCCACCCAGAAATGCCCTGACATTCATCTTCTTAGCACAGCACCAGTGTGTGCTGTAAACCCCTGACTCAGTTTCCATGCGTTCTTCTGTTGGAGATCCCTCATAAGAGATGCTTATGAGCCACCATCTCCTTAAATGTCTATGCACATGCACACGTATGTGTTCAGCACCCCCCCCCACAGGATTAGTCCTTGTATCTTACTTCATAATCATGAAAAAATGATTTATACCTCGCATGTTTTAAAGTGCTGCCGTTTCTACTTTAATCCTGAAATTATACCCTACTTCATTGGCTAGTTTGTCAATTTGAAGTTCTCAGTCCTAATAGTGGTGTCATCCTGTCAGTGTGTTGTTTGTTTTTTCAACATTTGACATACTTACACATCACTTTATAAACAAACCAATTCACCTAGCTAATTTCTGCATTTCTTCCAAATTCACATGGTAGACAGAATAATCTTTAACAAATAGAGTCTGTTATCAATTTAGGTCACAAGACTGAGGGTTGGGAAAACCTAGACATTCAATAGAATTATCTCACTTCTCTGTTTTATTTAGTTTTTTAATTTATTCTTGTTTTATTTGTATTTAAAGCTACTACTACTGTTTTCCTCTCCAATTCTTTATTTAGAATATTTTCTACTGTTCCATTAGCCAAGACAAATCATTGTGCACATAACCATCTATAGTTCTTAAATAATTATTTTTATATAATATATAATAAAAGCTTTTGATGATTTAGATCCCTTAATAACCTGAGGATTGTATAACACATTGTGAAAACATATCAGTATCTCAGTGTAATAACAAGGGGTGGTTGCCATAATGGCCCTGTGGAAAAAGAAATATTCTTCTTAATCTGTGGGGCTCTGGTTCTAATGGGAAAGGAGCCACATGTTTGCATATTTGTTTTTTTGTTCTGAACATATTCCTAAAGTTGTTAAGACAGGCTACCGCAACACAGTAAAAATATTCTAATTTGCAACTAATTTTGCCCTGGTTCTGTGTTTACTGACAACCTACTGGGAATTGAAACTGGGAAGGCAGTATTTCCTAATCTGCATAAGTGGAGTTGCCCCACATTGTAATCTACATAGGAGTGTTGTGGGTTTGGTTACTGTACCCAAATTTTCTGAGGATAAGTGACACCGTAATAAAGATAACAGATTCTGGACCTCTCCTAGGCACTTCACACATTGTAAGCCCAGTGCAAAACAACCTATTATTCCCTGTCACTATTAAATAACCTCATACTTTCTCATTTTAGAACCAACTATTCCAAAAATAAGCTTTCAAAAATGAAAATCCAAACTATGTGTGCTATACCTATATGAAGTGGTATTAAAAATATGTTAATGCTGTTAGGCTTGCAAAGTATTTGGAGATCTGCCATATTTTAAAGGCTTTTTTTTTTTTTTAAGTGCCTTCAGACTTTCATAGAGTAACAAGATAGTTGAAGATTTGAAGTTTTGCCTAATTGAATTTGGGAAGTTATAGAATTTTTTCCACAAAGAGAAAAGAAAATTCTGGTCCCCTGATGTTAGCATCTGTGGGAATGACTAAATTGACTACAGATCTGTAGTCTATGGTGGAGACTGACTAATCTAGTGTTAGTGGAGGGGATCTGAAGCAAGTCTCCACAGCTCAGTCTCAAATGAGTAAACAAGTTCAGGTATTTTTGCATCATGCATACATAGCATGATTAACTGGAATTTAACAATTTATCTAAACCTGGTATCAAAACTCATGCCACAGACTTTAAATAAAGTCTGGTGAAATGCCTAAAGAGTTCGTGTTCCAGATAGCTACACCTAGGAAAGAACTTAGAGTTGCCTTTGGAGAGATATTGTTTTGTTTTGTCTGTACAACAGGCTGTAACAAATTTTAAGCAGCTTATAAGGATTATCATGATCTTGAAACATTTTGCTGTTAGGAGGAAGTGATAATTTCACTTTTTTTTTTTTTTATCACGGGCAACAGTTTTTCTACCTAAAGGACCAAGCCTTGTGCACATGAATAAATCTAAGCTGAAATGGAAAAAAAAAAAAAAAATGGTGTGACTATTTGAAGTTACTCAAGAAAGTTACTTAGATATTTCTTTTTTTTTTTTTTTTTAAGTGTAATAAAATTGCTCTAGAATTGTCAGAGAAAACAGTACCGTATTTAAGAAATGATCTGCAGGGCTAAATATTTAAAAGCAGAACCATGTGGTTTATATCAAATTCTGCAGATGGCTATATAGTCTTTTACGCTGTAGAATTTTTAATTTTTAATGTAGCCTGAGATCTAGTTTTACAGATAGGTGAAGTGATTTGACCAGACTTGCAAGTTAATGCAAATATTGGACTAGATGTTAGATTTCTATCTTTGTCTATTCATAAATGAATATAAGGCTGTATTTGTAGAGATGCCCATTTTGTCAGGAATGCGTAGGAGCGGCAGAAGCCCTAATAATGAGACCACCACCACTTACGTAAATGTCACTGTGCGCCAGATGCTATTCAAAGCCCTTTATTTTTATGAAGTCGTGAGTTAATGCAGGAGTTATTGTCCCCATTATCTCTCCTTTATTACTGTCCTCATTTTACAGATGAGGAAATTGAGGCATAGTGAGATTTTATAGTTAACCCAAGGTCACACTCCTAGAAAGTGGTAAAATCAGGATTTGGACCAAGCCAACCAAATTCTAGAGTCTGCTGCATGCTTAACCACCACACTATGAACCAAAGTTTAGACCCTTGGTTTTACTCCTTAGCCAAACTCCTTCCCAGTGAAATGAGAAGGTGGACTCCACTGGAGCTGGGTTCTAGAAGCTCTGATAAGCATGGGGGTGGGTAAGCCTGTGGTGGTTTTAGGAGTTGGGCAAAGATGAGGGCATGAGACGGAAGATTCTCCGTGATACGGAGGTGCAGTGGTGAAAAACGTGCAATTGTGCAGTCATTTTTGCTATAAATGCCTGGCTGACTACCTTGACAGGGCCCTCAGTGCTACCTAGTCACGCTTCTATTTTCTCTAGTTGTTTTTCTCTCCCTGGCAGTGAATACTTTGTTCTTTTTCCGGTCTCTTCAAACCACTGACCCCAACTTGTCCGTCTCACTTTCTTCATGGAGAAAGTACCCATCAACCAGAGAATCCCTTGGTCTCTCACCACCAAATCACACATTTCCTGCATGAGATCTACCTCTAGCTCCTGTCCTGCATCAGTGGACCCCTCCTGTCAGCACCTGGCTTTCTACTTCCCCTCAGCCTGCGCCTCCTTTCTGCCTCCTCAGAGACTTCTTGTAACAGATTATCCGCTTCTTCTTCTATCTTCCATGTCTATTTCTGGCTCCTTCCCACCAGCATGTAAAGATGTTTAAGACTCTGTCATCATCTGAAAAACCATCTCTCCTTTCACTTCAGGTTCATCTCCATCTTCTGCCTTACATTTCTCCTCTACAATCAAGCATCTTCAGAGAATTGTCCTACCTACTGTCTCTACCCCCCCACACCACTTCTGGTACATCATCAACACCTTCCAGTCTGGATCCTCTACCTGCCACATTACTGAAATCCTCTGAGCTAGGTCTGCAGTGCCCTCCTGGTTGATAAACCCCGTGGACACTTCAGTGCTGATGTGACTTATCTTCCTTTCACGTTGTGGATCACGTATAGAGTCAGCAGCAGGAATTTTAGGCTGCCTCAACACCACCGATTTCCTACTTTTATTCTGGCTTTATTCTGGCTTTCTGGTGGCTTTTTTCTCATCTTGTTGGCAGGTACCATTGTCCTTGCCCATTTCCGGAACACCAAAGTTGCTCAGATTTTGTCTTAGGGTACTTTCTCTTCTCACTGTGAACACTCTCTTAGAGTCAGTTTTATCAAGGCTTTCATTGTTTTCTATGTGCTTATTATTTTTGAATCTATGTCTTTAATTTGGATATGGATCCTAAATTACAAATCTAAGTGTATGTCCAACTCTCTCATAGTTCTAGGTATGTTCTCAACTTACACATCCCAAACTGGACTCATAATCTTCTCTGACCTCTTAAAGCCCTCTTCCTCTTCCTGTGTGTATTTCCCAAGTATTCACCCAAACTTATCAAGTCTACTTACCTGTCTCTCAAATCTGTTCACTTTTTCTTTATACTGACTGCCTCTGCTACCCCCCACCAGGTTCCCGCCTTATCTCAAATATCTGCCTATTATTGTCTTCTAACCAGTCCGCTGTGCTTAGTTCTGAAGCCAGAATGATCTGTCTGAAATACAGAAATCACCATTCCAGTTCCTATTTCAAACACTTCAGCGGCTCCACATGGTCCCCTGAATTAAACTTGGATTCCTTACCTGATTTCATCACCCTTTTGAATTCTTGTATGATAGCACTTGTCACACTGTATTGTAACTGCTGGCCTCAGGCTTGAATAAATGATTTATAAGCATTTAATAAATACTTAGTTGGATAGCATAAATAACATTTTATATCTCCTCTGATTATTTTAAATTTTTTTTAACATTTATTTATTTTTGAGACAGAGAGAGACAGAGCATGAATGGGGGAGGGTCAGAGAGAGAGAGGGAGACACAGAATCTGAAACCGGCTCCAGGCTCTGAGCTGTCAACATAGAGCCTGACACGGGGCTCGAACTCACGGACCGCGAGATCATGACCTGAGCCGAAGTCGGCCACTTAACCAACTGAGCCACCCAGGCGCCCCTGCTCTGATTATTTTAGAAATTAAGTCAGTTAAACCTGTCATCTGCCACCTAAAAACCCAAAATCCATTGTATGTTTGCAGAACTTCACACTGTAGCTCAGTGGACCTTAATGAATAATTGTTTCCCCACTGCTTGTATAGATATAGAACAAAATATACCAAAGACAGAGAGGGAGAAAGAGCTGAACTAAGTGTGACTGAAAGCAAAGTATTATGTCAAATGAAAAAATATCTATGGCCATGAGGGAATTATTTAGGGAAAGTATACACTTTGTTGATGTTCATTTTGGTTCAGTTAATATTTATTGAGCATAAGACCATATGATGTTGCCTCCTCTTGGTGCTGAACTTTTTAGTGTGAAATACATATTGTATGACAAAATAATGAATTAACTAAAATTCCATGCTGCCAAGTTTCCCTCTTACTGCTAAGTCCAATTTTGTTCCCATTCCCTCCAATCCTACGTAAGTCTTCTCACCCTAGTATCTATTCCAAGGGCTAGCCTCCAATGCAAAGAAGAGAAAAGCCACAGGCACACTGAAATGACAATCTAATTATAACTTGGGAAAATCAGGATTCTTTTTCCAAATCTTCCTTTAAGCAAGTTTTATAACTGTTTAGACAGTGTGCAGATCATTCCCTTTAATTCCTATCTCACGACACGGTTTAGTAAGTTTCAGAAACTGTTTATAAACATCATATCGAATGGTAGTATTCATTAGGGCTATGAAAATGGTACGTAAGAGTCAGAAGAGTAAGACAAAAGGGACCAAGAGGAGGGTACGTTAGTTTTTGGAGTTCACCTCATTTTAGCTGCATCTCTCTGATTTAGATATTTATACTAGAAAATACCATCACTTTTCAGTTAGTAAATTATATATATGGTATATATACTATAAAGTATATATACTTTAAGTTTTCAGGCTTTACCCTTTCATCTTCTAAACTTTAACAAAGTTTCCTATGGTTTAGTAAGTTATTTTATGGAGTGAACAGGTGGCAAATGTGGCCAGTCCTGCCTATCCACCCCCTTTACTAAGTGGTTTTGCAATGTTTGGAGTTGATGACTTTGAAAATGTGTGCACTTATTTTCTTTTCTGAACCTTCGTTTGTTTTAAGTTAAAATACTTAAGATCTTCTCAATCCTTTGACAATCAGAAATTCCAGAACTGAGAAAAACAGAGCTTGAGAGAAGGGGCTGCTTTGTTAGCATTTTCTGTCCCCAGCACTGTATTCAGTATCAACTGAGGATCATGTCTCTCCCTCTCCTGAGTTTTTGAAAGGAACTGGACTCAAGGAACATTTTATTCTAAGATTCTGGTCTCTTTACTTCTCCTGACCAACAAGCCCTAGCATACCAATACTTCCTATAATATGGCCACTGGAGCACAGATAATAAGCTATACTTTGAGCGTAATAGAAGTGAGAGCACAATTCTCACTGGTCTGAACAACATTTCTCATTCTTTTCAAATGGTGTTTCTGCTTTAATATGTACATCAGTTGGGCAGATGGTTTTGCAGGTCTTTTTAGTTCTCTTTTAGGAAAACTTCCTCTGTCTAGATGTCTTAAGAAGTTTCTCTCCCAAACTCAATCCTAAGCCTTACTTCATTGCTTACCTTCTCTTTTTCTCCCTCTCTCCTTTGCATGTTAATATCTAAAACTGAGGTTTCCTGTTCCTCGAAATGAACCCCAGCAGTGATCAATGAAGTGAGTATCAATTACAAGCACTCATCCAGCAGGAGCCAGTTTGGCTTACAATCAACCTTCCTTGGTAAACCAAGAGAATGTATAATCCTGATTGATTACTCCCAGAGAACATATTTGTGTCATTGGTAGTGCAATTGAAGTAAAAAGTTCTTCATTCTAAATCCTCACTTGGATTTTACCTTCTTACATATCGATGCCACAGGTAAACAGTTTGGGTAAAGAATGAAGAAATGAAAGCTTATTTCAAAGCTTTGTTGAATTGGTAATGATTAGGTAACACCATCAGAGGGTCCATAAGCTTCTTAGAATTTGTCTTGGAAGGTGTAATAAACTACGATGTATTTGATCTAGGCCAGGATCCCTGTGCATTTAGAATTGAAAAAATTTCCATTTACTGAGTCCTTGACTCTAATGCAGGTACTCCAAGCTAAATCTATCACAAAAACAGCTTTACCTTTAAATAATGTGACAGGTGTATTGGCTTGCTTGGGAAAAAAAGGTTCATGATTCTCTGTATGGAAGGCCTCTGCTGAGGTCCAACAGAATGCCTCTTGCTGGGGTCTAACTTTATTTTTTTATCTTTAAGTACAGAGTACTAAATTATCAAGTTCTTCCCAGAATTACTTCATCTATTTCAAGGAACAACATTGAACAGTTCTTAAAGCATGTCCATGAAATCTAGAATCTACTTTCCTTGAGATGAGAGTAGAAAATGTCTTAACTCAGGATTTTCCCCCTACATAGTGAATTTTTTTCTTCAAATAAAATATCTTTGGCTCTAATGATTTATTTTCCATTTGTTCCCTGCATCCTTCTCATAACAGTTTTTTTAGATCCTCAAAGAAGTAATCTAACTTCTCTTGACTTTTGCTGTTTTGCAACATTTTGATTATTTATATGACATCTTCTGGATCATATCTGTATGTGTCTGTTAAATTTGGAACCTGTTAAGGAGATGATGAGCCTGTGAGATTCACAAATAGGTTTTATTGATGGTAATGATAGAATAAACTGACATTTCACATGGAGAGGACCAGTCCTGGGTACTTGGGATGACGAGGAATGGGGAGTTGTCGAACCCCAGGTTTCCCTTTGGCAAATAACACTGATACAGCCGTACCAGGTAACACCCTAGGGAGGGCATAGGTAGAGTAAGGCTAGGTAAATGAGCAACAGTGAGGTAGAGATAGGAACAACGTCAATAGCACCAGGTGCCGAATCTGAGCACACCACATACTTGAAAACCAATGTTTAACACTTGATCTTAGTTCAGAGCCTCGGGGTTCAAAAGGCAGCTCAGCAGGGGGAGTTTGGAACCTCTCTTGTGATCCTCTAGATAGTTTTTCTGTAGGGCCTCTTTTGAGGTCCTGGTGGACATGCCTCCACTAAGCTCAAAGGCATGGTCCTGGCTCCTTGACAGATATGATGAGAGTGGCCAGGTGACTCAGACCTTCCTCTCCTGTCCCTGGGGGTTAGTCTGCTCATCCAGAGGCAGTGCTATACTTTCCTCACGTATGGCTTCACCCTGACCTAGTTTTCTATATGGATCCAGGTTCCTGTGATGCATGTTCACGGGTCAGACAGCGTATTGACCACTGCCTACATAAGGAGGACACACAAGTTAATGAATGCGCATCTCAGAAATGTGAGGAGCTGCTTCCATAGCAGCCACCATTGGGCTCTTCATTGCAGGTGCCATTGTAACTACATAGAACCATGAGTGGCAGGGTTGGCCCCTTTCAATAAACCTTGGGGCAGGTGAGACCACAAATCACTGATGAGGAAAGAAGCAAGGATAGCCATCCAAATACTACATGTACAGCAAAAAATACAAGACAAGACAAGTCAGGGGCTTCAACCACTCGATGATAGTCGGCCTGGCCCTCTCACTTTGCTCCTCTTGTAGCTTTCTTCCCATTCCTGGACCCACCCAGCTTCCAAACCATATGGATCTCCCCTTTGGCTCTTTTTTTTTTTTTTTTTTTTTTTTTTTTTTTTGTGCAAGACAGAGCACGAGTGGGGGAGGGGCAGAGAGAGAGGGGACAGAAGATCCAAAGCGTGGTCTCCACATACTGATAGCAGCAAGCCCGATGCAGGGCTCAAACTCACAAACCATGAGATCATGACCTGAGCCAATGTCGAACACTCAACCAACCGAGCCACCAAGGCACTCCTCCTCTTTGGCTCTTTAAGACTACAAACCCACTAGCCCTAGGAAGTTCTTATTTATTTGATCTAATTTAACAAATACATTTGTAGTTGTTTCACTCCCATATGCCACACCAGTCTAACTATTTTACAAATATCAACTTCTTCATTTAAGAAGTGACTCTATTGTTACCCCACTTTATAAATAAGTTTGTCCTTGTGGTTCTTCATGTTTCTGGACACTGCATTTGGCCAGCCCACTGGGGTCCCAGTGTGGCCAGAGTCAGCATTATCAGTACCCTGTCGATGGCTTCCTCAGAGCAGAGTGGGACAATGATAATTGTTTGGATCAGAAGACCATGAGCTTTTGGAGCTGAGCAGTTTGGGTTTCATCCCCCTTCGGCCACTTACTAGCTGAGTGACTGCAGGCCTGTTATAGTTGTCTCATCTATAAAACAGGAATCATATCCATCTTGGAGGGTTATGGAAGGGGGATTAGAAATCACATAGGGAAAACCTATGTGCTGGAACAGGTGCTGGAACAGATAGCATCTAAGAAATGATAGCTACTGTTATTCTTTCTGATTTTTTAAAAGTGTAGACGTTGTTGTGTTTCATTAAATTGCACCCAGGAGAAACTTGAGAAGTGAAAGTGACCTGAGGTTTTTACTATTTTCTTTTCTTTTTTCTTCTCCTCTCGTCTCTTCTCTTTTTTTTTTTTGTTTTTCTTTTTTCTTTCTTTCTTTCTCTCTCTTTCTTCTTTCTTTCTTTCTTTCTTTCTTTCTTTCTTTCTTTCTTTCTTTCTTTCTTTCTTTCTTTCTTTCATGATGAAAGTATACCAAGACAGCTTTAGATTTTCTTAAGTTATCTGGCTATTGAATGAGATAACTGGGAAAGAACTGAGGCTACCTGATTCCTCCTACCTGAGTCTTTAATCACTACCACCCTCTGCTACTGCCCGTGTGCTGGAGGGGTTCAGCCTGATGTGGGCAAAACCTGACACTAGAGATCGTCTGTCAGAACAGGGACATTCGTTTATTCATTTTCCAGTAGAAGCAGCTCCTCATCTCAGATCTCTCCCTTCAGATTTCTAGAATAAGAAATCTATTGTTCAGAGGCAAACACACAAAGCCCCTGCTGCAGCAGCCTGCTTACAGCCTCAGTGGTTTCTTGACTCAATTCTTCCAAGCTTCGCAGAAGGTCATTTGTTTAAAACAGAAACACACCCCAGTCTCTCTTTGTCCCATTTGTGTAAGTGGTCACTCTTCTAGGGAATGTAGGGCACATTTGATAGGACATATTACATTAGCTTACATCACATGTGTTCTCTCCTGATAATTTAGAGATTGAAAGTTGCTTCTTAGAGACAAGAAAATATTCCTGGGTGTGGGGCTGAAGTTGGACTATTTGATGTGTCTGGTAGCAGGAATTTGACCGTGGTAATATTGTTACCATATGGATGAATGTGTAACTATTGAAAACTGGGATGAGAATTTCAGGGCGTTTTACTGGGACCACCAAGATGATGAATGACATATTTGATTCTAAGGCACTAAAGTGAAGAAGAGTTTCACATTTTAAATTGGAGTATCATGTCAAAATGAAAACCTTATTATAAATAAAAGTACATATCTCTATCTCTATTTATCTATCTGTCTATCTATCTGTCTAGGAACAAAACCTCTTTAGCTCTGGGAAGGATCTACAGGACATCAACATAGTTAGAATGTTTCAGAATTATTTAAAAAAAAAAAAAACAATGAATCAGCATAGCTGTCACCATCATTTATTCCTCTCTTCCTCTCTAATGTAGCAGTGTTCTTTTCCCCCTCGAAATGAAAACTGGTTGGCCCTGCCTTGAAATATTGAACTATCTAGGGGTTTTCAGGCCTTTTTGCTCATGATATTTATCACAGGGGCCAGCGATTGGTGAGCTGGACCCACCATACTCTGAGTAACTTTTTGTTTCAAACCCTGCTTTGTTTTAAGCTAGGTGTTGAATGCAGCATCAGAGGTAAGCAAGCAGACATTCAGAGGCAGATGTGGGCACATTCCCAAAAGTTCAGTGCCAAGGGCCTTGTGTTTCTTAACAGAGGTGACCTGGAAAGACTCCAAAAACAAGATGAAAAATACAAAGTTGAATTTAGTTAAGGGGAAGGAGAAAGGAAAGCATTGAAAGCTTGAATCCCGTTAACTTGAAAAGTTGAGTTCTGGCCTTTTAAAAGCTTCCTTCTAAAACAGACCTGTGTTAGTTTAATCTCTGGCCAATTGTAGATTTAAATTGAGCTTCTCACACATATTAATCTTTTTAGGAGTGAAAATGGCCATTGTTGCTAATAGGGAACTGATTTAGTAGTTTCTGTTCATAATGGACTTTTACTTACTTGGATGGTTAAAACAGAGACCACGGTTATTATTTTATTAATGGGTCCCTAGCCGAGCAGCCTGGGAGTGGAACACAGTGACTAGGGCCAGCACACGAAGTCCATCAGACCTGAACGCAACTCCCAGCACCGCCACTTGGGGACTTTGGGTGTAATATCACTAGCTAAACCTCACCACCGTCATCTATCAAATGGGAATGTTTTTGTGACATTTAAGGGAGCAAATGGATGTAAGGTATAATGCTTGCAATATAGTAAATAGATTCTGTATGTCATGGACACATGTCTTTAGAAAGATCTGGAAGTGCTATCAAGCCCAACTGCTTACTTTACATGAAAACACTGAGATAAAGTAGGATGCCCTCCCAGTATCATGGGGCCTGTAAGTTGCAGAGCCAAGGTAAGAATCCAGGTCTTTGTCTTCATACTGTTGAAGCCACTCTGTATAAATACATAAGAACACTTTAAATTAATTACTCTAAAATAATTATTTTATAGCTACAAAAAATACAATGTTATCACTGCATATATAACAGTTCTATACAATACTAACCATCTTATTTTGTTTGTTTTGAGAGAGAATATGAATGAGTGGGGGAGGGGCAGAGAGAGAGAGAGAGAGAGAGAGAGAGAGAGAGAGAGAGAGAGAAAATCATAAGCAGGCACCAGCACCCATCGTGGAGCTCGACAGAGGGCTCGATCCCGCAACCACGAGCTCCTGACCTGAGATGAAATTAAGAGTTGGAAGCTTAACTGACTGAGCCACCCAGATGCCCCAATAAAATAATAATCTTATGAAGCATATCTTGTTTGCCATTCTACTAAATCCTTACATATATTATCTCATATAATCCTCATAATGACCTTGTGTGGTAAGTACTACTATAACACATGTCTTTCACAATTAAGGAAAGCTAAGGACTGAGTTTAAATAATTTGCCAAAGTCCTACATTTACCAGTGGCAGAGACAGAGTTTGAATGCAGGAGTCAACCCTCTTCACCACCACGTGGATTGCACTTCAATAATTGTCCTGAATAAATGAGACACACATGGATAGTTATCGCCCTTGTCTCCATAGGCCACTTGAAACACAATAGATCACATCTCAAAGAGCAGTAAACTTGGACAGCCACATCTTGTTCATCACAGTTGGTGGATTTATTTAAACGACTGCCCAGAGTATACGGGTGACTATAGCTTATATTCGTAAGGAAAACCATGACTTCAGGTGTCAGAAGCTCTGTATTCCAATCCTGTCTCTGTGTCTTTCTGGATGGCTAAACTTGTGTCCGTACCCTTCCTGAGCTTCTGTTACCTAGTTTGTTAAATGAGAATGAGGATCCTCTAGGTATTATTGCCTGAATTTAATAAGGTGCAAATGCAGTTACTGGGTGTGTAGGAGGTCCCCAGATAACGCCTCTGCCTTGGTGGAAAGTGCACATAGTGCAGGTAACTATTTGGTACATGTTTCTCGTTCTTTCTACCAGCTTTAGAAAATTACACGTCGATGGGGTGCCTGGGTGACTCAGTCAGTTAACTGTCTGACTTTGGCTCAGGTCATGAGCTCACAGTTTGTGGATTTGAGCCCTCCGTTGGGCTCTGAGCTCACAGCTCAGAGCCTGGAACCAGCTTTGGATTCTGTCTCCTTCTCTCTCTGCCCCTCCCATGCTCTCTCTCTGACTCTCTCTCTCTCTCTCTCTCTCTCTCTCTCTCTCTCTCTCTCTCTCTTTCTCTCTCTCTCTCTCTCTCTCTCTCTCTCTTTCTCTCTCTCTCTCTCTCTCTCTCTCTCTCTCTCTCTCCTTCAAAAATAAATAAAAGTTAAAAAAGAAAGAAAATTACACCTCGCAACGTATTTACCCATCTTCTTCACGTTGGACTATATTAATGGTAAAATTCAGTTATTTCTGGGGCACAGGCCCTATTCACGGAACTGCAGATACACAGAACTGCAGCCACTCACTGAGCTGATGTGAGAAGTAGAATTACTGCCCAGAATCTCCTCGGTGCATTTGGCTTTCAGAGGAACGCTGCATCCAAATTTAGTCTGAGAGAAGCTGTCTCACTTTCTTGGAGCCTGGACTTCTGAAGACAAAAAAGTACAACGTGGGTGTTACCCTGCAGGAACCTGGGCCCCAGCACAACCAGAAATGGAAAATACCCCCAAAGAGTTGGAAGAGGGGGAAGCACATTTCGAAAAGAGTTTTAACTAGTGTGGCAAATGATCCGTCACACACACTCCTCTCCTAGTTTGTTTTGATCCATCCCCACCTGGTCCCCAGGTGTGTCAGAACCACAAAATGCCCTTCGTGCTGCTGCTGTGGACCAGACTTGTGCAGGGGAAGCCCGGCTGTGCACCTCGAACAATGGCTTTATTCTTTCAGGTGCCTGAAGAGAGAGGTCTGAGTGCAGCAGGAGCTCTGTTGTAAGCGGCAAGGAGAGAAGGGAGGCAAGAAGAATGAAAGAGAAGAAAGAAATGGTGTACTTTGGGGAATTCAGTTCCCCTGGAAAAAAATCAGAAAGGAGGAAGAAATCCCACTGGGAAAATGTGAAGCCAGCCCTTCCCTCTTAGCTCCCGAACCTGCACCCTGCACCTGAAAGAAATGTCAAGGTGAATTGGCTGCATGTTGAAAAAGGAGAGGAGCAGAGAGAAAACTTTTGTCTTCGAAAACCCAAGGGTTGAAGTCTAAAAATACAAGACAGTTGCCAGAATGGAAAGTTGGGATTCCATCTTCCACATCTGGATTTGGAAGAATAAAGAAAGCTCTGGAGAGTTTGTTTTGGCATTAATTATCTCACATTGGAAACCATCATAACAAGATGGTAAATCCTGGAATTTCCACGTTTCCTTCACCTGAAGAGGGTATATGTGTTGCTTTGGCCAGACAGAGACCTCACATTATTAGAGACACGAGTGAATTGGAAAGAACAGTTTTCCACCTCATTCTTTTATGGAATTGGCAGGAAAATTTTACTAGTCTCAAGGCAAAATGTAGTCTGTGATATTCTCAAAATTTTCTATAAGGAGAAAGGTGGCGAGAACTTCATAGAATTTTGTCTGAGAAGAATTGGCAGAGCACCACACTATATATATATATATATATATATACGTATACATATATATATATATGTATACGTATATATATATGTATACGTATATATATATGTATACGTATATATATATTCCATTTACATATATGGAATATGTATATTTATGTAAAATTATTTTTCTTATATGTGACTTTTAGCAATGGAGAAACAAATTGTATCTCATATCCATGGGACGGGGCTTGTTAGTCCATTTGTAAGCTCATTGCCTTGAAATAACTAAAATTGTAAAAAGACATTAAATAAAAAGCAGCCTGCCTAAACACAGATTTTCTGGTTTGAAACAAATGCCTTGCATCTAGATTAATAAGGTGACGCAAGACACTACATCATCTGGCAGAAGAAGATTTAAAGCAGGTCAGGTTCCTTGGGAGAAGAGAAAAATAACTTTCAAGATGAAAGACCAAAAAAAAAAAAATATGTGTGTGGTCCAAACCCTTTTTTTTTTTTTTAATAATTTGCCAAAGGTGTTTAAACTGCATGGTGATAGTTTTCTTAAAGTTTTAATGATTGACTTGCGAGGCATGATTAGTCATATCTCCGACCATATGAGGAACGCATAAATAAGGACTTTTCTCTATTATTAGTGTTTGATTCTAAGAGTATTGGGAAATGTGATGAGAGGAAGTGCACTTAATAATGCCTGTTCTCAAGCAGGGGCATGGGGGTGTTGGCATGTAATAGCACATTATACTTTTAAAATATAATTATAAATACTTAGTTAAGTTTAGACCAAAAGGGGAGGGGGGAAGTCTGACTAGAACAGGTCAGACCTCCCAGAAAGCTTAAACTTGATCTTCTTCCTTGTCTGCTTCTTCTAGTTCTAGACTTGCAATGGGTCTACTGGATAAGAATTACTTAACTTGTGGCTCCATCAAATCTTCTGAAAAGGACTATTTGCTATATTTATTGTCATTTAAAAACATGTGCAATATTCTTCCTGAACCATATTATTTGAAGCAGCCAATGTAGTATAAGGGTAACTTTGTCACAAGAAAATTAGATTTTTTAAAGAAAGAAATTTATATGTCTTTGGTATTTCTTTTGGTAGTTAGGGGCCAATTGTTCAATTATAAACACTGTACTTGAAGCTACTTTGAGAGCTGTGAGAAATAATAGATGGGATTTCTTGTCCTAGCACCAATATAACTGGTAGGATTTAACAAAGTTCTTTTATTATTATTATGGTAAGAACACTTAACATAAGATCTATCCTCATAAGAAATTTTTAAGTGTATAATACAGTATTATTGACTAAAGGTACAATGTTGTATAGCAGAGCTCTGAAACATATACATGTTGCTTAACTGAAATCTTTATGCCCATTACTCCTCATTTCCCCATCTCCCAGCCCCTGTAAATCACCCTTCTACTCTTTGATTCTATGAATTTGGCGAATTTGGGAACTGCATATAAGGAGAATCATGCAATACTTGCTTTTCTGTAACTGGTTATTTCATTTCTCATCATGTCCTCAAGTTTCATCCATGTTGTTTTATATTGCAGAATTTCTTTTTTTTTAAAGACTGAATAGCAAATATTTCAATTTAAGTATATGCCACATTTTCTTCATTCAGTCATCACTAGACATTTAGGTTGTTTACTTGTCTTGGCTATTGTGAATAGTACTACAGTAAATATGGGAAGCATTAATGTCTCTTTAAGATCTTGATTTCAATTCTTTTGGGTAAATACCCAGAAGTGGGATTGTTGGACCTTATGGCAGTTTTTTTTTTTTTTGAGAAACATTTATTCTGTTTTCCATAGTAGTTGTGCCATTTTCCATTCCCACCAATAATGTACAAGTGTTCAAATTTCCCAACATCCTTGTCAACGACTTGACTTTTTAATAGCTATCCTGACAGGTGTGAGGTGATTTCTCATTGTGGTTTCAATTTGCATTTCTTTTAAAAAAAAAAATGTTTATTTATTTATTTCGAGAGAGAGGTAGAGAGCATGAGCAGGGGAGGGGCAGAGAGAGAGAGAGAGAGAGAGAGAGAGAGAGAGGGAATTCCAAGCAGGCTCCATGCTGCCAGCTCAGAGCCTGATGCGAGGCTTGATCCCAATAACCATGAGATCATGACCTGAGCTGAAATCAAGACTCAGACGCTTAACCAACTGAGCCACCCAGGTGCCCCTCAATTTTCATTTCTGATGATTAGTGACCATGAGCACTTTTTCATATACTTTTTAGCCATTTGTATGTCTTGTTTGAAGAAATGTCTATTGTTGCCAATTTTTAAATCAGGTTTTTAGTTTTTTGTTATTGAGTTGTAGGAATTCCTTATGTATTTTGGAGATAAAAATACATTTTGTAAAATATTATAAAATAAAATATTTACTGAATATTAATCCTTATCCGATATATGGTTTACAAATATTTCACCATTCCATAAGTTGTCCTCACACCCTGCTGATTGTTTCCCATGCTGTTCAGAAGCTTTTTAGTTCGATGTGGTCCCACTTGTCTATTTTTGCTTTCATTGTATGTGCCTTTGTTAATATATCTATGAAATCATTGCCAAGACCAATGTCATGAAGTTTTCCCTCTATGTTATCTTCTAGAAGTTTTACAGTTTTAGGTCTTATGTTTTAGGGGTTTAATCCATTTTGAGTTGATTTTTGCACATGGTGTAAGAAAGGAGTCTGATTTCATTCTTTTGCATATAGCTATCCAGTTTTCCCACAACCATTTGTTAAAGAAACTAACCTTATAAATAATAATTTTTAATGCAAGGGGATTAAACTCCCCTATCAAAAACCATAGAGAGGCTGAAAAAAAGTCAAGACCCAATGAACTTTTTCTCTTTAATTCAAGTTCACAAATATATAAAATATGGTTGGGGTGCCTGGATGGCTCAGTCGGTTAAGCATCCAACTCTTGATTTCAGCTCTGGTCATAATTCCACAGTTGGCGACTTTGAGCCCCACATCAGGCTCTGCTCTGGCAATGTGGAGCCTGCTTGGGGTTCTCTCTCTGCCCTTTCCGCACCCTCTCTCTCTTTGTCTCTCAAAATAAATAAGGAAACTTATGAGATTTGTCGTCTATTCTGATTTTAAAATACAGTTCTATCCTCTATAATGCTATCTTTATTGCATCTTTGGATAGAGAAACAAAGAGCATACTATAGAGATTGATGCCAACAGCTATCTCTTTCAATCTTGTAAAAAGTGTTTGGAAGAAGAGATGCACATTGAACTTTACGAGACTGCAGATTTTACTAATCATGTGGGAGAAATGGTTCAAAAGGTAAATAGATAAAGATTTTGAAATGACTTATAAGTACTTATAAAGACAATGTTCTATTTCTTCCTTCTGTCTAAATCACAGATCCATATCCAGAGAACATGTGCCAAGTCAGGTGATTCCTCATCCATACTTCCTTTAACCTACTATTGTTCTGGTTACATGTATATTAATTACTCTTACAGGGTCTGCCTGCCCTCTGGAGTGCCAATTTTTTCAGGTTAGGGATTATGTTTAAATTTTCTTTATATACCAATACTCAAGATAATTTCATGTGTTCATGTCCCTTTGTCTTTGTACTTTGTTAATGTATTATTGTATTGCCAGCCATACCTAAAAAAATGTACTATTCTATATGAAGCAGTTTCAATGTATTCCCAATTGGAAACCATCAAAAGTTATTTTATTGTTGATTAGTAATAAATACACAGGATACAAAAAATAAAAGTTACAAAAGGATACACAGGAAAAAAAATACCCCATCCCCTGGTCACTTAACTTCCCTAGCAATCTGCAACCTCTGCTGAATATCTTATTTCTTATGAATATTTCTCAGAGATATTTCATTTGCATACAAACAAATACATATATTTGGTTGGCTGAGACCAAGTCCACCATAGGCCCTTAATGCCATGAGAAATAAAATACAGCAGGCAGAAATTCTTTATATGGTAGTGGCACAGACCCTTGAGTATGAGGGTGATATATCTCCCAGGCACTCACAGAAAAACATGTCCTCCATTCTGGATACCTCTGACATAGTGATAGCCCATTTCATATGGCCACCCTTGACCACAGAATATCACACATGCCCATGTAAGGGAACAAGGAGTCACCAAGGAACTCAATTCCTTTATATCCTTCCCTCATGTACATTTGTAGTGCTTCCTTATCACCGAGGTGAAAATAGCATTAGTAGTAAAGTGGTTAATACTTACATAACACTTGCTATGTACCGGACAGGATTCTAAGTATTTAGTTTTTAAGACATTCGAACTAAAGTAAAAATCAAACTTAAACCTGGACTCAAGTACTCTTTCTCTTTAGTTACCAAAGCTGGAGCAGACCTGAATGCCTAACATAGCTTTCTATGAGGAATTTACCCCCAAGTAAACATGACTGATAGTTTTACACAAGTTTTTGGTAAGTACATGGACATCCATAATTGTTTACTGAGGATAGGGGGATGTTTCTTGGCTCAGTCTACCAAATTAGGTTAGGATGAAAATGGGCAAGCATGTCATCTTAAAGCTGGCATGTAGCCGATTTGGGTTCAAATATTTCATGGGTTGGGGTTAGGGGAGAGGGAAAAATGGGTGATGGGCATCAAGGAGGGCACTTGGGATGAGCACTGGGTGTTGTGTGTAAGCAATGAATCATGGGAATCTACCCCCAAAACCAAGAGTACACTGTATACACTGTATGTTACCCAACTTCACAATAAATTATATAAGAAAATAAATGTAAAATTTCACATTATTAAATGAAAAAACAAACAAATATTTCACGGGTTAAATTTAGCTAGTAAGGATGCCTATAAAATTCTACATTTCTCCACCAGGGGGCAATGGAGAGTCATAGTAATAGCTTCTATTTTCACAGGTTACAGCCATAAACTCAGTGGTTACCATCTTTGTGTGTGTGTGTGTGTGTGTGTGTGTGTGTGTGTAATAGTCAGTATCCTTGTCTCCCAAAATAAGAATAGCCTTATTATTTGTCCGTATTATAAAACTAATATATGTCTATTGCAGAAAAACTTAGAAGATGCAGTCAAATATAAATATTGAAAAACAGTCATAATCTAACCTCACAAGGATGTTTGGTGTATATACTTCCAGACTTTTTTCTATACATGTATATACCTATAAATATTGTTTTTCTTCTTTTGCTAAAATAGGATCATATTCTACATACTTTTCCTTCCATAATACATCATGTATATCTGTTCTATGGACATAAATATACACATTACGTTTTAAAATAGTTGTATCATATTCCCTTGTATGGATATACCATAATTTAATCATCTACTGATATATTTTAGATATAAATGTCTTGATAAGATGAATAAATATTAGTACACACATCTTTCTCTGTATCTCTGGTTAAGACGTTAGGTCCTTCAACAACTAGGTTGTTAGGTCCTACAACCACATATTCTATAAGTAAATTTATATCTTCATATGGAGGGATAGTTAAGGAACTTTGATGCTATGTTAAATGATCATTTCTTTTTATTTTAAATGAGAATCCATTCCTGCTGACACAGTGAGATTACTGATGTGATATTCAAGATTTCATTATGCCTCCATTTTTGAAGAGATGCGAGCACCAAGAGGAGGCAGTACACATGTGGAAGGTGAAGGTGGTGTGTATCTAATTGAATATGAATTACATACAGATATTTAGAGCAGGAAAAGAGACAAAACGCTTTGATATTGCTCCGATGTCCATGCTGGACTCCACAGAGCTCCAGGAAGACCAGGTTTGGAAATGCCTGGTTTGGAGGCCAGGCCTTGAAGATCCTTATTGATGAAGTCCTTCAATCCTGCTTTTTTCACCTCTTTGGCACTGCTTTCCTTTTTGTGAGATGGTAGAACTTTGCCAACCTTTTCGGGCAGTGTCAAAAGAAAATGAACCAAACACATTGTTTAAAGATCCTTGAACGTCTAGAAGCAATGTTTTAATGATAGAAAGGTGTAATGTAAAGTGTATGTATATAAATATATATTTTAAATTTTTATAAAAATCCTAAAATAGGTTAACCACATGACCTACCGTGTCTTAATATGTATATGGAAGAGTACCAGTAGAACATTAAGCTGGCTCCAGAATTAGAGATGGTACCTGCAAGCATCTTGGTTGTCATTACATAGCAAGAGAGATCACTAAAATTATAAACACCTTTTCAAATATTAATGACAGTATGTTTCCAAAGCTATTTTGATATATTGTTAGAGTTAGGGAAGGACGCTGATAAGAAATACAGTACCCCAAACTGCATGTTCCTTTAGACCAGTCTATGAATACTCCCACCAAAAGGCATGTGTTCCTGAACTTATTCAATAAATCTTCAAGTTTCTGCTGTCAGTTCACCTTGTAGCACCAGGCTTTAAAAGGGTTGTTTGGATTAAGATGAATTTTTTGTTTTAATTTACTTAACTATGCTAAGTAATGATTCCTACTTTAAAAATTCTGTTATCTCTACCCTAAAGTTTTTTGCATCTACTCAGTGCAGAGTTCCCCTTACCAAAAAACTTCTGCACTTCATTTTGCACTGCTCTCCAGAAGGTGTTAAAATGAATCAATAAAGTTGACACATATCAGGACTAGGCTGTAGGGAATAAGCTCCATCATCAGAAGGATAAGGTAGCAAGAGGGTATCTAAGCGAATGAAGAATTTAGTACAAAGCTACTAATTGGCCTCACAGAGAAAGAAAGATCTGTGGTCCATTAATTCATGTTCCAGAAAACATAAAATTTTCACATACTGTACATGTTGCAGACATCTGTGCTGAGATCTACTCTGAGTTTAAAAATCTATCACTCCCAGCACAACTCACCCTAGTGATTCCTACATCAACTTTTTGGTAATGTTTGCATGTAGGTCTTTGAATACATATTAAACAAAATTATCCAAGCTGAGAGAATTTAAATTTGTCGTTGACCCCATCTCTCAAGCCTACATACATATCAACCTTATCAGGACATTTTCACTCTTATTTGCTAAAAGTTCCTAGGTGTCTGAAATGTGTGAGGGAATGTTTTTTAATAGAAAAGGCTAGAGAATATATGCCTTAATCAAAAACCTCCTTTGGAGGCTTTTAACTGAATACATGAATAGGGCCACCCAGAGGTTTTTTTTTTTTTTTCCAATTAATTCAGAAGAACCCTGTTGAAAAAATGAAAGTTTTGATTAAGAACTTTAATTAAAAATATTCTGATATTACCAACAATTGGTAATCCCTTTGGTAGAAGCATTATTAACATTCCATTTTACTTCAACAGAAAATTGAAGAAAAAAAAAAAAAGGACTGCGTTCCCATGGCTCATAGCTTCCCAGAGGGCGAGGAGTTCTAGATCAGTGTTTTATTAACCAGAGAATGCTTCAAATGTTTCTTAGAGTTCTTTGGGGGAAATTTTGTAACCAGAGATTAGCTTTAAGTGTTCCTGTGACATTGTTGGATTTTTTCACTATTTCAAGTTTCCATAAAGATAACATTTCAGAATCTGAATCTAATTCCTTTCTTCATCTGAATTTTATTCCTTAGTTATGTATTTGTTCCTAAGTGTAGCCAAATATAATGCCAAACGCTCAGTAGTCTAAGTATTGCCAGCTACAAGATAGGATATGTATTTTATTTGTTTTTCCATAACCTAGAATAACAAAACATGAAAATTAAGAGTTGTCATTACAATCTTGCAACCTTCATCTCTAAAGTTAATATTCTAGTAAAATAATACTGCTGTCATTTAGATACTAAACCATCCCCACAGCACATCCCCTTCCCTCACAACAGATTAGACTCCAAAAGAGAGTATGTTTTACTTCCTTGTTCCTCAGTCTAAAGCTCCCTCTCACCCTGTTTTCCAAGGAAGCTATACCAAATAGTGAATGAGAGCATTAGGCTTTGGACTAAATGGACCTAAACAGTTCAAATCTCGGCCCTTCCATTTACTGAACATATGACATTGGTCATATGACCTTGGTTAAATCAGTTCATCAGTTTTCTCATCTATAGAGTGAGAATACCAAGAACACAGTTAGGGAAATGTATAGGTATATTACAGTGCCTGGCATAAGAAACACTGAATGAATGCTAGTTAACCTCAGAACTGTTTTCCCCACATATTGAATACAATATAGAAGAAATGATAGTTGAGTTCACTGGCTTTTCTGTTCCTTGTTCCCTCCATGAGATAATTAGGGTGCTTAAGAACTTTTTTCTTTTTTTGGCAATTTGTATAGAGATTAAATTCACAAAACAAAAACTCACCATCTTAAATTGTAAAATTCAGTGGTTTTTATATATTCGCAATGTTGCATAACCATCACCACTAACTAATTCCAGAACATTTTCATTATCCCAAAAAGAAACCCCAGAACCATTTAGCAATTCCTCCCCTCCCCCAAACCCATGGCAACCAGTAATCTACTTTCTGTGTCTGTGGGTTTGCCTATTTTAGACATTTCATGTAAATGGAATCAGACAATATGTAGCTTTTTCTATCTGGCTTTTTTCATTTAGTGTAATAATTTTAAGTATCATGATAGCGTGTATCAGTACTTTATTCTTTTTGATGCCTGAATAATATTCCCATGTATGCATACACCACACTTTTCCAATCATCATTTGGTGAACATTTGAGTTGTTTTGTTTCCATGTCTTTACCTATTATGAATAATGCGGCCATGAGCATTAATGCACAAGTTTTGTGTGAAACATGTTTTAAATTGGGACCATTTAACAATGTTTCCCAGTATCATAGGCTGGGTAGTAGAGATTATTGTAATTATCTAAAACAGACATTCAACATCACAGGGATGTATTAAATTTCTGAGAATAAGAAAGTATGATCGTTTCTCCCATTTTAGAGTATTATCACAAGCAGATATGTGGTCATGCTGTTAATCAATGAACTGTGGTTGATTTCAACTCAATCATGATTCCATTTTTTTAAATAATTATATACAATTATATATCATCCATACAAACACATATACAAGTGCCCACTGAACTGTAGTGACTAGTACAAATTAAGGCTCATCCTGAGGTGAGATGTTAAGAAGTTTTGTATGTTAGGACCCTTTCTTCCATCTGGTCCTTTCTGATTCCTTCATCCCTTGTCTTTTCTATTCCTGTGCACCCAAAATCAGATGCTGTTCTAAGAATGTTTGGCTTCCCATATCTTTAATGAAGTTGTGTGATTAAATCATTCGCTGCTGTCGTATGACTCAACATGCTTTTTTTTTCCACCAGAGACAGAACAAAGAATAAGGACAATGCCTAACACAGAAGATAGTTCCAATGATGACATTTTACTTCCAGGAACATACTTGAATCAGGGCCTTTGCTTACTGTTCACAGCTCTTCAGTAGTGAGGTAACCATATATATGGTTTTCTTATGCACCAAAATTATGCCAAAATTGTGTTTTTAGGTCTTTTCCATCTTTTCTGTACCTTTAGCAATTTTGATCATGTATGATACAGATTAAGCACAATGTATACTATTTGTAACCTTTCTGAGAGGGATCTTCATTAAAGTTGTTGGCATTATACCAAAAGTTCCCACCTAGCAGGGTTAATATTCTTCACTTAATATTCTTCTCTCTCTCTCTCTCTCTCTCTCTCTCTCACACACACACACACACACACACACGCACGCACGCACGCACACACACACCCTGCCACCCTGCATTGACACCTGGGCTCAAGCCTTGTGGTGTAACATTGAAAAAGTTAATTCAATGCCTGTTTCCTCAGCTCTAAAGCCCTCATCATAATAATATAAATCCTCCGGATTTATTGTGAGGGTTAGAGATTCAAGCATCAAGCAAAGTTTCTAGCACTTTATTAGTGCTCAATAAATAGTAACTTCCATTATTACTGTTACTTTCAGGGAGGGAAAGCAAGAATGTGGTTTCCTAGGCCCTCCCTGTCAATGGATGGCTCATGTGTCTGCTGCAGCTTGCATAGATATACTCTGTTCTCCCCATCTCCAAAGCAGCTGCCCTTGTCTGCTCATTTTCCTCCATGGCCTTAGCTCTAGACTGAACTGAGTTGAATTTAAAGGAGAGTTGAAACAACAGTAATGGATGATCTAGGAGCTACTCAAAAACACAAGGATCCAATTTCAGAAGTCCTGTCATAGTTTCTAAGTACTGAGCTGTAGGAAGTCAGATACTGGCGCTCCAGTTTAGTTCTGCCATTTCTTCGATGGAATAGTCTGAGCAGGATTCTTAAACGCACTGATGTTCAGTTCCCTCTTCTATAAGGTGAAACTGATGGCATTGGCACTAACTACTTCATTGGGAATACATAGGTAAGACATTCTATATTAATGATGACCAAGGGAGACAACTAGAAAATAGTGGAAAGATTTTAATTATTCCAGTGACTGGGGAGAGGGCACTCTTGGCAAATTTAAGGTGTAGCAACAGAGACACTCAACACCCGGCAATATGGGACAGCCCCTTACAACAGAAAACTGTCTTATCTAAAATGCCAATAGTAGGGGCGCCTGGGTGGCTCAGTCGGTTAAGCGGCCGACTTCGGCTCAGGTCATGATCTCGCGGTCCGTGAGCCCGAGCCTTGCGTCGGGCTCTGTGCTGACAGTTCAGAGCCTGGAGCCTGTTTCAGATTCTGTGTCTCCCTCTCTCTGACCCTCCCCTGTTCATGCTCTGTCTCAAAAATAAATAAACGTAAAAAAAAAAATTAAAAAAAAATAAAATAAAATGCCAGTAGCATTGCTGTTGAGAAACAGTGCACCTTATAAATGTGTTTTGAAAAATCTAGTATCGAGCACGAAAAAGTCACACTAATGCCGACTGATAAATAAGTGGATTTGAGTGGCAGGTGACAGTTTTCCCTTCCTGTGTTCTGTGACTATCAAATCTTGGGCATAATCCTAAACTTTGCATTTTCCCTCGGAAAAACGGACAGGAAAATATCTGGTTTTTTTAGTGTCCCATATTCTACTTTCTGTGCCACCAGATAAATGAGTAAATTTGAATCTGAGTAAATCTTAGGAGTTAATTACTGCTAAGGAACTTATCTCAGAAAAATACTAATTGGAGTCATAAAATGAGGCTTCTTAAATGTGTTTTGAGTTTCATAAAATACAAGATGGTATTGTTTTTTGCCTGAATTTGGGTGCCTACTCACATCATACTCTCGACAGGTTTACATCTTACGGCAGTATGTGAATGGCATGAGAAAAAACAAAATCATCTGTAATGTATCTAGAGTTATTTTCCAATATGTGTTTTTCTATTTTAAAGAATATTAAAGTCACATTGTAGAAAATTTGGAAAATAGAGAAAAGAGCAGAAAAATCATCTGTAATCATTCTACTCCCAAAATAACCACTATTAAAATGTTGGTATATTTTCTTTTAATGTTTTCTTACTTGATATTTTCTCAACTTTTCAGTAAGAAGTTTTTTTCACTGAATGTTACATCTAATATTTACACGACTCCTTTTGAAATTTGAAGTTAGTTTTTGATAAATGTCTGTGGCTGTAGGCTTTGGGGTGGGGTATTGTAGATTCTTCCATTTAAGTGACTTTGAACTTAACGATGTGTTGCTCCTTGAAGCAAAAAATAAGGGAAATTTAATTCTGCAGCATCTAGAGTTGTTTGTGTTTCACTCCAAAGCCACTTCTTTTTTCCAATTTTTAATCCCCTAGAGTACTTCAAGGAGTGTAACTCTGAAACGCAACATCAAGCTAATTTAGTTTTCGTGCAGAGAAAGATTCTAGTGCTGGATTTAGATACTTTTGTGAGCAAATAAAAGCTCCAGAGACTTTGTAGTTTGGTGAATAAAGGATTGGCCTCCAACCAAACCCAACTGGATGATTTTGGTGGTCTCAGCTGCATTTCCAGCAAGTTTTAGCCTGCATTACAAATTCATTATGCACAATTATGTGCAATTTGGCACAATTTCCTATCCCTGCTTAGGAGAGGCCCTCTGTTTGGGGCTGACCAGGAGAATAAAATACTTGTGCCTAGAGGAGCAGTTCTCTTTGGTCAAGGTTGTGTTACGTATAGAAAGAGATGAAGAACAAGTATCATCCAACACAAAGAATCTAGGAATAAGGGGATATTGTTGGTCATCTGTACTTACCATTTGAAATTCCTTATCCTAAGAGTCTTTATTCAAACATAAAATGTTGATCATTCCAACCCTGATGGGTACTGATTCTCTCCAAGCTATAATTGGCACATAAGAGTTAAGATTCATGAAATTTTTCTACTCCCCTAACACCGGAACACGGGGAAGGATGCAAAATCAGTTTAGAAGCTAGTTGGGAAAAGAGTTCACAGATTTGATGAGGTGCCTAATAAGTTGGAACAGATAGATTATGAATCTCTAGAAATCTCAAATATTTTTAGTATTGCAGTAATGCACAATAATTGTTTGATTGAACATAGGCCAACTCAGGAAATGAAACTTCAAGCAATTAACTTTTCTTTCCATAGAAAAAGAAGTCCACTTCTCTTACATTCCATATATTCAACTTGGATTTGTTTTAATTATTTGGAGAGAAGTATGCTGAATAGCAAAATGTTTCTTGCTTTGTATTCTCATTCTTAAGGAGTTGGCATTTTACTGGCAAGTTCACTATGTGTAAGAGTAAATAATTAGACTTCTAAACAAATCATCATAATCTGCAATCAGAGATTGGGCTGTGAGAGTCCATCATTACTTAGTTCTGGGAGGCAAGGTAGAGCCAGCCTGTGAGTTGTGCTATTGATAAATAAATTGATATTTCCTTCTCTGAATGAATCCTGCATCAGTGGCTAAATTAACCAAATTCCTGGGCCTAGTGTTTGTTGGTAGTTGGCCATAACCTTAAATAGCCCTCTTGTTATTGCATTATCAGTAATTAAAACTTAAATATATGAAACCCAACAAAGTATTGATTAACATGAGAAAATAAATACAGCCATGTAGCCAGAGGAAAATAACCCAAATAAGCATGATGTTGATATTTCAACTTTTACTCTACAAAACTCTAGAATGCATATTAAACGCCGTGTCTCAATGTAAGACTCAAGCTAGCTAGGGGTGCATAGGTTGATAACAGAATTTCCTCTCTAGCCTCACACCTGAAAGTGTTATTGGAGACAAAGCAACTAATGATGGGAATATCCAAAGGCAGTTGGCTGAGTGGGAGCTCTAGCCATCTTTCCCAGGAAAGTCAGCACCCTTCCTGTCTCAATGAGGTGTTGACTGAGGAACAGACACCACTCCCACCAGCTCACTCGTCAGGCATCCTGCCACAAATTGTTGGCAATAGCTACTATGTTTCTTCTGAGGTCTCTCCTAAGTAAACGATCATAAAACGCAGTTGTGCAAGCAATCCAACTTCTTATTAGCCTGTTATAAGCTGACCAACACATACAGGAATTAATTAATTCTTTGGGAGACAGCATAGAAAGAACCTAGTCTTAGAAATCAAATTGACATTCAGTTTTGATTTGCCTCTTTCAGACTGTGTGATTTAAAATGAAATTACCTAAGTTTTGTGGTTTAGTTTATTTATTTGTAAAATAAGAATAGATAATTCCTCATGTTTAGTAAGGAATGCTTATGAACTTGGCACACAGCTGCAGTTATCATACATGATCTTTAAAATCTTGCTATGATACTTGTGGTGAATCTGTGTGATAGGTAAGGCAAATCATAACAAAGTCATTCTGATTAACGCTTGCGGAAGGAGAAAATCAGGGCTGACGGTCCCTCCTTTCTAACATGTTACACCTCCAAGTAATACCTAGCTCCATTGTTCAAGGACAAATGAGAAAGGAAAATTAAAGAAGGAATAAGTGAAGAAATGTAAAAGACAAAGGAGTACAGAGACGTTCTCTGGAAGCTACAGACAGAGGAGAAACAGAATTAAAACCACTGAAAATAGAATTGTAGTTTCTAGCAACACAGTGGTCTAGACATCCTAGATGCAGAACACTCAAAGATACTCAGGTATTAAAATCATGTTTTTTAAAGTATATTTGAGCTGGAATGTAAAGACATTCTTAGAGGCTAAAACTGAAGAGAAAGTGTGAATCCAGAGAGGAAAGCATGGGTTGGAGCCATCTGCCAAGTCCTAAGAGTCATATATTTACTGGAACAAGAGACCATGCCTAAGAGCCAGACAAGAGCAGGAGTTGGGAGTAGAGACTCTGACACAAATCCAGGAAACCCCCAGCCACCCAAATGACAGTAGCTTCAGTACAAAAAGTCACTTGGCCGAGGGATACATTAATTCTTCTTGTCTTTACATTGACTCTGAATAAAATGGGGGGAGAGAATTATTTCTACTGTGAGAGAGAGAAATGTCTACTCACAAACACAAGCATAGCATCCCAAATAAGGCTCAGGTAACAATTTGGGTTAAGGTGGGTCCTTGCAAATAACGCCCCAGGAGTGGAAACAAACCTAAACTCTCTCAAACAATAAGGTTTAATCTCTAACCTCAAAGAATTCCCAGAGAGACTATTCTAAGGAATATGAGTTTACAGTCAAAACTCACTAAACTCTGATATGATTTCATGAAGTTTAATAAGTAAAAACAATAAACTATGTAAACAGACCCTCAAAGCCTACAGAGATTGGAATTATCAGATATAGAATAACATGTCCATATTCCATGACCCAGATATACTCTAGATTGGCACTGGCATGTGTCTCCAGGATATATGCAAAAGAATATTAATAGCAGCAATTTTGTTAATATCTCCAAACTGGAATCAACCTATCTTTTCCATCAACAATAGACTAAATAAGTGAAGTGTGATATATGTCTTCAATGAAATACTTAGAGCTCCTAAAAATTAATGAATTATAGTTATGCTTGTCAACATGCAACCAACAGTGTGGCAAAAAAAGAAGTCATAGAAAACTGTATCAAGTGTGTTTTTATTAATATAAACTTTGAAAACAGAAGATTATTTAGGAATGCATTCAGACGTATATTTATAAAATGGATTAACACAAAATGCAGTATAGTGGAAGAAAATCTTGGAGAAGCCTGTAAACCTGAGTGGAGGGACAGAGGTGTTCAATTTTTAAACTGTATTCAAATCATATATGCACATTCTATATATTCTTTGGATGCATGGCAATTTTATAATAAGCAAATGCAAATAGCAATTAGAAGAAGGAGGGAAGAGAAACAAAATTTAGGCTGAATTAGAGGAAGAATTTGAGAGTCTTAAAGTGGAAAATGGAAATGAGAGGAGATTTAGAGTATTGCTATGCATTTTGAGTGTAAGTTCCCTTTGGCATTTTCTTTTTATTTTTCTTTTTTTAATGTTTATATATTTTGAAAGACAGAGACAGAGCTGGGGAGGGGCAGAGAGAGAGAGACAGAGACAGAGACAGAGACAGAGACAGAGACAGAATCTGAAGCAGGCTCTAGGCTCCAAGTTGTCAAAGCAGAGCTGGACACAGTGTTCAAACTCACAAACCACGAGATTCATGATCTCAGGTCATCCTGAGCCGAAGTTGGATGCTTAACTGACTGAGCCACCCAGGCGCCCCTCTCTTTGGCATTTTCTTAAAAGATAGTAATAATGATGTAATCTACTTTTTACTTAATTTTGGATGCCAGGGTGAAGTTTCTTTTAGTGCAACCAATCAGTAATAAGACAGTTCAAAATTATATGGATTAAAGTCTTCCTTTGTTGTCTTTGCTTTTCATGGTAGAAAAAAATTGAACCTCCATCAGCTTCTTATATATACAGGACTGAAGTCATCACTGTGCTCCCCCATTTCATCATGTTCCTTTTTAAAATCCATTTGTGTTGTCTTTCCTTGTTAGTCCTATGTACTAAATCTCACTTATATGTACATTCTGAGATCATCATGTACTATTTCCTCATTCTCGAGACATGCATATTTTTCATACTATAACTTCAGGAAGTTGGTGGCATTGCATAATTAACATAATTAAAATTAATTGTAATATACTACTTTCTCCTCCAAAAAACCCTCCAGAAAACGTGTGATTAAATTGGTGTGTCTTTAACCATTTAGAGCGGAAAAGATATGAAAATCAATAATTAACTCTGTTCCTTTTGTCTGATTCAAGTGTAGACAAATACATTTCCCCTTTCCTAGATTTGTTGAGTATTAATATGCTAACATTTCCTCTTATAAGCAGTCCTTGTTTTTTGGCATTTTCCTCTTTAACCCTCTGTTTATTCTACTCAGAAAATCCGAATCTGTTCACCTACTGATGCAAGGTGCTCGTTTAAAGGTTTCTACCAATGTCCGAACTGACAAAGGCAACAAAAAAAAAAAGGGGGGGGGGTGGTATACTAGTAGAGTTATAAACATATGAATATAGGATTTTGTTTAAAAGAGACAGATCTGGGGTGGGGTGCCTGGGTGGCTCAGTCTGTTAAGCATCTGACTCTTGATTTTGGCTCAGGTCATGATCTCATATTCATGGGATTGAGTCCTATGTTGGGCTCCATGCTGAACGTGGAGCCTGTTTGAGATTCTCTCTCTCCTTCTCTCTCTACCCCTCCCCTTCTCATGTGCTCGTTCCTTCTAAATAAACAAACAAACAAACAAACAAACATTAAAAAAATAAAAGAGAGATCTAATATATAGTCTCCAGGAAGGCATGAAGTTCAAGCTTATTCATTTATAATGAACCATAATGATTTAGTTACTGGAATGAGAGTATTTTTGGAAAAGTGAATCTTTCAGATAATAGAAGATGTGACTTTTTTCAGAGAAATAACATTTCATAATGGAAAGAAATGGAACTTGCCATGAAAAAAACTACCTGGGTTGAACCTGTAGGGTTATCATTTACTCGCCCTGAAATTCTGGGAAAGCTGTAGTATCTGAATCTGTTTCTAAAATCTAATAATAAACATTATTGTAAAACATTAATAATTTAATGAACAGCTACAGTGTAGCAGCCACTGTTGTTCTGTGCACTTTTTATATAATAACTCTTCATCCTCAAAATAACCCTACCAGTTAGGTACAGTTATTAGCCCCAGTTTGAACAGAAGCAGAAACTGAGGCACAAAGAGAGTACATAACTTTCATAGACACAGAGTTGCACATTTAGTGTCAAAGCCATATGTTGAATCCAGGCATTGGATGGATGAATGGGTGGATGAATGGATGGGTGGGCAGACAAGTGGGCATAGATATGAACATGATGCATAAAATATATTGCATGCATTTCTGCCTCATAGATATAAAACATCAGTTAATTTTTCATTGACAGGACTATCACCATGACCATTCTACTTACACAATGTTAGATCACAGTGATGCCGTCAGGGGTAGTAAAATGAGGACCTCCTGGCTGGTTCCATGCTTTCTGCTGTGGTATTGAAGTATATGTCATAGCAAAGGGAAAGACGTGTGGAACTCATATCTGTTGCACAAGCACAACATATCTGGCAGTGGCACCATTTTTGTCCATTTTTTATTTAGGCAGATTTTATCATCACCATTTTATACAAAAGGAAATTGAAACCACAAAGGCTCAGAGATTTGCCCGGTGTCTCACAACTCTTAAGGGGGCAGAGGCAGTATTGGCTGCAGTACAGAATTGGCTGCCTTCCAAGGTTTTTGCACTCTTTATGCCCACCTATGTGCTGCCTTCTGTGGTTGGTCAGGCCTGTGGATACAGTGAGAAATCCTGGATGACAAATGTGTTTGATTCAATTAAATATCAGTGTATAAGCCTGTGCTGTGATCATTTCAGCAACAGATATCATAAAATTTAGTACAGATATAATAAATTGTAAACATTGAGTAGGATAAAAAAAAATTACCAATGAGACCTTAGGATATTACTATTTGGTCTAAGATTTTGCAGGGAAAGCACAAAGCAATACTTCACTAATGGCTCAAACTGATAGGTATTCTTTGTACATTGCCTAACTTTGTTTATACTCCAAGCAAAAAATCCCACTTTGGAGTTACTGGTCTTCAGTTGGAATGACAATGAAAGGATTGGGAACTGTAATGTTATAGAACAATTCAGAAACTGATCAATTAACAACCGTGTTTATATAGAAAAGGGATTTGCTAAATTTAGTATTTTTTTAAGGGAGAGTTCACATTTTAGGAAAAATTCCTATTTTGTTCACTAGGTAAGTAAGTTTGGGCTCTTGAATCAGACTGCAATGGTTTTAACTCTAGACTCTATCACTTACTGCTCTTGAGATCTTGAGCAAGGTAACTAACTATACTTTTTCATCTGTAAAATGAATATAGTAGTGGTATCTATTGCCATAGGATTGTTGTATTAAATGATGCAGGTCATATAAAGCAATTAGCATGGTGCCTTAAACATGCTAAGGGCTCAACAAATAAAAGCAGTTCATATTCATATTGATAAGGCTAATGACAGAAACTACAATAATCATCATTTTATTTATCATTACTGCATATATAAGTGATAGTTCCCTCTCATGGGTTTTGTGTGTATGTATTTCCTACATAAAATGTGTTTATAGAATATCTTTATTTTAAAGAAAGTACATTTTCACATTGAATTCAGCAATGTCAGTATGATGTAGGCACAGTAATTGGATGTAGATGGAGACAAAGGATACTGTTCTTGCCTTTTTGGATATTGCTCTTGCCTTTATTTTTTTAAGGTGGATAAATTGAGGTATAGGAATCTCAAGTGATTATGTCAAATCATAAAATTAGCATATGAGTTGAGGGAAATATTTAGAATGTAAATATTCTAGATAGAGCCATTTTAATAGATGTTGGCATATGTTCTATTTGGTACAAAATGCTACATTGAAAACCATTGCTTAAGACACTAAATGCTTTTTATAGGAATTCTTGGTTGACTTTTATGTCTGATTCTTTTCTAACTTATTATACTTGTGTAACAACTAACCAAAATTGAGAAAATAATTCCTTGCTTTAAGCAATACGTGTCTCAGAATAAGGTCCTTGGCTTTGCAGCGCTCATAGATTTTTGATTCATGTTCTTATGCCTTATGTGTATATGCATTATCCATTCTGACCTTGTTCAAAGATCTTGATTTAGGTTTGCTTTTTGATATAAAACTCAGCATAGCTATCATGCATTCCATCATTAGAATAATACTTTATGATTATACACCAAATGTCTTTCTCCAACAGTTGGTATTTTAATAAGGGTGGAGTGCATCTGAAACTTATATCGCATTGCAAACTGCATATATTGCCAAACCTTAAAAACACATTAGGCACAAGTGGGAGGTTTTTCCTTTTAATGGAATCTGATATTATCTGAGTTGTTACTCTTAGGTTTACTGGGTATTTTTATTTGCTTTATAAATACATGTTTGCTAAAGTGTAATAGTTTTATTGTTGTGATAGGTTTTTGTAGTTCTTTGAACACACACTGTTAAACATGAAAGGATAGTAAAATTACATTAAACAAGGTTTTAGAATCATGAAATACACAACACTATAAAATTTATCGACATTTTTTTGTATGAGGTCCTGAATTTTAGAAAATATATTTCACAATCACTAATAAATGTGGGCATTAGAATGTGAGGAAGTAAATCTCGCTCTAGTTTAGAATATCTCTCTCTGGAGCCAGATGCAGTTTTGATGAAACCCAGAACTTGAAGAGTGGATATGTTGTATAAATAAAACTGAGTTCCTTCCCTAAAAGGGCTCTGGGCTCTGTTCTGATGTTAGATTTCTGAACGTACATGACCCATTCTCACCATTAGACACCACAGCAGGTCTGAGTTTCCAGGTAATTGTAAGATAGGCAAAATTGTTTATTCAATCCAGATAACGGGAATTTTCATCGATGCAAAAAGAGGCCTGGACAAGAAAGCAACTTGAAAATCAGTAAGGAATCCTTTGCTTGTATTTCCCCAGTGACTGATTTAGAGAGCTAAAGCTGGGCTCATGGAAGTAGCAAAATATAATTTGTTTTCAATGCAGTGTCTAAAACAAGAGGGAAGGCACAAGAAAATAATCTGGAAACTGACTGAGAGATGACAGCTCTCAGGACTAAGTAGTGGCAGCAAGGAAACCACTAAGTGTAATCACCAAGGTTTAGAGGAAGAGAGAAGAGGCATAGGGAAGGGCACTAATGGATAATTGGAGGAGTAAGGAGCATGCCATAGCTCGTGCTCCTTTGGACTAGTAACATTGCACATGAGAATGGCCGTGGCAGCTTACAAAACCCTTTAAAATAAGTATCTCATGTGATTGCCATGATCACCTTATGAGAAGTAGAGCAGGAGGAATCTGTATTTTATAGCTGAGAAAAAAAAAATAAACTGAGAGAGAAAGAGGAGATACCAACTGACCCGTGGTCTTAGTAGTAGACTTGAATGGAAGTCTTTAGATCCCAAGTTCAGGACCCTTACGCTACCACACATCCAAATTCAAGATTTCACAAGTCTCATTTTCCTATATTTAATGTGTGTTCACCAACACTATAAAAATCCATTCTAAGCTCTATCATCAAGGTCTTTTGGTTTGCCTCTTAATTGAGGGCTTGCTCCCATCTATTATAGATATAATACAATATTGAAGAGTTTGGTTACATGTGGGTCTCTCTAAAATATATGCTTTCTGTACACACAACCACTTCCTGATTCCAGATTGAAATATAGGACAAATCATAATAAAATCATGCCCATAGAAAAAAATAACAAAATGGGACAAAGCAACAAACTATGGAACCATCTCGCTTATTATTCATAATGCTCGGGCCAGGGGCACATCATAAATAAGATCCTGCCCTGGGCGTGTTGGAGCTTCTAGGTAGACGGTGGACCTGGCAGTCAGGAAAGGCCTGAAGAAGGCTTTGTCACTGCAAAAGAAGATTCTTTGTCTTCTGGAACTTGCGGCTTGACTTCTAAACTTATAGGATTAAATTGGATTATTTCTAGAATATCTTCCCATCCAATTCAAGGATCCCATTACTCTTAGTTGAGCCTCGGCCTCCCAGTTCCCAAAAGTAGGATCATTAATCATTGTGTCACAAAAAGACTTCTGAATTAACTGTCTCAGCTGCCATTTATTGAGAATTTACTCTAGCCTAAGCACCAGCCAAAGAGCTTTCCATTTTCTGTGGGTGCTGGAATTCGACCTACTATATACATGCAAGGAATATGTAGCATCATTTTGTAAAATTATTTCACTTTGGTAATAAGTCCCTCACTCTGCTGGATGGATAGTGGGGAAACTTGTACTTGCCTTAAAATATCCTAGCCATCCTCTTTCAGCTTACAACCGTTCTTTTAGATATTCTGTCCTTTTCTTCTCAAAATAATATCTACATTCAGGGTGTTTAGCTCTGCCTTTGGGGGGCAAGCAGAAGGGTCAGAAATCTTCAAGCTTATTCTTGGGCTTCCATTGTCTTCTATAAAAATCTTCTGTTAGTCACCTCAGCATTGCCAACAGGGGAGCTTCTAGAGCCAAGGGAGAATTTGGAGGTCTAAATTCAGCATTCTTCCTAACGCCACACCATACCAAGGTGTGCATGAACACCTAGCCATGAATTCTATCCCTGTGCTCATGAAATGAGTTGGACAAGATATTTCTTAGCATCCTAAAGGCTGCTTGGGATACTGCTGCCAGCATCATGGCACGCAATCTGCAATGAGCCCCCTGAGTGGCTACAGCATGACTTTACTCTAAGGAAAAGCACCTTCTTTCTTCCCTCTTTCTAAGAGAGGTGGGAGCAGGCAGTAAAGATTGCTTTTGTTTACTCCTACCTGCTACATCTGCAGTATCTGTGTAAGGCCAGAAATTAAAGGGGAAGGTACCTGCTTTTAGTTCTGCCTTTAGCCCACGGAAGAAGTCTTTAACCAAATTAAAATGCAAGGAATGTTATTTGAGGACTGAAGGAAATACTGTATGTGAAGCTCAGGTGTCTGGCACATAGTAAACACTCAATAAATGGTAACTATTTTGAGCTGTTTTTTTTTTTCAAAAGTATAATGAGAGTGAAAAAGTAGAGACCTTGAATAAAGAAATCTTTCAAGAATCTTGGCAATATAGCCAGTGAGGGATATAGGATTGAGGGTTTTTTTTAAAGATTTTACTTGTTGGTTTTGTTCTTATTTTAAAGATGGGAAGATAGAGCCTGATTGAAGCCACGTCTCACACAATTTTCTCATTTTGTATCACAATAAAAGAAACACACCCAAACAGAAAAAATTGTCTTTACCAACATCTTTTCTATGATGCTAAAACGCATTGAAATCAATCTCCCAGCACCATTCCATTTCTTATTCCCTTGCCTCTACAGAACAAACGTCTCTCCTACTTTACCTTCCCTATTAAGACTTTTTCTCCCTCTTTCTACTGCCCCCTTTACCCCACCCTAGTTCTTTATTATGTACATTACCTTCAACTCTTATTCATTAGGTCCTTCCTTCCTCTTCCTCTCTAGTCATGTCATATTAACAATGACATGTTAATGTCATTAACCAAAATAATTGTTAACATGGCTGACGGAAACCATATTAACAATTATTTTTTTCCATCACAAAGGCTAATAGGATAAACACAAGAGTGGAGGTAAAAAGAATTGATGTATCAGGGTCCTTGAAAAGGATGGGATTGAGAGTCCAGGTGAAGGAATGAACTTTGGATAAGAGGACACTTGATTCCTCTAAGACTAGAGAGACATGCGATGTAAGTGGGGTGGCAGATGGTCATAAGAGGATCAAAAACTTGAGAGAGGTCCTGACCAATGCCGTTAGTTTTTTTGTTTGTTTGTTGTGTGTGTGTGTGTGTGTGTGTGTGTGTGTGTGTGTGAAAAAGACATAGGCTCATCTTCTGGGAGTAAGGATGGTAGTCCCTGGGATGAGGGGCTGGATGGGGATGAGCTGAAAAACAGGGGTAGCATGGAAGAGGAAGCTGATGAGACTGCTGAGGAATCTATTGGCTGCCTTGAAAATTCAAGAACAGGAAAAGGGAAAAATTGATTTCATAAGGGATGAGAAGATAAAAACGTAGAAAATGGTATATATGGGATAAAGGCAAGGAATGAAATAAACTGTGTCATGGAACAACAAACAAAAAGTGCAGTTACTACAAGGCAGTGTAAATGTGGATGAGGACATTAGGAAATGAGCAGCATGGCCCATATTTGTGTTCTTGGACCATTTCCTTTACTCCATCATTCCACTGGGGATTACGTGCTTTCATTAAAGTCCCCCTTCCTGTTTTTCCATTCCGCAGGCATAAAGAAATCAAGCACATACAGAATGGGACAGCAAAGTTTGGGGTGCCCAGGGGCTGTTAAGAAATATTGACTACTGTCTTACTTTCTCATTTTTCTCATTCTTTATTTTAATCTGCTCTCTCTCTTTTCCCTTGTATGTTTTTCTTTCTTTATCCATTATATGTGTCTGAAGATTTCTCACTATTTATTTCTAACAGCTTTTTCTACATTTATTGATTCCCTAGGCTGCTCTTTTTACTTGAATTTGTCAGTATAGGAATTCAGAAAGAAGAATATGGGGTAAGAAAGATAACAAAAGAGAAAATTATAACAAATAGACTAACTGAGAAATTGGAAGTTTCAGAGTAAATACACAATTTATAAAAGAGAAGGTGCCTAATAATTGAGAGAGAAGCAAAATGAATAGAAAAAATGAGAGAAAAGTAGAAACAAAAAACATTGAGGAAATAAGGGAATGAGAAACTTAAGGAATATGTATAGTTTAAATGGATACTAAAAAAAGCAAATTTAGGTTTTATATGCCTTCATCCCATCCCCCACCAATAGCTCTAAGAGCTATTTTTGAGTTATAAATAATTTTTTACTTGTTGACTTTACTCTTCTGGTCATCCCTTCTGGGAAAAGAGCATAAAAAGTTGCTACTTTTTACATTAGGCAAAGAACAGTTTAATGAAAAACTTGGGGGAGGAAGAAAGTGCACATTTTCATGAATAAAATTCCAAATGACTCAGTCAATCTGGAGAGTTCACATTTTATATATTAGCGCTTCATTTTTTTTAAAAAAGAATTCTCATGTTTTTCTCATTAAGGCTGAATTCACCTCCGTTTCTATCCATCCTATTTTCCCCACTTAATACGGTGCTTCAGGTGAATACATAGCCCAAACAAATGCAGCATGAGCTGTTACAAAATGGAGTGAGAGGGGTTGCCCATTTCCACCAAGGAGAAACCTTTGTTCTGAAACAGCTAGAAACATCCGCATCGGACTTGATGGGAAACTCATGTGGACAGCACGTGGTTCCTGCTGGTTTAGATCCTTTGTCCCACAAGGTGTGCTAGCATATTTAAGTATTTATTTGGTTTTCTCTTGTGTTCTCTAGGCCACTCAGTTCTCCTCCTGGCTGAAATCATGCAACTGGAATGCATTTGAATGGGTGGAAATAATCTGAGTGAAATGATAATGTTCATATGTTTGACTCAAATAATGAAAGCTTACACTAAGTTTAAAGTGGTTAGACTCTCTGGTGGTAGGCCTGCAGGTCGGCAACTGACCCAAGGCAAGTTAGACCTCCTTCACGTAAGTGGTTTTAATATGTGAAAAGGATGGGGAAGGCATTTAGGCTAAGTAATAAATTATTAATTTGGTTTGTCCATTTATCTCTTCCCTCAGGTTTAAAGATGTGTTTCTGTTGTGAAGAAATAATAGGTCTTTGTATCTGTTTTTATTATTATTTTTTAGGCACAATAGTGGTGTTAATAATAGGTACCAATTATTGAGTACTTACTTTATGCTAGGTCGTGTTTTGAATATTTTACGTTTAGTTCTATTAGCCCTATTTTATAAATTAAAAAGCTGGAACTTGGACAAGTTAAGGTTCTTGCTCAAGGTCACGTGCCTGTTTGGAGTAGAGCCATATTTGAATCTAGGACATTCTGATAACTCTACTTCATGCTGTCTGGTAATAGTGGGAGGGCAGGGCTGAAGAAAGAATATTCCTCGCTTCCACAAAGAGTGAGAGGTTTCCTTTAATGAAATGTATGCAGAAATCTGGAATTTATACTTGATGAAGGGCTACAATGTCACTGGCTCTGTAAGGAAAAGGGGAAAGAAATTGAGCCCATTTTAAAAACTGCATATCACTGAGAGCTTATTTGGGGCAGGGAGGAGAGAATTGGATTTTGACTTGCTTCCCATTCTCCTGGTGAAGTATTTTACCATAATCAGTAAGGATCATTTTAAAGACAACCAAAGGATGAAAGAAAAAAAAAATCAATGTTTGCACCTTTTATTTAAAATGTAGGGGTTTTAGTTGTTTCCTTTCCCCCTTCCATAGCCTGTAAAATACTTTCTAGACAGCTCAATGAAATATTTTCCTGTACTGTATCTTGGCTCCTTCCTGAGGGCTTCTGCTTTTTCAATGACTGCTGGCATACAAAGGCGATAAACCAGATTCATGCGATGATTGCGTAGGTTTCTTAGCCTGCCGCTAGAGAAATTTGACAGGTGACAGGTAGTTTTTGCAATTCCTTGCAAAGGGGCTTGGAAAATGACTGGCTTTTAAAACTAAGACCTTTCTGTGATTATGCATGTGTTTTCAAGGCTGGCAAGAGTAGCTCAAATACAGAGATCTGTTGTCTTTAGAAAGCTCTTGAAGAAGATACCTTCCTGCTGTGAACTCCACTGATGCTCATGTTACCAGTTGCTAAACATACTGCCACATATCTCAGTCTTCCCACATGTGACTTTCTAATTCAGAATTGCTTGGAAATTTTAATTTCGCCAGAATCCTGGTGGGAGAGATGATTCCAAAACTCATTTCTAAATTTAGCTACTTTCCCTTTCAACTGTTCTAAGATGACTTTTTTCCTTTTGTTTAATAGCAAGAACTGCTTTAGATTGGGAAGAGCAAGAGGAATGTTTGTTTTGGAGAACCTCTACAGGCACATGGAATCTTAGAACACAGAGAGGAAAGAAATATCAGTATCTCCAAAGAAACAAAGGAGCCATAAAACCCAGAGCGTGTTTAGGGATACGTTAACGGCAGGAAGGAGACCAGTGCTCCAGGACATATCCTGAATATGTGTGAGATTGGATTATGAACAACATCACGGTGTACTTCTTGTGGTTTCCTTGAAATTACCTCCCAGTCCTGCGCAACACCCAGTGGGAAGAGATCCCCACTAACAAAGGTCTAAGTTCTGATGAACCATGCTCATAATAACACAGCTCTGCTAGGCTGGCTGTCTTTATAGGGCAGATTTCCAAAGGACACGTTGATGCCAAATAGAAGGATAGCAGATACACAGAGGGAGATGTGAAAACTGCAATAAGGCTGCACTGGAAATAGAATATCAAAGAATAGAGCATAGCTGAGGGTGAATACAGAATAATAATGCTGTGCTCTATCCTTATACATTTCCTTAAATGAGGTAGGAAGGGACAGCTAGAGAAGGGTCCATTTAAGGGACAGCTAGAGAAGATTCCACTTCTGAGCTCACCATATATGTACTGTCCCGTGGAAAGTTACTTAAATACAGAGAGGTGAGCTTTCTTCCTATTAATACATATATTACAAAGTTGTGGAGTTTTTCTCTGTGTGTGAGCATTAAATAACTTATGTGAAGTTAAAAATACAATGGATATTTTTAAATACTAAAAATGTTGCATTTCTTCCATAGTCTCTACCCATTGTCTCTCTTTCACTCGGCAAGGAACTTTCTGTACGAATTAATCTTGGCTATAGAGAGAGTGCTGGGGAGGGCTGATGAGAGGGCATAACCACACCAGAACAGACTTCTTTTACTTTGACTACATGTTGAAGGCCTTGAAATTCTGAGTTTTTCTTGCAAGAGCTAGGCCCGGGAGAGAGAAGTGTTTCTCTGACCAGCAGAGGTTTCTCTGGCTGCAGAGATCAGTCGAGCCAGCCTCAGCTGGAACTGACCAGCTGACCTAGAAAATTATCAGAAAATTGTAGAATGTGATAGCTATTTTTAAGTCACTAAGTGTTAGGATCATTTGTCCCTGAGCAATAATAACAAATCTGAGACTTCTGGAACTGTGGAACTGCCCTGATTGACCCACTGGACGAAGGTTGAATCTTGAATTAATGAAATACTCGCCCCAGAAAGACTGTTTTATTTTTATTTATTTATTTTTTTTTAATTTTTTTTTCAACGTTTTTTATTTATTTTTGGGACAGAGAGAGACAGAGCATGAACGGGGGAGAGGCAGAGAGAGAGGGAGACACAGAATCGGAAGCAGGCTCCAGGCTCCGAGCCATCAGCCCAGAGCCTGACGCGGGGCTCGAACTCACGGACCGCGAGATCGTGACCTGGCTGAAGTCGGACGCTTAACCGACTGCGCCACCCAGGCGCCCCCAGAAAGACTGTTTTAAACACAATGACACTGCCTCAGCCGGGAGAGACACATGTAAAGTAGTTGTTGTTCCCAACAGGAGGGAGCTGGAAGGCTTTTCTGATGAGGCTGAGTTCAGGTATGGAGCAGTAAAGAAAACTGCATTCCTGTACTGCTGAATATCATCCAAAGTAAATTTAAAACGGTGCTCCTCAAACTTTAGTGTGCGTAGAAATTATCTGGGGTCTAGCTAAATGCAGATGCTGATTTGGTAGAGCTAGATCTCTAGGTCATGGTTCAGGTTTTGCATTTCTAACATATTGCCAGGTGATGTGGGTACTGCTGCTTTGTGGCCCACACTTGGAGTAGTAAGGCCTTATGTTACCAAATGATTGGTACCTGATCATGGTAGATGATACTTCACCAGCGCTGGCTCCCTCATCTTTCATTGTCTTCATCTCATTCACAGTTTGTCAGAAAGTCTTGCAGGAAGAGTTTTGACTCCCAAAATGTCCTCAAGTCCATGAGGTGTGAGTTACCTCCACCACTGGGACATATTCCTTCCTTCACCCCCTGTAGTCTCATGAGCACATCTTTCATCCACTGAACTCTTTGGATCTCTGTTGTCCTTCTGGTCAAACCCAATAGGATTATTTTTTCCAGTTCTCCCTTTTCTTGATATTTCTGCTCCATTTATCCCTATTGGCTACTTGTTTACTCTTGAAACGTTCTCCATCATTCTCTGGATTCCGCTTACACATCTCCTGGATGTGCACTCGACTCTTCATCTTCTCTATCACCGCCCAATCCCTTCCTACACTCCTTGAAACCATTTTACAGAGAACCGCCTCTGTGTACCTCTTCCACATCTATGCTTTGGGCCCTGATCTCCCAATTTTTTTTTTTTTTTTTTTGTCTACTCACTAATAAACATTTACTAAATTCCTCCTATTGTACCACACTTACTGGGAACACAGACATAAATCCTGCCCTTTAGGAGCACATAGTCAAATGGAGATAGGCTGCGGGCAGAATTTGGAATGGCAGGGCATTTAAGTGATGCTATTGTGGAGAAACTGGGCTATTTTTCTCTTTTACCCACTGTAGAAAATATGACCCAACAACTTTTCCACCTAAATCCTTCCTCAGAATTGACCTCTTGCCTGCATTTCTTGGACAAAATTCCCCGAGCCTCTGGCTTTATTATCTATCCAGATTCCCACATTCCCCTCCAAGATGTTAGTGTTGCCAGATATCAATTGAGGGTAAAGAGGGTATGACTCATTCTATGGTGAAATGAATCAAGTGTCTCCTCTGTAAGTAATGAGAAATGTACCTCTTACGAATTTAAAAGGTTTTGCTTTACTTTTATGTTACTCCTTGAATTTACTTTGAATAATTAGTTACAATGCTTTTTGAAAAAATGTTGTGTTGATTTACCTTTAATTTGAACAATATGTAATAACAAAAATAAAGCTTCTTTCCAGCCCTTCCTTTTACAATACACCTTATAGACAAGAGTCCCCAAAGCTTTTAGTAATGTTAGCTGTAAAATGAATGTCAAGTTTTAATTTCAGCTTTGAAAAGAATAATTATCCACCTTTAAACTTTTAGTCCTCTTTTCAAAAAGCACAAAATTAATTTTTAAATTCTCGATACACGGTGAATTGTGGTTTTCCTTACTCCAGTAGTATTTGGCTGACATTTCACTGTATGCTTGTCACATTTATAGTCCCAAACTAGCAACACATGGTGCAGGAAGGGAGTTATAGGCAATTGGTGGCAGGATTTGTTTTAAATGATGTGAGAATGTCGGTTACTCATTCTTGTTTCTCAAGTAGCTTTCTCCCACCTGCATCCTCTCTATTCCAAGCTAGAATGATAATAATAATTTTATGGCAGCACATAAATGCCAGTGAAGTCAAAGAATGTGTAATAAAAGAAGTATCCGAAAACCATCAATTCATAATATCTGTGCTTAACTACTATTTTTTCAAAAAAAAAATCAGTGAAAAAATTATTAGTTGAGTTCAAACTGCTTTCTTTTTTTGTTGTTGTTGTTGTAGGAATAGTCTTAGAATTCGTTGTCTAAAAGAGTTGTTTGATAAAGAGTGCTGAAAAATACTATTTTAAACAAAGTTGAAAATATACTGTTGGTTTATGGGAAATGATCACTAGTTCTACCATTGCAAAATAATGGCAACAAAATTACAAATTGCTGAGTGCTGAACCTTCGATTTGATATGGTTCAGCTTTTTAGCCCTCCATGATTTGTTAACCATGATGGTTAGTGGTGAGGTAATTACTGGAGCCAGGCATAATTAGGGACTATATCACATTAAAGGCACTGGGATACTGGGGTTTAGATGATTTCTCTGTTCCAAGGTAGCAGTGTGCCTCCCCACCAATCATGCAAATTTAAAAATATTTCTCCCCTTTCAGGAAATCTTTAGATTTTCCTGATTTAATAAGAGACTTTTCCTTCCTTTCCTTTCCCTTCCTTCTCCAACATTGTCTAAAATCGCCTTTATTTCTTATAGGCTTAGCCCATAATCTGATCCAATTCAACATTTCTTCTTCACTTTGTGACATTTTACTTTGAATTCTAGTCTATTCTACATGCATTTTATTTCCTTTTATATTTTTCTTTTAAGATTTTAGAACTCTTTAAACTGACTTCACAGGATTTCTTTGCGATTTCACATTTCTTCTCAGCAATCTTTCTCACTTGTTCTTGAGTATGATGAGCTGAATATCCTTAAAATAATGTTTTTAGTATTCATTTTCCTTTCTTTTAAGCCCAAAATTCCTTCCATTGCATAGTTACTCAAATTTCTATGCTTCCATGGACAAAAACCAAGGTCTCCAAAAGAGAAATTTTGTCAGCACACATCCAAGGTGTTAAAAATGATGTGGAAGGCATATATTTATTGATGTGGAAAGGATGTTCAGGGAATATCATAGATGAAGAAATGCCTTTCTGAAATCAACATTTACAGCAGGTTCCATTTTTATGCATTTACTATAACATGTTAAATATTTTATATTTTGAGAGTAACATATAGAAAGAAAAGAAAGAAAGAAAGAAAACCCTGCAAGGATAGACTTCAACATAAAAATAATTGTGAAATATTTTAAACATATAAAATGAATAGATAAAACATAATATAAATGAATGAATTACATAATGGCTACACACTTATGTGCCCACTTTCAAGTTTCTTCAGATTTACTTTTTCACCATATTTACTGGACACGTATTATAAAAGCTATATAGCAGGGTGCCTGGGTGGCTCAGTCGCTTAAGCGTTGACTCTTGGTTTTGACTCAAGTCATGATCTTGCAGTTTCTTGAGTTCAAGCCCTGTGTCCGGCTTTTCACTGGCAATGCAGAGCCTGCTTGGAATCCTCTCTCTCTGCCCCTCTTCCACTTGTACTAAAATAAATAAATGAACTTTGAAAAAAAAGATAGATAGCAATGATATCATTGAAATTGCCTGTACAGACTTCTTCTATCTTGTTTTCTTCCTTCCTCACCTGGGTTATTATGTGTTGATCATTCTCATGCATTGTTTCAAAATTATTACCCAACTTATAGGCATCTATAGGTCATATGTAGTATTACACATGTATCACTTAGTACATAACATTCACAACTTGCTTTTTTCTCCTAAAATCATATTTTTGAGATTTATCCATGTTGACACATATTATTCTAGTCCATGTATTTTCATTGCCGTATAATATTCTAATGTATGAATATATATTAATGATGTATCAATTCTCCCCTTGATAAGAATTTGATTTGTTTTCAGTATTTTGTTGGTTATACTTCATATATGTTTTATATTATCTTTTTATTATTGATTTTGGATTTAATAGCATTATGACCAGAGAATATTACCTATATGATAATGATTCTCTAAATTTTTTTTACTCTTATTCCGTGGTCATTTTTGTGATGATTTAATGTAGATTTGAAAGTATCTAGACAGTCTAGAAGGTGGGTGCAGGGGTTTGAATTGGTTTTTTGTATTTCATCTCTTCTTATATTTTTGTTTGATCTGTCTCTTAATGATATGTTTTAAAAATTTTCTCCCCAAATTTTTATTTTTTTCTTATAATAGAGTTTTTTGCTCTGTGGATTTTGAATCTCTGTTATTAGCCTCATAAACATTGAGAACTTCTATAATTTTCTTAAGGACTTGTGCCTTTTCTCATACGTAATGATCTTCTTCATTCCCATTAATCCTCTTTGTTTTAAGTTTAATTTCTCTAATATTTAACATAAGTAAGCCTGTTTTATTTTGGTTAACACTTGCCTACTAGTGTTTCATCTCTACACTTTCAACTTTTTATGCCCCTGAGTTTCACATATGTTTCTTATAAACATATACTGCGCTTTTACTGAATTTATATAATTTAATAATTTCGTCTATTTAATAAATAAGTCTAGTCTTTACATTTATTTTTATTAATGAATTATTTGTATCTATTTGTACATTATTAATTTGAGTTTATATTTCACAGATTTTTTCTCTGCTGTTTCTTCTCTCCTTTTTTTTTTTTTTTTGTCTTCCTTTCTAGCCTTTTCTTTTCCTATATTTTCATTATTCTCTTGTTGCCCTCCTGTATTAGGTTGGAAGTTAAATATTCTGTCTCAATTTTTGTTGCATAATGTTAAATGTTAGCACCTATATTTGATTTTAATCAGTTTACAATTAATATTTCTACATTTTAACAAGCAGCACAAATAATTTAGATTTTTTTTTACCTGAATCACCTCCACTTCTACTTCGTTTTGATTTGTTTTATTTTTGAAGAAATAGAACAGAGTTTCAAATTCTTTGCTTAATTACTGAAGTATATAGGCCTCTTCCAGGCTATATGTTGGCCATCTCAGTAACTTATTCCAAGAATTGCTTTCTATGTAGCTTCTAGAAGAAGCAAACTAATTAGCATACATAATCTAATATAAATCACCAAATTAAAATTTGTATTGAGCGTCATTTATATTTCCAGGATTGTACCAAGCGTATGGAGGTAAATAAGGAAGCCCTGACCTGGTTTCTCTTCTATCCCCATCAAACTAGCTCTCCTACCTTCTAATTGCTGAAATCATTTTAGCCACACTTAGTTCAGCCAATTGAATTGTAGTTCTTACTAGGAATTTGAGATCCACAATTCTTATGGCTCCATCTGTGTCTTAGATTCTAAGTTCGGGAGGTGCATGTGCAATATATAGGGAGAAGATGTTGACAAACCCATTCAGATAAAAAAATATTTCAAATTATACATTTTCATCAGTATATTAACTTCTGAACACAGGAGTTAATTTTTAGTGAGTACTTTGCAAATACAGGTATAGATGAACACCATAGTGTTATTAGGATAAAAAGTAAATGCCCTAAGAAAAATAATTGAAATTATGATCTTCTATTAAACAGTTTATAAGAGCGTATGTTTAGAGACAGATATAGCTTAAGACTCCCACAGACAGGCACAAAGAGCTTCTTCACAGCAATAACTCTGATATTCCATTCATGTGTAGTTTGCATTGTTCTAGAAAGGGATTTTGAAAAAAACATAAAGGAATATGTGCGGTGAGATAAAACAAATGATATATAAGTAGGTAATGAAACTTGGGTAAGTTAAAAATTAAAATATTTAATTTCAGCCAGAATTTAGCAAAATATTTGCCATGAACACTGTGTATTATTTATTGGAGGTAGGATACAAATGTGGCTCTAGACTTCCTAGCAGCAAGGCAGATGGGGGGGGGGGGGTAGAATCATCATATGATTCATAATGTCTATGAGATTTTTTTTAGGTTGCTCAGGATAAACATACCATTTCTGGCCCAGAGACTAGAAAGTAATTTTTCCCCTGGGTAATCATGAAACACTGAAATGTAGGGCACAATAATCTCCACAACTAGCACAGTAAATTCTATGATGAGATGCACAGGGGTTTTCCGTGTAGACAAGTGGCTTCATAAATCAACAAAGGCAGTCTGCAGTATTGAGTTCTAAAGTGGTCTGAATTTGCTGGACTATCCTTCAGGCACCCTCAGCATGTCTCTCGGTTAGCCTTTGCTTACGTACAGCACAGAAGTGCACATGAGATTTTTTACCCCATGGTAAGCATCTGGAGCACAGCTATAGTCCTCTCTGTTAGTGATAGCACAGAACCACACGCTGGGACAATCGACTGCACTGGATCTGGCCAACATCGTCCCGGAAGTGTTGAAAACTCCCAACCAGAACACCTAAGGAGAAGTCTTCTTCGCTTCCCCATGGAGGAAAACCAAGATACCTGTGTTCGGGACCAAGGTTTCCTTCATCAGGATGCAAGTTGGAGCTCACTCTAGCACACAGCTAAAAATAGCTAAAAACCTCAAAACATTCTCAGTGAATCACCCACAGAACTTTAACCTTTACTAATGTAAGTAAGCCTGTCTAAGAGAACTCTCCAAGATAAACAGGGTTGCGTAATGTGTGCTGAGATAACTGGAGGTGTTAATTTGTTTATGGTTGTTAACTATAGGCTAGATGTTGGGGTCATCTAGTGAAAATGATTGCTTTGGCTGTAAAATGAGTAATCTACATGAGCCCTTCTTCCTGGCAGTCATGAGTGAGCTGGGTCTCTTGCCGATCCACACCATTTCTAATTAATAACAGCAAAACCATGCCCCGTAGATGAGGATCTCATTTGTTTTATTGGATCTGAAACTACAGTGGGCTCTTTTGATATTTAGGCTCACTTTTCTAAATACTTTTTCTGTCAAAGCTCTAATATTTAAAAATCTGCTTTCTTTTTTTTTTTAAATATAATTTATGGTCAGGTTGGTACAGTTGTATACACTGTAACATACAGTGTATACAGTGTGCTCTTTGTTTTGGGGGTAGATTCCCATGATTTATTGCTTACATATACCACTCAGTGCTCATCCCAACAAGTGTCCTCCTCAGTGCCCATCACCCACTTTCCCCTCCCCCTCCAAAAACCCTCAGTTTGTTCTCTGTACTTAAGAGTCTCTTATGGTTTGTCTCCCTCCCTCTCTGTTTGTAACTATCTTTTCCCCTTCCCTTTTCCTACGGTCTTCTGTTAAGAGTCTCAAGTTCCACATATGAGTGAAAACACATGATATCGGTCTTTCTCTGACTGACTTACTTAGCATGATACCCTCCAGTTCCATCCACGTTGCTGCAAATGGCAGGATTTCATTCTTTCTCATTGCCAAGTAGTATTCCATTCTGCTTTCTTTGCCCTTTCGGATTTTAAAAACCTTTCCAGTGTAATTCTTATTAGCAGAGAAGACTTTTTTTATTGAGAATAACATTCTTTTTACCAGTTTGCTAAATGTTGTTAATTGTCTTTACTTACCCTAGAATTCTTTTGTTAAAATTATTAGTACTGAGCAAGATGTTACAGAGCAAAGTTGGTCATTTTTTTTTTTTCAGCAGAGAGCCTTCATGTGGTTTTCTTAACTCCCTACGAGAAATTATTCCTGCTCATTATTTTTCAAAATATTCAATTTACACTTGGATTAACAAAATGGTATGTTGGGGGACTTATAACAATATATTTCTTTCTTTCCCATATTACTATTATGACTAATGAAACTTTAATTGAATTACCTTCACAAGACAAATAGAAAGCACTTCATTGTGTGTATGCTGAAACTGGCCGCTGAAAACTTTATAATACCAGTTTTACTAGAAGCTTTGACTTGATGGCCCTTCTTTAGAGAGGTATACCCTCTCTTTGAGAAAGTAGTTTAAAATTCCAGCTCTATTTTTCTTTAGCAAAAGTAGAACTGTTTTCTTGGAAATATTTCATTTCCTTCCCAAACTTCAATACTAACAAGATTTTACTCAAATTTCCAAAAAGAAAAGTCATCTTTGGATGGCTTGAATGAGAATATTTGGAAATTTCTGGCAAGACAGTCGTATTAAAAAGTCAGATATAAATAATTGAAATATGGGCTTCTCTGGCCATCATATTCATTGGCTCAGAAATTACATGCTTAATCCTTCATGCCTCTTCCAAAATCAATGCTTAGGAGTACATTTCTGTCTTAAAAAACAATTTTCTTTAGTTCTTTCAAAGAACCACTAATAGAAAGGAAGTATGGTTCAGCAAAAAAGACAGTGACTAAAGACTCAGACGATTTGGGTGTAAGTCCTAGATCAGCTACGTCTTAGCTTACCTTGGACAAGGCCCCTAAACTCCTAGTCTCAGTTCCTTTATCTGTTAAAAATAGAACTAGTCATACTGGTCCCACTACCTTGCAGTGTTGTTATGGGGATCAAAATAATATAACGTGTGTGAAAACATTTACATATATTGCTATGAGGAGTATATAGTTTGTCAGGGGGCAATCACTAAGCCCAGTTTTGTGGTACAAAGAAAAAAAAAAACAAACTATGGATAGACTGTTTAAAAAACCTTCTCTTAGAGAAGGTCTGCAAGTTAGCATGCAACAATGGCATCCTAGCACCTGCTCTCAAACCAACATCACTTTGATGTGGTCAGGCGTGCCCTGCAAAAACTACTCATTTCACTTTCCTTGATGTTGCTCGATGTGCTGACAACAGTTTTCTATGCTGATAGCCTTTATCTGCATCTCTGCTATGCACTGGTTTTGAAACTTCTCTCATTGGCCCCTGTATTTTGAGCCTACTTGTGTTTACATGTCAAAACAGTTACAATGTAAAGTAAAAAAAAAAAAAAAACAAAAAGTAGGCTAATTGAATTAAACCATCAGGTAACTTGAAGAATGATGCAAAACAATTTATTTTTGCATTTTTTCCTTTGTTATTATTTTTTAATGTTTATTTTTGAGACAGAGAGAGACAGAGTGTGAGCAGGAGAGGAGCAGAGAGAGGGAGACACAGAATCGGAAGCAGGCTCCAGGCTCTGAGCTGTCAGCACAGAGCCCCATGCAGGGCTCCAACTCACAAAGGGTGAGCTCATGACCTGAGCCTAAATTGGACGCTCAACTGACTGAACTACTCAGGTGCCCCCACATTTTTTACTTTAAAGGATACTGTCTGCAAGAAATAAATCAATCCTCTTAATTATGGGTCAAAATGAGAAATATTAGCCTTCTTTCCTGGTGTGTGTGTGTGTGTGTGTGTGTGTGTGTGTGTGTGTGTGTGTGTTTTGCTTTGTTTTATTTTACACCTATCTGCACCTTGGTGCCTAACTCCTTCCTTTTTCCAATAGCAAACCACTTCCAATATTTTTTTCCAATAGAAAGAAAAACCTTAGGGGCACCTGGGTGGCTCAGTCGGTTAAGCATCCAACTTGGGCTCAGGTCATGATCTCATGGTTCATGAGTTCGAGCCCCGTTTCAGGCTCTATGCTGACAGCTCAGAGCCTGCTTCTGATTCTGTGTCTCCCTCTCTCTCTCTGCCTCTCCCCAGCTTGGTCGGTCTCTCTCTCTCTCTCTCTCTCTCTCTCTCTCTAAAAAATAACTAAATGCTTAAAAAAAAGAAAAAAAGAAAAAAAACTTTGTCTCTGCCAGTCTTAGTTTACATCTGGGCTGGTTCACATGCTACTCAAGGCAAAAGATGGTTTATCTACATTTGGCTACTCGATTTAAGACAGTCTTTACTGAGCACTTGTCACAGTGATGCTAGCATGATGCTATATGCAAGGGACACATATGTTCCCTCTTAGAGTGCTTCTAGTGTACTTGTAGAAATGCTGCTGGATGAAGGGGTGCCAGGATGGCTCATTTGATTAAGCGTCTGACTCTTGATTTCAGCTCAGGTCATGATCTCAAAGCTGTGAGCATCATGCTCTGCTCTAACTTATGGAGTCTGCTTGGGATTCTCTCTCTCTCTCCCTCTATCTCTGCCCCTCCCCTGCTGATGAGTTATCTCCCTCCCTCACTCCCTCCCTCCCTCTCTCTCAAAGTAAATAAACATTAAAAAAAATAATAAAGAAATGCTGCTGGATGAACTAGGGAGACCCCAGCCCTGAGGCCTCAACCCAGCAGGAACCAAATGAGTCACCAAAAGTTCTTGTTCTTGTTATGAGAAGGACTTCAAGGACAGACACACAGCACAGTGGATGAGTAACACAAGCAGGAAAATTTATTAAAACAAAAAGTATACTCTCGAGGTATGAGAGCTGGTGGGAGAGAGAGAGAGAGAGAGAGAGAGAGAGAGAGAGAGAGAGAGAAATTTGTTATAAACTATTCTGCTTTAAACTTACATGGAAAGTCCATCTTACATTCTCAAGTTACAGAGACAACAGGCTAAAATAATGGCCTTGAGTGTAGATATAAGAAAGTTGATTAGAAATTCAACATGACTTTAATTATTCATGCTGTATCTCCAGATTACATTCCTCGGTAATGCAAACCAACCCAGAAAATGCTTCGCAAATCTCCATTTTAGACAGCATGAGACAATATGAGAACAGCAGGTCTGAAGCAAAGAAGGCATTCTTCACATTACACTATTAAATGGAACACTTAATCAGCATTTTTGCCAAAAGAGAACTTCCTATTATGTTAAGTTATAAAGAGGGCTGTGGGAAAAAATATCTGCAAATCGAAAGGATGTGGCCCTGTGTCTGTTGACTGTGGTTGTTTCATAAAGTGGAACTAAGTCAGCATTTGTCAGAAAGTAACTCACAGACTTTTGAAAAGTTGGTCTTAGGTAATTTTGCTTATCACTTAGTCTAAGGTTTGATATACCAACTTGCTAAAGTATATTTCTCATGGTGGGTCTGTCAGGTAGTTCCCTCTTGGTCCCTCATCACTCCTGCTTTAGCCGTAAGCCATTTCCAGGTGTGTGAGATTATTTCAGCGTTCCTGCATTATGTCATGGAAAAGCAACAATAAGATTTGTAAACTGTATTTCAAAATAGTACAGTCAGGAAGTCAGAGTGAATTTACTTAGGTTTAAAAACACAAAGTATATATTCAACCAGTGGTGGCTTTAAATCCTCCCTTTTCCATTAGAGGTAAAGAAAGGAAAAACATGAATATTGCTTGTTGCTATGCCAGATCTTGACCTGAGGTGGGTAGCATTCAGGATGGAATTAAATTCCCGTGCTTTATTCAGAATCTCATCCACTGAGGAATAAGATTATTCAATAATAGGATTGGTGGATTATATCTATTCCTCTTCAAAAAAAAGACTTTGGAATTTGCCCTTTAAGTGACATGATGGAAACTGCCCCCTTTTTTGGACAGGGCTGTTATTTGCAAAGATAAATAAGTGGACAGTTGGAGAGGCAGTGCAGAATCATTTCTGGAGTTTCTGGGGAAGCTCTAGAAAAAATTACATCCTGAATTGAATTCACCCAGATCTGTACTTCTGAACTGCAAGTGAGCAAACAGCTCTGAGCCTGTGTATATAAAATTGAACAAAGGAGGGGAATATAGTGTAACTATTCTTTTTTTTTTTTTAACGTTTATTTATTTTTGAAGGAGAGAGAGACAGAGCATGAGTGGGAGAGAGAGAAGGGCAGAGAGGGAGACACAGAATCTGAAGCAGGCTCCAGGCTCTGAGGCGTCAGCACAGAGCCTGACACGGGACCCGAACTGTGAGATCATGACCTGAGCTGAAGTCAGACACTTAACTGACTGAGCCACCCAGGCGCCCAAGTTTAACTATTCTTGATTCAGCCTGGTTTAAGTGGGACACTTTAGGTTTTTTTAGTGATTGTGACTATTGAATGAGTAGTATGCTAGAAACTACACTAACATTTACAGATGCTCCATTTCTCCGTAGAGATCATATATACATGAAAGAGGAAATGCAAGATCCCAATATACTGTCTTCTGCTCTCCAGATGTCTCTGAAATGGCTTCCTTTTATGCTGGCCAGTCTCTAGAAGGAAACCTTTGATGCTAATCAGCATTTGAATCAGACCTCTGAGGTTGACAGTTTCCAAGGCTGAGCCTTGCTTCTGAGACAGACTTTCCTAGGTCATCTACCATAACCCATGAGGCAGGCAGGACTGTCCTTTATCCTAAAAGCACTCCTGTTCTTCTCCTTAAGCTGCTGGCCTGCTTCTCAGGTGCTTCTGTCCTTTCACAGTCTGAGGTCGGACTAGGACAGTTGGTTCTCATGGCTGAGAAATTTAACTCAACATGGAAGAGGTCAGAAGGTTGACCGAATCCTGTTATGTTACACAAAATTAGATTCTGGCTTTGTTATTTCTCCTTGAAGTTTGTTATTGCTCCTTGAACCCAAGTCCCTTATGCTGCAGTTGTTAATTTTGTGTTAATATTGGTCAGTGCAAATAGAATACACGCCTTTACTTAAAAATTGTGCTCCCTATGCAAAAATAAACCTTTTTTGTGCTGTGATGATCTCCATTAACAAAGTTTAATCACTCTCTCACATTTTTCAAACCCTCCTTTAGTTGGCTTTGTTGTTTTCAAACTGTAGGCATCAGAACTCAGCACATTCCTAAAGAAGGGTCCTACAAAATGCATGTATTGGTTCTCTATGTACTGTGCCTATTTGTATATCAATATTGATCTAGCTCTTGTGCTTTCTAACAGAGTCCCTGTCGATAATTTTTATTCTCCATGCCACATCATCCACTGTGAGCCTGGGGTCTCTGAGTTTTCAAGCCATATGCACAAATTAAACATTATCACTGGGTTCAAGTTTATTTAGATTTCTTATCCAATATTTATTTCCCCTCTCTCCCCACGCTTTTTCTCTTATTCATGAATGGTGTTCTTGACTGATTTCCCAGAGGTCTATGTAGTTAAATTATGAACTTAGCCTGAGTTGCGAGCGCCTTGATTCCTTTCTGGTGTGATATTATCGTCCCAAAAGGAAACCCTGCCTGTTGGTATCACTATTTCCAGGAGAAAGTGGCAAATTCTATGAGCTTAATAAGTATCCTATTTCTTGAGCTCCTGATGCCTTGATGAAAGATACAGCATTATTTTACATGCACCCCAAAAAGCAAAAGGGTCAAGAAAAGGAGTTTAATAATAATGTAGTCTCATAATCTAGAAGAATCTAATAACATAAGAGACCTTATTGTGAGAGCTGTGTCCTTACTGTATGAGTAAACAAAAAGATAAGCAACTCAAAAGAATCACCATGTAGGAAAGGACAGCCAGAAACCTTACATTTCTCAATATTAACACTGAGTGGAGGAAGAAAAATAAGAGTCTTGCCTGATTATTTGAACTAAAACACAGCACAAACACGGGTTTGCAGTCTGAATTCACAAAAGTGATTGTATGTCATTATTGAATTTCTAAGACCTATCCCAATTTCCGAGCTGTTGAAATGTTTTTTAAAAAGCTTCTTTTAGGATTAATAAAAGGAATTTAAATTGTTTAGAGGTTGTTGTTGTTTAGAGATTTTCCCGTATTTTCTTAACTTCTGAAAGATTTGGATAAGCATCTATACTTCATTGTTCTACTCCAAACTGGATTTCCAGATGTCTTAAGGTCATTTATCATTGTATAAACCTCTCTGGGTTCAACCTGATGTTTTCTCCCAGCCTCCATAAAGATGGAATATTTTAGAGGCTAATGTCCATAATGAGGTGTGTACATCTGAAAGACCCCTAGAACAATGCAATGTTGTCTTGGTCAGGGCAGTGTACATCAAGATGCAATTGTCAGATGTAAAATGACACTGAAAATATATTCAATATAACAGCTGGCTTTATGGTATTCATTTTCAACACTCTATTTCCATCAGATACACAACAGACTATCATCTTACTAATTTTATCAAATTAAGTGGGATCAGCCTCCTCATTCACATTGAACGGTTGACTCTCAAGAAATACCCTGATGCTTCATGTGACATATGTGCAGTTGAATTACTTTAACTGATCCATATGTCCTCCCATGTATCAGAAAAAAAATAATGCCATTATGACAAAATAGGAGATCCTATTGCATTAAAATAACTTAAAATGTTCCTCTTTATACTACGAACGACCTGGAAATTTTTGCATCCATCAGATACTAGATGTATGCAGATTTTCCTCTACTTTGATCTAGATCAGGTTTTTCTACTCTAGAACATTAGTCTAAGGATTAGTGTTAATTAAATTTGGAAAATTCTGCACACTGTGATCCCTGCGTTCAAAGTCACAACACACAATTGAGTATTAAATGCTGTGAGAAGCCCTATAGTAAGGAAATCTAGTTAACTTTTCACAATCATTTTACCATGAAACCATGTATTTCACATAAAACATATTCTCACTTTGCATTACATAGTTTGAGCTGCTGATCCAGATCATAGCTATTCATTTTGACCTTATTAGCAATGATTAGAGACAGATAGGAGACAGATCAGGTGGGACTTTATGGGCTGTTTTAATGGAAAGCCACAGATGGGTTTTCTGTAAGGAGAGAGATAATCTAATTTGATATGCCTCATTTATTCATTCTTTCAAGAATATTTAATGAGTGTCTATTATATACCAGGTATTGTATTAGATGCTAAAGAATGAGACTTGAATGGTAGAATAGATGGTAAAACATAAACTGATAAGATGATGGTCATCCCCAGGCTCAGAAGCTTAAGAAAATATGTTGGAGAAATGTCATGGTAGGGAAATTTCAGTTCAACAAACACCCACTGTAGTACCACTTAGGTGCTGGATAGTTGTTCTCAGCTGGAGTTACAAAGGTGGATCTAGTATATTCCAACCTATAAGTTCATGAGTAGAGCCACATCATTTGGTGTCAAGTGTCAGAAACATTTGTAGAGCAAGAACTGAAGAAAGCAGAACAGTCTTGTCTTTGCCCTGAGAGAATTCATAAACTTAAGGATTGAGAGAGACTGAAAATTTCTCTAGTAATTGGTGTAATATTTTTAACTTCCCATCTTAGAACATACTATGCTATATAGCTTTAAAAAATAATGTATTTTATTATCAAAGATTATAACAAAGCATAAAAAAAGAAAATTTAAATAAGCCATAGCCATGAAATTGGCTTGCTCCATGACAGAGACCAAGGTCTCCTGGGGTTGTCTTGGAAGGATTCCTAGTTTGGGTTCCAGTGCACATAGGTTCTTACAATAAGCTCCCTTATCACAGGAAGTGACTTGGGGAAGGGTCCCTGTTCTTGCAATAACCGCAAATAACAACAACCCAAATAATCTAATTAGATGCACTGTAGTACTATAAATTAGTGGTCATCAATAAGAATAATTGAAAAAAGAAGCATATCTGAAATAAAAAGTATAAATAAAATAAGAACGGTTTACTTGTTTTTTTTAAGCTACTGGAACTTAAAATGCTATCTTCCACTATGATCTTGTACTTAAGTCTAATCCTAGCAACTTCCTCTTTTCAAAGCTTTTAAGCTACATTTTTCTATGATACAGAAATAAAATTTGTATTAATTATTGATATACTTATATAGGAATTTTCCCCAAATGTGTGGGCTATATATTCTTTATTCTATTATATTTCAACAAGTTGGTAATGTCATTTTTATAGCAAGCATAGAAACAGAATTCCATCTTTCTTCCAGTATGGTTAATCAAAACAGTTTTTACTGGAATTTTTAAAAAGCTTCTTTTAACTTCAATTCTTAGTATTAGTAATGGCACATAGGCTTTTAGGATTGTTGTCAAATTTAGAAAAACTTTATCAAGTTTCTTTCATAATATGCTCTTACAGAATACTTGCTGTTTATAGTACTACTATAGGTTTGTGGTCTCCAGACATAGATTCTGTTTTTTTGTACTTCCCCTAAAAATGTATGATGTATTTCTAATTGTATGCAGAACATATTTCTAACAGGAATGAATTTCCATTTTGACTTGGTGTCAATGAAAACCAAATCCTCAGCTTAAAATTTTTATGTGTCTAATGAATGGAAGAATTTTCCATAGACTAGCTTCTGGTTCCATACATTCCAAACCTTGCTTCTACTCATTATCCACATACTTCTGGTGTTAAGTGCCCCTTACATCAGAGTAAATCCCAATGGGACCTCTGGCCATGCACTTCTGTGTCATGACACTGAGTAAGTTAATAGAGTGAGTAGTTTAAGGATGCCTGGAAACCATTCAGTACCAGGACAGCTAGTAATAAGCGAACAGTAAACAACATAAGTACACCTCATTAAGTACAAACTAAATCTACTTCAATTTCAATTCCCCCTTAGCTGGATCTCAAAAATGCTCTTGATCACTCCAGTGAAACCTGACCAGAGAGAAAGTATAATGAAAAAGAAATTGAAGTGGAAAGAGACAGCAAGCTTAACCAACTGTGGTTTAAATATTTTATTCCTGCGATGTTTTGTAAAACTGATGCTCATACGAATGCATTGGTAGAGCCCCTCCTAGGGTCTTGGAAGGGCTTTTGCAGTTGACACTTCTGAAGCTTGAGTTTCAATAGCTTTTTACCTCTGAGTTTTTTTTTTTTTTCTCTTGCTTCCAACTGACTTAGGCTCTTTCTATACCGTTTTCTATTACTTGCTTTCCTCTTGCTCAGTTTCTGTTGACTCCCACGGAGTCCAGTTCTACCTTCAGATTTCTTTCACTGAAGCCTTTGTGCCTTCATGTCTCACGGTTTACTTCTTTTTTCTACAGAAGTGGTTGCTTTGGGTTTAGGTACCAATGCCTAGAACGGTTGCCTATGATAGGGCTAGGAGAGACTGGGGGACAGTATCACAGGCTCTGAATAGGACTGCCCCAAGGCATCACCCAGTTCTAACATTAGGAAAGTAGGAAAGTGAGTCCAGGAACTAGGTCAGCCGGGTGATGATATCTGCCACTCTTGGTTAGTGTTGGAAAGAGCACATTTAAAGGAATACCACCTCTTGATAACTATGTTTCCCACTGTCTTTTCACCACAATGAATCCTTTTCATCACAATAGTGATATACTACCTTTAAAATGCTTATAAACACACCACTTTGGGAAAATGTGTTCAGGGAGAGGAAACTGCTTCTCTGATGTCAGCTGTGCTTCTGACAGCTTTCCTTTAATGAGAGGCATGGAAAGATCATTCTCACATACAGGGGCTTGGGGGCAAGCAAAACCCATGACTGGCGTTTCTAGAGCAAGGAAATATTTAAATACCTGTGTATATGGAATGTAGGCCTCCTCCATTTTCAGAATTGGTTATATGACAGTGTAAGCAGTATGATTGTTAGCTGGTGATATGTAAGTTTATTTTCTTCTCACTCTCTCATTCCCATGTGGATTGTGTCCCAAATCCTTGCCTGCACCCAGATCTTCCTCCCCTGAGCTCCCCATGCACCTATCCAGAAGACTCATTCGTCTAAAACCATGCTTATTCCAAATCTGCTTTTGCTCCATTATTTATTTTCACAGTGCATGCACACTACCCAAGACAAGGAAAAAGCACTTTAAACTTGACTTGTGCCTTGCCCTTCTTATTTAATTGGTCCATAAAATGTATCAATTCTGAGTATCTCCCAAGCCCATTTACTTCTCTTCATCTCACTGCCGTTGTCACTAACCTGGCCTTCATCATTTCAGGATAAAATAAGGCATCAGCTCTCTAAATGGCCACTCTAGCACCCATTTACCTCCTTCATTTCTGGTCTCAATCTTTTTAAATCACTACCTAAATCATCGTTCTGCATCATTAATCTCTTCTTGTCCTTCCTCTGCTTAGAATTTCTCAACGTGAAATCAAATGTTTTAGTTATCCCTAGGATACCTTTCAGCCCTTAGTTACCAACATTCTCCAGCCATTCTTAATACCATTCAGTCCACTAAACATACTAAGCTCTTTCTTGTTCCTAGGTCTTTGCATCTTTTGGATATCCCCTCCAGAAATACCTCTTTGTCCTCCATTCCTCAGCTCAGGTGCCACCCCTTCCAGAAAGCCTATCTGGCATCTGTTCCCACCCATCAGCCTGAATTAGAGATTCCCAACCTACCCTATGCTTATGTGTAACCATGACTAGCATTGGGCTATAATCACCCAGCAGAATTTTTATTGCTTTTGTCAGTACTAAGTAGACATTTACTGACACTAAAGTTTCTCTACTTCATGTATAGTCTACTTGATGTACAATCCTCATGAAATGTTTGATTGATTGAGATTGATTGATTTCATTATTTATAATTTACAGGGGAGGAAGCTGGGACTTTGTGAGATCAATGAACTTGACCAACATGATACTACTAGCAAGCAGTTAAGTGGCAAAGCTGTGATTTTAGCCCGAGTTGATCTAGTAGATTCCAAAGCTAATGCTGTTAAGTTCAGCCTAACTGCTGCCCATTCATCACACTTTCTTGTAACAATCTTAAAAAGTAAATTTTATTATAGAGCAGTTTACTTTCAGAGAAATTTTAGATTCAGAGCAAAATTGAGGGGAAGGCACAGAGATTTCCCATATACTCTCTGCCCCCACATGTGCATAACTCCCCCATTATCAACATTTCCCACCAGAGTGATACATTTGTTACAACAGATAAGCCTTCATTGACACATCATCATCACCTAAGCTCCACAGTTTACATTAGGGGTCATTCTTGGTTTAGTACATTCTGTGGGTTTGGACAAGTGTCTAATGACATGTATTCACCAACATATTATCATAGAGAATAGTGTTACTCTCCTAAAAAATTCTCTGTGCTCTACCTACTCAATCCTCCCACTCCCTAATGCTGGTAAACACTAATCTTTTTACTGTCTCTATAGCTTTGCCTTTTCCAGAATGTCGTATAGTTGTAATCATATAGTAGGTAACTTTTTAAAATCAACTTCTTTAACTTAGTCAAATGTATTTACATTTCACCATGGCTTTTCAAGGCTTGATAGCTCATTTCTTTTAGTAAGGAATAATATTTTATTGTTTTGATGTACCACAGTCTATCCGTTTACTTACTAGGGACATCTTGGTTGGTTCCAAATTTTGATAATTGTGAATATAGGTCCTAAAAAATCTGTGCACAGATTTCTGTGTGCTTATAAGTTTTCAACTTCTTTGGGTAAATACCAAAGAGCATGGTTGCTGGATTGTATGGTAAGAATATGTTTAGTTTTGTAAGAACATACCAAATTGTTTTCCAAAGTGGCTGTACCTTTTGTATAGTTACCAGCTGTAAATAATAGTTTATATTATTCCACATCCTCACTAGTATTTGGTGTTGTCAGCATTAGGGACTGTGGCCATTCCAATAGCTGTGTAGTGGTACCTCATTGGTTTTTTTTTTTTATTTGTATTTCCCTTAATGACCTATGATATGGAGCATCTTTTCATATGCTTAATTGCCATCTGTAGATCTTCTTTAGTGAGATGTCTCCTAAGGTCTTAGACCTATTTGTAGTTATTCATTTTCTTATTTTTGAGCTTTAAGAGTTCTTTATATAGTTTATATAAAAATCCTTCATCAGATATGACTTTTGCAAATATTTTCTCCCAGTACATGGGTTGTCTTTTCATTCTCTTGACAGTATCTTTTACAGAGCAGAATTTTTTAATTTTAATGAAGTCCAGCTTATCAATTCTTTCTTTCTTTGGTCTCATATCTAAAAAGTCATCACTAAACCCGAGGTCATCTAAATTTTCTCCTCCATTAACTTTTAGAAATGTAATAGTTTTGTGTTTTACATAAAGGGCTGCAATTCACTTTGAGTTAATTTTTGTGAAGGATGTAAGGTCTATTCTAGATTCATTTTTTTTCTTTCTTTTTTGCATGTGGATGTCCAGTTGCTCCAATACCATTTGTTAAAAAAAAAAAAAAAAGGAAAATACATATTTTCTCCATTGTATTGTCTTTGCTCCTTTGTCAAAGATCAGTTGACTGTACTTATGTGGATCTATTTCTGAGTTCTTTGTTCTGTTTCATTGATCTATTCTTTCAACCGTACTACACTGATTTTGACCTATAGCTGACCTATATTTTCATTCTCTCTGAAGAAGTTCTTTACAAATACCTTCAATATTTGTCTGAGAGGGTCTTTATTTCTTTTCACTTGTGAAGGATAATTTTGCAGGGTACAGGATTCTAGTTAGTGCCATTTTCTCTCAACACTTTAAATATTTCACATCACTCTCTTGTTTGCATGGTCTGCAGAGAAGTCTAATACAATTTTTACCTTTGCTCCTTTATAAATAAGATGTTTTTTTCCTCTGGATTCTTTCAGGATTTTTCCTTTATCTTTGATTTTCTGCAATATAAATATAATATGCCTAGGTGTAGATTTTTATATGTATCCTGCCTGGTGTTCTCTGAGTTTCCTGAATCTGTGGTTTGGTACCTGATATTAATTTGGGGAAGTTCTAAGTCACAACGGCTTCAAATATTGTTTCTCTTCCTTTTTCTTCTTCTTCTTATGGTATTCCCATTATACATGTGTTACATCCTTTGTAGCTTTCCAACAGTTAATAGATAGTCTATTCTGAGGGGGTTTTTTTTTTCTGTTTTTGTTTCCCCCTATGCTTTTCAGTTTGGGAAGTTGTTACTGAGATATCTACATCCTCAAGTCCAAAGATACTTTTCTCATCCGTGTCCAATCCAGTGCTAAGCCCATCCAAGGCGTTCTTTATTTGTTATAGTGTATTTGATCTCCAGCATTTCTTGTTATTCTTTCATAGAATTTCCATTGCTTTCATTGCCCATGTATTCTTGCATGCTATCTACTTGATCTATTATAGATCCTAGCATACTAATCATAGTTGTTTTAATTCATGGTCTGATCATTCCAGCATCCTTACCATATCTGGTCTGGCTCTGATACTTGCTCTATCTCTTCAAACTGTGTTATTACCTTTTAATATGTCTTGTGATTTTTTGTTGGAAGGTAGATATGATTTACTTGGTACAAGGGACTACAGTATATAGGTGTTTAGTAAGATGTAAGGGAGAGGAAGTATTCAATAATCTTATGATGAGCTCTCAGTCTTTTAGTAAGTTTGTACCTCTGGACAATAAATTTCACAAGCACTTCTTAGTTCTCCCCTGCTTCATTGGACAGGATGCTAGAGTAGGCTGGAGTTGGGTATTGCCCTTCTAAAGGTCAGCTAGGCTCTGATAAAACCCCAGCAGGTTTAGCTCTCATTAAATAGTTTCTCCTGAAGGCAGACCTCGGTCAGAAGAACAGAATACTCTGGTGTATTTCAAAATACTGTTAATTACAGTTTAGGTTTCCCCATCCTGTCACTGGTTTGCATGGAGGTTTCTGTTCATGGATTTCTGTCCCAGTGAGTTGTGACTCCCTGTATCTACTTGTCTATCTCTCCAACTTGGCAGACAGCAGTTTGTCCTATGACTACACTTCTCTTATGGATCTAAGAACAGTTGTTGATTTTTACTCTCTTCAGCTTTTTTATTTGTTAGGCTAGAATGGCAACTTGCAAACCCTTTAATTTTGTCTAGCTCCTCAAGGAAAGAGAGTGTGCCTAATTTCTCTGCCTCAGCAGTGCCTAACACATTAGAAGCTCTCACTAAAAATGTGTTTAGTGCCTGAGTGGTGAAAAAATAAATTAATGAAATAAAGACTTTAGCCTTCTAATGACATTGATTTATTGGACATAGAGATCTATAGTAGGTGCATTTCATCTCTTCTTACCATACTGTCCCCTTCATCTCAGACACCTGTTTCCTCATCAACTGACACACTCTTTTCCCAGACTTGCTTCAGACATTTTACTTTATTTACTGGAAGTTTAAGAACATTTCTTCTGTTACTCAAAACAATCTTAATTAATATTTTATTATGCTTTTTACATGTGTTAACATTGAATGTTTTTTCTTTGGGTGAGAGGTGGTTGTAATATATGAGCCTTTCATGTAAAAATAAACTTTCAAGGAATTTCTCAAATGCAGTTCCACATGAAAAGATCTATAGAAAGAAATAAAGATGAGGTTATGGCCTTCTGTTCCATCATTTTATGGCCTATAATAAAATAATGCCATATAATTTTCATAGGTGTGAGGTTATTTATTCTGTCTTTTCTCATAGAAACTTCTTTCAAGGATACTCCTCTGTTCCTAGTTTCTCTAAATCTGAATCAACTATAATTTTGAGTATCTGACACGAGTTTATAGTTAAGTTGTTATTTTATAGAAACTTTTTATCTATTTGCCTCATTCCTTATTTTTTAATCGCTATAATTAACTCTTGAATACTTCAAAGTCTTTTTCCTTTTTCTGTCAAACAATGAGGTATAATCATGGCAACTAACAGTTGTGAAGGATTTTATGAGTATCTGAATCTAAGAAGCACCATTCTCCCATAGCTCAAATAATGCAGATTTAATGTTTTCTGGCTGCTTTGAACCCACAGGAATGCACATTTAAATCATATCCTGGGTTTGTTTACCAAGTTCCTATCAGCCTCTGAGGAGGTGCCCTGTTAATCTTGATCTCTTTCCGAATGGCCAGATGATGAATTCACCCAGACTTTCCTTTTCAGCTACGTGTCTCTCAAGCCACCTAAGAGTCTTTCAACAAATAGCCTGAATATCTTAATCACTTTTTCTCCTCTGGTCACCTCTCCTGTCAGAACCCTGGCATTGTGCCTAGTGAAGGAAAAGACAGTAAATTTTCTTGTAAGCTCATCAGCAGTATTTCCATAGGATTTCTAGGTGCCACCACTGAGAGAGTTGCAAAGTCTCCCATTACAGAAGCTAAACAACCTAGGTGTTTTCAGCATTCCCGACTCCCTTGATCAGAAAACCATTACTCACCCCTTTCTCCAGATTGTTTCCCATTGCTCCACATCCCCCACTCCCCATTTCCTTTGATTCATTTCTCTTCTTCTCTCCCTTTGGCCCCTGGATTTAGTCTTCCATCATGTCTGGCTGGCAACTTTCTTAACTAGACCTTCCTGAATTCTGCTTCTTTATTTACAGAGCTCAACTTCCCCGCTGGCCCCAACGACCTCTAATGTTTGCTTCTCTCCGGCCTCATGATGTCAGGTTTAAGGCTCAATTTTCATGGTTCCATCTTTTTCTTATGATACAATACAGTTCTAACTATATTCAAACAGCAACATAAAACAAATCATTTTTTCTTTTCTGAAGGCAAAGAACCATTTGACTTTCCAATTACATCAACTGCAGCAAACTCCTTCTATTCCCTACCCTTCAGCATCTATTCTATACCTTCCACAGACTTCTGTATTTTCTCCATTTGCTTAGGTGGTAACTCAGTTGTCTCCAAACCCTGAAGCTCATGAGAAGATGGCAGTGGGAGATGAAAAAGATTACATAGGAAAATCAGGCAGCAGATGGCATGGGCACTTTTCCAAACCTCTGTGAATATCTACAGTTTAAATTCCAGAATTAACTGCCTCCACATTTGGCCTTGGGCCACCCCGTATGCTGGGATTGCAGATTCCAGTCAGACCAAGCAAAAGCTGAGGTGAGAGTAGAAGATCCTTCTCAGATGAAGTGAAAGGGTGATGCCACCCTTTTGTTCCCTTTGGAGGGAAGAAAGGAGAAAACTTGGAAAAATTAAAAACTGAGAAAAAAGATACATGTGGCTCAATTTTATGTAAAAGTAACATAATGGTATCAGTTACTTTGAAGATCATTTCTGGCAGTGACTACAATTTTACAAACAGTGTACATGTTCAGATAAACGACTCAGTAAAGGGAGTGACAGAGAGAAAGGCAAAATACACTCATATCAATTAATGTAATTTTGTGGGTATTCCTCCTCGCTTGACAATTTCATGGCCTTGAATAGCTTGGTTTGGCTGTATTTCTTTTTGAAAAACAACAACTTTTGGAAAATGTTTCTGCTTTCTTTAAAGGAGACACTTTACAGAGAAGAGAACTTACAGAGAAGTTACCCAACTAATTTATCATAAATATCTTCAAACCAGATCATTTAGCTCTTTTTTGGAATATTAAATTTTGAAGAAATTGTATATCCATTATCAAATTGACAAGAAATGCAGATTGAAAATAATCCAACCATGTTTTAGATACTCCCCGACAAATACATCTTTTTTTTTTTCCAACTCATGAAGGCTTAAATCTAAAGTACAATCCCATTTTCCATTTTTAAGAGCATAATAAGAAGAGAAATCATGCAGCTTTGGGTGAAGAATACCCTGTTCAAAGAACTTTCTCACCAAAGTAAAAATAAAATGGCATGCTTCATTGTTATTAGGAACGTTTTCTTCTTCAATGGAAAACTACTCATCTGTTACTATTAATTAATAGCCTTTAACTGATTCAGATAATCAGTGTTGTTAAAATTAGTATCAGATGTATTCTACTCAAACTATTTAATTGCATTTTTCCCCAATACAGTGCCTAGATCCCTAGACATAGAGTGAAGGTTTGGGTTCATGTCCTTAATTGGCCATTTAATAACTGTGTACTCATGGGAATATTTTGCTTTTCATCATTTGTAAAATAGGAGTCATAACAGCCTTAAGGAGGCTAGTGAGGAGTAAATTTGAGAATGAATGTGAAAAATGGGTTTAAAACAACAATGAAAGATTTCTTTATTCATCCAACAAACATAGTTATTGAGTTCATACTAGGTATCAGGTACTGAGACTACAAAGATAGAAATTGAAATCCATCTCTGTGGCACTTTGACACCCAGAAGAGGCCACATCCAAACAGTTAAACAGGACGATAATTGCTTTAATTAAAGTGTTGGGGTGCCTGGGTGGCTCAGTGGGTTAAGCGTCCGACTTCACCTCAGATCGTGATCTCACAGTTCGTGGGTCCGAACCCCGCGTTGGGCTCTGTGCTGACAGCTCAGAGCCTGGAGCCTGTTTCAGATTCTGTGTCTCCCTCTCTCTCTTCCCCTCACCTGTTCACGCTCTCTGTCTCAAAAATAAATAAACATGAAAAAAATTTTTAAGTGTATACAAAGTACAGGAAGGGCAGAGGAAGAAACTCAAACCTGCCTGAGAAAGTGGAGAAGAGTTTCACAGAGGAGACAAGTACTTGGATAACTTGAAGGATGAATAAAATTGTGTCAAGTGGACAGTGAGAATTGATCAGGGAGAAGAAAGAGAATCTGTGCAGACACAAAAGCATGAGAGAACATGGCACACTTATAATCCAGAGCTCCGGGAAAAGAGCTAAGCCAGAAGGATAGATAGAGCAATTCTCATTATATAGGAAACATTTGAATTCAGGATAGGGTGAGAGGAGATGAGAACTAAGGGTGGTTTCAGAGGGATTAAAGGTGAAAAACTCATGAAGGAGAATGAGAAGTAGCCACCCAGAAGTAGATGGAAAACCAGAGGAAAGTAATGTTTTAGAAGTTAATGCAGGAAAGAATTTTAGGAAAAAGGAGTGGCAACAGTGTCAAATGCAGCTAAGAGATCAATTAAGAAAAACACTGAAATATATCCATCCACTGGACTAAAAACCCAGAGACCCTGAATAACCTTAAGTGAGGATCAAGAAGGAGATGTGGAAACATTATTGTAAAGTCTTGAGGTGCAAATAGGAAGTCAGGAAGTGAAAATAGTATTTGCTCCCCTGTGGCTGAGAAGAAAAGAGGATAACAGAGGAGAATAATCAAGGGCGTCAAGGGTGTTAGGGAATGGTGACTATCTCCAGCACCTAGGTCATGAAGAGAGGGAACTGTAACTAGGGAAGACAAAACTATTGTAGAGAACATTTCAATTCATATAGAAAAAAACAGAATATATTTTTATGTTTTACACATATGCATCATATATATGGACATAATTAAGAAAATGATGAATTTCTATAACGTCTTGGGGGTTTTATCAATTAAATTGTGAATATACTTATCACACAATATGGCTGAAAAATAAATTCTAGAAACATCAGTAAATTTTTTTAAGTTAAAACTGGAACAAATAGCTATACATCCTTTCATTTAAGAAATACATTGAGTATCTACTGTGTGCCAGTCACCGCACTAGGTCCTGGTGATACAGTGTGGGCAAGGTAACCAGGTTCCCTGCCATGCTCAAACTTAGAGTCTAATGGAAGAGAAAGACACCAAAAAAAAAAAAAAAACAATTATTGAAACAAAATTTATTCAGTTCTTTCCTAGATATGTAACCTCATATTTCCATCTTTCGACCTTTGAATATCCAACCATCCATAAAGCTTTTAAATTTTATTCCAACAACCATGTATTAGGCATCAAATGTTGTCAGGCAATTGGCTAGTCATAAGAAGAGACAAGAATTTGGAAGACATACATCCTGCCATCACGCAGCTTATAACTAATTGTGAAAACTGAATCTTTCAAGAGTAAAATATAATAAAAGATCTCATATAAGTTTAAATGAGTGATAAAGGACTTTTTGCATGAGTACTATGGGTTTGCTATGATACACACAAGATACACATTTTTAATTGTTCTTTCAGTTAATTAGGATCACACGAAGTTACAACTGTAAGAGATCCTAATGATCAGGTAATCTATAAATTTATTTTACAGATAAGGAAACTATGAGCCAGAGAAATGAGGGTCTTGCCTAGGATCCCACAAATCTAATTTTAAAAATCAAAATTCTAGGGCCTCCTGGGTGGCTCAGTTGGTTGTGTCTGACTCCCACTCAGGTCATGATCTCAGGGTTGGTGAGTTTAAGCCCCACAAGGGGGCTCTGTGCTGACAGCGCAGAGCCTGCTTCAGATCCTTGTCTCCCTCTCTCTCTTCCCCTCCCCCACTCTCTCTCAAAAACGAATATTTAAAAATTTTGAAAGTCTAAACAAATACTTCCATTTGCATGTTATGCAGCCGTTAAAAACTCATCTGTAGATTCATGTTTAATGAAACAGGAAGATATTTATAATACAGGGTTACAAATGTATTACCAATTTTCTGCAACATGCCACTTTAAACATGTTTTTTTCCTGTACTCTCAGTCCCTGAGGTAGCCAATTTTAAGGTTTTCAAAGTAGACAGAGACAACATATACATATAAACAGTGAGAATTCCTTTCTTTCTTTCCAATTCCTGTATGTTGCCTCTTTTACTCTTTTCAAATTTTATTGGCTAGTATGTACATTATAATAAAGCACTGATGGTATCCTTGTCTTCCTCCTGAGTTTAAATGCAATAGTTTTAATATGTCAATAATGAGTTTGATGGCTAAGGTAACTTTTTATAGCTGTTCTTTATTACATTAGACAGTTTTCCTTCTAATCGTTAAAGTTCCTTCTATGTAGTTGAAGCATTTTATTATGAATAGCTATTGAATTTATTAAATGATTATTCCTGATGTAATGAGATATCTGAATCTTTTCATCTATTCATGCGCTAAATTACATCGGTAGATTTTCCAAAGTTGATCAAACCTTATACTTTTTTAATCAGTTCAACTTGATTATAATATTCTTTTAAAATTTGTGGATTTATTATAAGAAGTATCAAATATCACTAAAAGAAAAGAACATCCTAATGTTATCATCATTTAGCTTCAACAATTATGAACGTTTTGCTATTCTTGCTTTATTTATTCCTCTCTCAACCCCAATTTGTTTTTTTAGGGTGGATTATTTAAAAATAAATCTCAGACATCATGTCATTTCGCCCACAAATATTTCAGTGTGCATCACTAACTACTAAGGTATTATTATCCTATTATTGTACCCAACAGAATTCATGGGAATTATTTTATAATCTAATACCTGTTTTATATTCATATTGCCAGGAGAGTCTCAAAAGTATCTTTTACATTATTGTGTTCCCCTCCAAATTATTAAACAAGATCCATACATTTTATGAATTTTATATCATGATTATGTCTCTTAAGTCTTCTCTGTCCTATAACAGTTCCCCCCAGACACACACTCCCTTTGTTTCATGGCATAGATTTGTTGGAGAATTTGGGTCATTTGTCCTAGAATGTTCTATCCTACAATTTCTGGATTTGGCTCACTGTTTCTTTGTGGTGTTATTTCACTGACTTTTCTAGCCTCCACTTTTCCTGTTAACTGAAATTCAGATATAGAAGCACTATTGAATTTAGGTTCAATATTTTAGGCAGGAATACTTCATAGGTGATGCTGTGTCCTATCACATCACATTGTGAGGTACAAAATATCTGATTATCTCACACTTAGTGATGATATGATTGATCACTGGACTCAGGCGGGGTCAGCCCAATTCCTCCATTGTAAAGTTCCCATCATCGTTTACCTAATGGTTTCAACACCTATTCATGATTATTTCCCACATGTATGATTTCATTTAGAGTTTCAAAATCATGATGATCTAATATGTCATTCATTTTGCCTTTGTTAACTAAATTCTTTTTCATAGAACTTTCTGTCATCAACATTTAAGGTACAATAGAATATACTTCACACAGAAAATTCACGATAAATGTTCATTTCTTCCCTTTATTCATTTTCAAGCTATGAGTTTTGTTTTAGCAACCATCATTGGTGGCCATTGAGGTATTTTTGGTTTTGTTTTGGTGGTTTTAGTGTTACTATGGTCTCCTGGATTTCATATTTTTGAGGTGTTTCAAACCAATATAGTTATTTTTTTTGTTCTCAAATCATTCCATGTTATGCCAGTGGGAGCCCCTTCACATTTTATCCTCTGCCCTTGACATGATTCCATTAATCTTTAAAAGTCTTTTTATTTTCTGACACAACAAGATTTCCCAGGCTAAGCTTATTTATTTACTTCATAAGACATGAAATTACCTATTTCTCCAAGAAGCTTGGTTTCTCTTATTAGGTAATATTTGTTAATATTTTAATGTGATTTTTGCATCTATATTCAAGAATGAAATTGGTCTTTTACATACACACACACACACACAGTGCCTTCTCTGTGATTTTGTTGTGATGTAGAAGTCTTACAGAAAATTAAGAAGTGATTTTTTTCTTCTCTACTGTGAAGGAATTTCAATAATAGTGGAATTATCCATTGTTTAGGTGTTTAGTAGATTTACCTTGTAAACCTTCTCAGGATGGTGATTTCTTTATGAAAACATGTTTATTTACTAATTCTATTTCTTTAATAATTATTTTACCACCACCTCAACTGTGATTTAAACAAAAGAAGTTATTTTTAATATATTACATACCATTTTTAGATGTTTTCTATTGGGAGAGTTATCTCAGCACATCTGGTACAATATATCAACTCATGATTTTTTTTTAAATGAGGTAGAGATGGAAGAAAAAGTTTCAATTACCCCAGAGCCTAACTCTTCATTCCCTTTTATTGTTGAATTGTTGTGGCTTCAAAGTATTGGTTGTAAAGTCTCTTTCCTCACACAACTTCCCGTCCCATTTTTCTTGGTTTCCATCATGGCAGAATTATTCAAGACATGTTTATGGGATTTCCAACAGAGCTTTAAAATAGAAGATTGGCCACAGTATGATATCCTGACTAAATTTTTTTATTTCTTTTTACTGATTTTTTAAATGGCACAATTCTATCTAAACTTACTAAATCTTTTATAAAATTATAGAATCTGAATTGTTGGCACATTACAGCAAGTAGCAAAAAAAGCAAAAGGAGTTGCCAGTTGAGCAAGGAGCAGTGAGATGTTTGGTACAGTTGGTATTTTTAATTGGTTCTACAAAAGATATTTTCTCAGCAGTTGACTATTCAAATATGACTGCAGTAAAGTCTCTGAAGCTCGTACCATAAAATTCTGTCACTTCATCAATTTTAAATTCTAATTCTTCAAAAGAGGTTTATGCCTCAAAGAAACTAAATCTGAGATGCCACATAAAATATCCTGATTAATGCATCTATCAACATCTGGCATATACAGAATGTTCTCCCTATTGATTGCTTCTAAAAAGTTACTGTCGTGGAAACATAAACTTTCAATAAAATGAAAATATCTTCATTATATTCAGATAATGGATTTTTTCACAACATAAACAGCTTCTATTAATCATTTTTTAAAGAGGAATAGGACTTCCATTTCTACAAAGATAGGGTAACAGAAGCCAAGTTACTCTTATGCTTGAAACAACCCCAAACAAACAAAACATATGAAACAGGAGTTTGCAAGACAGAGAAGGGCAGTGGCCTCTCAGTAATGGTAAACAAAGTAAGCTCTACATCTACTTCAACTTACCTCCTCGAGAGAGTTTCTAGGCTGTGTGCAGAGAATAGGAACGTGGGCAAAACCTGCCAAGTTCCCTGAGTTGAGAAGATGATGTCTGAACTGGGAAGACCAAGATTTAGTTCACAGGACAGAGTACCAAGTGAAGAAAACTCTGCATAGAGAAAGAACTCCAGAGACCTACAGAGAACCCCCTCTGAGTGTCTAGCAAAGTAATGATCAGTGCCTGCATGTGAAAAAACTACTCACTGGAAGGAAAAGAATTCCCTGAAAGGATTAGAGAGAATACCTGGCACTCACACAGAGTGGGAAATTATGCCTATTCCCACAAGGCAGACTGGAAAAAACTCAGAATTTGCTGGCCTTGGGTAGAGTGCTAGAAGTCTTACCTCGGTAATAGGCAATAATTAGCCTTAGTCTAAGCACAGCTCTGGTTCTGAATAACAAATTTTAAAAACAAGACTCATAAGGGTCAAACAGATTCCAAATAACTCAACCTAGAACAAAGTTCAGGAATGTTTACATAAATAGGGGCACCAGGTGACTCAGTAGGTTAAGCGTCTGATTTTTTATTTTAGTCAGGTCATGATCTCACAGTTCATGAGATGGAGCCCCACATAGGGCTCTGTGCTGATAGCAAGGAGCCTACTTAGGATTCGCTCTCTCCCTCTTTCTCTCCCCTCCCCCACCTACATTATTTTTGTCTCTCTCTCTGTCTCTCAAAATAAGTAAATAAACTTAATTTTTAAAAAAAATTTTTAACGTTTATTTTTGAGACAGAGAGAGACAGAGCATGAACGGGGGAGGGTCAGAGAGAGGGAGACACAGAATCTGAAACAGGCTCCAGGCTCTGAGCTGTCAGCACAGAGCCCCACGTGGGGCTCAAACTCACGGACCACGAGATCATGACCTGAGCCGAAGTCGGCCGCTTAACCGACTGAGCCACCCAGGCGCCCCTAAATAAACTTAAAAAAAAAAAAAAAGAATGTTTACATAAATACAAAAATTTCCAGTACTCAACAAGGTGAAAGTCACAATGTCTGGCATCCAACCAAAAACTGAGCAGCTGTAGAAAGAAGGAGGGAAATACAACCCATAAAAAAAAGGAGCAAAATCAATCAAAACCAACTCAGAATCAACAGATGTTAGCACTAGCAGACAAACATATTAAAAGTTTTTATAATTGTATTTCATGTGTTCAAAAAATGAAGTAGAGACATGGAAGATAAAAAGAACCAAGTCAGATGTCTAAAGATTAAAAAAAAATGTAATATCCAAGATAAAAGATCCCTTGGATGGGATTAGTAACAAATGAGATATCGCAGAAGAAGAAAATCAGTCAACTTAAAGGTACACTGATAGAAAGATCCAAAATGAAATACAGAGAGATATAGAATTTAAAAATTAAAAAGACAAAGCAGGAGTTGGTAAGAAATAACTTTAAGTGGCCTAACATACATGTAATTTAAATTCTTGATAACAAGATGGGGTGAAGAGGAAATGCAATTTGAAGAAATAATAACTAGAAATTATTCAAATTTGAGTAGAAAAAAACCATATATCCAAGAATCTCAACAAACTGTGAGCATAAATAACATGCTACACCGAGTCACATAGTAATCAAATTATTTACCCTATGACCCAGCAATAACACTACTAGGAATTTATCCAAAGGATCCAGGAGTGCCAATTCATAGGGGCACGTGTCCCAATGTTTACAGCAGCACTTTCAACGCGATAGCCAAATTATGGAAAGAGCCTAAATGTCCATCAACTGATGAATGGATAAAGAAGATGTGGTTTATATATACAATGGAATACTACTTGGCAATGAGAAAGAATGAAATCTGGCCATTTGCAGCAACGTGGATGGAACTGGAAGGTATTACGCTGAGTGAACTAAGTCAGAGAAGAACAGATATCCTATGTTTTCACTCATACGTGGATCTTGAGAAACAGAAGACCATGGGAGAAGGGAAGGGGGAAAAATTAGTTACAAACAGAGAGGGAGGAAGGCAAACCATAAGTGACTCTTAAATATAGAGAACAAACTGAGGATTGATGGGGTGGGGGGGTGAGGGAGAGGAGAAAACAGGTGACGGGCATTAGGGAGGGAACCTGTTGGGATGAGCTCTGGGTGCTGTATGTAAGTGATGAACCAGGGGAATCTCCCCCAAAAACCAAGAGCGCACTTTACACACTGTATGTTAGCCAGTTTGACAATAAATTATATTTAAAAAAATCGGAGTTAAACAGAAAATCCTAAATGCAGCCATAAAATGATGTTTGGACAGAAAAACAAAGGTAAAAAACGTAGCAGATTTTCTCATCAGAAGCAATATATACAAGAAGACAATGGACAAATATATTTTAAGTACTCACAATGTGTCAATCTTGATGTCCATACCCAGTAGAGTATTTTTCACAAATGTATGTGAAGAAAAGCTTTTTCAGATACGAAAGCTGAAATAATTCATTACCGGTAAACCCACACTACAGAATATGTTAAAAGAAATCAAGAAAAATAAAAACTATACCAGATGGAAATAGGAAACTGCACAAAGGAATTAAGAGTAGTAGAAATGGTAACTACATGAATAAATATGAAATACTTTCTCTTATTTAAATATTACAGAGGATAATTGACTAAACAAAAACATTGTAATGTGAGGGTTATAACAGGAAAATGTAAAATATATGTCAACGATAGCACAAAATTCAGGAAAAGAGAAATGAGAGTATATTATAGTAAGGTTCCTATACTATTTGGATACTAGTATGATATCACTTAACTATGAAAAGTTAAAGATGTATATTATAAACCCTAAAACAACCACTAAAATAAACAAAGAATTATATTAGCCAACAAAGAAGATGAAAAAGAATTATGAAAAATAGTCAGAAAGGAGACAAAAAAATAAAAAAGAAGAACAAATGAGGTAAACATCAATTAATAACAAGAGTATAGAAATAAAGCTAACCATAATCATATTAAATTAGAGACCTAAACATACCACTTAAAAGTAGAGATTGTCAAATTGGATGAAAAAGCATGACCCACCCATATGCTGTTTACAAGAGGTACAATTTAAATAGAAAGAAACAAATATGCGTAAGGTAGAGGAATAGAAAAAGATACACTATGTTAACACTAAGCAAAAGGAAGCTGTGGATATATTAATATCAGATAAAATAGATTTCATAGTAAGAAATACTACCAGGAATAAATAATGTCATTTCTTAATGATAAAGATGTAAATTTATTAGGAGAACATAACAATCCTATAGTGCACCTAGTTAAAAAAGATCTCCAAAATGCATGAAGCAAAAGCTAGATAAAACTATAGGAAAAAATAGGCAAATCTAAAATTATGGTCAGAAATTTATCCCTTACCTCAATAATTGATAGAACCAGGAGAACAGAAAATCAGCAAGACATAGAAGACTTGAAAAATATAATCAACTAATTTGACCTGACATTTCTAGAATATTCCATCAGAATACACATTCTTTTCAGGAGTAAGTGGAATAATTACCAACATAGACCATATTCTGGGCCATAGAACAATTCTCAATAAATGTAAAGAAGATTCAAGTCACACAAAGTATGTTTCTGAATTAGCATGTGATTAAAATAGAAACAAATAACAAAAGGATCTTCGTAGAATCTTCAAAATGTTTGAAAATGAAATATCCATTGCTAAGTAAGCCATGGGTCAAAGAGGAAGTCAAGGGAAACTACAAAGTATTTTGAACCGAGGGAAAGCAAAAACATAACATAATAAAATTTGTTGGATGATGCTAGACATTAATTGGGAAGAGAAATTGATAGCACAGCATTCATATGTTACAAAACGAGAAAGGTCTTAAATCAATGACCTCAGCTTTCACTTTAAGCTAGGAAAGTAAGACTAAATGAGACCTAAAACAAGCAGAGGAAAGGAGATAAGATCAGAGCAGAAATTAATTTAAAGATAAAAACAATAGAGACAAATCAATAAAAATGAAAGGTGGTTCTTTAAAAGATAATGAAATGGATAAACATTGGACAATATTAACAAAAATAAAGAGAGAAGGGTTAAATTACCATATCATAATATTAAAGGGGATATTACTACATACTGCACAGAAATTAGAAGAATAAAGGAATACTAAAAACAACTTTGCTCCTCTAAATTCAACAATAATGGACAATTCCTAGAAAACCCCAAACAAAACTCAGCCAACATGAAATAGATAACCTGAATAATCCTGAAACTATTAAAGAAATGGAATTTGTAGTTAAAATACTGTCAAAAAGGAATTTCCAGGCCCAGATGGTTTACCTGGAATTTTCTACCAAGCATTTAAAGAAGAAGGAAAACAACAACAACAACAACAACAACAACAACAACAACAACAACAAGAAAATCACACCAATTCAATTTTATACAATCCCTTCCAGTAGATAGAAAAGAAGAGAAAACTTTCTGATTCATTTCATGAAGCCAGAATGAACCTGCTACCATAACCAGATAAAGATAGTAAGATAGAAAGAACACTAGAGAACACAAAATCTTCATCAATCACCAAATCAAACTCAACAATATAGAAAAAGAATAACACAATACAACCAACTACAGCTTATCCTAGAAATGCAAGGTTGTTTCAGTATTTTTTTTAAATTGGCTTTAATAAAGAATACCTTAATAGTTCAAAGAAGAAAGAATATAAATTGATGCAGAAAAAAGCACTTAACAAAATTCAACGTCAATCTCTCAGCAAACCTGATAAAGGACATCAACAACAACAAAACCTACAGGAAATACCATACTTAATGTGAAAGGCTGAATGTTTTCTCTCCAACATTGGGAAAAAGATAAGAGCATCCATTCTCACCACTCTTATTCAGTATTATACTGGCAGTCCTAGCCAGTGTGATAAAGAAAGAAAAATAAATTTTAAAAAGCATATATAATAGAAAGGAAGTAACATTACTATCTCTATTTGCAGAATACATAATTTTAATCATCTGTGTAGAAAATGCCAAAGAACTTACCAAAAAACTTCCAAAAGTTTGAGTTTAGCAAGATCACAGGTTATAAGAAAAGCACACAAAATTCAATAGTAATTCTGTATACTAGCCATGTAAATTAGAAATTGAAATGAAAAACCAGTAATATTTTAATAGAGATAAGATGGGAAAAAATGAAATAAGGCTAAATCTAACAAAAATGTACAGCATCTTTTTGCCAAAAACTAAAAAATTGTTGATGAAAGAGATCAAGACCTAAATAGGTAGAGAGACATAGCTTGTTCACAGAAGGGAATACTTAACATTAGTAAAGATGTTAATTCTCCCCAAATTGATCTATAGGTTTTATGCAATTTCAGTCATAATCCAAGGAACATTTCTTTTGTTTTCTAATGTTTATTTATTTTTGACAGAGAGTGTGGGCACTAGGGAGGGGCAGAGAGAGGAGGAGACAGAGGATTCAAGATGGGCTGTGCACTGAGAGCGGAGAGCCTAAAGTGGGGCTTGAACTCATGAACTGTGATATCATGAACCAAAGTTGGACACAACCCACTCAACAGACTGAGCCACACAGGCACCCCAAGATTTCTTGAGTATAGGGACAAGATGACTCTAAAATGTGCGTGGAAAGGTAAAGGAATTAGAACAGCTAAGACAACTTGAAAAGAAGAATTACATTACCTGGTTTTAATACTTACTATAAAGCTGCAGTAATCAAGACAGTATGGTATTGGCAAAGAGAAGGACACATACATCAATGGAACAGAATGCAAAGTCCAAAATTATACCAAACAAATAGGGCCAATTGATTTTTGACAAAATTGCAAAGCAATTCATTGAAGAAAGAATAATCTTTTTGACATATTCTGTTGAAAAAAATTGGACACATATTAAAAAACAACCCTTAACCTAAACCTTATGCCCTACATAAAAATTAACTCAAAAATGGATCATATATCTCAGTGTAAAGTGTAAAACTATAAAACTTTCAGAAGAAAACAGGAGAAAATTCTTGTGACCTACAATTAGGCAAAGAGTTCTTAGACAGGATACCAAAAGCGTAATCTATTAAAAATAAAGAATAATAATCTTTATCAAAGATTAAAATGTGTTGCTTTTATAGTCTCAGTAGGACTGCTGAGTGTTTACTCAAGAAATAAAAACTTATGTTTGCACAAAAACCTATACAAGAATACTTACAACAGCTCTGTTCATGATTACCCCAAATTGCCTAAGATACCTTCAACAGAGGAATGGGTAAACAGACCAGTACATCTGTACCATGGAATATTAATCAGAAGTAAAAAGAAACAAACTGTTGGTTCTGGTTCATGTAACAACTCTGATGGATATCAAAGGCATTATGCTGAGTTAAGGAAGTTGATTTCAAAAAGTTACAACTGTAAGATCCCGTTTATTTGTCATTCTTAAAAAACAAGGAGGGTAAGCAGAGGTTGATGAAAAGGTCAGATCAGGAACTGGAACTTTAATAGCAGAGGTGAAAGCTGAAACCTTACAGAAAGATGAGAACCTAGAGAAGGAAATGCGCAGAAAGAGGTCACTCATTGAATTCCTTCCCTGGCCCCCTCTCCTAATCCTCAGCCACCTTTCCATTGGGCTGGGTGGGAAACATCGCTATCGCTATTTTATTTATTTTATTTAGCTATGTTTAGTATTATGAGTACAGGTTGCCCTTTTATAACACGGAAAGTGCAAGAAATGTGTAGTCCTGGGTTTGAATCTTGGCACTATTACTTAGTATCTGTGTGATATTGGACAACTTAATCTTTCAGAGCTGCTCTTCTCACCTTTAAGAGTAGAATAATGATAACTTATAAGAATTTCACAGTAATATAAATGAAGTGTGTAATAAGATGGGTGTTTTATAAATGGTAGCTATTAAAAGTATTGCACAGTTGCTTAAAGGCAGCACTCTATCAATGGGGTATCACTTTATTATGGAAGTAGACCATTATAAATGGTCAAGGATTTCAGAATGTAATATTTGCAAGATGTTTCTTTCATCAGAATTTATTGCATAACACTAGCAGAGTCATTTTAGTATTAATTACCTGAATAGTGAAACTGGTGATAGCTTTGTGATTACAGAACTAAGTAGAATAATGGTAGCCATTTAAATGTTATACTGCCTATATCTGTTAAACAGTGTCATAAAATTGACACCTTACAACTGCATCCGGCTCATCTCCGTTTCATTCCTCCCTGGTTTCCTATAAACTCTCCCTGGTGGTTTTCTTTAGGTAAAAGTGCAGTATATTCTGGCTATTGAATGAAATCTTATACACACACAAGCAACCTTAACCATTGGGAAGTATATTAGAAATACTTTCCATTTTCTGACCTTTGGTGAGGTGTCTAAAAATTTAAGTCACATCAAAACAGTCTCTGTCTCTCTGATCAATTATCCTTCATCTCCCATGAGTTTTTACATGCACATCACTGAATCCCCTTCTTCTAAATCAGAAACTATGTATTGACTTCTTTGTGAATAATGCTAAGCCATGTCTCTATGGCCTTCAGACCCATCCTTTCTGTGGTTTCTTTATCATCCCTCTTTTTAATTAGAGAAGCCATGCTCTTGCCTCTGCTTTCCTGAATCTCAGTTTTCATCCATGTATATGGTATGTTCCAGGTACTACAGCAACTTTTACCTCACGTGCATTGTGCCCCCTTATTCCTCTGTGCCATTTCCCATCCTGCTGTACTACAAAGAATATCTTTCCTTGTCTATGTGAAAGACAACTGAGGCATCCCCTAGGAAAACTTCCTGGGTGTTCACCAAAGGATTCACTCATTCTTCCTCTCTGTTCTATGGTGTTTGGTACAGCCTCTATCATCACCCTTATATTGTTGGGTAACTGATTGCTTTCTGGTCTATCTTCCCTTATCTATTCCCTTGTGGATAAAGACTTTATCTTGCTTCTTTTTTGTATTCCTAACACGTATGCCAGCGTCTTGCATGGAACAAATAATATTTCAAGGCTAGAAAGTGACAAAATGAAATTCCTTGCCCTCTAAACTTTTTTCTCAAGGTTCACAAGAGCACTGAGTTATTAAAGAGTGTTAATTGTAGAACCTTCTGGATGATCCCACTTGTGCCTTCCAGACTTTGGTGTATCCTATGTCTAAGACCTTTGTATAGGATATAAAAACTCCTTCATATTGTGGTGGCCAATTTCTTTAATTTCTTTCCCCTTCCTGGAAATCTCTTTAATTAAATTTTCCAAGTTCTTTTGCTAGTGACCTAAAGGCCCTAAGGGATTACATGTGTAGGAACTAACCTGGCATTGAGCCTAAAAATGGTTTATTGCTTCAGGGAGAGAAATTACTTTCTGGACAATTTAAACTGGATTTTCTTTCTGTGTATGTTTTAGATAATAATGGAAAAAATCATAAATTAACCAGAACCTAGGAAAGAAGGCTTTACACTTGTTGTATGGCATAGGTCACCTGTGTAGGAAACGTGCATTTTAAGATATGCCAACAAAGACTTGATTACCCTGTAGTTTCTGGTCCAACTGATACCCCCTTAGAACCTCACTCCTGTCCCGGTTAATAATTAAACATGTAAAAACATATGCACTCACTATCTCTCTTTCTTTCACATATCTCGAGGGAAAGTAGCTTACATGAATGCATTATTTATTCATTCAACAAATATTAAGTAAGGCTTGTTAGAGGTAAGCACTGTACTAGGCAGTTAGAGGGATTCAGTTCCTTGAGGACAAGAGTCACAATTGGCAAAATAAGCGATATTTCTAAAACAAGATTTTTAAAAAAGTGCCATGCCTATGAGAAGTACAGAGATGTGCTTTTGGAGGTCAGAGGAAGGGAAAGGCACATTTGTCTGAGTTGCATGATAGAATATTGAGTGTTGAAACCAAATCTTCTTGCAAAATGAGTAAGAAATCCATGGCTTACTTGCAATGTAGGGACAGAATAGGATGGTTTCCATGGCCTTTTAAAAGAATTTGAAGATTTAAAATGTACACATATCTTCAGTCCCAAGCTTCATATCTTCAGTTTTCCAGTATAAGGTTAAGATAAAGTTATCCTTTAATAACATTTATTCTCCAAGTCTTTATCCCACAGACTAATGAGTACAGTTGCAGTATGTTGATAATGCTTTTGAGTAAAGGGCAAAAATGTAGCTCAACATGAGAACATTTCAACTACTTATTCAAAGATATGCTAAATTTAACCTCAAAGAAATTATTACTTCATTGGTATCTCTGAATGTTTTCTAAAATAAGATCAATTTCCTTCAGTCCGGGATGTTTTAGATATGGCCTGGCTTAATGGTGAAGGAGTGAACAAGAGCTGAGCTGTTAATGACCTTCCATTTCAAGACTCTCTGATGACCCTCTCAGCCAATCAAAGCACAAGCAAGTGAGGCTAGAAAACAATCACCCTGTTGAACTCATGCTGTAAGAAAAGTCATGCAGTGAATACTCTTGGCTAAGCACTGTGCTAAGCTAAGGGACTGGAAAGATGAATCTTGTACAGTCCCTGTGAGAGCACACATAGCTTAGTGGGGCAGGAATGAGTGTACATTACCATAAATCAAGACATAACTTAAGCTCATAAGAAAAGTGACCATTACTGTGGAGTAGGCAATTTTCTGAGAAAGCTTGTATAGAAACGATGGTGTTTGATATTGAATAATGAACCTTAAAGTTGGAAAAAGCAGAAGAATCAAAACACCAAACCTATATAAGGAGAGGAAAGTCCTACCCACATTGTCCTGCTTATTACAAAGAACTAAGATGATTCGCTCATAGTCTAGAAAGAGATCATCTTTCTGGTGGTGGTTTTTGTTGATCTGTTTGAATATACCTATCTAGGCTCATGTATAGTCAGGGTGAGCTTTATTATCAAGCAGAATCTTGAGATTTTAAGAGGTGTTCTTAACCAACCCCTTCTGACCCATCATACTTGACACTGTCGTGGTGTTTGAAACTCCATCATTCCTCATCATTCAAAGATTATACCTTGGTCTTCAGTTGACTTCTTTCCTAAATACCCCTCAGAAAGTATCTGGTTGACCACTATGGTTTGGATATTAGTTGGCAACTGGCTGAAAATAAGTCTAGATTATTAAAAAGGAGAATTGCAGCCTTTAAAAACACTGCTGAAAGTACTAAGAGGAGTTATGGGAGCTGAAATTGGGAATTGATAATACCTGCTTTACAATTTGACTATAGGGGTGCACATGTGTTTGATTTTCCTCCCTGCCTTCATCCCTCTCCTCACCTAAAAAAGGAATGGCAAAATAATTGGAATCATGGGAGTTCCCATCCTAGAGTGGAGCAAGCTGGGAGGATGTGTATAAAATGCACATGTTCGATCTTATCATACTGCCGCTTCGTAACCGAATTTGCGACCCTGTTTAAGAGTTTTGCTCTGCCAAGGTGCCTCCCAAAATTATACTCTTAGATAAGCAGCAGAAGTTTATGAATCCCCAACCATTGCTAAAATATCCAAGAGAACTTTCAAATCCTGAGATAGTTTGGCAAAAATTTAAAAATCAATCAATAAAAATAAATACAAGCCAGTTTCTTACTTTACTATGGTCCTGACATTGGTTGAATATAGTGCTTAGTTTCACAGCAATATTTCTAATTGGGTTAAAAAAGAAAACTTTATAGACCCAAATCAAAAAGGGGTAAGGGAACGGGAGACCATCAATGAAAAATTTCCCAGAAAAATTTTTACCCACCTGAGATAGATGGAACTTCAGCATCGCATGTATAGTGCATATATTTTTCCCTTAATATATTCCATTTATCCCACAACAGGCATGGCTACAGAATTCCTAATTAGGATTCTTTGTTGGAGGGACACTAACCCGTAAAGTCCTCAGAATCATCAATAGACCAGATGTGATGGCCTTATTCATAGCACTACTTGGTTAAGAACAAAAGCCCAGGGATGAGAGGGCGAATCCTTGCCAAGGGGTCAGTCCACTGACTAGTGACGTGTCCAGGAAGTCTCCATGACCCAAGGCAGTGAAGAGCTGGGGTAGAAGACAACTTGTCAGAATGCAACTTTTCATCTTGCACAGAAATTATTTCTCCTCCCTGACAGAATACCTACATTTTTAATTTACCTTAAGTTAGATTGGCAAGTAATTTCCTAAGTATAAAAAAACACCATGTCAAAGGGGCATGCAAAACTCAGTATTTCTTTTGCATTCTGGAATTTAGCTTCCTGACTTCTTGGTGGCAACCATAATTGTGAATAATAATAGCTATGATTATTGCTTATTATGGTTAAGAGTCTTTCTAAGCATTTAAACACACTTTCTGCTTCTCAAATAATGAGAGGTTAGGTAACCTGCCAGGGGTCACAGACTTAATTCGTGCAGGTATACAGCTCTGAACCCAGCCATCCAAAAGTCAACCACAAGGTCAGTCTGTCTCCTCTGAGGAAACTGAGGCCCACAGACATTTCCACTTGCCTGAGGTCACTCGGCAAGCTGGTCTCATACTCCAGCCTGAATCCAGAGTCTACACACTTCCTAAATAATTTGAAATGAGTAGCTCCAACCTTTAAGCAAATAAAGAATAGGCAGCAGTTTATCCCTTTATTTTTTCTAAGAGGAGGTGTTTTTTAATGAATCATATTAATATTATAAAAGATTTTATTACTAGGCTTAGAGAACTGTAGTATCTTGAAAACATTTTTATCACTTGATGTAGGTATCTCATATAAGGTCTTGCTCTGAAATTACATCTCTCTTAAAGCTTTAGCTTTAAAGCAGGATGGCTATATTGATGCTTCTGTGATTATTGTTTCCCAATGGCCTTTTCTTCCACCTGCTAGTCTAAGGCATATTTGGAGCAAATTGGAGACACTTGGACTTAAACAAATCTAACTAAAACCCAGTGTACAGATTTCTCAATCAAGAATGGATTTGATAATTATCAGTTTGGGTTAGTAAGATTGAAATTGAGATTTGCAAGTCATTGAGTTGCCCAATTGCTAAATAGGGATATACTCAGATACGCTTTTGGTAGGTGCTTCCATGGATCATTCTAGGTTTAATTCCTGTATTTGGGTGAAGAAACAATTTCATAGGTAACAAAAACAGGTAACGCAGCTATTTCACAGGTATATGGTGTTAAAATATTAGAAGTGACATTTATATCAAAGCAAACAAGAAAAGTCACCATAAACTTTATGGTATTACTTTTAATTTAATTTATTAAAAATAGTAAGTAGTAGAAGGTAAATAAGAAAGTATACAGCAAAGAGAGATATGATTTTTTTAAATTTCCAAAAGTGTGTGCCTGTTGGATCACAAAAACCTTCTTTTAATGCAATTTAACTTTAAACTAGAGTAACTAACTAGCTTTGCCCAGGATGTTCTCATGGTCTTTTAACATCTCAGATGTTAGTGCTCAGGCAGGAGCCCAGGGGCAAGCACAGAGGTAAGCTTCAGGGGAAAGCCCAAAGGCTTTCAGGCTACGTTTTCCAAAACCTTTCAATTAGCTAAAAAGTTTGCTGAAGCTTGCGGCTAAGTGTTGGCTCTCCTTTCTAAAGCAGGGACGGGGCCTGCCATGCCTTCAAAATGAACTCACAGATTCTGAAACGCCTCTCATTTCCCATGACTGTGTTCAAGTGGAAGTGTTTTACGCTCAGGACAACATGGAAGAGAGTAGGGTCCCCATCCTTTTTCTGTGCCTAGTCCAGGTCTTTGATGTCTCATGCTGCAGAGTTCTGCAAGTGCTGAAGTTGTCAGGCAGTTTGCCACCCTCCTTCCCTACCCACCCTGCCCCCCCAAATACGTTACTTCTTGAGGGTTACCTTTTGTTTTCAACATCTTATCATCATCCAAGCATGGTAAAGCAATTTTAGATCATTATATAATTTTTGCACAAAATTCAACTGCCTTTTATAAAATCTGTTATTTACCTGGCATTGCACTTGGGACTAAAGAGAGCACAAAAGATATGTAACGTGGTTACTGAAGATTGCAGGGATCTCTCTCATTTTCAGGGGAAAAAAATATCATCCATGCACAACAATTGCAAGACATCATAAGTCGGAACACAATGAAACAGTAGCATCTAAATAGGAGAAGGTAAATTATACCCTCTATAAAAATTAGGCAATATACATGATTTTTGACCATTTCAACTGTATTTTTCTTTAATGTGCATAAATAAAAAGCCTCAGTTCTTTTGAATGCCTTCTTTCTTACTCATTCTGATCTTTAGCGTGTAATCCATAAAAGGCCATTGCACCTTCATAAATCTTCTTTAATTCAAAGCATAACTCTTAGAGCTCAAAAACTGAGCAGATTAGCTGTTGTAGCTCCTCACTGAAATTGTCGGTGTATAAACATCTCCCTCGGGTCACAACTACAGTCGGTGTAAAAATAAATCAGAAGTCAGCTATAAGTTCCAATGATTTATCAATGAGTTTTTTAATGGTGTGTGTCTGAATTATAGCATTTTTGTGAACCCCACCACTGATTGCCATTTTCATTAGTTCATAACGTTTTTGGTATACATAAATATACATGCACACACATGTGTATTTGCATCTATAAATTTTGCATTTCATAATGGCATATTCTTTGCCACTAGATCAGCTGCACTATTTTTGGAAACATTACTCTCTCTACTTGGAAATCACAACCTCTTAGTCAATCTAAATATGACTTCATAACTTTTATAGCTTTCACCTATGCTTTTGCAAAACTTTATTGTGATTGCAAAATAGCTCTGTGTGGTTAAGAAAAAGAAAGTGACTGCTCATGACATACTCTAAAAAATGCTTTGTGTTTCTCTTCGGTGTTGGGATCATGATGTAGCTGAAGTGTTTTGTGTGCTAGTGTGTGAGCAGATAATCTAGGAGGTTACATAAGGGTGTGTTTCTAAATTAAACTGAAATCTTGACTCTATTTCTTCTCCAGTCACTAATTAAATTAAAGTTGAATCATCCAGAACAATGCTTTCAGAGGTCCCTCTGCCCTGGAAAAAAGATTAACATTAATTTAAAATGCAGAACATCATTAATTTTATTCATTAGGCACAAGCAATTCTCTTACCAATTCATCATTCTCCTTCGGGGTGGGGGACGTTCTCAAAGTTTTGTTTCTGTTTTTAAAATGTGAGGTTTTTCTTCTTCTTCTTTATTAGGTGAAATTTCATTTTAACTCTCTATTGATCTGATTGTAGTGTAAGTTTTAAAGCAGGGCTTCTTAAAATTTTATATACACGGGAATCACCTATGTCTCTGAAATGTGCAGACTGGTTCAGAAGGTCTAGAATGAAGCCTGAGAGTCTACATGCATAACAGTCATCAGGTGATGTGTCTCTGCTGCTAAATGACACTCTGAACAGCAAGATTTTAAAGTATCATAAGCATGTATTATTCCAAGAGTTCATCAATAGCATTATTCTTCTGTGAACCACACTGACTTCCTAGGATATATTTGCCCAAGTTCCCCTTCTTATGCCTCGTTCAGCATTTTTTACTCCATATTGCTCACGTAGAAGCTGCCAGTTCAGAGGAATCCCTCAGTAAACCTTCTTGGGAGCTGGAACTAATCTGGTTCTAACCTTTCTCTAGGGGAGTGTTGTACAGACTTTGAAAATGTTGTAGCTGTGTGTAGAAAACTAAAATATGCTTTAGACACATACATTTAAGTGAGTTTAATGTGATCCCTGCAATCTCACACCAAAAGGACCTATACTATTTCACTGACGACCCCCCCCCCCCCCACCAAGCATCACAGAACTAAAAGCAGCTCTGTGACCTCCTTTCTACCAGGGATCCTGAGACAAGGCCAATACCAAGACAATGGCTGTCCTAGTCCCCAGAAGACCCCTTGCACCAGGTGCACACCCTCCAGCTGAAATGAAAATATGCATCTCAAAGGGGAAATGTTTGCTGAATGGACTTGAATGAGAGGAGCAGGAAAGCGATGTGAATTGTACCACTAACCAATACTTATAAGGACTGTTGGTTGGGGCAAGAGATGGGCTCAAATAGTTAGTCCTATATGGTTTAGCCATAAATTATCTCTATAGACATAAACTAGCAGGCTGAATGAGTCACACCACATTTGCCTGTTTTAGGTCCCCACAGAGATGGTGGAGAAAGGGTGCCAAACTGTCAAGGTGGGTGTACTAATTATTGAATGCCAGACAGACTCTGTGAGCCAACTATGCCGAATAATTGTAACATGTACTCCAGCAGGTGTATTCAGGTGCCGCACCTGTGCCAACAGCCTCTGGTCACCTCCAGGATGGTATCAAAGAAATAAACTTCAATTAAGACAGACTTTGGGGTGTCTGGGTGGCTCAGTTGGTTAAGCATCCTACTCGATTTCAGCTCAGGTCACAATGTCACAGTTCATGAGATCGAGCTCCGCATAGGGCTCTGTGCTGACAGCACGGAGCCTGCTTGGAATTCTCTCTCTCCCTCTCTCTGGCCCTCCCCCATTTGCACGCTCTCTCTTTCTCTCTCTCAATAAATAAACATTTAAAAAAATAAAAGACAGACTTAGGGGATGAGTTTAAGTTAAGAAATGCCCTGGAGATGTTTTTATTCATTGAGATGTTGAGTTTATAAGTCCAGAATACAAATGCAAAGGGGCACTGGTTAGCTGACTTATAAGTATCTGGCATGGTCAGAGGCAAATCCCATAAAATATCCCATTTGTGGAAGAAGCTAAATGTGAGCTGATGTGGCCCATTATTCACAAGTCTTTTTCATTCAAAAGAGTGTTCATTCAGAGACAATTATAATCATCCTCTGAGATGTTTAAAGCCCCAGATTCCCAAGATTTAGAACAAATTTCACTGCGTATAAGAATTTGTGTATGGGACACTATCCTAGAAACTCCCAAATCTTATTTGCTGGAACCAACATCAGAGGTCATTAGTCCAAACTCCCACTCAAAGCTGGAATCCTCTCTGTCGCATTCCTTGGCCATTGGTCATCCAGCCTGTGCCTGAACATTTCCAGGGATGGGAAACATCCCACTATTTGAGAAAATGCATCCCCTAATGATAACGCCAAGTGTGAAAACATTCTCCCAAATACAGATCCCAAATTTGCCCTTCTTTTTCTTAATTTTTTTTTAACATTTATTCCTTTTCTGAGAGACAGAGAGAGACAGCGAGTGAGCAGGAAAGGGGCAGAGAGAGGGAGACACAGAATCTGAAGCAGGCTCCAGGCTCTGAGCTGTCAGCACAGAGCCCGAAGCAGGGCTCGAACTCACGAACTGCGAGATCATGACCTGAGCCAAAGTCGGACGCTCAACCGACTGAGCCACCTGGGCGCCCCAAATTTGCCCTTCTTAAATTTCTACCCTTTGGTCCGATTTCTGCTCTATGGAACTATAAAGGACAGGTCTTCACCTTCTAAAACCTTGATGAAGAAAACCTCTCAGCTGCCCCAAAGGCTTCTCTGCTTCAATTTAATAGCCTCAGTTCCTCCATCTTTTCTTCTCATGACCAACCCTTACTCACCCAAGTGAGATGATTATGAACATCCTAAAACCATGATCCCCAGGACTGAACTGAATAGTAATAAAGTGATCAAATCCACTTCTGATGCTGCAGAAATACTGTTTTGATAAGCTGGAGTTTAATTTTTATTCATGTGGCATAAAATTTGCAAATTTCTTTCCACCAGCCACATGATCCTGCTTTTACTGAGTTTACAGAAAAAAAAAAAAAAATCCACATGCTTCCACATAAACAATGAATGGCAAAACTGGTCTTTTCTTCGTTTGATATTGGATAATAGATTTTTCCTTTTAATCTAAATTTAGAATGTAACATATATCACTTTAAGGAGCCCACCTCATTAAATTTGGCCTGTTGTACCAGTTGATCAATATTTTTTTAACTACTCATTTTATCTGGGTGCTAACCACAAATTACATTAAAAATATCTTCCAGGGGTGCCTGGGTGGCTCAGTCGGTTAAGCGTCTGACTTCAGCTCAGGTCATGATCTCATGGTGAGCTCGAGCCCTGCATTGGGCTCTGTGCTGACAGCTCAGAGCCTGGAGCCTGCTTCGAATTCTGTATCTCCCTCTCTCTCTGACCTTCCCCTGCTCATACTCTGTCTCTCTTTCACAAAAAATAAATAAACATTAAAAATTTTTTTAAATATCTTCCATGTCTTTAGTCAAATCATGATTGAAAACCAAAGATGACTGAGTCTTTCACATCTCTCTTTACGCTGGCATTGATTTGCTAGTTTCACTAGACCTGGCAGAGAGCCCAGAACATAGCAACTGCTCAATAAATATTTGTTGAATTGAATATACAGGTTTTCAGCCATCAGTGTATGCTTCAGCTAGAATCTCATGTGGCTCATATTGTTCTGTCTTGCCCATTACACCTTAAAAAAGATTATCAAATAGTTTGCTAAACTCAAAACAGTCATTTATTAGAAATGAAGACTAGATTGAATAAGTAGGCCCAAATTCTAGTACTTGTTTGCTCTGGGCCTCAGATAACCTTTTTCTTGTCTTTGTTTCCACATAGGAATTATCTGCCCTGATACCCATACAATTATTATAAAGAGCAAATGTAATAAAACATGGGAAGATAGTGTACAGATTACTAAGTCTTAACTACACAAATGTTAGGGCTCATGATGATGTTATGTTATTCCTCTGATCTACTAGTCAGTCTGGTATTACTTAGGTATAAAAGCAAGTATGATTAGTTTACTATCACTTGTCCTTAATGAAAGCATACAGGATACTGGTGATCAGCACTTTATTTTTCTACATGCCCACCAAGGACTTTCAGATGCAGTCATTCTGGATCTGGAGCTAGCTGTCATTTAATCCACAATCCTCATTCCAATTCTAAAGCTTTTCTTCTCAAGAGTCCTGCCTTGATTTCATTCCTTTTTAAATAAACAGGTGGTGAGGCTGACAATGAATGTGTGTATATAATTTCAGAAGCAGGGGCATGTGGGTGGCTCCATTGGTTATGTGTCCTACTCTTTATCTCAGCTCAGGTCTTGATCTCAGGGTTGTGGGTTCAAGCTCTGTGTTAGGCTCTGTGCTGTGCATGAAGCCTACTTAAAAAGAAAAAGAATAAGGAAGGAGGAGAAAGATAAGAAGAAGAATAAAGCACAAATCATGCAAAATGAGAGTAACTGAGTAGGCCCTTTATAGACCCTTACCATGCTGACTACAATTGGACAACAACACCAAAAAATTTCATTTGTATGAGTTCATCACTTAAATGTTGTGAACAGTTTTCATGACCACAAACTGATTTTTCGTATCAGCTCTATTAGAAGCCCATTATAATCAAGATCGTATCAATGTTTGTATTTCTTTCTCCTGAAAGGACAAATACCTTTATGAAATGAAACATAGCAGAATTATTTGTTATTTTCTCTGCCCTGGACTGGAGAATTTTACACATGGACTATAATATAAATTATTGGAACTTCTCAGGGACTGCAATGAATTGATTTCATTTAATACTGCCATTAAAAAATTTTTTTTGAACTTCCCTGATGGTACTGAAATTAGGGAAGCCAAATCACTTTTAATATACTTGATTTGGAGGTATGTAAAGATGGTAATATACCTCAGAAAAAACTGGGCGACCACTCATACAGGCCAAATTAAAGGTACAATTTGAAAAGGAAGCCATGATTTTATAACCAGTTTTATATTAATCCCAGAGATCTGAACAGAAAACTCAGTTTATTCACACAAAGCTAATTAAGCATAAGTACTGGCTAGAATCTAAACTATACTTAACAATAGACTAGAAGAACTTTCAAATAGTTCCACAAGTTTCAACAGAGTAACTCATAAAACTCTAACAGACCTGGTCCATAATTTGTGTATGTCCTCACTTATAGAACATGGAATTTCCACTGGATTCAACACAGGATGTGTCCACATAATGCTTTGCTGTTTAGGGGAATGTTAATTGCAATTCTCATATCTTTCCACCAATCCAAAGAACTGTTAGAAACTATAAATTTTAATGTTTCACACAAGTTGGTTATGATGACAAGTTGTCTGGCAAGCAAACGCTGAACTTTCACGTAGCCTTCCAAACTCAGGAAGGATAGTTGGTAGATACTAGCTTCAGTAGCTTAGAAAAGAATAATCATAGGGAGGAGTACACATATATTTAGCCTTTCTTTTTTGTTCCATCAAGACACCTATTAAGAAGTTTTCAAAAGCCTGTTGTTTAAAAGAGTTCAATGTCATTCAAGCTTTGGGCAAGGTCCTTTAAAATCATTTTCATGAAAAAACTAGGAGACCGTGCTAAGTTGGTAAAGAAGGCATGATACTATTCATAGAAGCTCAAGCACACATTCCTTCTGTCCAGCTTCCCGACAATAGAAATTTAAAGTCAATTTTGGCAAATTTTGGTGGACACTTAAACTATGTATCAGGAAATATTCTATAGTAAAGAATAAGAAGACAAGTTTCTTGGCCTCCATGGAGTTATATTCTACTGGAAAAGTGCCACGGGAGAGATGAGAACAGAAAATTAGAAAAAGAAAAGAAAATATTCATCAGTGATAAAGGTATTGATGAAAATAAATAAAGGTGATACAATGAAGTGCCTATCAAGTCCCTACAGATTGGGGGAATAGTCAACAGATTCTGTGAGAGGTGTCTCATCTCCAACACATTCTCCTCCCTGAAGATAGATTGAAGTGTTTTATCTATTTGCATGCTCTTGGGTTGGAGGCTGAGTCCATTACTAGGACTCGGAACTCTATGAAGACAGGAGCTGTACCTAGTTTTGCTTACCACTTCATCACCTGGTATAACTTCTGATACATGGTAGATACTAAATACGTATTTAGAAGCATGAATACATTGAAAGAGTTGAGCAGAGATCTTGGATATTGTGACACAGTAGTTCCTGATACTGGTCAGCTCCATGATCATGCAATCTAATGATACTTTTTATGGTTACAAAAAAAAAAAAAAAAAAGGTGTCAATTGCTCGCTTAGCCAAGGTATTTTGAGTACCTATTGTATACAGAGACCTGTACTTGATGCTTTAGGAATTAAAAATCTAAAAATGCATGGCCTTTGTCCTTATGGAATTTATATCTTATTTAGTATTTTCATAAATGAGATAATCCTAAAGTAGACTGTAGCAAGGATTCATTTATTTATCCAACCAAATACATGTGCCAGGCACCTCTCCACAGTGAGTCCCTGACTTTATGAAGTTGTGGTCTAGTAGGGAAACCAGACTTAGTCAAATATCCACACAAAAACATAACTGCCAGTGTGGTATGTGTGATGAAGAAATTCACTGCTTTAAGAATATGTAATAGGGGTTGGGAGTGGGGGATCTGATCTGTTTGGTTAGCTAGGAGAATTGAAGCCCAAGGGAGGGCTCTGAGGGAGAGTTTTCCTAGGCAGAAGTGGAAGTAAACTTCAACCTGTGAGGAGGTCTGTGAGGCCAAGACACGAAGCAATGAGGAATGTCTTCAAAAATATTTGAACTTCTACTTTAAAGAATAGGTAGAGATTTTAAAATAAATAACCTTGGGTAAATCCAGAAGGAGAGGCCAAAGAAATGGCAATAAAAGGTATGGGATTAAAGAATTTAGGGAAACTTCGAAGGTTTTTAGTGGTCTGGACTGGTTGGAGGGTTGAAAGTCTCAAGGAGATAGTGAAACATAAGGGCAGCAAGAGGTTGAAGAAGACTGTGCAGGACCGCAAGTGCTAAGAGAGGGATTGATGTAGGTGACGGTATAGCCCCACTTGCCTCTTCCATCTCCTCCATGCCTGCCTGCAGCCAGTGTCCGGGAAGGACCTGGTCCAGATCACCCTACCCCAGCTCCCCAACTACTTCATTCCCTTACTGTTCAGCCCTTTACCTAGTGTCATCATCCTCTTTCTTGCCTTTAACTGTTTCACCTCAACTCAGGTCCTTTCTGCTCAGGAGACCCCGAACTTCTTGAACTTCTTGAGCCACCTTGTCTCTCTTCATCTTCACAGACAAGCTCCTTCAAGCCGCAGTCTACACTGACCCCACTTCCCTGTTGTTGCTCCTTAAGGCTACAACCCACTGCTAACTGTCTTCTACACTATTACCCCCTTGAATTGTTCTTACCAAGGCTAACCGTGGTTTATCTCTTGGTCGTTTAGCACTCACATTTCAGCTGCGATGTTATTTACATCTTTACTATTGACTCCTCCCTGCTCCCAGAATCTTCCTCCTCTGTTAGTTTGCAGAACTACATCTTTTTCTATTTTCTCAGCCATCCTCATGGAGTCCTTTTCCTCTACACTCTCTTACACGGTATCCTCTGGAAACAGACCGTAGGGTAGAGCTGCCTGCAGAAGGTTTGTTAGGGAGAATTCTCGGGAGGTACACCTAGAAGAAAGAGAAGAAGATGGGAGTGAGCAGAGAAAGGTGAGGCTGTAGCCAAGCCTAAAGGAGCTCTGGAGCTGGAATAACACTTCACCATTGTTCCACATTGAAACTGGGCCTTTGTATCTGGGCATCAGCCAGTCACTGGCTGTGGGCCACCATCTGGAGAGTTGTAATCGTGGGCAAGGCAATTCCCTGTGGCTGAGAGGGATTCCCAGTGAGGGATATTGGCTCTTATGGGCACCTCACACTCTTCACATCAAAACTGAGCTCACTACCTCCACTCCAATCTTCTTGAGAACCTACTTCTTAATTCCCCCATCTTTTTTAGTGCAGCACCCGTACAGCTGGGTTTCTAGGGCCAGAAACATTCTCCGTCTCTTCATGTCACAATTCCAGATAGTTTCCATGTCCCGTATATTTCGCCTCATTAATACCTTTTGCATCGATCTACTTCTCTCCATTTCTGCTGCTGCTACTTTGGTCCAACCCCGATCTCTCCTCCGATTTCTCCCAGTGGGACTTCTTTTTCCAGTCAGGATAGCCTACAGTCTATTCCTCTGCTGTGTTCAAAGCTTAAGTTTCTTTAACTGCCTTCTGACTGCTCCAGGGTCAAGTCTGACCTCCCTAGGATGTCACCAAATACTTGTCCTTAGCTAACTGGCTCTCCAGAGTCTGACTTATAGAGACAATTCTTGAGAGTTTAGGAAGGCAAGCCACAACACTAGTTCATGTTATATTTGGAAGTGATTTCTTCTCAGTCAGAAACAAAGTCCTGGGCCCAGAACAGTGATAAGCAAGGCATTTCATTAAATGCCAGTATTAATCCCAGGGGATCACATGACCTTTTGAGCTGCCCGGCCTTGGCAAGAAGACAGCCCCTGCCTGCTAGCTGGGCTAATCTGAGGCCAAATGTTGCCACTAAATCCTTATTGAGCATGACTTATGCACCCAGCTGTTAATACTGATACACTCTCAGTGCCAAGACCAGGCGCCATTCCCTGGGCATTTATGCGGCCCTGCTTGCTAATCCTGGCTACATGCTGGCATGGGAGGGAGAAGAGCAAGGTCACTCCCAAGACAGTGAGGGCACTGGGCACTCTTGCCACCATGTGTCTGGTGGCGGGATGCTGTGTCTTGTGTATTGTCCACATCAGGCCAGATAACGTCGAGCAGCACATAAAATCTCTTCATTGGCCTAATGTGACAGGAAAGCATTCATTGCACATTTCTGGTCTTAATCTTGGGTGGAGAAAGAAGGGGGGGGTGCGGATAGAGTTAGAACGTGAATAATAAGAGAAATAGAGGGAGAGAGAGACTATCACCCCAAGCTTGTTATTTTTGAAAAATAATTTCTGATGAAACCAGAGCCCCTGTCTGAAAAGTACATGCCAAGTTTTGCTTTAAGAGTAGCAAAGTCCCCTTTTGATCTTTTGCTAGGAGCCCAACACCCCCAGGGCAGCCACCCTCAGGGACAGCTGAACCCGGCCTCCCAGCACCTGGGGTGGTGAGGGATGTTTTTGCTTTGGTGTCAGCAGGACCTGACGGCAATATTTTGGAACTGAGGCCGGCTTCCTCCTCCTCTCCCCCCAGCCCCATCTCCTCGCTCAGATTTCAAGCCTGTCCCCTCCGAGCTGCCCTCTTGCATTTGCTTTCTTCTTGAGCTCCTGAATGTTACCCTAGGGGGGGCTGCAGCACCGCAGGCTTCCTCCTCGCCGCCACCATTTGCTGTTGTTGGCTGCGAGTCCCTTGCCCGGCGCCAGCTCCTCGGCAGCCAGGGAGGACTCTGTGCTCTGCTTACCCAAACAGACACGCCAGCACAGGGAGAGAGGCTGTACACGAGGGCAACCTCCCCCGCCAGGCTTCTGCATTCTCAATCTGATATGTACATTTCACCAAGTGTGCAGTCCACAGCACCCAGGCAGTCACAGCTGCCATAGCTCCTTTCCAGAGCCCTTGTGCCCGCCTCCCCCATCTATTCACACTCCCCTGCTGCACTTGGTGAGGGTTGGCAGGTCTTTCTCTTCTTTCTGCTTTTCCCTTTTTAAATGGCTCCATATAGGTTTTCTGCAAAGTTCCTTTTGGAACTCCTTGGGTATTGCATTCTGATAGCATCTAAAGAAGCACAGTGTCTTCTTCACTAGGTCACGACCAACCACCCTGCCAGGGACTAACAAGTCCAGCATCAGTAAATCCCATGTCCCTCTGGCAACACAGTCACCCTTGGTACCTTTGTCTTAATTTTCCTTTAAAGATATGTCCCAGCGAGGCAGTAAATAGTGCATAACTTCCTAATGCTGATTTTGCTCATTGTTATTCCTTGTGAAAGATATTCAGCTTTTAGAAATATATGGCAAATAGAAGTAAATGAGAAACACCATCACCATAGCTCACTTTTAAAAAAAATTGAATATTTACATTGTATTTGGTTTGCAGCTGTAGCTTCAGACTCTCAAGTACCTCCTGGCTCCCAGAGGCTTAATCAGTATTCACTGAATGAATGCCACGCAATATACTAAGCCCTCTACAATTACTATCCCATTTCAATTTCTTACAGTTCTGTCATTTGGTTGGTAATGCAATGGAGATGTAGAGAGGATAATTTGTGCGCCCAAGGTCATATAATAAGGAAGTGGTTGACCTTCTGACCTCCGTTGTAGTTTGAGCCCCAGCTCTTGATCATATCCAGTAGCTAGCTATTTGTAGTCAACTTTAAAGCTTGCCTCAAATTCTGACATATCATCACTGTAGCATTGGCTAGCTAGCCTCTATAGATCATGCTTAGAATTCTCTTGCTTAGAACATTTTCAAGTGGACTTTCTTCCATTTTATTTGCTATTATGTGTTTTTTCTTATATAGACAGTTCTACTGTAGTGTGATATGCATTTCTGAATACCTTACATCCTGGAAAACATGCATTAAAACTAACAGGATTTATAAGAAAAATAGATCAAGTCAGGCCACTCAACACCCATGGAACTTTGTGAGCAGAACACCCACGAGAACAATAGCAAACCTATAAAAACACTAGCACCATTTAAAAGGTGTGTTAGAGTCCAAACAAATACTATTAAAATTATAGGACTTTACCTTTAAAATACACAGTAAAAGTAGCTTAATGAAAGGGGGGAAAAGGAAGGTGTGCACCTGCTGGGTAATAGAGAAGAAGACAATATGCACCAAGGTGGGAGAACAAGCAAGGAGCACTTCCCAGCAGAACATGTGCCCCGGTAGTGGAGAGGAAAAAGAGTGAAGAGCGTGAGGGCACAGTCCTTCACCACTGGCCCAGTGCAGACGTATTGTAAGAGGGTGGAGAAATCATATATCAGCCAGCCAACCTCCTTATGATTCTGACATCATTCTTCCACCAATCACATGTGCACTGATAAACAGTACAGGAACATGCGTTAGGGCAGAACTCTTCCTCCCCAAAGAGAGTAAATAATTAGAGAAGCAAAGAACCTATCTTATTCTTCAGTATCCCCAGTGCTTAACACTTTCCGTATTTCCAGTGGCTGGCACTTACTACCTTTTCAAATCATATTAGTTTGCTTTCTCTATCTCATCAAAGGACACACACATATACATGTATATACATATGTTACCATATATAATTTATATAACTTTTGCTGATTAATACTTGGGTCTTTCCTTCCGAAGGCATAAGAGTTAACATATACGTGTTTCATATACATCCTTTAGCTTCATATTTCATGTATGGTATTAGTTAAAATAAATGTTTAAGTCATGATGGAATGTATCCCATATCAGCACTAAAGATTCCTTGGTGCTGGAAAAGAATATAGTTTGATTTTTAAATTATTTTATTTATTTATTTATTTATTTATTTATTTATTTATTTATTTATTTATTTTGAGAGAGCGCGTGCAAGCAGGGAAGGAACAGAGAGAGAGGGAGACACAGAATCCAAAGCAGGCTCCAGGCTCCAAGCTGTCAGCACAGAGCCTGATGCAGGGCTCGAACCCATGAACCGTGGGATCATGACCTTAGCTGAAGTCAGTTGCTTAATCGACTGAGCCACCCAGGTGCCCCTTGATATAGTTTGATTTTTGAATCATTACCATCTATCCACCCATCAGTGTATTCAGCAAATGCCTACTATGGGCCAGCACCACACTAAGAATTAGGATACAGTTATCAGTCCAACAGGCTTACTTCACACACAAAAAAACGTTCTCAGTTACATTTTTGGATAAATGAAAGTGACATTTTATATTCATAAACAATAGACTGTTTCAGATATATATCTCTTGATTTCAAAGCCAAATGTTTCATTCTTATTTTATATGTAGGCTTTCCTTAATATTGTCCCCAAAATTGTATTATTCATACCACTTGAAGAGATGATCATATTTTAAAATCTTTTCCAGTAATCACTATTGAGACATGAAAACAGGAGAAAATCAAAAGAATTTTGTTTTATTTTTATTTACCAGGAATTTTATTTACCAAGAATACCAGGAATTTCTTGATGTCAAAACCTATTTGAGGGGCGCCTGGGTGGCCCAGTTGGTTGAGCGTCTGACTTCGGCTCAGGTCATGAGCTCACGGTTTGTGAGTTGGAGCCACGTGTCGGGCTCTGTGCTGACAGCTCAGAGCCTGGAGCCTGTTTCAGATTCTGTGTCTCCCTCTCCCTCTGTCCCTCCCCCACTCATGCTCTGTTTCTGACTCTCTCTGTCAAAAATAAATATTTTTAAAAATTTAAAAAATTAAAAAATTTATAGCTTTATAAATATTTATTTATAAATATTTTAGTTTTATAATTCAACAAAGACCCAAATTAGCTACTCAACCATGATGGACAATAATTTATCATGATCAATTAGAAATGAATATGTTGAAATATTATTTAGTCCTAAAGGGGACAACACTGAAGTGTTGATTGTGCTACAGAATAGGTGAACCCTGAAAACATGCTACGTGAAACAAACCAGGCATAAAAGGCAACATAGTATGTGATTCTATTTATGTTGCATGTCCACAACAGGCAAATCCATAGAGACAAAAAGTGGATTAAAGGTTGGAAGGAGGTGGGAGGTGGAAGGAATGGGGAGTTCACTTATCTGAGGCTTTTTTGGGGGGTGATGGAAATGTTCTGGAATTCAAGGTGGTGATGGTTGCAAAACTCTGTGAACATAGTCAAAACTACTGAATTGTGCAGTGGATTTTATAGTATGTGTATTCTCCATTTAAGAAAAAAAGGGAAAGTGGTCACTCCCTCCATTTCTCTAATAGCTGAAACTAGAGAAATCCAGCCTAGTGAGAGATTTGTGTGAGCTGGCACTTATTAGTTCTTAGTCACAAGGCTGCTATACACGTCTTACTTCTAATCAGTTTTAAAATAAGACGGGATTTCAGATGCAGTGTTTTCTTTCTGTCGGGGATGGAAAGGAAGATCTGGGAAATTCACCATGGACAGGAACGAGAAGGAAAAGAATTCACCACAGAAAATACAAACAAAGCTAAAGCCTCATGTGTAATGTCAGAAGATGAAGAATGGCATGATGCCTCTTCAAAGACCTGCTGGGTTCGTGAAAGGAATCCATTTTTTTTCCTATAATAGGAAATGCTAAGGAGACAAAAACCTTGAGATATGTGTGTCCCTGGAGGCTTAAAATGTAATGCTCTCAGCCTGGGAGGGATAACGTTTTGAAATACAGTTTCTCCAAATGGTTGAACGTAAAGTTCCGAGCTATGTTACCTGGAACAAAAGGCCCTCAGTTCAATTTTTAACGAAAGTTTTGGTGCTACACAAGTATACAAATCTGTAAAAGGAAAAAAAAAACACAATAATAAATTTTGATGCCAAAAGGCCCTGAATACAGTAGGTGGCTACTTTGGAATGGCTGGACAATAATGGATAGTATGCTAATCTACACACCAATCATGAATAAAGTTTTAGCTATAGGAAAAAAGCTGCTGGCTTTTCATTAACACCTTTCACACAATAGGACTCAAAATATCTTCTGAAGACATAAGCTAGAGTCTTATTCTAAAAGAACCATTGTATCCAAGAGCTTGGTTTGTTTTGCCGAGAACATTATACCTGTTAGGATGGTAATAAATGTGCATTTTAATCTGCACACTCCACACTTCCATATTCCTGTAGTAAGTTTTCCAAAGTTTGAGGACAACACGAGTGAGAGAAAATGAATATAACTTTCCATTCCTTGAAATTTTGCCAAGTGATTATTAAAGATTTAAGTGATATCTTCTATGGAGATTTTCAAAAGGAGTTATTAAAATTCCAAATTGGGAGACACTGTCTTTTCAAATGAGCCTAGACATTAGCAGCTCGGTGGAATGTGTGTTTTGTGGACTCCCGAAAGGAAGAACAATTCTCAATTATCATTTTTTTTTGATATATGTTAATTCTTTCAATTATGCTAGATATTTGTTTTTACAATCTCAGAGGAAGAGCCTAACTACAGGATTTCAAAACGGGTTGAATAATTTACCTCCAGCTGCTGTGATAAGGAGGAGAACCTGATTCTTTATTTTTTTCCCTTTAAACTTTTTAATAATATGGAGCTCCTGACAGGTGGCTTTGCCATCACATATAAACTTGGTAGTACAAGACAGCGCCACCTAGTGGCGCGCCAGTCGTTTGGTTGGTGATGTCCGCCAGGGGAGCATAGGGCCAGGGAAGAGCAAATAGGAAATGAGTTTGTACTAGGCCTTCTGCTACCTGCCACAAGTCAGCACAATACCTGGTTTTATAGAACTGAAAGGTGGTTCCAGTGCCCTGCATGCTAGCCCCTCCTTAGTTAGGGCTGGTGTTAATGCCTTGACATGCCTGTGCTTGCAATATCTAACCTCACCATTCCCACTGCCATCTGCTTAAAATGAAGGCTTTGGGGGCCTGGATATACCTCTTTCCAAATGACCAGCCATGCTTTGAAAATCTGGCCTTTGATGTATTTTATAGGGATAAGGAAACATATAGTAAAGTCCGCTCTGCTCTACACGCGAGGCCACATAACTGAGTCAATACCAAAGTTGTAATTTCATCTTTAGTTTCTTTGGAGCTTAACTGTTGCTGATGACATCATAGGAAGTCATTGATGAGCTGACAACCTTTTATGATCTAGCTGAGCGTGCATTAATTTTGTCTTTCTCCTTCATGTGTAATGAATACCAGTGCTTCCAGAAATGTTAAACAATTATCTGCAAAAGAAAACTGACTCTTCTTAGAAGTAAATTGACAGGCAAAGCCAGCGAGGTAGTCTTTCCAGGGTTTTATCTTTGGTTCCATAATCAGCAACAGAGGTTATAAGTAGGTAGAAGTTGTAAGGTGGGCTGGAGGGATGGTATGTAAGCAAATGAAGGCTGGAGATTATAGGAGAGCAAATTACTTCATAAATCAGTTTGGAGTGAATCAAAGGTCTGGTTAATTTGAAGATCTTCAGGCTAGGTGTGTACTGATTTTTCATTTCTTGATAAGGTATGGAAAGAGCTGCTGTATACTTGCAGTCCAATTCATAGATTCAGTGTGCATGGCCTACAGCTTCATATCATCAGAGGGGGAACTCCCATCTTAGAGGGAAAAGCTAGGGCTATCTCTGTGTATGGATTTTTAAACATTGCCAGAATTTATTTGAATAGATTGTCTCTGTATGCCACGAGCAAAAATGGAACTAAAGTATAAAGCAGCAAACTTTCTATTCATTGATTAAGTGTGGAGTAGAAATAAATAGCTGCAAAAGGGAGATCATTTTGTGTTCTGATGACACAGATGTAGATTATTTTCAAATTTAAATAAGAACAATTGGGTAGCATCTACTATAGATTTGATAGTGTTCTTGTGGAACAATACCTGGAAGCCATTTCCTATGTAGGTAAAAATGAACTAAAGAAAGCTTATGGGGCGGGGTGGGGGTGGGGGCAGCGCCTGGGTGGCTCAGTCGGTTAAGGGTCTGACTTCAACTCAGGTCATGATCTCATGGTTCGTGAGTTTGAGCCCCATATCAGACTCTGCACAGACAGTGTGGAGCCTGATTGGGATTCTCTCTCTGCTCCTACCCCACTTGCTCTCTCTCTCTCTCTCTCTCTCTCTCTCTCTCTCTCCCAAAAATAAATAAATCAACTTTATTTAAAAAAAAAAAAAGAAAGCTTATAGGGGTTTGCCATGGAATCAAGAAAACATGAGAATGGCTTCTTGGTTTTAGAGAATTTTTAGAATGTTCATTTTCTTATTTGATTGAAGTTAATGAGAGAAGAAAAATTATGGAGAACCGACTAAGAGTCAGGCACTGTGTTGGATGCTTTGTAAATGCCATTTCTTTTCATCCTCCCACTGATTTTTTTGAGCTAGCGGGTAATATTTTCCATTTGCAGATGAGGAAATTGGAGCTCAGAATGACTAATGAACTTGCCCAAATTCATGCAGCTACTAAATGGTGGAGATGGGATTTGAACTCAGGTCTTTCAGATTCCAAAATCCATGCTCCTCCAACATTGACTTAAATGCAAACAAAAGGAAAAAATTCATATTATGTGTATGTAAAATTCTACCAGTCTTCACTATGTTGAATTTTAGCCTTAAAATACAGAAAAACAAGCTTTAAGGATTAGGTTTCAAGAAGATTCCCAGTATTTCACCTGTGCATCCCTTTTCTCCGTTGAAAGAATATTCACTTCTTGAGGACAAGGTTATATCTTGTTTTACCTTAAATATCTGGCAAAAGGAGAACAGATGCAGTTGATAATAGTAGCATGAGTGAGGGCCAAGTGGTGTCCACAGGCATAAGGATAGACAAATATCCTTCAAATTTTCACCTAAATGAAAAAATGCCATATTAATGTTATGCCCCTTACTGATTAAGGAAAAAGTCTGCAGATTTACCAAGATACTAATAATATCAGCAACCACTAATGTTAGCAAGCCCTTTCTTTATTCCAGGTACTTCTCTACAGGGAAGGCTTATTTACTAGGCTTATATAATTTTTCAAAATAATTCAGTAGGGTAGGTACTACGATTAACCTCATTTCATAGGTGAGGAAACTGAAATCCATAGAGTTCAGGTAACTTGCCTAAAGTCAAGTAGAATGTTCTAGATCCAGGATTCACACCCAGTCACTTAGATTCCAAAGTTCAAATTCTTAAACCCTGTGCTATTCTTCAATAAACTAAATGTATGGACTTATTTTCCATGGTAGGGTTGGTTCCTTGTCAAGATTGCAGTTCTTATGGGATTATTCTGATAGTGATAACCAGACTCTCTCTTCACCAGCTCGGTTTGATGGTGTCTAAAAACAAACTTTGGTTCCAAAGTTCACCAATCTATCACTACCATTATGCATCAAATATATGTTTTATCTTCAGAAAAAAGAAAGAAAGAAGTTCATCAATAACAAAGGTTTTGACCATGCTTCTCAAGCATGCAAAAATAAATTGAATGTTGGACTTGATAAGATGAAATCCTCATTGTTTATCTACATTCCTAAATATAAAAGTTATAACCTTGTGGCACATATTTTAATCACAGTATATGTAAAATAGTTCTTCAACATCCCATTATTTACAAAATGGGCAGATAATGGTATCTTTAGTATTTGCTTTATTCTAACTTTTCAAAGTTTTGTCATTCCATTTTATTGATGGGGAAACTGAAGATTTAAGAGATTTTCTAACAACACATTTTACCAGATGATACCAAAGAAGCAAATACTAGCTAAGACTCATATACAAAAATACTGAAAGTATTTGACACCCTACTTGGATGTCCTAAAAATTTTTCACCCGGGCGAAGTTTTATAAAACATCTTTTGTTGACCTTTATTTGCATGTATGTAGAAAATCCAAATTTTTTCAAAACCTATATTTTTAAAAAGTTACTCTTATTAGAATAAACAGAACAATTTTCTATGAGCCAATGCTTACTCTACACATAATACTGTGTCAAATGCTTTTCAGACATTATTATGTTTAATCTTTATAGTAATCTTGTGATATAGGTATTATATTCCTTATTTTAAAGAAGAAAATACGGTTTGGGAAGATTAGTAACTTGCTCAAGGTCATACATCCAGGAGGTGATAGAGCCAAGGTTTGATTCCAGATCTGATCCCAGAGCACAAGGTTTTTCTTTTATTGTACAACATTCACATTGGCCCAATTGTGTGAGCACCTCCAGCAAGAAGGCAGAAGTTTTATAAATGTCCTATAAAGCACAGAAAGGAAAAAGCAACTCCAAAGTGATCTGTTAAGATGGAAGTTTCAGAAACTCTAGATGTGGGCTTAAGTGTAAGACAGAAACTAAATCTCACTCCCAAATTCTCAGTGGGAAGGTATATCCAGGGTTGGAAAAAATGTTGACATAAATATTAGTCTGGATTCATGCTAGCATATATGATTCTCTCAGCATTTAAAGATATGAACTAAAAATGTTCGGCTACCCTGGATTTATTTTTTCTTTAAGATGCAAAAGTAAACTGGTATGGAGTTTATAAGTAGGACTTAAAGCCATTCAAAAGTGTACCAAATTACAAAAAGAATTAATCATAAAAAGTCAAAGAACAAGGAAGCAGATGCAGCCAGTCTGGACTGCCATGTTTATCATAATGTGGATATGAAGGGACTAGACCATATAGGAGGCCAAATGGGTCCATTTCAAGTCTGGACAATCGTTCAAAGCCAATTGAGGTACACTAGACAGGTCGGAACTGGAACTGAATGGAATCAGCAAAGCCAGTATCATATATCTAAATATAGACAAAATGCATTTGGGTACAGACATATATTTCCAACACTCACGTTCTTACCTATGTCATCTAAAAAATAGCACTCTTGATGTTTGGGGCAATAATGTTTGTCTTAGAATCAGGCCTACCTTGGACTTTATCCAAAAAGAAGGCTTAGTTAAAAGGGCCTTGGAAAGACTTCATTGTGAGGTGACTTCCTATAAAAGGCAACCACCAGGATGGACTAAAGACAGTCTTGAGGGGCAAAGGTTGCTTTAAAATTTAAAATTAACATAAACACTTTTTTTTTTTTTAGATCAAAACTTTCCTTTTGCTGGAAAGGGAGGTGGGACAATCACAGAGTCTGGGCCACACAATCACTATGCTGATTGTTTACATAGTTTTTGCCCAGTTTGGAACAATGGTAGTGGAGAGTGTTTTGAACTCTGTTTACCGCAAGCAACAAAAATCAAAATAAATATTCAGTTGGCTTCATAATGAAGCAAATATTTTCTGTATTATGTAGTAATAAAAGTCAGCATGCACTGTAAATAAAGTTTGCTCAAGGGCTCTGTGAAAAAAAGCCAAACGTCGAATGACAGCCAGCATTTTACGACAGAGCAAAGAGAGCTGAGAAATTAGTCACAATCCCCAAAGCCGAGTGCCCTAGCCTGTTTGGTTTGGTTCTCCTTTATTTTGTAGAAAGGGGAAAGTGTAAAGCGCCGGTAGGATTGGCGTCATGCCCTTGGTGTCATTAGTCATTGAAATAATGGGGAAAATGAGTGCCAAACCTATGGGGAGGAGAGGAGGGAGGGAGACGCCACACAGACCTCAGCTCAGTATTTAAAAGCAAGAAAAGCAATGGCGTTGTCCCAAGAATCATTAACAGGGGAATCGGGCTGTTTGTTTCACCTGATGTGAAACAAAATGTCCCACAATTTTAAGTGTGTGCGTGGGGGCTTAGCAGCACACACGGTGGATGTGCCCTCGTGGAGTTCTCTGAATGTCTTTCTGTACATCCCTTCTTGAAAGAGGGCACCTTCCTCCTCAGAGTCTGACACACCTCTCTGCCAAATGGGTGGGCTTCCTTTATCTACATGTGTGCCCCTCAGGGGCCTGATGACAGGAGCCCTTTAAATGCAGAAGAGCCCAAACTTTGATGTGTAAAAAATGGCAGGTGTCAGGTACACATGGCTTTGCACTTGTGGGAGGTGAGCAGTTCAGTCTGGTTTATAGGTTTCAATCTACAAAGCTTTGAAAATGTTGGAAAACACTTTTCAGGACTCCGGCAAAACAAGAGGCTTTACTCTCCCTCTGTCTCTGTCTCGTTCTCTCTCTCCCTTCCTGCTCCTCTCTCCCTCCCTTCTTCCCTCTCTCCCATATACACAAAGCGTTTGACCAGAAAACAAGAGAGAACCAAAGTCGATTAATAAACAAAACCCGAAGCCTCAATAATAAATCCTTTTATAAATTTCTGAATACCCAGTTAAGAATCACTCTGGCTGTTTTGTTCTTTTATGATGCTTTTGTTGAGCTGCTCAGGAAGAATGTCAAGACTGAGCCCTGGAGAAAGGAGCTTGGCATGGACAGTTAAGGCTCTGCTGTCAGCCAATGTGGGAAGGACACAGGGCACTGAATGAGCTAGTCATCCGCTCAGTGTCCAGGGAAAATTATTGCTATTGTAATCGCAAACTGAGAAGCTTGGAAACTAGAACAATGAGACCAGGGCCAAATGTCACAACGGCCAGGGAGAAAAGGGAAAGAATTATAAAGGTCATGACCTATCTTTCAAAATTTTTAATTTCCAACTACCTAAAAGAATTTAGAAAAATTGCCTACCACGGGCACATTTTGAAGTTATTATTTAAAAGTTGTCATCAGAAGGTAAAACAGTTGCAAAAGTTATGGTATCTGGAGGATTACAAATATTGACAATTCTAGATGTTTCTACTGGAATCTTAGTACTATACCAATTAGACTCATAACTGCCCATTAAAAATATATACTGGCCATTTATTTCATTCTCTTTCAGCTCATATTACCCTAATGTAGTATATTTAATGATTGAAAGTTTTCCTCTTTCTAAAAAATGAAAAAGAACTAATGATCACCAATAATCACATGTGCTACAAAAACAGAAATATGTATATAAAATGAAATTTAGTTTTTGTTAAATTTTCTATGTTCACAAATCTCTTAAAAAAGCTTTTTCTGGGCAATGATATTATTTCCATTAACAGTAATCCAACAATAACACAAATAATACAAATTTTGATAAGTAATATGTTTTATTGAAAATACTGCTCTAAATGGGATATATGGAGCTTTTTCTTTTCCAGAATAGTTCATCTATCAGCAGATAAGTATCATTTATTGCTAGAATCAGATGGGGTTACTCATTAATCCTATTTCTAATACTCACATTTATTCACATAAGCACTAAAGAACACTGATTACACAAAAGGAATGAATTTGAGAGTTGAAGGAATTTTGTAAATAATGTGACTCAATTCTTTGAACTCCTTCTGAATTAGATGCCAGAAATCACTTAATAATTAACCATCAAAACTTATATTTAATATTTTATTAGATGACAATTCAATTATATCATTTAAAAGCAAAGAATTATAAATGGTTTGACTGGCAAAATAATTTATAACACTAGAGCCATTTACCTTCTCAGTTTCTGCTTTAACAATACTTATCCAATGATTACTAATCATACCTGTTGCTCTTTTTCTTAGAGGCACCTTGTTTAACTTAATATATTCAGGAAGAATTAGGAAAATTAAAATATCGTTAATTTAATGTAGCTTTGCTAGTATAATACATTTTGAAAAAATGGTATTATCACATCCCAAGTTTTAAATATATTATTGTCAAAACCTTATGGTTGCAAAACATATATCTGATACAGGACTTGTATATGTGAGAATATATGAGGACCTCTCAGAACTCAGTAATAAGAAAACAACAACGCTTGGGGCACCTGAGTGGCTCAGTCAGTTAAGCGTCTGACTTCAGCTCAGGTCATGATCTGATAGTTTGTGAGTTCAAGCCCCACGTCGGGCTCTGTGCTGACAGCTTGGAGCCTGGAGCTAACTTCTGATTCTGTCTCTCTCTCTCTGCCCCTCCACTGCTCACACTCTGTCTCTCTCTCTCAAAAATAAACAATAAAAACATTTTAAAAAGAAGAAAATAACAACCCAATAAAAATTGGACAAAAGATCTAAACAAACACTCTGCCAGAGAATAAATACAGGTGGCAAATTGGCACATGAAAAGATGTTCAACATCATTAGTAAAACCACACTGATACACTACTTCAGACCCAGTAGAATGGCAAACATTTTAAAAACTGACAATGTCAAGTGCTGTCAAGAGTGCAGAGAAACTGAAACTCTCTTACACTATTGTGGGAATGTGAAATGGGATGGGCACTTTGGAGAACAGTTTGGCAGTTGCTTACATTAAGTTAAAAAACACTTAACCATAGGGGCGCCTGTGTGGCTCAGTCGTTAAGTCTCCGACTTCAGCTCAGATCACGATCTCGGTCCATGAGTTCCAGCCCCGCCCCGGGCTCTGGGCTGATGGCTCTGAGCCTGGAGCCTGCTTCTGATTCTGTGTCTCCCTCCCTCTCTGCCCCTCCCCCGTTCATGCTCTGTCTCTCTCTGTCTCAAAAATAAATAAACGTTAAAAAAAAAAAAACAACCATAAAACTCACTACTCCCATTCCTAGGTATTTATAAGAGAAATAAAAATATATATCCAGGCAATATATATCCAGGCAATTATATATATAGGAATGTTTGTTGCAGCTTTATTATCAATCAAAACTGGAAACAACCCAAATGTCCATCAAGCAGTTAATGAATTAACAAATTGTCATAGATCCATAAAATAGATGTATATTCAGTGATTAAAAGGGGAGAGGATTAACTACAAAGGGACATAACAGAACATTATGAGGTGATGGAAATAATTCTGTGTCTTGATTTTCATCCTGGTTACACAACTTATATATGTCAAAACTAACAGAATTGTGTACCTAAAATGGATAGGCTTTACTGTATATAAATTATACATCTATAATTTAAAATAAGAACCAAAGAAACCAAACCACATTTGTAGCTACAAATTTAACTCAGTTAATGGGAAAATATGTGCCATATAACTTAATCATTAAAAGCAGCCAGAGAAAGTCTGACTTCATTTTTTAGTGGAAATGGATGTGTTTGTTAATACTTAGCTACGTGAAAACCATATCACTTTTTAATCCTAAGAAGATTCATTCATTCGCTTATCCATATATCCATACATATATACATACATACATACATACGAACAAACACACCATGAAGTATTTCCTGCGACCTGGATAAAAGTTGATGCCCCTATGATATAACTTACCAAACTCTCTTTGCTTTGCTCTCACTCAGTGCCCTCTGAAGTGATTTATTCTTTGACAATAGTTGAAGAATGGAAGAGGCAATATGGTTAAATGAAAATTTTCATGATTCCCATTGCCCACTGTATAATACAGCTGTATTCAAAATAGCTTAGCATTGACCAAAATATCATTTTTTAAAACTTTGTCTTTGCAGAAAACTGCACAGAACAGGGAAAGACACGGACTCTAAGTGTGGGTTTTTGGTACTTTCATTAAAGGAGGTTTCACTGAAGCCAATATTTTGAATCATTCTTTTGTTTGGTGCTCCTATTTTTATACCCTGGGGTAACATACCAGTGTAAGTTTCAGGTACTTTTGAAAAGTCAAATGTGCTTTAAAATGGGGAACTGGGATAGGAGGCTATTAGAACACCATAACTGTATGTGCATTTTCCCATATTCAGTTTTAGGAAAAAGTATATACAGAAGTTGAGAATATGGACATTCTTCCTCTTAATCATGTTTAAATATTCCCTGGAAAGACTTTGGGTACCTTCATGCCTACTCAATATGAAGATCAAACTCATACATCGATTTTTATGGTAGGAGAACCACATATAATAACCTGGTGTCATTATATGCTGTGTATATATATGTGTGTGTATATATTTAATCTACCTCATTATCGGTTCAGAGATGATTTCATGTTTGTATTTTCCCTTTGATTTTACACCTGGAAAATGAAGTGCAGCTCTACCTATCTAAGTGAGGTTCTTGATGTATATCTCCTTTATGGTGACATGAATGGAAAGAAAACAGTAATTACATTACTGAAACTATGATTTGAGCAACTTTCAGAAAAGCTATTGCCACTTACATAAGTACTAGCTTAAAATTTGTATGACTCAAACAGCTCTTGTGTAAATATATTTGTTTATCTAGCTTCCCGGGAAAAGAAACCTTACAAGTTTCAGCTCCATGTGTTATTAATTTACTGTATCTGAAGTTGTCATTTCATTGCATGCAATTCTTCAAGCCTGTAAAAATGGAGACCAGTGATCTGATGTAAGCGTCCCAAATACGTCCCAGGAATATACATACCTATCTCTCTCAGTGATAACTCAGGCTTGCATTTTGTGCCTCAGGCCAGGAATCCAGAGAAAAAAAATGCTCTAATCCTATTTTATCTCTCATTATCTCTGGTTCTCAGTTTTTCAACTACCTTGCACTTTTTCCCTTCCTTTTTAAATAAATGGAGCCAGAACGAATGAGAACTTAAGATTTCACTGTGTTTTATTAAATAATTACCCCACACAAAATTGAAATTTGATGGAAATTGATATTTATGATCAAATAAGGTAAATGATGTCAAACTTAACACGAAATCAACCACATTTACATATCTGTGTACTCAAAGATACACACAAGCTTTCCAGGGCTCCTAAACTTTCTTTCATTAATGCTTCCAACATGGAGGTAAGAACAAAATAGAATTTTGTGTTTCACCTATTTCACTAATACTGCAATTTTGCCTCTTTGTACAATTCACAGGAAGTGGTTGTGTGTGCAAGCTATCTATATGCCCAATTGATTAGGACTTTTATTACATCACTTCCTATGGATCTCTGAAATTTATACTATATTGAAAACTGTTTAATCCATCAAGTTAAAATTACTGTTCTTTGCAAAGTAAGCTTTAGGTATGAGAAATTTAATATGGAACCTGATAGCCTCCTACTTATTAACATTATAATTTCTTTCAATGTTTTACTGCTTGCTTATAAATACATTTTTTGTTAAAACAGAATAGTGCATTCATAGTCACGACTGTATACAGGTACAAGTTGTTCACGTTTCTCAAACATTTGGAAGAAATACAAACAAAAACCATATGTTTTAAATATTCCACAGAATACCTTTCTCCCATTTGCTTGTATGTTGCAAATGTTTTTTAAGCTGGTACTTTTCCCAAGGAGTACCACTTACCCTCCAGTCTTATGGCAAGTATTCCTCTCTCTATATATACATTATATATATATATATATATATATAATACACACACACACACACACATACAATTCATGAATGCATTTGTCACTTAAATGTAATTTTTTAAAATCTAACATTAGTCTCTTAATCTTTAATTTTTTAATGTTTAATCTTTAGAGCAGCCATCCATGCAGATCTCAAAATCTCATAAGTATCTTATAAGATGGTAGGCAAACTTGAGAGGATATCTAGTCCACTCCTTTTTCAGACCAAAGTGTTCTTCAACTGATCCAAACAAATGAGAATATAATTGGTTTTTCAAAAGCAATGACTTTTAAAAATTTTTAGGCATGAACCTAATCTAATACAAATTGTCAACCCTCTTCCCAGAAAAAAAAAAAAGTGTGCATGAGTGTACATAGGCCCACAAAATGTTGCACTGAACTTGGCAAAGATCACCAAAACCATCCATGTGGAAGGGGTTCAAAGATCTTTAATAGCTTCTGTTTTAAAGTTTAAAGAAAGAGACCTAAAATGCTTGCTAGGTAACTTGCTCTGTTTTGGATACCTTATAATCCAAAAAGTCTTATCTTTAACTAAAAGCTCTCCCATTTCAACTTGTTCTCTTCATAGAGGTCATAAAGAACAGCTAGTCACCATTACCTTTCATACTCTTAAAGCCATATTAAGCCACACCTTGGATGTGTCCCTCACCAAGATAAATAATCCCAGCCAAGTAATTCCATTTTGGCTATACCTTTTCTCAGAGGCCCCATTATTCAATTCTTAATCATCTTTGTTGACTTCCTCTGAATAGTCTTCAAGTTTTCCATACTCCTCTGAGATTATTGAGCCTCTTATTCCTCAGACTATAGCAAAGGTCTGTGTAAATGGCCTTAGTGCTCAACAAGCCTTGCATAACCCAACTGTCCTGAGCATGGTGGATGTACCCTTTTCCTGCCATGTTGGAAGTTCTAACCTAACAAATTGCTGTAAATTTCATCAGTGGTACTCTTGATTGCTTGATCTACTAGATTTTCCTTTTGGGATACATGATATTTTTTACCTTGGCCGCCAAAGTTGTGAGCTGCACTATTCAGCCATTTCCAGAACTCCAGGGGCATTATTTACAGCCTGAACAAGGTTAAGGGAGGTCCTTCCCTTAGTTCCTAATGGATCCATTTAAAATAACATATGAACAACTTTTACTTCTTGATTTCTTTTCTTCAGTTAACACATCTCTATTTCATTTTCTTTTCAAGTTGGAAGATGTTTTAGTACTGCTAACTAAATGCCAGTGCTCACACCTCCTTGCTTTAATCTCCCTGGAAACATTGGCTACCTCCTTATTCATTGAGATGCTGGTTCAAAGGTCACCCCCTCAGTGACCACTTCAATTTCAGCTTGTACCCCAGCTCTACCATGAGGTCAGTCCTGTTTTCTCTTTGTCAAAGCACTTGCCACTATCTGAAATTATACTGTTTATTCACCCATTTAATTTTTTTTCATACATTTTCCCCTGACTAGCGTAAGCACTGCAAAACCAGGGATTTTCCTGGCTGTCTCATTTATTCCTGTAGCATGTAGAACAGTCCCTGACATATACCAGCCTCTCAGTAAATGTATATATTTTTGTATGTGTCTTAAAAGAAACTGTCTCGTCCCGCATTTATCATACTTCACAATCATTAAATTCCATGTCCTTATGAAAAACTTCTATTTTTCCATGTACTTTATGTGCATAATTACTTATTATGTTAAAGTGCTGTGGACTGTCCAGTTATTGAGCTAACTTTGAGGTTTTACTTTTTAAAAATACCCAAAAAGTGTTTTGATAAATAAAAGGAGATGGAAATACTGACTCACCAATTAAAGTAAAATCATATTACAGGGGGAAAAAAGTTATGTAAGATATACACGAAGATGAAGACAAGAATTTCTACACGAGGTGTTTTCACTTCTATAATATGTTTCCCTGTCCTCAAGAAGCCACCATGGGTTCTTAGAAATCTCTTAGGCAGAAATACAAGATGCCAAAGGAGAAGGAAGAGATGAAGAAAGCTACAAAGTCTTTCTTTTTCCCTCAAGATGAAAACAGATTTCCTAGTTATACTTTTCTGTATACATAACATATGTCAATAAGAAAGGTTTTTAAGGAATCCCTTGGCTGGTCTATATTCTGTCTGAGCTCACATATAATCACATTTGGGTGTAGCTGATATCCACCATCCATCAGGGACAGAGTGGGGATCTGCTTCCGTCTCCAATCAAACCCATTAGATGGAGGAGTTTGGGTTCAGTGATCTTGGCTTCTGGTGTTCAAAATTGATGAGTGAGTTTGGTGCTGCTTTTCTTTGAGGAAAGAAACCTTCCCATTTACACCCTACCTCTTTGCTATGATTGCATAGGATGCTCATGAGATCTTCAGGATTTCATAGAAGTAATTACAGAATTTGAAAGGATAGCTGTTTTTATTGGACTTGGAATGACTTTTTTCATTTAAACCAATAGTTTTCAAGCTTTTTTTAACGTGCTCCACAGGAAGAAGTACACTGTACATGGTAACCCAAATCACGTGCCACTGAAATGCACACACACACACACACACACACACACATACACTCCTGAAATAAGTGTCATCAAACAGTACTTATCCTAACTATAGGAGATATATTAAATGTTTTCTTTTCTACTCTGAATTATTCTTTTTAACTTTTACTTTCAATGCTACTTGTTACACACCAAGTTGATTTCATGACCTACTGGTGGATCACTGCCCACAGTTGAACAATAGTGCTTTAACCATTTTGCAGAATGGCAAATGTGAGATCTGAGCACTTTGCCTAGTTTTTCCCTAACTTTCCATGACATTTAGTATCTTTTCTTTTTGGAGCATCAGTCTCCAAACTCAGTTATGGTTCATGATAGGCTCTCTATGGCTTCTACAAGATTTTCAGAGCACCCTTAAAAGAAAAAGACTTGTTCAAAGCTAATACGCTATAAACAAGACTTGAGCCAGAATATGGTGAATCAGTGAGGAGTCTCTGTCCAATGACAATGAAAATTCTGAGTGAGTTACAAAGACACTACTTCCCCATGGGTAATTTGTTTTTAAAGTCAGAGTCATAAAATTTTAGAGGTAAAAGAGACTTTAGCAAATCTAGTCCAGCCCTTTGATTTTATGACAAAAATATTCCCATGCACATCCTGAGAAGTTCAGAGCATGGGTCTCATCCCTTATCAACAGTATTTTAAAAAACAGTATTTGCTGCCATGAGCAGTTATATTTTGAACAAACAGAACTTTTATGTTTTCAGAAATCACACAGGACTAGCTTTTTAATGTTATATAAATAGTGGAATTATTATTTCTAGTATTTAAAGGGGGGATTGGTATCTTAGCTCTATATTTTAGAAGTCACCTTAATAACTGAATTGTAGAAGCTTTATGTTCGTAATCCACACATCTGCCTAAGACAGTTATCCGATGAGCGTGGATTTTTTCAATATTTAGACATTTAACAGATAATATTTGAGAACTTATTATATACTCTCAAGCATCTTATAGTAAAATATAAAATGCTTGTTTTTTTATATTACAAATTATATTATCCAAGGAAATAATACATCATAAACAATGTGTATTTCATTGGTCAGACTTTATTGGTATTTTATCAGACATATTTAATCTACCACTCTGGATCCTAGTTTCTTGATATGGACCTGGATCTTTCAAGTCCTCTGTTGAACCCAGGACCCTATCTCACTGGTTACTTTATTCATTAATAAATATTTATTAAATGCCTTACATGAATCAAGCACTATTATAGACACTGGAGTTACAGAGGTATATGAGAAAGACCAAGTCTCTGCACTCAGGGAACTTGCATACCAAAGGGGCTTATCATGAGTAGAGAAACCCCCAAGCTGGCTGAGTTAACCAGACTCTTCGGAAAAGTATTGAACTATGCCAACTTTTACAAAAATTTATTTCCAAATCTTCAGTAGTCCTACGGAGACAAGTGTTTAAGAAGTTGGATTCATTAGTCTATTTAAAAAGTTGTGAGTTCATTAGCCTGCATTGCTGGGTGTTTTGAAGTACAATCCCTAAGTAATATTCTTCCATTTGATTTTAATCCCTGTAAGTACATTATTATTAACCAACAAAAATTGACAAAGAAATGAGAAGGAAAGGGAGGGATAGAAGAAATGCAGGAGGAAGTCAGGCAGCAGGGGAGGAAGATACCCTCAGAATGAAGCACGAAAGTATAAAATTCAAGATTTGCTGATGATATTTTCAGAGTCATGACTGGACACAGTCACAAGGAAACCTACTAATGCTCACAACTCTAATAGAGCTGAATCTAGCAGAAGTGGGGAAACTGTTGGCACTCTTTTTCCAGAATTACATTGTTTTGATGATCTGACTCAAGTCTTAAGCATGACATTTCATGATCGGCTAAGCCTCGAAGCAACCACACCCTATTCTTGGCAAAAATACATATCATGTTACATTACCAAGGAAAACACAATGGAAAGGGTTTTTTTTAATAATAAATAAACAACACATCTTATTTATAAATCTTGTCAAGATTTTCAAGGACTTGCCTAGCTCCATGGCGAAACCCCTGTTTTCTGTGTAAGACATAGCATGCAGAGTAACTGCTTGAACGACAAGCTTCTTTTCAATTTTAGTGTCTTCAGCCCCAACCAAGAGGGGGACTATCCTCTTTAGTGGTAAAAGTAGATCCAGGTTTTATGGCTGGAGAGAGTCCAGAGCACTCAAAGTGAAGCAGACGGTTGTGAAGAATTATTTATGGCAGATTTTGTGATGCCTGTGTCGTACTCTGATTTAATAGGGGAGAAAATGAAATCTGAAGCAGAGTGAATTCAATTTCCAAATTTTACTAGGTGTACATGCAGGTTTTACACCAGGGTACTATCGTTACCCCCAGCTTCTTTTCATGACTCTCATTCTTTGTAAAAATAAGTTCTTCCTTGAACAGACCTGTGAAAATACTCTGTTGGGTCATCCACAAGAAGTCTCCAGGATAACACTTCGGAAGTCCACACAGTGGACGTATTCTATTGTGATACACACAGTGGATGACATCCCTGTCTATAATAAGCAAACTCACGTTTCAGTGGAAATCACCCCTCCAAAAGAAGGGGAAATAATTACAGAATCCTAAAGCAAATGGCACCACAGATTACTTTCGCCGTTTTGCCGACTCTTCATTAAAACGTTATATCGGCATGTGAGCAGTAACAGCCATTTAAAGATATCAAAACATGGTCATTTGGCATGGAAGATTAAATACATGTGTCCAATCTAATTTTAATAAGTGTAATTTTTGAAGCAAGTCTTGATTATTTTCCCACACCTCATCTCCAAAGGGAATATTGTGAATACAAGAAAGTTGCATAAAGAATAAGCAAAATAAATCATACTGTTAAGAAACATAATACATAAGTGTACAGACTTTCATAAGTATTTTATCTTATATTATTTTTCTCTTCATTAAAAATGTTATAGTAGGGGCTCCTGGGTGGCTTACTCAGTTAAGCATCTGACGTCGGCTCAAGTCATGATCTTGCAGTTTGTGGGTTTGAGCCCAGTGTCAGGCTCTGTGCTGACAGCTCAGAGCCTGGAACCTGCTTCCAATTCTGTCTCCCTCTGTCTCTGCCCCTTCCCCGCTCAAGGTCTGTCTGTCTCTCTCTCCCTCTCAAAGATAAATAAACATTCAAAAAATTTTTTTAAGTTATAGTAAATATATCTCGCATAAAATGTACCATTTTAAATACTTTTTAGAGTGCAGTTCTATGTCATTAAGTAGATTCAAATTATTGTGCGTTCATTATTACCACCCATCTTCAGAATTCTTCATCTTTCCCACCTGAAATTCTATACCCATTAAACATGCATTCCCTATATCTGCCCCTTCCCAGCTCCTGATACTTTGTCTCCATGAATTTAGCTGCTCTAAGTACTTCATATAAATGAAATCCCACATGTGTTCAAGTTTCATCCATGTTGTAGTTTCATCCAAGTTTTCATCCATCATCTAGAATTTTTCCTTTTTAAGACTAAATCATATTCCATTGTATGTATATACCCTGTGTGCTTATCCATTCATCTGTCAATAGAAACCTGCGTGCTTGCACCTTTTGGCTATTTTGAATAATGCTGCTGTGAGCATGAGTATACAAATATTTGTCTATTTTCATATCTTTGGGGTATATATTCAGAAGTGGGATGGCTGGATCCTATCATAATTCTATGTTTAATTTTTGAGGAGTCAGGCTTATGCTTTTATAATAATTCATACGTTCAGCAAACATTTATTAGACTCTTACTGTGTGCCAGGTAGCCATGGCAAAAGTTGGGAATGAACAGACAAGACACAAACACTGTCTTCAAGACTGACAGCCTAATGTTTGAGTGGTTTGCTGTTGTTCTTTCTTTTGATGGTGGTAATAATTTACAGTTGATGCATTAACTCTTTCCCAGGCTTCTTGAGACCAGTAATATATTTGTACAGTATATGGCAAGAGTGCCCTCATGACCCCAACCTTCACTAACTTGAGGCTTTGAGCAACTTAGACAACTAGAACCAGATGGGAATAGTACATTGTCCCATATGTCAGGTGAATCAGGACATTGCCAACCCCTCCCCCACATACATCATCTGTAACAGTAGCTTCAGGAGATAATCATTTCAGCGAAATCAGAAATTAGATTAATGGAACCTGTACAAATGAAATGTAGTAGCATTGTATGAATTCTAAGTTACTATATTTGATTATGGAAGAGCAAATTTTTCCATTCAAATGGCATTATACCAGTGGAAGTACCATATAAGAAATAATAATCGAGTTTGAATAAATTTTCTTAAATAATTTTAAAGTTTCTCCAAATGACTAAAGAAAATAAAACATGAAGCTTAGAAAGGGTAGGATAGCCTTGGAAAGTTTAATAAATCATGAAGGCAACAAAAATGAGTTCAATCGCCATAAGGATAAAGAAAAACATTGTTTTCATCTGTATGAAATCACTCTCTTATTCCATCACCTCCCTTAAAGTGCCCCGTAGATGGTTTCTTTTTTACAATCACAATGTTTATTTTATATGCTTCTACCCTACCTCTTCCAAACAAATCCAAAGGTTGCTTACAGTAAAATTGCAATGCATAAAATACCAAACCACTTACATGGAATAATAGAATGTAAAAATCAAGAAAGAGTAAGAAAATGTTTAAAAGCCATAGGCTGAGGAAATATCTAACCATTGAGCACAAATTTTCGTTCTGACCCTCCTAGTAGGCAGAGCAAAGATAGAAACTCAGGAAGTTTATATAGTTCTCTTTATCTAAAAAAAGGAAACATACCACCTTTATTTAGTTCTCTTTATCTAAAAAATGAAACATTCTCACCTGTCAAAGACATGCTTTTTGTATTTGACCGTTATATTCCAAGAATTTGCCAGGGGGATTCTTATATAATTGGATTACGTAAGCAAAACTGTCCTAGGTAATTTTAGAAGATCTCGGGAGTGGTACACATACACATTTCTATAATGGCCATTAGTCAAAGCCAGAGGCATGATGTTTATTCATAGATCCTAAGCTGACAGAAGACTATATAACTTGCCTATGTATTTAATGGTTTTGTATAGTCCTGCCACCAAGATACTATGTTAAAACACACATGTTGTATTAAACGCATTTCTTCCTCTCATGAAAGTCTGGAGGTAGCCAGTCTAGGAACACTATGATGCTTCAGAGTGTCAGGCAGTCAGGGCCCTCTTTCTGGTGCATAGTATCCCCTCCAGATCACCTCATGGTCCACGTTCCAGTCTTCCCATTATCATTCCAGCCACACAGAGGAGGAAATGGTGAAGCAGGGGATGCCCCTCTGTTTAAGGACCTCACTTGGAACTACGTCCACAGCCCCTACTTACATTTCCTTAATTAGAATTTTGTCACACGGCCACATATGTCTCTTCTCGCTGGGCATGTATGTTTATTAGCAAAGCATAAAAAAGATATTGGGAGACAGCTAATATTTCTGCCACAGGTATGCTATTTAATGTTTTGTCCCTTAAAATGTAGGCATAACTTTAAAAACCAATGTATTGAGAGAAAAAGTAGATGCCTATGAGTACAGCAAATATTCTACTTACAGGGTCATCTGAGGATGACAGAGCATTTTTATTACAGTCTGAGTGATAGGAAATCAAAGGAGACATACAGAGTGAGGTTGGAGGTGGGGAGGGCAAAGAGAAGATACGTGACCAAACACCCAAACCAAAAGCTGGGCCTGTAGGACTATTCGGAGAGGAATGTGCCTCTCTCAAACAGATCTTGCCCAAATCCTCACAGTCATATCCCTTGAGTCTTGCTGCCTCTTTATTTTACACAGCCCAGACATGTCCCTATTTATATTCCTCTGAGAGGTAAGATCAAGTGACATGCATCAAACTTATCTTGCTGGCCTTGAAACCTCAAGACGAGGACCTGTGTCCCCTCCAGCTTCTCCAAAGGGCGTTTGTGACTAGGTCCCACCCTACAATCCTAACTAAGGAATGGGGGTTCTCCCCTTTATCCTTAGAATCCTATACTGTCTCGTAACTACAGTTTCTGTTCTGGGAACCGGTGTTGGATTTTAACTCCTAGAAAATGCATGGGCAAGAAAGATAAATCTGTAGATTCTTTTACCTATTTCTCCCAGTTGCACCCACTATTTCCCCCTCAGGACACCTGCAGATTGGTAACTTTTTGTTGTTGTTGGCTTGTATTCAATTCTCTATGTCATTACCGTATGTAATGTTTTCTCTTTTTGCCATGCTTACCAAGATCCAAATTCCTTCACGAAAGTCTTTTCAAAAGAAAGAACAGCCCATCACATTTTGAAGTAGGAAAGATAAAACATCCAGTTTTACCTACAAATTCCATGCCCTTTTCAAAAAGTTAAAAAAGAAATTATACTATAAATTATTTTTAATTATAGATTCTTTTTCAGCATTCCATTATTTCATAGTTTTTCGTATTTCTTTGACTATGTTTATAATTGTGATATGAGATAATCTTCCTAACTTAACAGAGAAACCATTCATCCTGCTGGTATGAGCAAATATAACAGCATATAACAGAAATAAAACTGAAGAATACCCAATAATCTATTTTATTTTAGAGGAAGAGGACTCTGATTTTCCATGGTTTAATTGCTATTCTGAAATTCAAATTTGATTTTATCTTTAATTTCCATTTTTCCTTAGTTTTCGGAGACTCTGTTTTCTTTTGCCATTCTCCTACTTGGTTTTTTCCCTCTTTTCTTTTTTCCTGACACTGTATCTATAGAGATAGCCGAGGTCATCAATTCACATGCTTAATTTGACAAGTATTTATCTAATGCCAATTATATATGAGGCTTTGTGGGGGAGCTATCTGAGCTACATCCCAAAGGTTAACAAGGATTTGAGCAAGACAGAGATGGCAGGGAGGACCTTACAGGCAGGAGGGACTGGAAGCATAAATACACAGGAGTGGAAGGACTTGGAGTATTGGAGTAATATCAGGTATTTCAATTGAGCTGGAGCATGACTTTCTATTATCCTGGGACTACAAACAGATCAGGGAGGTCCTTGAATGCCAAGCAGAGGAATCTGGCTTTTACCTTTTAATCACTCTCTCTGTATTGTCTATAAATCTGTTAACACCCCTTCACCGTATTGTCTGGCTCTGGTATAATTATTTTATCTGTGAAGAATGATGTCATGGAAATAGTACTGAACTAAGAATCAAGGGCCTAGGATTTATATATTACACTTGGGTTTAATATGTGGATATTACAACCATAATTCAAACCTCAGCAATTAAACTGGTATCTTTGTCAAAAAGCCTCTAAGAGATAATTTATCTGTTTTCAGAATTATTTATTTATCAAGCATTGCACACAGTAGGTGTTCAATAAATATTTGTTGAAGCCAATTCAAACCTCTGCGATCCATAACATAGCCCTAGCAATGGAGAGAAAGGGGGGAAGAAGGACCGCCAGCTTGAAAGTAGTGAATAATTCTTTCTTCCTGATGCAGTTCAGTGCTCTGCTATGAGTTTGTTTGTTTATGTTTGTTTGTTTATTTCAGAGCAGAGGGAGGGAGTCCTAGAATTAGAATCTAGATTATGATAATAATTTTTCCCAGAATTTTCTCAGAATTTTCAAATACATAGAAAAGTTGAAAGACATGTACAGGGGATACTCATATACCCACCAACTAGCATGGTAATGTTTCACTGATCTCTTACCTTGTACTGAGCTATACTCTACAAACCCTTTGCCCCACTGCCCACAATTGCTCTGTGGTGCTGACCATTATTCTCATCATATAACAGTTAAAAACAAACAAAAAAGCTAGGCTCAGTGACTTTCAGAAATTCATTTCCCTAAAGCTCTCCTGGTAGTAAAGGGAATAGCTAGAATCTGAACACTCCGGTTTCAAAATCTGGGTTCTGTCCACTGCACGAAGAGCCTCTAGAATTCCTCTCTGCTGCTGGCCAGGGTCACAGATGCTAATTGAATACCTACGTGAGAAGCCCTGAATTAAGCACTGGAGGAAATGAGAAGAAATGTAAGCTGAGGCTCTTAGTATTTTAGGCAACTCAAGATGAATCAAATCAAATTTTAAAATTTGTTGAGTTCCTGACACTTTGTAGGGAGAAATCAATGAGGATGTGATCTGAGACTGTGGGACAAAGAAGTAAAAAACATATTTCTTCTTTAAGCAGCCTGAAATAGTGGGTCAGGGTGAGTAAAAGCCTTGGCCTTACATGTTCCTCTTTCTCTCTGCTTACTCTGTCCTCCTCACCTGCAAAACTTTTCCCATTTTCTTATCATCTCTTGAAAGTCTCTTTTTATCTTAACACAAAAGACAACAGATGTTGACGAGAATGTGGAGAAAGGGGAATGCTCTTACGCTGTTGGTGGGAATGCAAACTGGTGCAGACACTCTGAAAAACAGTATGAAGTTTCCTCAAAGGGTTAAAAATAGAACTACCCTACAACCCAGCAATTGCATTAGTAGGTATTTACCCAAATGATACAAAAATACTGGTTTGAAGGGGCACGTGAACCCCGATGTTTATAGCAGCATTATCAACAATAGCCAAATAATGGAAAGAGCCCAAATGTCCATCAGTTGATGAATAGGTAAAGATGTGGTATATATACACAATGGAATATTACTCATCTATCAAAAAGAATGACATCTTGCCATTTGCAACAATGTGGATGGAGCTAGAGTGTATTATGCTAAGCGAAATAAGTCAGTAAGAAAAAGACAAGTATCGTATGATTTCACTCATGTGTGGGATTTAAAAAACAAAACAGATGGACATAGGGAAAGGGGGAAAAAGAAAGGGAAGCAAACCATAAGAGACTCTTAACTGTAAAGAAAAAACTGAGGGTTGCTGGAGGGGAGGTGGGTGGGGAATGGGTAAATGGGTAATGGGTGATGGGTATTAAGGAGGGCACTTGTGTTGAGCACTGGGTGTTGTATGTAAGTGATGAATCACTGAATTCTACTTCTGAAACCAGTATCACACTATACGTCAATCAACTAGAATTTAAATAAAATTTTCTTAGAAGAAAAATACCAACAAAAGCAAAAAAGTCTCTTTATATCTCAAGGTGTTTTTCAATTTCTGTTTCTTCCATTTCAGCCCCCCTTACTGAGTCCTCAAACTAGCAATGATCTCTCCCTTCTCTGAACTATAGCCCTCTGCTCTACAAAGAGGCAGGGTAGATTAGTGGTTAAGAACACAGATTCCCCCTGAGATCCTGACCCTTCCCCTCTGTGGGTACGTATTCTTGGAAAGTTAATGAATTCTCCATGCCTCAGTTTTCTCTTCTGGTAAAGGGGATATTATCAGCCAAGGATTCTGTTTCAGAGACTAGAATTTCCTCTTGCTAATTAAAGCAGGAAGTGCTACATTATAAAGGAATTCATTAACTCACAAAAAGTTGGAATTGCCAACAAAAAAAGACTAGTTTGAGTTTTCTGAAGATTCCCATGCTACTCTATTCCATACACCAGCTGGATGGAAATGTAAGGGCTGTATGTAAAAAGTCTTCCCACCTTCTCTGATCCAGCTGATAAACTGCATTCCCCAAGATTGCCTCTTATCACCCACAAAGGCAATGACTGGTTGTCATGGTTGCACACAAACTGCCTTACTCTTTAGCCATTTTGACAAGCAGAGAGAACAAAGTGTGGTCTCTGCCTCACTTCTTTTAAATCTTGTGGGACTGCTCCTGAGTAGCCAAATCTAAATTACCTCTGGTACCCTAGCTGCAAGGGAGTCTGGGAAATGTAGTTGCTAGGTTTCTGGCTTCTGCATGTCAGGAAGGCACTAGCTGGGACCAATGTTGAGTACTAATCGACCATAAGTCATATCCATTTGAGAACAATAAATGTACCTCTCCCATAGTGTTATTGTGAGGATTATATGAAATAATAAAGTAGTTAGTACCTGGCACACGGGAGAGCCTCAATAAATGCAACTATTTTCATGAGTTAGCATCTCAAGGGGTTGCCAGGTGAAAGACCTCAGATAGAGCCCCGAATTGCTACCTGATAATAAGTAATGTGGATGAATGTGTTTAACAGAGAAGAGCACAAGTGTTGCTACCTATAAAGTGAGGATAATAATCACTCTCTACCTTACAGAGTTTCTGCTCACATCACATGAGGTCATGTGTGAAAGATGATTTGAAAACGGTAACAAACGTTCCAGTTGCTTTGGTGTTGAAAGGATGTCAGGTGAAATGGAGAGCTACAAACTCCTGGTCAGATTGCAGCTGTGCCCCTGAGAGTAGCAGTCAGCTTCCTGTAGTTTCATCTTCTTCATCCCCACGCTATGTTTTCCTCTTTTTAATTTTCAGAATTAGCCAGGGAAACTAAACCACTTTCATACATGCCTGTGAGGCTAGAAAGTCTCAGACGCTGCCGTTACCACCTCCTGCAAGAGGGGAGATGGGGTTCTACCGAGCTCACCAAGGTCCCCCACCCCTGAGTTCTTTCCAGAAGACCCTTTGCCCTCTCCACTCCACGAACTGCAACTGGAGGGCCAAGTGAGGAGGCCCAACCTCAGGAAGAGACAGGTGGCTCTGGCACGGACGCTGTAATGCATTCTCCCCAGGGAGAGAAATTCGGAGAGTTTAGCTCACTCTTTCCTGCCATAAAGCACACTGAATGTTAACAGCTTGCTCCTGTCCAAGCTGGTGTTTTTTAAATTAAGTATTGTTAAATCCATACCATTTGGAATGATGCTTCAGACAGCCCTGACACTCTCTCTCTTGCTTCTGCTTTCATTTCACCTAATATATTGTACAGGGAGCCAGCCACCAGTATTATGGCAGCTGTGGCCCCTGCTGCTGCTCAGACACTGGTGAGACAGCTTTAATGTAGATACCTGAAGAGGGAAAAGGAGCTCGGCCAACGCCCTGCTCCCATGCCATAAGGGGCCTTCCCCAGGCCGCCATTAGTAAGCATCTAGATTACCTAGGGTTTTATGTTATTTTTCCTTGGTACTGGAAAAAGTTTTAGAAGTGACAAAGGTGGGAGACAGAGACACCGTAGATTTCGATGAGATACTTTCCATTGTCAGGTAACATATATCTATAGGAAAACCTGGGTAGCCTGCCCTCTACTCCTTTACCTTCACTATAAACATTACCCTCCAGCCAGTATGACACCACTGTCAGCATCTGAAAATGTCTATGTGGTTGTGTAGGTGTGTGTAGACACATACACACATATATAGACATACATGTGTGTATACATAGGTGCACATACATGTGCAGATATGTATAGATGAGAGAAGAGTGATTTCGGGTCAGAAAATCCTAGTCAAAGGCCAGTGCTAGCCAGTGGGTCCTGGGGCAAGTCATTTAATTCCTCTGAGCCTGATTTTCCACATATATAAAATGGAGTGAGTACTTAACCAACGTCGAGGAGTAGTCATAAAAATGCGATTGCGAGTGTAAAACCATTTGCAGCCTTTAAAAATAATGACATACAATCTGGTAATTATCAAAATTGCCTCATCCCCAAAACTTACTCTAGTCACCCTCACGCAACTTGATTTTGTTCTCCTTTTTCTAACATTGCAGTAAGCTTGGAGCTTGCTGTGCACTGTGTAATGTTTGACAACACAATCGCTTTTCCTAGTTTCTCTGGGCATCCCCAACAGGAAAGGAAATGCTATGAGCACTGGGACGAGAAGCGTGAGATATTGTGGTGCTTGTCCTCCAGACATTCAATGGGTAATTGAGGGTTTGACTTAAGAATATTGTGACGTCCAGCAACTTTATTGAGGCGAAGGGGACCATCGTGTTATATGTCAACGTGCCCATCAGAACTTCAAGGCAGAAATCGCTGACTCAAAATATCTAGATAATATTTATTTCCAAAGTAGGAAGGAATCTAGAAGAGCATACTAGTAGCTCTTCTTCTGCAAATGGTGTCATATCATGACCACTGTTGCTTCTCTTCCTTTTCCTACCACCTGTTCATGCCTTTGGATCTGCCTATTAAGTGATGGTTATGCGTGAAGAGGGAAGGAGGAAGTGGTGTTCAATAAAATATTCCATTTTGTAGAACCAGTTGGAACTCTTTAGCTAACTAATAGGTTAAAAATCCCTGCCTCAGAAAGCTCCAACTTGTAAGAGAGAGATAGCTTTTTTTTTTTAATTTTTTTAACGTTTATTTATTTTTGAGACAGAGAGATAGAGCACGAACGGGTTGGGTCAGAGAGAGAGGGAGACACAGAATCTGAAACAGGCTCCAGGCTCTGAGCTGTCAGCACAGAGCCCAACGCGGGGCTCGAACTCACTGGCCGCGAGATCATGACCTGAGCTGAAGTCGGACACTTAGCCGACTGAGCCACCCAGGCGCCCCGAGAGAGGTAGCTTTAGGAATGAAAGTTTATTTCAATCAGTTCATTTCTTTAATATAATGATTTCAGATAACACCAGTCAAGGCTTGTTTTAAAATGTTTATTTTTTTTTATTTTGAAAAAAAGAGAGCGAGAGAGGCAAGGAAGAATAGAGAGACAGAATCCAAGCAGGCTCCACGCTGTCAGTGCAGAGCCTGATGCGGGGCTCAGACTCACAACCCATGAGATCGTGACCTGAGCCGCAATCAAGAGTCAGATGCTTAACTGACTGAGCCACTCAGATGGCCCATCAGTCAAGCATTTTTACATCTACTCATGGGTACTCTTCAGCTTATGAACATTATTAGCTGGTTTTTTTATAGATTTGTAAAACTGATCTCTCTGAAAGGGAACAACATACTTCAAAACAGGACCTCTTTGCTATGGATTTGTCCTATCCATTTTTCTAAAGGGACAAGGTGGATCCTTATATGCCCTGACTCTCCTAACAGGTTGAAAATGGGCATTTCAAAGCTCTTCTGTCTTTAATTGGCATGCCATATGAAGTAAGTAACTTGATGTTAAACAAGCTAGCTGCGTTTCTTTACCTTGCTGAAAAGCAGTGCTGCAGGTATGTATGTAGACGGACCTGCCTGTACTCACACGCCCATTATGCGTAGAGCAGGTTTTCCATATTTTTGCATTTCATAACTTGTGGGTGTTTTTTATTAACGGGAGGAAAGGACTTTAATTCTCATCGTCTTCTCTCTCCACCATATACATTTCTGGGCTCTCAAGAAATCTACAAAGGAAAAACTTCCTGGTGACACACCTATGGAAATGGAAGGCCAAGTTCGCTGTTTCATTCTTTCAAACACTCCATGATTTTCTTAGCAGATAAGGAGAAAGACGTCCTTGTTTGACACTTGACACTTTTCTAAAACTGTAATAAAATCCTCCTCTGGTAGAGTCAAATCTTGATTGCTGGTGGATTAACCAGACTTAGAAGCTTCCTGACCTTCTCTTTGCTGTCGCTGGCCTTGCAGTCATTTCACTGCTCATTAGCACTTCCTCCAGAGCGTCTCCCATCCAAGCCTCTTGCAACAGTAGAAGGCAAGAGGAGGTAAAACTCACTTCAGCCTTTTCTGCTGTGTTATAGCAGCTCTGATAAAGGACATGGATAAGGACGAGGCTGAAACTGTTGGTTAAAAGGTTTGAGGATTAACTGAAGATTTAATTCATCCTTTCTTTCCCTCTCCCTGCCACAGTAGATAGTTGTGAGCTGGCACTGTGTCAAAACCAGGCTGCTCCTCAACCCCAAATTTCAGCCCCTTTCATCCCAGTCTTTGTTAAAGGGCTTTTTTTTTTTTAAACCAGGGGCTCTAAATTTCTAATTGTGCCTTTAGTGTAGTAAACCTTAGACATTTTAAATTGTCACTTTACAAAGAAGCGACTTGCTTTTTCTTTCCCCACCCCCGGCTCAAGTCATTAATGCCTAAAAGTAACTCATGTCACTATTTAGGTTTGGTGAGGAACTTCCAAAAACTTATATAGCCTCTTTTCCGAGTCAAGGGAGAAAATAAAGAGGAGCTTCACGGAAGAGGAATAAAGCAGTTGTGCAGAACACGTTTAAAAGGCACGTTAAGTCAGTTTTTGTCTATGGCTCTTTCCCTTTATGGCATATGTTATATATTGACAGGGATTAAGTTTCTCTCCTGAATGCAACAATACAGAGTCACAGGGAGCTACTGTACTTCCCAAAGCCACAGGCACCAGCACAAGCAAACGGCAAATAGAAAGGTATCTCACAAAGAACCAACCAGGTTAGTTAAAAGTAGAGGGCTTTGCTTCATCTTTTGCAATTCTGCACCTTTTGCATTTCTCTTCCCCTCTGCCGCGCGCGCTCTGCTCTCCTTTCTTTTTCATCCTGTTTCCCCTTTTTTTGCTCGCACTGTTACACTTTCTCTGTCCGCCACCCCCCGCCCCCCCCCCCCGGCTTTGTTATTCAGCACGTCTGATTAGCAGGAGCCTGATTGGCTGGCTGCCTGCTCGGAGAGAGATTCCATTCAGCTTACCCCCCACCCATCCACCCACCCACCCACCCTCGGTCAGGAAATGTGAGCAGGGCTGATGGAAGCTGATAGGCAGGGCTGGAGTGTTAGCACCAGTACTGGATGTGACAGCAAGCAGAGGAGCACTTAGCAGCTTATTCAGTGTCCGATTCGGATTCCGGCAAGGATCCAAGCATGGAATGCTGCCGTCGGGCAACTCCTGGCACACCGCTCCTCTTTCTGGCTTTCCTGCTCCTGGTAAATGCCTTTTCGTTTCAATACGTTGCTATTGCCACTTAGCCTGGTTGCTGTTGGGGGTAATGTGTATGTGTGTGTGTGTGTGTGTGTGTGTGTGTGTGTCTTTATCTTCAAACACCAGGTAAAATAATTTACATGATTTTAAGAAAAGGAAAAACTTCTTGCAGAACTTTAACCCCCAACTTCCCAAGCTAAGTAAGGTCCGCAAGACTCTGTGGGATAGTGAGAGAGATACATAATAATATTGAGACTCAAACTTTGGGATATACTGCCTAGCGTTCTGAGCTGGGGACTGTATAAATGGCGGTGTGTATGCTTGGAATTTGAATAAGGGACGTCCTGAAATCAAACTCACTCACTGTGGTGTTCCTGGAATTTTTGAAGGATGGGCTGTAAGGGGCTTTCCCCCACTGCCTTTTACGAATCCTTCTCTGGCTGTGCACATGTGCTAGGGAACCAGGTAAAGGACGGAATGAGAGCCCGCTTGCAGCCAGCCCAGATTATAGCTCATAATTACTGTAAGTCCTCTATGGATACAAGTTAATGCTAGTATTTATGAATTGAGGATTATGGTCTTTGATCTCAGATCAGCTTTTAAAGAAGAAGAAAATGCTGACTTTTTGTGTGTGTCTGCTTTCCATAATCACAGTGATAAGATGCTCTGCTCTTGAACATCAGCACACATTGCATTTTTGACTCGAAGTAAATGTTCCGTTGTGACTCATACTTGGTTTTATGGGCAGAAAATGAACATTTACTGTCCAAAAAAAATCTACACTCAAAATATTAATAGCAATGCACATTTTTTTAAACCAGAGTGTTCTGGGCAGGCAGCTTCATAAACCTCATCTGAAGGTTTGATTCCAAAATTTGCACACACTGATTCCAAACAAACGTGATTGTAGCTCTCCTTGTCACATTTATAGCATGCCAGCGCTTCCTCAATAAGGCAAAAAGGGAACAAGGTAAAAATGTAACGAATATATAGGTTTCATTGATTCGTTGATGCTAAAGGAATGTTTCGTTCTGATTAGACTCTGACAAATTTCATCTGAGCTATAATTTTGAGCAGAGGAAGCAAGCCATTTGGTATACATTGAAAAACTCCAAAAAGGTTCATCAGATAGAGTAATCAGACAGTGTTTAAATATTTTATACATTCCCACCTCTCATTTGCATCATTGTAGCCAAGAAATCATACTGCTGCACTGCAAATGCTATAAATATAGAAATGTATTTTCAGGTTTTCAGACATTTAAAGGCCAACTGAATTTTAAGCATGAATAGACTATAACTTTAAGCTGTTGTGAGGAATATAAAAAGCAGAATGTTTAGGTGTGCTTTATGACTAGTGGAGCAAGCAATTTATGAAAGGTGTCTCATTTTTTCCATATGGGACGTGTTACTTATATACACACCATTAGTTTGCCTCATCTTTCCTTCTTTGTGATTTTCAACAAGCGTGTGTTATTTCCCTAATTTAATTAAATCACAAGTTCAATTACCAGTCCACATTACTTTTTTGCTATCTTCATATGAAAATATGATTTCATTATATTTTGGAAAAACTGTCCTATTCAGGAGTAGACTGCTTAGCTACCCATTTGGTAAATTGCATTATTCCCCCTTTGACATCTTGAATATTCATATATGTACTTGAGCATATAATTAGACTTATGTGGAAAAAAGAAGTGTTTCTTTATATCAGATTTCAAACATAAAACATATTTTGTTTAAATTACAGTAATTGTATTGTGAGGATAAAATGAAATCAAACTCAGGTTTGTTTCAGGTCTGTATTTAAATGAATTGGGATTCTGAGAGTCACAAGAAAGAACTGACTTGTGAACAACAAGATATATCCCTGGGCAGAGTAATAACAGTATTATTAATACCTGCCACGTATTGTGTGCCTGAATGTGCCAAATATTAGGCCAGTTGTTTGAAACGTGTTACAAGGAATCTGCACAATCAGCTTGCAAATAGGAATTTTTAAATTTTTTTTAATGTTTATTTATTTTTGAGACAGAGACAGAGCATGAACGGGGGAGGGTCAAAGAGAGGGAGACACAGAATCCGAAGCGGGCTCCAGCCTCTGAGCTGTCAGCACAGAGCCCAACACGGGGCTCAAACTCACGGACTGTGAGATCATGACCTGAGCCGAAGTCGGATGCTCAACCTACTGAGCCACCCAGGTGCCCCGCAAATAGGCATTTTTAAACCTATTTTACAGATAGGGAAACAAGCTTATATTTGAATACGAAAGTCAAATAATGGAGAGAAAATCACTTGTTTGCTTTATACTATGGTTGGAAAATGTTTAGCAATGATGGAAGCAATGGTGTAAGTTGGTCTGTAGTCATTGTTGGATATTTAGGGGTTTTGTCTCATCTTGACCATTGAAGTTATGTACAGGATTATGGGCACTTGTTACACTTGCTTGTTAACTGCCCCCATCAGCTTTGTGACCAAAATTACATTACTGACCTATGAGCCCATGAGCCTCATCAGCAGTTGGCTTAGAACTAGAAGTGTGACAGTTTCAGCTCAGCCTTCAGTCTGAATGGAGAAATGGAACAAAGTAGCTTGTTTTCCCCATAATTATTTTATACATTATAAGAGTCTATCTACTCTTAGAATTAATTTAGGTGATTTTTGAAGATCCCTTTAACTTGATCCGAAAATATCCCATTTGTTTAGTGGTGAGTCGGATTTCTACTTCAAAACAGTGTTCGTTATCACTGACAGCTGAATCCCCTGTATTGGTTCTTGAGGATGTGAGCATATCAAATATTGACCTTCAGTTTTGTCAAAATCCTTTCCCCTTGGAGGACGCTTTCTGGGAAAATGAGGTCCCTGTGTCTCTGTATCATATGTTCATGCAAAGCTCATACATCATGGATATCTATTTTACTCTGGGCACAATAGGACAGTACTTCTGATTAAGAGATTTCATCCTGATATTCAGGTCATATTTAGTCACATCACCCAGCTTCCCCAGTCTTCCCACTCTGTTCCCCTTTTTCATTCCCCCTCCTTTGTCCCAACTGTGTAGCTCAAAAGGAATGTGGCAAAAACCATGACCGGCCATTGACATATGTGTCCATCCAAACTTGAAGTCAAATCACTTCTTGTCAGAAAGGCATTTAATCAAATTTGCATTTGCTTTTTGTTTCTTTTGAGTGGTTTTAAGCTCTTTCGCCTGCTATTGTGGGAGTTGTGAGAGTAACACTCAGAATTATAATAAAGTACATGTGTTTTTCTGTTGAATTTCTTTTTCTTCTCTGCACTAATTTATACATGGAAACTAGTCAAACACAATAGCCCATTCCCTTCAGTCACTCTGGCACTGTCCTCCACTATTATCTAAGTGGATCTATCTTGGATGGCGAGAAGCACCATTAGCTTGTGGAATGAATGTTAAATCCCTTATTTACAGCAGATTGTGGGCTGCTCCAATAAGTGGTGAGTGTGTGAGTGTGTGTCTGGGTGTGTGTGTGCATGCACACATGCATGCCTGCGTGTGTGCACATACACAAGTACCTTTCTATCACTGTTCCCTCTACATCTATTTCTTATTCTCATGCCTACATTCTCTTTAAATCAAGCCTCAGGACTTTTCACCTAAATCTACAGAACATAATGAGGCATTTATTTATATGCTATTTTCTAACTGTTTTTGTGAAGTTTCTTGTCTAGACATGGTCAGCTACAATTTTGTTTCCTCAGACTCCTGGTTTTAGTGTTTAGGTCTGTTCAGGACCACTTTCTGCCCCCACTTTTCCTTGAAAGACCACATGGATATTAAAGACTTGAGAAAAAGAGAGAAAATGGATAAGTGAACATATTTGTGCCTTTATATGAGTGCTAATACATATTGATTCTGCTTTATCAGTGTGTACGAATAAGGTGGAAAGCCATCCCCTAGCACACCGTGGGGTAGGCTAGTACTCAGATGCTGCACGAAGCTCAAATAGTAACAAAGTTAAGGTCAGGGTTTGTGTAATTTTAATCAGTAAAGTGTGGTTAACCACTGTACCTGTTACTCATTAAAAACAAAACTAGTTAATGTTGTTGCGTTTTGCACAGGAATTGTTTGGATAAGACACGTCTGGTAATTTGGTTCTGCTCCTTCTTATGGTTTAATCAAAATACAATTTTAAACTCTTCCAGAAAAAAATATAGTGTCCTCTGAATGTCTGCATTTCCTGTAGCACCTGGTAGAATGCCTTTTATATACAGGCATCGTAGCTGTTTGTGAACTAATTTAAGGGAGGAAAGGACTTACAGAGGCTATCACCTGGTTTGCTAATTCTCCACATTCTTGGTGTTTCCTAACTTTATGTACAGAGTCCAGTTTCTCTGGTCAAGTGACAGCTCTGCTTTTAATTTGTCTGTTTCAGGTTCCAGGCCTTAATCATTTAAGTTTCTCACATAGAATTGTTTGTTTCATTCTACTCTTCCCTCATTCTTCATATTCTACTGTTTCTTGTGGTCTCATGAGTACAGTGACCCAGAAGTGACCTCTCGTAGCATGAGGGCCTTCATCTTTTCTTGAGTGAGAGCATTCCTTGAATCATCATGAATAACCTACTAGTTAAGTGTGTTGAGATAATCACAGGAAAATGTGTCTAAATCAAGTTTTACAGTCTAGCTGCTTTTACTAATTTTCTTCTTCTAGAGAGCTGGCTTCCAACTTTGTGTTTTCACCAGAATAAGACAAGTTCGTGTCATTTTCTGTCTACATCATAAAAACTATACCATGTGGTTGAATTTTGGCTTGATTGGCAGTACTGGCTCATGAGCGGCTTAGGACTGGCATACCAGAGGTGATGTAAGCCCTAAAGGATCCTAATTGAAATAGGCCAGCACAGCTGTGTGGGGAGCCTGCCTGCTAACTGGGGTAAGCTGTTGCTATCAACCCCTTCTTTCCATGAGCTCAAAAGTAAATGACTAAATCTCCCCAATTCCCGAACGTCAAGATTAAAACCTACATTGAATAAAGCTTAACTGTTCCGGCTTCTCCTCCTGGGGATTTTGCCAATGAGAGCACCCAGCATGGAGAGCAGTTAGGAGTTTTCTGACCACGTCAAGAAGATGTCCCAATGGTAGTAGTCTGGCTCCACCAGTGACCTCTGGCTTGTTATTTGTGGATTTCCAGAGGCTTGGTGTTTATAAAGAAGTCTGGATATTTCCCTGTATTTTTTAATGGTCTCTGTTTCAGTCATAGATATATATCGTATCTCATTAACTACTGAAACTCTCTGCAGAAGAAATACCATAATTTCTGTTTGGCTACCCATACCACAAATTCTACCAATGTAGAATTAGTTTTTAGTAATTGTTTGTCAGAGACATGTGTAAGTAACTGTAATCTCTACAGTACTTTAAGATGTCCTTTCTTCTAGTTCTTGGGCTTCTTTGCATTGATCTCTGTCACTGTACTTCTCATACTGTGCTTACATTTCTGTCCACTCCGTGACATTGTGGGTGACAGCAGGAGTGACTTGTCCCTCCTACCTCTGTCAGATGCCTGGGAATTAGATCTCAGTGAATGTTGTTGAATGAATGAGTAAATGGATGGATAAGGATGACTTGGCAAAAAAAAGTTGGAAAGGTGGTAAAGCACAAATAGGACAGGAAAATGTGAACATCCATTTCACCTTTGAAGCATTTCACTAATTCTGGTTTTAGTAAGACCAAGTGAGCAAGCTAATAAATTTTAAAGAGAAGATAAATATTTTGTTTTTCTCTCTCTTTCTTAAACATATACGTCTATACAATGAATAACAATTGAAGAACAATCCCTTTCGCTGTTGATAATTAGAATGCATTTTGCATATTTCATATCTTGCTTAACCCACTTGGTTCTCAAGTATTTTCCTTTTATGAAATTTGCTCTCAGGAGGAAAATGATACTTATATTTGCCGCAGTCTTATAAAAATAGAGGGTAGCTATAAACTCTCATTTTAGCAGAGATGATGCTATGGGTTCACCATAGCTCGCTTCTTTTTCTGGCAGGACGTAAAGATAAACTGTATTTCCCAGCCTTTTCTGTGATTGGATGGTCACAATCACTCACTGATTGTGAGTCAATGGAATAGAGTTAGAAGTTATAGATGGCACTTCTAGCCCTCACATCTGCCACGTAATCATGCAAACACTCAGCACTCTCTCTTTACCTGCCTCCTGGACACAGAGCCTCCAGCAGGGAACTTCAAGACCTTAGGGAATGAGAAAGCCACCAAGTGCAAGGCCTGGGTCCCTGAATGACTTTGTGGGGCAGAACCCCACGCCACCACTCTCACAGAATTCCTTTTCTGAAATCCATTCACCCACTACCAAGAAATAAACCTTTTTTTTTTTTTAATGTTTTATCTGTTTTTGAGACAGCACAAGCAGGGGAAGGGCAGAGAGAGTGGGACAGAGGATCTGAAATGGGCTCTGCACTGATAGCAGCGATCCCGACGCGGGGCCCAAACTCACAGACCGCAAGATCATGACCTGAGCCGAAGTCGGGCGCTCAGCCGACTGAGCCACCCAGGTGCCCCCAACCTTTTTTTGTGTTAAAACACTGAGATTGGAGGAAAGGTGTTGTTTATTATACTGAACACCTTTTTAAAATGAACTGTGCTTCAAATTTAGATGCCTTGCATGCTAGCACTCACTTATAAGTCAGTGTTAATTCTACTTTCCATTTATTATGTGGAAAATTTGAAACAAGAAGATTGCATGTCATCCTAATGATGGTTTAATCTTTGTGATGTGCAACTTACTGCATGCCCCCAAGTACTTAACATGCTCTACATTTGTAACAACCTGCACACCACAAAGACTGAAGGAAAAGTAGGAAAATGGGCCCATGCTCATTTTTCAAACATAGAATCCAGGAATGAACGGCACGGTAAGTGAGAAAAGGAACCAAGAGAGGCAGGGCTGTGGTAAACAGTTGGAAACTCCTAGAGTAGAGCAGACCAGCCAACCCAGCCAAGGACATAGAACCATGCAGACCCAAAGGAAAGGCAAAGAAAACAGAAAGAGATACGGAGAAGCAGAAACTAAGGCACAACACCAATGCTGCTCTCAGGACAGAATGTCGGTAGACAAAGGAGTAAACAAGTGACAGAAAGGGGAACAGACTCATAAATGCAAAAATCCCAAATGTTTCACACAGCAGCATCCAAAGTGAAACACGCCTCTTGAGCATACCTAGTCTCAAGCATCTTTGATATGTGTTTCTTGTACATGTCTCAGATGTCATGGAACAACACTGGTTTTAGAGTGTAACCATCTGGTCTGTAGCACTGATTCTACTTCTGTGATCTTGGTCTAGTCACAGAACTTACTTCAGCACTGTCTCCTCATCTATGTGCTATTATTGCCCATCCCACCTAACTCTCCAGAATGTCATTAGAGGCAAATATGGCATCAGACGTTGAGCTGTTTTGTAAATTCCACAGTACCATGAAACATCAAGTGATTATACTTTCATTGATAGCATTTGTCTGTCACCAACTGTGTGGCCAACACAGAGCCAGGCTCCGTGGAAGATAAAGACACTGTCCTTACAATGAGTTTGGTAGTTCATTGGACATTTTGTTGTAGAGTTATTTTTAAAAGTTTTCAAAACACTCTCCTGTAGGGAATAGTTCTGTGATGGGTATCACTGTTTTCAATTGCCCGCCCCCCCGCCCCCAAAGCTGGCTCATCTTAAAAGGGACTCTTCTGTACCTGCATAGACACTATCTGTTTAATCCTATCCATGTGTAAATGTAAATCATGGCTTCCCACAGATTATTCATATGTATTATCTTTCTGGATATTATCAGACAGTATTTGACTTCAACCATTGAAACTTGTTTCCAATTTCCATAGTTGAGAATATCAATTTGTGTAACAGAACACACTAGAACAATTTTTTAGTTAAGATAAATTCTTTAGGAAAAAAAAAAAACTGTCCTCAAAACAAATTCTTATCATTGTGAGAATTACCATTAACTAGGGGTTACCAGTGTCTAGGGCATTTTCATCTGCCCCACAATTGGGGTATCATGCTGGTAGACTGCAGTCTGATGTAGTTTCTTCTACATTGTGCTTACTTTATAATAACCAAAAAATCCATGGAAAACACAAGCATATTCCATTTGGAATCATATTTCTAAAGTGCTATTGCTTTAGTAGGTTGCATCTCCCTCCTTCACTAGACTTTTCTCTACAATTCCACTAAAATAAATTAATTACAATAAAACCAAAAAGGCCTTGTGCGTGGAAAGGGGGATAGTTGAAATAAAGGGACTAACAGAAAAATCACATGTGTGAGCATACACCATTTATAATATAGGAGATTTATTCCACTTCTGAGGCAAGAAATTGCAAGACTCTAATAGTTTCACCACCTGTGAATTATTTGGGTGCACCTCATAAGCGGGTTCTTTCTTCTATTTGTTTAAAGAAATAAGTGGTATGTTCGCCAATTCTACACTACATTAATTTTCACAGAGTTTCCATTTTCATCTTCATTGCTTTTTCAGATTTTTTTCCAAAGCTTCTGCCATTCTCCAACTAAAGCTTTGGGTATTTTCCCCTTCGATTTTTGTCCGGGGACTTTCTCTAAGTCAGTTCAGTCTGTTGGCATAAATGTTGGGACAAAGGAGGGAAGGACTGTGATAACCTAAGACATCCTGACATAAATTCCAAGAGCACTAAAGAAATGAGACAGGAAATTATGAGCAACCTATAATAAATTCAAACTGTCCAATAAAATAAATATACCTCACTGGGTTCCCATCGTAAGGTAGGGTAGGGTGTCCAATTTCTCAGCTTACTTTGCCGGCTGCTCAGGCACCATTTGAAGTCTGCCAGAGTATTGTTCAAGTATTGTACTTCATCAGGAGACCCAGAAATGAAAAAGCACAATGGAAACAATAAGAATTCCTACTGTTCAGGTGCTGAAGTGAGATTTAAGGGAGAGTCGTTTTTTTTTTTTTTTAATGGTCTGTTTTTTCATTAAAGTTGCTATAACCATTTGGCACTGAGACAGAATATCATTTCCCTGATGTGCCACACACTTTTATTTTTACCTTTGGGCTTGTATCCAGCCTGAGATAACAAACATGCTTTGAAATTACTGTTAAGAGTGAGTTAAACTGATATTTAGATTCCCAGGACATAGATTATTAGCACTTGAGAACTAAAAGAATCTTTAAGATGGCATCTAATGTGACCTTAATTGATTGGGATCTCTTTGAAGGCAGAAGTTTGGTTTTACTTTGTCTTGGATATATTTGTATCCCAGGCACCAGATAAAGAGTTTGATATCTATAAAATGTTCGGTGTAAGTTTGTTGTTTGAATAAATGAATTAATCACCTGTCCCAACCCTTTCATTTTGCAGATAGTTGAATGTAAAATATAAATGTTTGCAGAGAGATTTGAGACATATTTTCCGGGAAAACCTAGTAGGTGGAATCCAGATCCTGGAATCTGGATCTCTTTCCTTTGAGTCCGTACTCCTTTGAGAAGAGTTCGTTCTCTTTCTATTATAGCTTCTGGGACCTTTAAATAAGAGCCAGCCAAGCTGGCCTTGGTTGAGAAGGGTTGAAATGTTGAGATGTCATATGCAGAAGAAACCTAGGAATCAACAAAACTGCTGGAAAATCATCTTGAATAAAAACTTAAGGATCATTGTTGGTTTATAAACATCAGGGTAACCTGGAAAGAAGGGTAGGGAGGGAGGCTTGAAGCCAATAAAACTTGTCTCCCTCCCTAGATCTGCATCATTTCTCTTGCTTTCCATATCAATGAAACATGTGAAAACTTTGGTGATGTATATGTGAAAATAACTTTATGTGGGACCTTGCACATAGCAAGTGGCCAAGAAATGTTAGTTCCATCCCTTCCCTTGGTGCAAACTAGCATATTCATTGAAAGGCTGCTGAATGACAGACACTGTGCTAAGTCCTGGGTATACTGTGTTGAACAAAACAGACATGGTTCTAAAGATGGGTCTTTCTACATATAATGTGAGAAAGGATTGAGATGGGGAGCAGGGAGGGCAGGAAATAATTGGCCAGTACTTTCCATTGGTTTTATGTTGCTGTCATGATATTATTTTCTTTAAACTGTGTATTTAACTCTTGCTGATGTAAGGGGGTCTCTGCCTAAAGAAATAGACACATTAATTCATTATTTATTGTGATTCAAGAAAGAATGTGTAGAAAAACTCCAAAACTCTACAGATTTATACTTAAGGTCACCTCCTTGAGTTATGCTTTTTTTATTTTCTGGAATTCTCTTTTTTAGTAATACTGAAACCTAAGCTTAATGAATGTATTACTTTGTCTCTGTGTTTATTGATACATAAACACCTGTCTTCTCCATGTTAGAAGTGTGCTTAAAGTAGGCCCTCATTCAAGTGAATAAAAAGCCAATCAGTGGCATATAGAGCACTAATGATGGTAGATTTTTCCTCAAAAGGGTTAGCTTGCTCTGCAGACACTGTTTGTATGCAGGAACTTTATAAATCTTTAGGCATCACTCTGGCATGTTCTCAGTTCTCTCCTGGGAGGGATTCTGATTTTCCAGTACCTCTGTCATGTCCCTGTAGACTCCAGGATCTCGGTTTTAAGAAACCCATCCCGTGGTTCGTGTCTGTTTTTGAGTTCTACATAACTGAAAACAATAATTCCCCAGACTTTTGGATTTCTCAAAAGTAAATAAAGATGTGTTTGCACATCTTTGCAGGTAGGTAGGAAGTCTGGAAAGCAAATACAACATTTCTAATTTTTTTTCATTTTGTTTAGTAAGGACATTAAAAAATAAACCTCTATCACCTTAATTTCATAGACGAATAGTGTTAGCTTCAGTGTGAGAAGCACTTTGCACATATCTAGCTATCTAACATCCATACCAATTATGGACTGGTTACAATTATATTCCATTTTCCCCAGTTTCCAGGTTGAGGAAACTGAGGCACAGGGGGTCATATAACATTAGTAGTGGCAGAGCACAGATTCCGACTCAGGCACAGTTCATTCTTGCACAAACTCTGCCATTGTTTTCAGCAGTACAAGAAATGAAAGGTTCTTTGAATAAGCCAGAAGTTCTAAGTCCATACTTTCATAAGAAAATCTAAGTAAACACATTTAGCTTTGTGGAAAGCTAACTGGTGTCCAGATTTATCCTTTTTTTTTTTTTTCCTGATTTATCTGTTTAATTCTTCTGTATTACTGAAAACTTCACAATGGACTGGGCTGCTCTATGCCAGACGCTTTCCTTGGGACACAGAGATAAACAAAACACAGTCATACTCGCCCAGAAAACTCACAGATTCTAGACAAAGTTCGAAAAAGATACCACAGCGCCTGAGTGCAGGATATAAGGTGCTGCCGTAGCTCCAAGAAGGACACGAGACAAGGAAGCTGACATTTATTGTCTGAGGTTCCCAGGCTCTGTGCAAAGCAGACAGTAACTGGGCTTGGAGGGTCAATGAAGGTGAACATGAAAGAACAGGTGTTTAAAGTGAATCTTAAGGGATCGGTAAAAGTCCACCAGGTAGACACAAGAAGGAAGGAGTGCACGTCAGGCAGAGGGACCTGCATGGGTAGAGGCACAGAGGAAAGAAAAGGAAGGTGAGTTGCGGGATTGGTGCGTAAATGCCAGTGGCTGGAGCATAACCAGCTCATGCGAGGCCTTGTGCGCTGTGGCCAGGAACGTTGTCCCAAGTTTGCGTTTTAGAAAGATAGCGGCAGTGGCCACATGGAGTGAAGAGGCCTGGCCTAAAGGCCTGTAGAAGACTGTGGCTTGTCTCCTGGTGGGGGGCCCTTGAAGGCAGGAGCAGTGGTAGAAAAGAGAGGGATGTACCTAGTTATATGGCTGCATAGCTATTTGCAGGAAAACCTGTGATCTCCCCTTGCCTTATATCTTGAGGCCTCAGAGGCTCTTAAAGCCCCAGCTGTGTGCTAGGCTCTTTAGGTCCCATGGCCTCACAGACAGACTATAGCCTGGCGCTAAGCAGGTGCTTAGAAAGTTCTGAATGAATGTGGGAAAGAGTGAACCATTTTATTCATGGCATCCCTGTTTTCAAAATTCTGGCCTACACTCAGAGATTTTCCCCCCCAGATTATGGAAGTCCTTCCAAAGCAACAAATGTAGCAGTATCCCAAAAGGTCAAGAACTTTCCATCACTCTCTCAGGAAAGAATGAAATCTAGGCTCAACCTCTCTGCAGAAATTGCCACACTGTGGTAACTTAACCCTTTATTCACTCTCAGTGAACCTTCCCAAATAGAGCCGATTTCAAAGGGGGAGGGGGTGCTGCTGGCTTTTTGGAAGCTTTATGCCCTCACATAACACAAAGCCCATAAGATGGCATCATTTTTGTACCTTGGGTGGTTATTGTATTCAGAGACTGCAGTATTTCCCTGTGAGTTATTTACCTGCTTCCTCACCAAACAATGCCCCATTCAACTCTTCAGATTCATGTCACAGTTCTGAATCTTTCCACGGAAAGCCAGCAAATCTCTTTGCCCTAATTCTTGCAGCTCTCCACGTTATCAAATATGGGCCCCACATGTGAAGTTCCCTTTGGAAGCAGCTGAAACTCCAGTAAATGAGGCAGCATTAAGGATCTAAATTTAAGTTATCTGCCCTGATTAAATATTAATTGTGGTCCTCAGAAAATAATCAAGCCATGTCTGAAGTTCATAAACTCATCATTTTATACTAAAAACATAATGTGACTGAAAAAAGTAACCCACAAGTTTTATTAAAGTGTGAGTTAAATGCCACATACATTCTTGGTATGTTTTTTCTTTAGGAGTCTAACTGCAAAGGCATTGGATTTTAAGTCAGGCATTGGGAGTACTGTGGGACTATAATTTCTTCTTCTCCTAAATATGAAGAGCCTCCCGTGTGCACACAGCTCTTTACTCAGTATTAGTACAAAATTGATTATGGCTTGACCTCACCTCATAAAGTAGCTATGCTTTGAAACAGCATTCAGCAGGTATTTGTTGTAAATCACATGGCGCTTCTGACTTCCATTCTGATTTTGGACATCTACCACTTTTACTTTCCTTCCTCCTCTCAAAACAGACTTTAAGCAACATAAAAATATCGTCAGACTTAGCAAAGGGAGGAAAAACGTGATTTTCAGTCTCCTCTTATGCGCCACGTACTGTGGTGTTTGTTTACATATGTTACCTCAGTAAGCCGCACCACAACCCATTTCACAGATAAGAAATCTGAGTGCTAAAACCTAAACAGTGCTGTGACTTCTGCTTTTAGTGTATGTGTATTCAATTCTTCTAGCAAAAAAAAAAAAAAAAAAAAAAATCCTATTAAAATCTGCAGTACAGACTATTTTCCGTGTTGTTGGAACTCTGTTATCTGCACTCTGCCAGCAGGAGCCTCCCCAACGTGCTGAGTGATTTCCACAGTTTCAGAACCAAGTTCATTAGAGTTCATTGCTTGTACCGTATTTCATCGATCCTAAGATACACAATTCTTTTCTGATTTTAGAAACTTAGTTGCCTCTCATAATTGATAGTGGTTAACAGTTTCATGAGTGGCTTTTTTATTCTAAATGGCACATAAAATAATAATGTGACTTCAGTCTATACCATGTTGAATTCGATAGTATACTGTATCAGGGTCTTTCCAAGATTTAACGGGTGGGAGCAAAGCTAGGCTTGAGATTCAGATGCAGAAACGTGATTTTGTACCCTTCCCTTGCCTTCCCTCCCATTCACCATCCATTCACCAAAGACAGGTAATTCCTGTCTTTGCTTGCCAATCTGAGAAGGTGAGAGTTTGTATGTTGAGCTAGCTTTCCATACCCAGGACAACAACCTCTTGACTAGGTCTTCCTTTCTTCTTAACATACGTAGGCCTCAGCTGTCTTCACTGTAAGCGATGACTTGAGATGGAGTAGTATTTCCTGGTGTTTGGTCAGTATGTGAATCAGCTGAGTACTTGCTAAAGTTATGAAGGCCCAGACGCCTCCTCCTTCAGGGAGCCTGGGCTCCAGGTGGTTCTGATATACCCCAGTTTGAGACAATTGGTGTAGTTGTTAACAAGCAGGAACTCTTGAGCTGGACTGCTTGGATTCAAATCCTGGCTCCACCAGTGTGACCTTTCTGTTTTTATCTGGTCTCAGTTTCCTTGCCCGCAAAACAGCAATCAACAGTAGCATGTACCTCAAAGGATTATGGTGATGGTTAACAAAACAGTTCATGAGACATACTTAGCACAATACCTCAGACATTAAATAAGTGCCCAGTAAACATCAGCAGTTATTATTACTTTCCTCCTACAGGCTGAAATTCCTCTATCTCACTCCTAGAAACCAATCTCATCTTTTCCTGGTTTCAAGGCAGCCAACAGCTTTACCTGGTAACTAGTCTCCTGTGCAATCTCAAAGAAAGCGGCTGAGAAAAAAAAACAAAACAAAACTGAGATCCCTTTTAATTGGGAGGTGGAGATGAGGGGTTCTGAAGCCCACTGAAGCCAGGGAATCTCAAACAGAAAAAAGATAAAGGGGGGTACCTGGGTGGCTCAGTCGGTTAAGCGGCCGACTTCGGCTCAGGTCATGATCTCGCGGTCTGTGAGTTCGAGCCCCTCATCGGGCTCTGTGCTGACAGCTCAGAGCCTGGAGCCTGTTTCAGATTCTGACTCTCTCTCTGACCCTACCCCGTTCATACTCTGTCTCTCTCTGTCTCGAAAATAAATAAACATTAAAAAAAAATTGTTTAAAAAAAAAGAAAAAAGATAAAGGTTGACTGAAGAAAGTCATCCTGTGAATTCATTCATAGATGCTTGCCAAATTCAGGATTCTAACCCTCCTCTGCATCAGTCACCGTAGGAACCTAGAACTAAAAATGGCTGGGCAGCCACCAGCCTCTCTCCCCAAGGCAGAATCAGTTGGTCTGGGGAGGGGCCTAGTCATTGGCCATTTTTCCTGAGTTCCCAGGTAATTTAAACATGTAGCCAGAGTTGATAACCACTAATCTAATTGAATATTTTAAAGGTTCTAAACACCTCGCACCTGTTAGGGGATTTGTTTCTGATCTTTGAAGATGCTTTATAGAACTCTCCTCACCTAAAACAAAATAAAACAAAATTTAGGAGCCCCTTTTCCCTAAATTAGGGATGCTACACCAGTTCAAATAACTCCCAATTGACGTGAATGCCCTTTGTAAATTGTAACTGTGTGTGTGTGTGTGTGTGTGTGTGTGTGTGTGTGTGTGTGAGAGAGAGAGAGAGAGAGAGAGAGAGAGAGAGAGAGAGAAAGACAGGGGGAGGGAGAGGCAGAGTGAATTATGATGCATACTGTGAAGATTGTCCTGTAATGTCATAAAGAATGCATAGAGGGACCCAGAACCCTGCTGGTCAATAGGATGTTGTATAATCTGAAGGATCATCTACCAGTCATTTGAATGTATAAACTATTCAAAAATGGGAACCATAAATATTTTATACAAGATAGAAATTAGAACCTATCCGACTCTGATTTGAGGAGACAAAACAGACACTCTGAGGATAGTTCTTCTGCATATACTAGTCACCCAATTTTTTATTTTCTTTATTTTCCTCTCTCTGGATGGCTATTGTGTTAGATTAAGTATTCGGTCTTATTTCCACTGGTCTCCTGACAACCAAGTTTAATTTCTATCCAGATAACATACCCATCCTTAATTAGACATGAAGATTCGAAATTCCTCGATGTAAGGTGGATTTCTTTCTAATCTTTTACAGCAACTCTCCATCCACCAACCCCGGTAGTTCCTTTTTTCTAAAATGCCCATAAACCTTTGTGCCTCGTAGGAGTATAATGAGGATCAAATGAATATGTGTAAGTACTTTGAAACTGTGAAACTTCAATCATATCATGCTCTGGCTAAAAGTCTTCGTTGGCTTAGCTGTCAGCCGACTCAAGGATCAGTCCCTCACCGGGAACTCAAGGCCCCATCCCTACCACCACTCCAACTGTATCTACAGTTGTTTTGACTCACTGAGAGCCGTGCCACAGAAGAACTGACCTGGGCAAAACTGGAAGCACACTGAGACACCAGTTATGTGACATGTAGAGATGATGATAAGACAAGTCCAATTTACGGTACCAGCAGTTGGCACAGAAAAGAGGGAACAGAAAGGAGATACATTGCAGAAATAAAATATATAGTACAGGCAATTGTTTGGGTATGTGTGTGTGGATGGGGGGGGGGGTGGGATAAGGTGCAGCACAGAGAGGTTGGTGCATTATTTCTGTGATGCATACAAATGTTTATATATTTAAGTGTGTTAAGAGGAAGGATTGAGGGCCCAGATAGTGAGTTTGGTTTTGGACATGTTGACTTTAAGGTACTAACAAGGCATCCAGGTTAAGTGGAAATGGAATCCTGGAGATTAGGAAAGAGGAGTTTTTGTATATCACCTACAAAGAGAAGACAGTTCAAGGGAGGGAAAGTGGGCGAGATCAATAGGAGGGGAGAGAGAAAAGAACCCTGAGGATTCCAGCGTTTACCAGTCAGGATGAGTAAGAAAAGACAGGGGAGGAACAGGCCGGTAGTCACTGCCAAAGAAGCCAGGGGAGCATATCCCCCAGCAAGGTCTGAGAGAAGGCCAGGGGATGTGGTGAATTACGGGATCCTGATGAATTTCAGAGGAGCCACGTCACTCAAGTGGTGGGGCAGACGCCAGATCGCAAAGCGTTAAGGAATTCGGGGGTATTGAGGAAGCGGTGCCTTGGACATGGATTAGCCTTTCAAGAAGTTTAGAAGTGAAAGAGAAGGAGGCAGGAGACAGTTTAACTCTCACCACGGACACAGCGGAAAGTAAAGGCAGAAAACAAAAAGCAGGAGCCCTCAGATAAAAGTGAGCTTGGTTTTAATAAAAAGAAGAGAAAGCGCTTTAGTCTTATAGCTCAAAGAATGCTGATAGCAGCCGTGTGTGAAATTGATTTCTGAGGCCGCGCACCAGAGACAGAGAGGCTGTGAGGCAAATGGGGTAGTAAACCATGATTTAGCACCTTCACTTTCTGTGCTTATTACAAAACAGGCTTTAAAAAAAAAGATGCCTGTGGTGTGCCTCAGCAATCTTGATATTGTCTGTGGCCAGGATCCATTTTAATATATTCCTGAGGCATTTTAGCGATTATAACATTTCTTTAGACATCAGTCTATTAACTTTTCACAATGCTAAAGATGGTTAATGCACTGCATACGCATATTATTTCTTCCATTAAATAATGTGCGGAGGGAGAAAGAATTATTCTTGCTGGAAACCAAAAGATGACAGGCTCAAAATGCTTGCACATTGAAAGCAATAGAGAAGTTTTACAGATTCTCAGAGAAACAGTATTTGCTTCTGCCTTATTGAGCCTTGAGGGTCCGAGAGGAGCTCACAAGAATCATAAAAACTTGTATTATGTTTCATATGCTAATGAAGCTTTAATAAGTGGCTTTGTGAATGGCTCCTTGACATTGTCATTTAATTTACAAATGAATGGAAGATTGTATTATCTCCCACATGTACAATACTGAATGATGTTTTTCAATTATGATTTTAAAATGCTAACAGTACAGGGATAAATACCTTTCACGAACTTGACTGGGAGATAGGAAGAGAAACTGGCGTGTAGATGTCTCTAATCACCAATATTATTTTCTGTCTCAGTACAAGGAGGTCTATACTGTTTATAGATAATAATGACAAATTATAATTGACAAAGACAAATCCTTTTAGAAAACAAAAGTTTTTCTTACAGTGATTTAAAATAAGGAACTTCTGCAATCAATTTACTATGCACAATATTAAAGAAAAATTACAGACTATTATGTTTATAAAATAAATGATTATTTAAGTAGAGAATGCTTGCCCTGATTGCTATAGATACAACAAAAGCTATATCCAGGCCATAGCAACTGACTCTATTGCTTTGATAAAGAACCTAATATATTGAAACTATATCTGTAAATCTAAATACTTAAAAGAAATAGCCACTATGAGTTATACCGGTAGAGAACCACAATAACAGAGTTCTTATTCTAATAGAAACTATGTCATGGAAATTACCCAGATAGCCAGTATAGTAGAAACATTATAAGAAGAAAACATTATTCCATAACACTTGGTTGGGGAGTAGGTCAATACAGAAACTAAAAACTATCGTGGCGCCTGGGTGGTTCAGTCGGTTAAGCATCTGACTCATGATTTTGACTCAGGTCATGATGTCGTGGTTCCTGGGTTCAAGCCCTCCCCCCACTGCATTGAGCTCTGTGCTGACAGCTTGGAGCCTGCTTATGATTCTCTCTCCCCATTCTATCTGCCCTTGCCCTTTTCTCTTGCAAAATCAATGAATAAACTTAAAAAACAATTTTTAAAGAAACTAAAAACTATCAAAGCTAACTTTTATCTCATCGTTCGGGAAACTTTTGCTTACTTGTATTTATTGATTTTTAGAAGCTAAGTAGTACACATTAATAGAAAGTACAGAGTATAATTTGTCATTTCTTTCATTATTGAGAAGTCACTTTAAGGATTTGGCAGAGGTTCCGGATGCTTTGTTAGCAAAGAAAAGGAGTCGCAAATAGAGAGTCTCTCTTTAAAGAATTGGTTACGTTTTAATAAAACAATTCTTACAGCTGAAGCAGTAGCATCATCTCTACTTGAATTTCATTTAACAATTGTACTGGTCAAGAGTTTCATAATTTAGCACTTTTATTTTGAAAATAATCTTGACATCAACTCTATGAGTTAAATCATGCAAACGTTCATGTTTTATTTTACAAGGTAGAAAATTGATTTGTAAATATGCTTAAATAAGATAGTCTAGTTTAGAATCACAGACATTTTTCTGGCTAGGGATGTCTTAGAAAATGGCCAAAATTTCTTCTTGTAGAAATGACTGAAACTGAGGCACCGAGAGCTAAGCTGCCTAAAATGCCACAATGGCAAAGTCAAAGCGTGTCAAAAATAGTGCAATGGCTAAGACCTGAATCCTATATTAAGCCTCTGTCCCTCTTTAGAAGTTTTGCCATTGGTATTGCTCGTGTCCATTCTCTGAAATATTTTAAAAATAGAAGTGCTTACCAAAAACATCAGTTAACCACTAAGCACTCACTGAATGTTGATATCTGTGTCAAGCCCTGTGTTAGACATTAGGTTTGTGGGGCTAAGTATCACATACTCCCTACCTTTGAGAGTTCATATCAGTATTTTGCCTCTATTAATTTCTTTTAAATGTCAGAGCTCTGTAATTTAAATGTTTAGGTTTGTTTTTACATGGGATCTAGTGGAAACATGTTCTTCCCAGTCCAGAACACTTACTTTAAAATTTGTATTGAATTCTGCTTCTATCAGATCATTTTCCCTGATTAATTCTGGTCAACATTAAATTTTTCTGTGATCTGTGGTTATCTCTGGTGTGCTAAGTTTTGCCTTTGTGAAAATATGATTTAATAAATAGTCTTTATTTTTTTATAGGTAAAAGCCTATGCTTTTAATCAAGTCAGGACCCCTTCACCCACCTTTCTTCGCTCCCTCCTCCTCCTGGTACACTAGTCTTCACAAAGCATTACTGCCTGAGTCCTGCAGAAAGGCTGACTAATGTGTCCTCAGTGATGAGGGTGCTTTGGCAGATAGGCATCTAGCACTTGGGTTAGGCCAGATTAAGGCAAGATGTGACAGGTTAATCATCTTTCACCTTTACACATTTTGGATAAATTTAAAGTTAGCATAAAAAGACATACTAATAAGAAGAAATGTGACTATCTTTACTTTTCCATGGGTCATATGATTTTTTTTCTCTTCCATTCCCTTGCCTGTCTGCAGGTTTTGTATACACACACACACACACACACACACACACACACATTTCCTCCTCTGTCTTTAGAGAATCTAAATGTATATGAATGAGAGTAAAAGCTGACAGCCGTTATGAATTAGACACTCAACTACAACTTGTCCTAGCCTGTCTTGTGTTAATTATTCATTCAACGAATATGCACAGAGGCCGATTACATATCCGGTGTACTGGGAGTACAAAGGCATATTCATCTTTGTCACGGCCCTTAAGAAACATACAATCCCTTCCTGGGAATGGATGTGTAAACAAGTGACTACAGCACAGTGGCTGATAAATGCTAAAACAGCCATGTGTATAAAGTCCTAGCAACGTGCTCCAGTTAACACAGTGATTGATTCTACTGGAGATCAGAGAACATTTCACGGGAAGATGGCACCAGAGCTGCATCTCAAAGCAGGAGCAGGTGTGCACAAGTCAGAGAAAGTAAAAAGAGGCGAGGAAGATGGAGAGGAGGGAGGTCTAGGCTGTAGCAGGACCACAAACAGAGTATCAGAGGTCCTCAAGCAGCTTGTCTAACAGGGCAGCAGTGCCCAATCCCCAGAGTGCAGAGGACACACATGACCAGGAACAGCAGAAATGAGTCTAGCACATTGATTTAGGGTCAAGTTAGGAAGAGTGTTATGTGCTACACTAATAATTTGGCCTTTATGCCATACGCAGTGGTTCTTAGCCCTTTTTGGAGAGTCCAGTGAAAGCTAGGAATCCTCTTTTCAGAAGTATGATAATAACGAACATATACCCAAAATGTCACATACAGTTTCTCAGTCCTCATAGCACATCTGGAATCCATTGCTGGACACCACCGGCTACAGGCATGGAGCCACAGAAAGTCTCTTAGCAGAGAGTGAACAGTTTAGTTTTGTGTTCTCGAAAGATAACTAGCCGCAGTGTGGAGTACAGACTAGATGGAGGTCAAAACATCCGATGAGAAGCCTGTTGCAAAATGCCAGGCATAAGGCCCTAGAACCAGAATGAAGGCAGTGCAGGGAAGGATGGAGAGCATAGGAATGGAAACAAAGGCACTTCATAAATGGAATTGATAAGGTTTGGTGTCTGATTAAAGGTAGATGTTGAGCATCAAGTATTGGGTTATTGCTTGTGTTTATCTTACTTCCACACTAAAGCATAAATCCTCTGAAAGGTGTCGCTGCACCAGGCTGGACCTGGGAGTGAGCAGAAGCAGAAACATAAACATGTAGGATTAAAACTTAACATTTCATGAGAAAACAAGTCCCTCCAACAAGCAGGAGGCAGAGGTGTATGGGGTAGTGAGCTCTGGGACTGATGGACAATTGCTGGTAGACACTGAGAAGCAGGGAAGGACCTGTTGAAATTGGCAAATCTGGATGGGAGACAATCATGTCAGAGCAGCAAGTCAACTTGCTGGTTGTCATCTGTGCCTTCCTTACAAGACTTCCTATCCCTAGAGCATCTAGTGGAGTATAGACACTGAAGAAATCTGTTGACTATCAGCCTAAGTCTATATTAAGCAATTATGATGCTTCTGGATGGCTGGGATGCTTGATTTGCCTTACATTGGTTATGGGAAAATATTATCAGGACCATAAGTAGACCCTCAATTTGATTTATTGTCAAATACCAAAACTTGTGAAACTATTCCAGTTATTCAAGCTTTTACCTATGGCTACAGGTTAAAACCAGAGGGGAATGCTATCAATTGAAGATTCAGAGATATGGTCATTGAGATAGCTGTTGCTTTTTAAAAAGTGTATCTGAGTTACAGGTGTAGTGTTTTTGACAAAATTCATTTATTTGTGTGGAAGAGCTGGGGTGGTGGCACATATCTGAACTGGAGAAAAGAAGTCCCAGAATTCGACACCACTTGGAAATTTTAAGTAACCAGGTCTTTCTCTCTCTGCCCCCGTTTTTGTTCCCCTTCTTTTATACCCCACCGCGCCCCATGCTTATGCCATGCCCTACGTATGTTTTTGAGAAACGATGACAAGTAAACGAGTAATCTAGGATTTAAAACAGAACATACTTCCAAAGCCTTTCACCATTATGAAATATTTGTCCAAATGTCTTACACTTTCTTCTAAATGACATGCATAATAATTATTTCACTGATCACTGTAAGCAGCTCACAAAGGAAAGCACAGTCCCTGCCTCAAAGAATTTGCAGTCTAATTGGGAAGATAATGGGTGTGTAAAATGATAATCCTGAAGAGCTACCACATCTTGTTTCAAATGTAATTCATTCTGTACTAATTCTTGCCAATTGATAATGCCTGGATGGGATATCAACTAACTGCAGATTAAGCAGGATATTGAGATAGTGGAGAGCTTGGCATTCTTTTATAGTTTGCGGATATGGGAAGTGAATGCAAGCAAAAGTAGAAACAAGAAGGTAGAAAAGAAAAAAACATGTGATATTGAGTAAGGACAATGTTTTAGATTTCAGTTCCAAACACTCATCCTGCAATATCCAAATGGCACATGAGAGAGCACCCAATGGTGAGCATAGAAACAGAACCTAGGGGCGCCTGGGTGGCTCAGTCGGTTGGGCGTCCGACTTCGGCTCAGGTCACGATCTCGCGGTCCGTGAGTTCGAGCCCTGCGTTGGGCTCTGGGCTGATGGCTCAGAGCCTGGAGCCTGCTTCCGATTCTGTGTCTCCCTCTCTCTCTGCCCCTCCCCCGTTCATGCTCTGTCTCTCTCTGTCTCAAAAATAAAAAAATAAAAAAATAAACGTTAAAAAAAGAAACAGAACCTAAATGCACCCCAAGTCCTATGAAGCTTCATTCAGAATCAAGGCAGCACATTTTTTTCTTGGCCCAGATGACACCATGGTCAACCAAGGAAGAGTGAGGGAAGTTCTAAAATCAGAGACTTGATATTGGTAAGAACTGATCATTTTTTTCCAGCTTCTCTACTATCAACTACAATTTGAGTTTTTGTTCATCAGACTCCAAGCCATATTAACTTATTAACTTTCCAGTTTCCGCAACGAGTCACAAAGTGAGCCTTTTCTCTGTCAGGAATTCTTTCTCCATGATTCCAAACCCCAACATGTGCTTTCCAGAGCCTCAGATGTTTCGTTAGTTCTACAGATGTTTTGTAAATGCATTTCAGCAGAATTTGCCAGGGCTGCAGAAAGAATCTATGGCTGATTAGAGTCACAATTTGGACAGGGCTCGAGTTAGATGAGATGGAGCCGGAAACCGAAACTTCTAACTGGCTCACCAGGAAGTCAGGAATCCACAAAAAGAGCGGAGAAGGAATTCCATTTCAGGGGGTGTTTCAAATATGCCTATTTTGGGGAGTGGAGGGGTGTGGAAGCCCAGGAGATGATTCTTCCCTGTTTTCCTTGGTGCTTGGCCTGCATATTATTTTCCACTGGAGATTTTTATTTTCTAAGTATAGAAAAAACAGCAACCAAGACGAACTGCTTTATTTTCAGAATTCCAGGTAAAATGGCCTTTTTTCACAGTTGAGGTGAAACAGTATAAAGGCTTTGAAATATCCCCACAAATGCAAAGGGCCAAGAATGTGATGACTGTCAGCACAGACTTGGGCATAAGTGGTTTTTTAAAATTACTACAGTTTGTACAGGATACAATTCTCCTATTGTCTGATTTTCCTTTGTGAAAGACATGGAGTTACTCGTTTCAGCCTTCTGCTCTTAAATGAGCTGCCTCTAGGTTCAGAAGCTAACTATTAAATTAAAGAATATTATTATAGAGCATATATTAAATATTATATATCTATATATAATATATGCTCTATCTTTATTATATAGATATGTATTATATATATATTATTTACCTATAATATATACTATATATTATATCTATATTATATTTCTATAATATATACTATATATCATATCTATATTATATATCTATAATATATACTATATAGTATATATTATATATAATGTGGATAATAGATACTATATATCTATATATAATCTTATGTATATATAATCTATTTATTATAGATATATAATATAGATGTAATATACACATACATAATATTCTATTATATAGATATATACACACATGTACATGTATGTACATGTATTAAACAAAGCAGAGTATTAAAACAAAGCAGAGCATTTCTATTTGCTAAGTTTATGCTTTTAAAGTAATAGAAACCAACAGTGATAGAATATTTTACTATGCTTTTTCTTGAGATGAGCTGATTCAAAACACTCAATGACCAGTTGCAAATTTCCTGAATACTGATCTTTGCTCAAATCAGCAATTATTCATTTTAATTCAGCTGGCTGTGAAATTGTGTTCGGGTGGAGCTCTCCAAAATGCCCAGAGGTTTCTGCAGCAGTTTCTTAGATGAGCTGTAATCTGGTCTTGTCCTTGGATAGAATACAAAAAAAATCAAGTTACCATAGCTCTGAAATGAAAATCGCACTGAAGCATTTGACATCGAGCAGAGTCAGGTTTTTGTTTCCTAAAAAGTAACGAAGCTGTCTTAATTCTATCTCCAAGCTGTTATTCCAAGATTGAGAAACAATTCTGAGGACATAATAATTTTTTAAAAGAAAAGCAACATTAGTTCTTGTCATTCTATAAAAAAAATTTTTTTATGTACTGAGAGACACTGTTTAAAAATGGAAAGGAAGGTCAGAATGTGAGGCTAGGCAGAACAAAAGGTGGTCAGATAACAGGTGTAAAGCCTGGCTGGATCAGGTACTGACTGTGTGACTTGTCAGGGGAGCGATGTGTATATTTGTGGCAGAGATGAAATAATTAACACTAACATGTCAGAAACTATATCCAGTACTTTGTGTACATTCTCTTGGTTAGCCTTCACAGTCACCCTAGTAAGAGAAGTATCAATGTTGCCCTTTTACAGATGAAGAAACTCTGCTCAAAGAGATCTGACAATGTGCTGAAGGCAAGTTGACCAATATACGACTAAGTAAAGTCTGTCTGAGACCCACAGCCATGTTCTTTCTTCTACACAATGATAGAGGTTGTTCAACCTCTCTAAAATAAGGGGGAAAAATCCAAACTGACATGGCTCAATGGGAGGATTAAATACGATAATTTGGGTAAATTCTGGCATACTTCCTGGCACATAGGTACTTAATAAATCCCAGCCAGCATTTTTCCCTCACCAGTAACCCTCCAGGCTTAGGTACAATTAGGTGCCCTCATAGGAATGTGAAAGGGGTGTGCCCATGAGTGCACGTGCACAGTGGAAGAAAGAGGAAGACAGGTACCCAAAAGTCTTTCCGAGGTCTGCATAGCTTTTACACCATGTGAACTGACTTTTCTCCTTGGTAGCAAGGGACGGACTTCATGCAGTGGCCTCTGAAAGACTGTGCACTGTGTCACTGGCAGTTCATCATATCCCCCAGCAGTGCAGCTATGATAAGAACCAGATGATCTGAATTTCCTAAGTAAAGCCAGCAGCAAATATCTGGGAAAGCGCATGCCTCAGTATCCACACGCTCTGCTTTTTAAGAAAGTACATCAAAAAGCTAATGGACTTTTACAAGAGCCCAGTTACAGCTTAATATCTATAAGCTCTCAGATCGGGGAATCACAACCCCTACCATGTAAAGTTGGTGGCAGAACCAGTATTCCAAACTATTAAAGAAGCCAAAGATTAGATAAGATTTAGAGAGACCTGATATGTATAGAGGAGTTAAAAATGGAATCCGCAGATTCATTTCCAAAGCTTGGTACGTGGACAGGATGTTTCCGTGTATAGACTTCTCCATTTTGCATGGGCTCACCACAGAAAAATGGTCCTCTCATCACTGGGGGGGCTGCCCCTCTTTTTAATTTAGAAGGATGTGACATCCATTTGTACAGTCACATGCACAGCTCCAGATGGCTTAAGCTAAATGCTGTCGCAGAGGAGAGGAAAACCAGAGACTCAGGTGACTTTTTGCTGATCTTGAAATAGTAAGAAGGGCTCTTTGCCTCATCCCATAACCCACTTTGCTACATTTGAAGATCTGTTGATTTTGAAAAACACTTCGCTTATAATGTAACTTCATGTGTTATATAACTTTTGTAAACTTAAGTTTACAAAAACCTATCACCCATTTCCTCAGGACCTATTTCCATTTTTATTTAGTTCCATACAGCTTGACCTCTTATTACAACGTTTAGAAAAAAATATTTTCCAAGGCCTCTGTATATATATTAATAGAACTCCAGAGTCTTTAAAAATTTTTTTTTAAGTTTATTTATTTTGAGAGAGAGAGAGAGAGAGAGAGAGACAGCATGAGCAGGGGAGGGGCAGAGAGAGAGAGAGAGAGAGAGAGAGAGAGAGAGAGAGAGAGAGAGAGAATTTGAAGCAGGCTCCACACTGTTAGTACGGAGCCCATTGCAGGGCTTGGAATCATGAACTGCGAGATCATGACCTGAGCCAAAACCGAGTCCGGCAGTTGGCCGACTGAGCCACCCAGACATCCTCAGAACTCCAGAGTCTTTTGATTGCTAATTTGTGCTTCACCCTACAACATTGTTCATAAGTGCCTGATAACCTGTCCGGTGAAAAGGCTTCTGGATAAAGTGGTACATAGGTGGTCATTCTAAGGTTCATCTATTAGATGGTGAGATGCAGGGAACTCTTACTTTATGTGATTACTCCAACTGCTTAACTACTTATAGCTTTCAGGTTTAAAGCTGTTCACCTGGGACTTGGTTATTGATCTTAAAGCATTGGCTCTGAAATCAACCACAAAACTATCAGGTGAAAACCACATTTAGGGAAACCAGCAATGATGAGGAAATGACACCATCCTGAGGTTGATGAATTTATGGAAGCTATTCTAATCCTCTTCCAATATTCCTAGGACGTATATGATGATCTGTGGCCACAGCCTGCCTTCCATGCCGTTGTCATTGACTGAGGCTTGGCACCTCTTAACTGGACAGAACAATGGGTGGATGGGCCCGGGGAATCGATTGCTGAATTTTCTTACAAGAAAGTAGTTGATTTAAGAGTCGTCATCAATGTTACATTCAGAGGTCATCATGTGGCATCAAAGATCTAGAAATAGCTAGTCTTTTTCTAAATTGAATAACTCAAGGCAAATACTCAATTTTCAAGAATTATAGAACCAAAACTCAGTCCTTTTTTCTCTCAGTGTTCACTGGATTTCTGAAATGTTGGCTCAAAAAAAGTGCTGATTGTCCATTTTAACCCATCCAACAACTACAAAGTAAAATAAGTGCTACAAAAAAGATAGGATTTGTAATGGACTTTTCCCTCAAGTTTAATATCAGACGCAGTATTGACCATTTCGGATAAGTCCACTGGTGAAACACTGGCTTAAATACAGAATTTAGTAGCCATTCTTCAGTTCTCAGTCAATTCATAGTAAATGACCATCATCTCACCTGACACTGTTGCTGCAATTCCCCGAAGTGGGATCATGGGTAATCCCTTGGTCACTGTGTTTCACAGCATCCATGATCTTGCTCCTGAGATACTGAGATTGAAATACTACACTTATGTGACAGAAATCAAATTGGAAAGCATTGACTGGGGTATATTTTAAATTTTTTTTAACGTTTTATTTATTTTTGAGACAGGGAGAGACAGAGCATGAACGGGGGAGGGTCAGAGAGAGGGAGACACAGAATCTGAAACAGGCTCCAGGCTCTGAGCTGTCAGCACAGAGCCCGACGCAGGGCTCGAACTCACGGACCGCGAGATCATGACCTGAGCCGAAGTTGGATGCTTAACCGACTGAGCCACCCAGGCGCCCCAACTGGGGTATATTTTAAAAGCTTAGAATTTTGGTTTCAGAAGCAATCATCGTTGCTTTTAGGCAACTCATTATCTAGACCTTATTATTTTTGCCTCATTTTCTCTTGCTAGATGCAACTCAAAGCTAACACTTTAAAAACAAAATGCTACTGTGGAGAGGAATGCACATTTCAAAATAAGAGAAAATAAGCTTGAGTCCCATCTGGACCAGGCACAAAAGTTGTTTATACTGAAGGCCTTCTTAAAAACCATAATAAGCAAATGCTGGTAGGTCTTAAATGACCCGAAAGGCATTGCTGAATTGTCATTTCTGGTTATAGATGTAAAAATCTGGCACAGTAAAAGAGGGGGAAAATCACTTTACTGTCTCTAACATTAAACATTGATTCAGTTGACATGAATTATGTTTATTCCACTTGCTAAAAGACACCTTGGAGATGGTTTCAGTTTGAGAAAAAAGGCCCATGACTTGCTTCTGAGTCTGCGTGTGATCTCTTTCAGAGCACTGTGGGCTCTTCCTATGTCTAGCTGTGCTGAAACTTGTAACTTGTGATGAGGTAAGATACAACCTCACTTTAGATGGAGAAGGTACGTGAAAAATACCAAACAACTTTAGCACAGAGTTTGGAACAATTTACTTCTCTAGAAAAACAAATTCTCAACTATATATTATTTCCAAAACAGCTTATCCAGAGAGCAGCCAGAGGGAAACCTCCCAAGGATTTGGCATTCTGGTGTTCTTATCTCACACGGAAATGGAGTTCACATGTGAATACCGTGTGTGTATTTATTTTTTTCGGTTGTAGTAACTGGATGGTATCATAATTTGTAATCACTCATCTTGCTCTTAATTATTTCATGAATCCTAGCATTTGTGATTTTGCTTTTCATCTCAGACTTATTTAATTTGAATAAAATGAGGGACATGGTATTGTACAAATGTATGTTTGTCACACAAGTCATTACCGCATCCAGCAAATACCATAACTCTCTCAACAGAACTTCTTCCAGTCATACAGAGAAAACTAAAAGGGAGCCAGAAGATGCACAGTAAACTGTTCAAAAATCTGAAGAATGAATTTAATGGGTGTATGGACAATGTATATTTCATTGCCAAAGAGTCTTTTCTCCTTCAGTATTTAATTAAGCTCTGGAAACAGAGTGCCCCATATTGCCTTGATTAGAGGTTGATTTTATTAATCCTAAAAACCAGGCTTTGGAGCTCAGTAAATGCTTCCTTTAGAAAGAACATACTTTGGGGTAACCAGTGTGTTTCTGTTACCCATTCTATTCCACATTTTAGAGGAGCCTCTAACTACTGACAGATCATATCACCAGGCAACTGTAATATGGCAGGTGGCTGGAAGGTTCTGCTGTGGGAAAGTCAGAGTTTTCAGGGAGATGATGCCTTAAGAGTCTAGAGTCTCCACTAAACTCAGCAGGAAAACGCACTAGTACCTTCCCAGAGTACCTCCTGTAACCTTTCAGAGTACATCTATGTTTATAAATTATGGTAACAATAAATAGTATTAATAAAAGCAGTTAATGCTTAGTGTATGTATATATTATTGTGATAAAATTTATAAAATTTACCATTTTAATCATGCTTAAGTATACTGTTCAGTGACATGAAGTATATTCACGCCGTTGTACAACCATCACCACAATCCATCTCCAGAAATCTCTTCATTTTCCCGAGCTGGAACTCTGTACTCATTAAAAATAATTGCCCATTCCTCCTGTCCCCCTACCCCTGGCAACCACCATTCTACTTTCTGTCTCTATGGATCTGGCTACTCCACACACCTCATCTAAGTGGAACCACACAATATTTGTCCTTTTGTATCTGCCTTATTTCTCTTAGTATGATATATTCAGTGTTCGTTCATGTTGTAGCATGGGTCAGAATTTCCATCCCTTTAAGGCTGGATAATATTTTGTTGTGTGTATACATCACATTCCAGTTATCCATTCATCCACTGATGGACATTTGGGTTGTTACAACCTTATGTGATTTTTATATTTAATTATTTTAATTCTCACAATACTAGTGTTTATTATCCTTATTTTCTGATTACAAGACTGAAGGATAAGGAGGTCACAGCTAAGAAGCTCTGGAGCCAGGCTTCTACTCCAGGTTGAGTAGGTCCTTCAGTCCCTTCTCTTTACTACTATGCTAGCCTGTGCTAGCCCTTTGCAAATGATTTATGAATTTAAATAAAGCTTCCATCACTTATGTAAGCCTTGATACAACACTCTGAGGTGAGGTTTCTGACTTAACTTGTCCAGATTTTAAAAGGCCCAAGGAGGGGCACCTCGATGGCTCAGTCAGTTTGAGCTTCCAACTCTTGATTTCAGTTCAGGTCATGATCACAGAGTTGTGGGATCGAGCCCCAGGTCAGGTTCTGTGCTAAATGTGGAGCCTGCTTAGGATTCTCTCTCTCTCTCCCCTTCTTCCCCTCCTCCCCACTCACATGTGCTCACTCTCTCTCTCTCTCTCTCTCAAATAAAAAAAAAACTAAAAAAACATTTAAAAGGTCCAAGGAGTCATCAGTGTGACAACAGAGCCCCATAGCAACTGATCTACAAAGAAGCTCATTACTACAAAATAAACAGTTTTCTGAAGGGCTAGAGGATGTTCTCTTCTTTTTCAGGAGCCCCTCTTGTGTGGATGATATAACCTTGGGTATAACTAGGTAGGGCATGAGAAAGTAATTAAAAATAAAAATAATAACAACAGCAACAACAATCTGAGTTATCATTGTAGACCTCATATACACTGGTGACCTCATTTACATTATCTCAAGGTCCCACAATGCTTTGTAAGAGGTTACCTTCCTGTTGCCTTCACATCCCAACCTTTCCCAGCATTCCACATCCCCTGTGCTCTCTCTTCAGAGACAAAACTGAAGGTGACATTGTCATATTGTCTAACTTGCCTATTTTCTTTCAGGTTTGTTTTTTCCAAATTTAAATTTGAAATTTTAATTTTTTCGGAAGTATGTCCTTGATTGATATAAGAAGATACCATCTTTTTGTTAATGTTTGTTTATTTTTGAGAGAGAGGTGGGGGGTACAGAGAGAGAGAGGGAGACAGAGGTTCTGAAGTGGGCTGTGCACTGACAACAGAGAGCCTGATGCAGAGCTCAAACTCAGGAACCGTGAAATCATGACCTGAGCCGAAGTCGGAGGCTTAACCAACTAAGCCACCCAAGCAGCCCCGAGAAGATACCATCTGTAATGTTTGAATATTGTGCTTGATTTACTCAGTAAAATAATTTGGCCTCAGTTCACATTAGCTATTTGTAGAACTGTTGCTATGGATTGAATTGTGCCCTGCACCGCAGTTCATACATTAAAGTCCTAACCCCCAATGTGATGGTATATGGAGATGAGGCCTTTGGGAGATAATCAGTTTAGATAAGGTCATGAAGGGGTCTCTCATGATGGGATTCATGTCCTTAGAAGAAGAGATACCAGAGAGCTACTCTGTCTTCTCTCTGTCTGTCCATGCTCATACAAAGTGGAGGTCGTGTGAGCACACAGTAAGAAGGCTGCCTTCTGCAACCCAAGGGAAAAGCTCACACCAGCAGCTACCCATGCTGGCACCCTGTTCTCTGACTTTCAGCTTCTAGAACTATGAGAAAATAAATTTTTGTTTTTTAAGCCACCCAGTCTGGTATTTTGTTACGGCAGCTTAAGCAGACTAATACAACTGTATTATTACGTATATTATTATTAATACAACTGTATTATTATGTATATATGACATTCTCGATTTATCATAATGTAATTATTGGTAATATTTATTAGTGCTTTACTCTGAAACTTATCCTAGGCTAAGTTCATTTAACTTATCTTCTTCTATAGTGTGCGTGTGTGTGTGTGTGTGTGTGTGTGTGCATGTAGTGTCATGGTTATAATATTATCCCCATTTTATAGAAAGGGAAATTTTAGTGTAGGCAGGTGGTAATTTAATTGTTCAGGGACACCTGGTAAAATCCATATCAAACCCAGGCAATTTCTAACTCTAGAGATTATTCTATGAACTATGGCACATATTTTATCTTTGACTCTTATGAGAAATGTGAAGTTCAACATGGAGACCCGCATATACCAATTTTCTATACAGTAGGTACAGATTTCACTAGGAAGCCTTTCAGTAACAAGCAGATTTATTTGTCAAGAGGCAATCCCTGCATTACTGAAGTTACTTCATGCAGTTGTTGTAATTAACAAGTCTGAAATCTGGAAATGATGTTGCTCGATTAAAAAAATTGTCAATTGTATAAAATGTTAAATTTTGGAAGGTAATGCTGATATGCACATTACAAGCTTCTCAGAGCAGAAGCATCTCTGAGAGAAGTTTCTCTGTTTTCACAAAGAGGTAGTAGATGAGTAGACTTATGAACCCAGGGCAAAATCATGACTTCAGTGCAAAATGTGACTTCAATTTAACTTCCCCTCACCCAGATTCCTTATTCTTGCCCCCTTTTCTATTTGCTCCATTATGCAGATCCCTTGTTCCTTTCAGTCATGGCCCAGGGTCTCTAAACTCAAATAGTCCTCTCCCCAAACACATTATTCAACTGGAAAGAATCTAATAAATGTTTTCATCTCCAGCAAGGCTATCATATTCAGACATACAAAAGGCCCACACTTTAGGACACATGTTTCAGGGTTCACTGGGGACATGATACTGACCATTCTCTTTTTCCTCACAGAGCTCCAGGACAGCACGCTCTGAGGAGGACCGAGATGGCTTGTGGGACGCTTGGGGCCCATGGAGTGAATGCTCACGCACCTGTGGTGGAGGGGCCTCCTACTCTCTGAGACGCTGCCTCAGCAACAAGTAAGTCCTGCATCCCAGATGGTAGGGAGTTTGTAAGGCCCATATGTAGTAGGTTCAATGCATACTTTTGTGGTTGGGGTTATTAAGACCATTTTGTTGCACACAAATCTGGATGGAAGAAAGGTACAAAGAATTAAATATGTGCATCTCCAGCTAGGTTATTTATATACTCTTATATGATAAGTGATATAGAATTTATCTCATTTACAGAGGAAATGTTGTCTATTTTCATATTAGAACTAGAAGGTTGATTTATAAGTAGAAATGGACCATAATATATGGCACTTTTTGGATCCCCTTAAATTTTAGTGACAAGAATAGCAACAATATTAACATTAACAACATATTAAGTTTATGTTGGATTCCAATGTTATCAAGCACTTTGCAAATAAGTGATATATTGGTTTGGGTTTCTTAGATGTCTGGAAGTTTCCTGAGATTATTCAGTTCAATGAATGATGAAGTTTGCATATAAGGAGGTTTGGAAAACAGAAACTTCTTGGGAACCTGGCATGGGAATGAGAGCAGTGGTGAAGGTGGAGAGTGGCTAATGGTTTCTAAGCTGAAAGTAAAGGCCTGAGGCATTAAAATGGCAGTCTACTTCAAATAATAATAAGTAAGAACTGTTTCTTGATCTGTGTGGTCTATGACTAGATTTTTCTTCAAACTATAAAATACAAAGTACAATAGTAATATTTTTAATGAGAGATTTTTATTTGACAGTGAAGAGTGTTACATGTGACAAATAAGAGGTTTGATCAAAATTACTATATACTATAGAACATGGAACAGAAGAAGAAAATATCTATCTATTTATATCTGCTGATTCTTCTAGACTTTTCATAATGAAACAGCACAAAGGGTGAGATACAGGTTCAGAAAAATGTCAGCTTACTCTAATGAGAGAATTTCTTGAAATCAGGGGTTTCAACGTCTTACTCTTTTCTGTGCCCCCCAGTCCCGCACATGGTCTGACAGATAGATTTTCCTTCACTGAATCCATCATAACTAGAGACCATTTTGGTTCCAGGCAGATCCTAATGGAAATGCTGTACCCTGGGAAACCTGGCCAAAGGGCATATCTTGCAAGAAACCGGATTAATTATGTTACTTAGCCATTACGGTGTTTGGTTCTACTCAGAAGATGGAGCTATTGGATGACATCCACTAGCAAGTTTGTTTGTCATCTTTGGAGGCCAGTGTCATAACAAACTAGGTCCCCGAGCTGACCAGAAAAAACTAGACCTTTCATTTTTATGATTCACCTCTTCTCTTAGTCTCAAATATCAAAACCTCCCTACATCTGTACTACATGATACTGCGTGGCGATAGCACTGCAAGATATAACTGATAACAAACATACATCAGTAAAGCCAAAATGTACAGATTTGAAATGTTCCTATTATACAGTTTTCTCGAATTACCGTGCTTGAATATGCTATAGAGGTGAGCCAAAGCATGTGTCTCACAAAGCTGGTAAGGAGTGTATGGGAACTTTCATACTGGCTCATTGATGTGAATGCTACATTGTGAGAATCTTGTATGGAGTAAGAGACTGACAAGCAACTTAAGGGATAAGTACAATCACAGGTAGAACTCTGTCATTCGGCAAAGCATCAAATATATTATAACATCATATAACATCAGTTATGTGAAATTCACACTTACCAGTTTTGTCACCTAGTAAATTAAGGCTCCAATTGTTAGGATTTTATTAAGATACTGTAGAAGATATCATCTATCATCTACTCATAATGAATTGGAAAAGGAAAATGTAAAATCTAAAATTATAAACATATAGACTATATGTCCCTATTTGACTTTCAAATATTGAAAAAAATACATTAGGTAAACTCATACTAGGCTGGAGAAGAAGCTAAAACAATGGGGAGAGGGGCAGGACCACCAACCTTCCATGAGTGGTTATCTGTGGCCCTCTTGTTCATTTTTTTTTATATTTTTTTTTTAGTGTTTATTTATTTTTGAGACAGAGAGGGACAGAGCATGAATGGGGGAGGGTCAGAGAGAGAGGGAGACACAGAATCTGAAGCAGGCTCCAGGCTCTGAGCTGTCAGCACAGAGCCTGACGCGGGGCTCGAAATCACGGACTGTGAGATCATGACCTGAGCCGAAGTCAGACGCTCAACCGACTCAGCCACCCAGGCGCCCCTCTTGTTCATTTTTTAATGGCTAATGAACTTAACGGGTTTTCTCTCATCTCCACTCCACATTTAATGTGGGCACCTTATACTCTTGAGAAAGATCACAGGTTATGAATGTATATGTCCTTAGAGGCCCAACAAGTAACTGGAATGTGTGTTGTAGTCTAACGGTAAGCACTCAAATTCAGCCTAAATGAATCCCATTGACCTGCTGAATTAATTTTCCACACTGATTTTCCAGTCCTGTTCTCACTTTTAGCTCTGATATTTTTAAGTCTGTCAGCTAATAATTACTCTGTTCCAAATATGATAGAACTGTAAAAAGGAGCTAAAATACTCAGATTTTATGGAATAAATGACAACTACTCAACTTCTGGAGTTAATTATGTTCTGTGATGGACGGGGAGACTGGGAAGAGGCTTGGTTAACTTTATGAGTTTGAGAACATCTTCTCTGAGTGATCTTTTGAAGAATGCAGGAAAATAAAAATCAGTGGAGGGAAAGCAGGGTGAAAATATAAATAAGCATTAAGTATAAAACTCATCCTTCTCACTGGCAGTGCTTGGTGCTGGAGAAAATGCCCTGACCCAGGGAGATACTGAGCAGAATCCTTCCTTTGCCTTCTCCCCCATTCTTTTTCTAGGCTCACAGAAAGTAAGCAGTGCTTCATTTTCCCAATTTCTGATATTAGACTATTGATAATTGCCTTTACTTGCAACTCTGGTTTGAGCAATAAGGGAAGGCACCATATAAACTTTTTTTCTACAACATTTACTAATTTCTGTAAGATTATGTTAGGTTTCATTGAGCAACTCTGATAATACAACTATTGCTAATCTTGCATCACTAAGTCTGCTTTGATTTTTGCATCATAACGTCTGCTCTTATTTTTTTTTTTTCTAATTAGAAAATGGACTATGCATACTTGTACTTTATGATGGCTCTTCATTTCAGGTGAATTAGACAATGTACCAACTACCTTGAGAAGCTGCTGCTTCTGTCCAGTTCTTCATATCCTCCATTAGATATTCTGAAGTAATATTTTTAACAAATGTGTTTTTCTCATTTATCTAGGATTGTGTGTTGTTTAGTGGAAACTATCCTTCTTCGACCTAAATTACTTAAGCATATAGTTTTAAATTTGATACTAAAGATCTGTCTCTGAGAGTTCTAGCTTTGTCTTCAGCCGGTTAATTTAACTTTTCCCATAAGGAGTTCCAGATGCATAAGGCACTTAAGAATACTGTGTGTAACGTCATATGTACCACTGTATTAGGTCTGTGCCAAAATCAAGGTCAAAGAGGTAAACTGCAGTTCATTTGAAATGGCAATGAGTCAGATAGCTGGATGCTCTTAAGTGTGGTGTCAACCTTTATATTGATGCCTGAAGAAGACTTAAAGGTCTTTTGTGACATTTTTTATCTTCTGCAAGGCCAATTAATCTCCAGACTGATAAATAGTATGGATTAATAGATTAATACATTAAGAGTAAGAATATTTTGTTAAATCCCAACTGATTAAATGAAGGGCTTGTCATACCTATATGTAATCAAGTAGCAAAAATAATAACAAAAAATTTTTTTCAAAAGCCTTACTTATAAAGGATGAAAGCATTTTTTAAAGTTAATAAATTTTGCATTGAATTCTTTAGTTGAATAGAATTTTTTGGAGCTGAATAAAATTATTAGATGAACAAGACATAAAATCATCACACTGTGGAGGTGCCTAAAAAAAGATTATGATATTGTTCCAAAGGGATGTGGCTGCCAGAATGTTGTCAATATAAATACAGAAAAATTAAAATAAACATCCTCAAGGAGTCTTATCTCACAGTAATTGGAAAGATCATTCAAACTTGTCATTTCATAATAATTGTGCTAAGTGAAATTAAGCTAACTCTTCAGATTTTTTAATTGCAAACACAGTTTTTCTCCCATAAAAATATTGATACTACAGCAATATAAGCTTTAGTTAGCAAGTAATTTCTACGCCATATAATAATAAATACCAAAAGAAAAATTTTAACATTAAGATTTGACTTCTTAAACAAATATTTTTTCCCTTTAAAGTCATTTCATCTTTATCAAAACATCCAATTAAGTTTCATAGGACCTGTTTTAAGACATTTTAGAACTTTCAGCTAAAGTGAACCCCAAAGCAAGATTTATCTGTTATTCTTCATCTGGTGTTATATGTTATCAGTCTTGTTTTCATTGGAAATGCTTGAGTTTTTGTTTAAAAGAAAGATATACAAGTTCAGAATAGGTCTGACTACTCTGTCATTTATATGAGGAAGTCTTTTCATTGTGTTAGGAAAGATTTCACATTTTAGGATGTTTAAGAGTTTGTGGTTGCCTTCCTTTTACTTTCTGGGTTAAAGCCTAGTCTAAATGTATTACCAGGACTTCTAATAGTCCAGGTCATATATCTTAGAGGGATGTGGTCCTCCCCTGCACCCCTAAGCTCTGATCTCCTTTCGGGAGGAGAGTAAGTCGAAAGACTGAATGTTTGGAACCGTTTTATCCCATAACCCTGTTTATTAGAATAAAAAATGGTTGGAAATGTGTTTGGTGTCCATAACCTTTACTAGCCATGCTGGGAATTTATAATTCTTGGCTGTCTTTTTCTGTTTATTTAAAAATTCTTTATTTGGCTAGTTCAATAGCCCTTGTGAAGTCATTATTTCTTTTCAATTTTCTTTTTTTTATTTAAACTGCTTTATAGGGATATCTTTGACATGTAAAAACTACATATATTTAAGGTATACAACTTACTGTTTCAATGTATTTATATATTGTGGAAGGATCACTACCATGAAGCTAAATAATTTATCCAACTATATCCAATATAGTTACATATTGTGTATATGTACATAGTTACATAGTGCATATGTGTTGAGAAGATTTAAGAGATACCCTGTTTCAACTTTCAAGCATACAATACAGTATTGTTAACTATCATCACCATACTGTACATTAGATTTCCCAAAGTGATTCATCTTGCATAACAGAAACTTTGTACCCTTTAACTAACATCTCCTCATTTTCCCTTCTCTCCTGCTCCTGGCAAAACACCATTATACTTACTCTCTGCTTTTATGACTTTAACTATTTTAGATTCCACTTATAAGTGAGATCATTCAGTGTTTGTCTTTTTTTGTCTGGCTTATTTCACTTAGCATAATGTCCACCAGATTCTTCCATGATGTCACAAATGGCAGGACTTCCTTCTTGTTAAGACTAAATAATATTCCATTGTATGTATATACCACATTTTCTTCACCCATCCCTCTGCCAGTGGACATTTAGATGGTTCCCATGTCTTCACTATTATGAATAATGCTGCAGTGAAAATGGGTGCAGATATCTTTTCAAATTCCAGATTTCATATCCTTTGGATATATATACTCAGAAGTGATATTGCTAGATCATATAGTAGTTATATTTTTAATTTTTTGAGGACCCTCCATACTGTTATATAATAGTTTTACCATTTTCTGTTCCTACCAACAGTGTACAAAGGTTCCCTTTTCTTTATGTCCTTGCCAACACTTGTTACTTTTGTCTTTTTGATAATAGCCGTTCTAACAGGTATGAGCAGATATCTCATTATGGTTTTGATTTTCACTTCCCTGATGATTGGTGATGTTGGGCACCTTTTCATGTACCTGTTGTCCATTTGTATTTCTTCTTTTAAGAAATGTCAATTCAGGTTTGTTGCCCATTTTTTGATTGGATTATTTGTTTTTTCACAATTGTGTTGTAAGAGTCTCTAATATATTTTAGATATTAACCCTTTATCAGATATATGGTTTGCAAGTAACTTCTCCAATCCAAGGCAATTAATAGATTGCCTTTTAACTTTGTTGATCATTTCCTTTGGTGTACAGAAGCTTTTTAGTTTCATCTAGTCCCACTTACCTATTTTTGCTTTTGTTATAGGCAGTTTTGGTGTCATGACCAAAAATCGTTGCCAACACCAATGTCAAAAGTTTTTTCCCTCTTTTCTTTTAGAAATTTTATCGTTCCAGGTCTTATAGTTAAGTCTTTCATCCATTTTGAGTTAGTTTTTTTTTTTTTAATTCACCGTGAGAATAAGGGTCCAATTTTATTCTTGTGCATGTAGATAACCAGTTTTCCTAATGCCATTTATTGAAGAGAGTATCTTTTCACTATCATTGTGAGTTCACCATTGTGGCACTCTTGTCAAAGATTGGTTGCCTATATATGTGTGGGTATATTTCTGAGCTCCTTGTTTTGTTCTCCTGGTCTAAATGTCTGTTTTTATGCAGTACTATAATGGTTTGATTACTATAACTTTGCAGTATAGTTTGAAATCAGGAAGTGTGATGCCTCTAGCTTTGTTCTTCTGCCTCAGGATTTCATTGGCTATTTGGGATCTTTTGAAGTTCCACATAAATTTTAGGATTGTTTCTCTATTTATGTAAAGGATGCCATTGGGATTTTGATATGGAGTGTGTTGAATCTGTAGACCAGTTTGGGTACTATGGACATTTTAACAATATTAATTCTTCCAATCTGTGAGCAAGGGTTATCTTTCCATTTATCTATGTCTTCTTTAATTTCCTTCATCATTGTTTTATAGTTTTCAGGGTATAAGTCTTTCACCTAATTGGTTAAGTTTATTCCTAAGCATTTTATTATTTTTGATGCAGTTGTAAGTGGGATTTACTTAATTTCATTTTCAGATGGTTTGTTGTTAATGTGTAGAAAAGCCACCAATTTTTATATGTTGATTTTGTATCCTGAAACTTTGCTGAATTCATTTATTAGTTCTAACAGTTTGTTGTTGTTGAATCTTTAAATTTTTCTACATATATGATCATGTCATCTGCAAAGATGATTTTATTCTTTTCCAATTTAATTTGGATGCCTTTTATTTCTTGTCTAATTGCTTTGACTAGAACTTTTGGTACTGTGTTAAATAGAAGTAATGAGAACGAGTATTCTTGCTTACATTGGATCTTAAAGGAAAAGTTTTCAGTTTTTCCCCATTGATTATGATGTTAGCTGTGGTTATTCAAATATGACCTTCATTGCATTGAGGTAAGTTCTTTTTATACCTATTTTTAATGGTGTTTTTTAAATCATGAACAGATATTGAATTTTTTTTACACTCCTTTTCCTGCATCTGTTGAGCTTATCATGTGGTCTTTATCTTTCATTCTGTCAATGTGATATATGACTTTGATTGATTTGCATATGCTGTACCACCCTTACACCTCACAGATAAGTCCTACTTGGTCATAGGTACAGTGCTTTTAATGTGCTATTGAATCCAGTTGGGTAGAATTGTATTGATGATTTTTGCAACCATGTTCATTAGGGATATTGGCCTATAGTTTTCTTTTCTTACAGTTTATTTGTTTGTCTGGCTGTGGTTTCAGAGCAATATTGGCCTTATAAGATTCATTTGGAAGTGTTCTCTCTCCTACTTTTTGGAAGACTTTAAGAAGGATTGGTATTACTATTTTTTAAATGTTTAGTAAAATTCACCAGTGAAACCGTTAGGTCCTGGCTTTTCTTTCTTGGGAGGTATTTGATTATTGATTCAATTTTCTTATTTGTTACTGGTCTGAACTAGAAAAAGAACAAAACAAGCCCGCAGTTATCCTGAAAAAAAGAAGATAATAAAGATTAGAAAAAAAATGGATCAAATAGAGGTTAGGAAAACAATAGAAAAAATTCAACTAAACTAAGAGTTGCTTTTTTGTTTTTTTTTTTTTGAAAAGATAAGATCAACAAATGCTTGGCTAGACTAAGAAAAAAAGAGAAAAGATGAAAATAAAACCAGAAATAAACAAGAAGACATTATAATAAATGCCTCAGAAATCAAAAGGACCATAAGGAACTATTATGAACAATTATACCAATAAATTGGGTAACCTAGAAGAAATGAGTAAATTCTAAGAAACATATAACCTTCTAAGGGTGAATCTCCTCAATTTTCATTCATTCATTAAATAAATATACACTGAATATCTATCATGTATCAGGCAAGTTGCTAGGTATAACTAAGGATAAAAGACCCAGGAGTCAAGCATCTGCTTTGGGGGATTTAACAAATTATTAAGTTTTTGCTGATTATACTGAATTTCTACTAATTGTAGTTATATAATATTTTAAGAAGAGAATTTCCTCCCAGTTATGTAAATAGGTAATATATATGTAGCAATGGTTCTTAATCTTAGCTGTACTTTAGAATCACCTGTATATATATATATATATATATATATATATATATATATATATATACACACTGAAAGCCAATTAAATACAAATCTCTAGAGCTGGAACTCTGATATCAATACATCTTTCAAAAGCTCACCAAATGATTTTAATGTATAACCAGTGTTAAAACTGCTGTTGTATTCACTGTTGACAATAGCCAAAGTATGGGAGGAGCCCAAATGTCCATTGACGAATGAATGGATAAAGAAGATGTGGTACAATGGAATATTACTAGGCAATCAAAAAGAATGAAATCTTGCCATTTGCAAGTACATGGAGGGAACTAGAGGGTATTATGCTCAGCGAAGTTAGTCAGAGAAAGACAAATATGTGACTTCACCCATATGATAAAGGGAAGATACAAAATAGATGAACATAAGGGAAGCAAAAATAATATAAAAACAGGGAGGGGACAAAACATAAGAGCCTCTTAAATATAGAGAACAAACTGAAGGTTACTGGAGGGGTTGTGGGAGGGGGGATGGGCTAAATGGGTAAGAAGCATTAAGGAAGACCCTTTTTGGGATGAGCACTGGGTGTTATACATAGGGAATGTGTCACTGGAATCTACTCCTGAAATCATTATTGCACTATATCCTAACTAACTTGGATGTAAATTTAAAAATAAATTTAAAATACCCTGCTGCTCTATTAAAGGAGATGATAGTGGAATGATTCAGTTCCCTGGGATTTTTTGGAAGTTAGGGTAATGAATAAAAGAAGGAATTTTCTGGTAAAAAGATTCGTTTATGTTTAAATTCCTCACTCAGGTTTCTGTGAAATGACCCAATCTACAGCATTGGAGGAAAGCCCTGGGCACCAGCATGTCAGGATGTAAAAGTGGTGATTGTCCCCGTACTATTGTGAGCTAAAGGAATAACTTTTCTGAGTGGTTATACAGTTGTCAGTATAGCTAAGGTCAGCCTTGCCCAGATTGACAAATGGACTAAGTGATTTCTGAAGTTTTCTTCCATTCCATTATTAAGCTTACAAGTATGACCCTTTAAAATGCCTCCAGGTTGTTAGTGAATGACTAAGTTAATGCCCCGAGCCTGGGATATTTTATGCAAATTCTCTGGGATCCACCTGCCTTCAAATTCATTAAATTTCTTATCCGTTGAGTGGAGTTTATCTTTCTACCTTCAATTCCACATTTATCATTATGCGGAAAGAAAGGCTTCCTAATAGTACTTGAGGTCTTTAATTTTTCTTATATTTTCTTAAATTTCTTATCCCTTGAGCGGAGTTTAACTTTCTACCTTCAATTCCGCATTTATCATTATGCGGAAAGAAAGGCTTCCTAATAGTACTTGAGGTCTTTTATTTCTCTGTTTGGGTCCAATTTGTGCAACAGAAAAGAGGAGTTTATCTAACCCTAACTGTTTTTGCTTAGTTTCAACCACTGGGGGAGAGGGAGGTGGTGGGAAGGAAGGAGGAAGGAGGGAATGATAAAGGAGAAGAGAAAGAGATTAAGAGAAATTAAAGGGACACCAGATATTAACAGCTAAAGACAAGGGATACCAGAATTACATACATTGGGGGAAGGATGCTTTACGTGGAGACAGAAAGAATAAGTATAGAATGTTAAGTAACATCATAGTCATGTGTGACCATCAACTGAAACCCATAACTACATATGTCAACCTTAAATAGCTGCATAACCAATCCCTACCTCTGGGTTTTGGGGTAGGACTCACAGGTCAAGATTGGGATCTTTTCCTAGTGAGAGAGTCACATGTTTGGGAGCCTGGCTCTCATAACAGTGCATTTCACTGTCTCTGAGAGAGTCTTTAACCTATTTTGTGGACTATCCCTTTTATTTATTTATTTTTTTATCAAACTACTAATTTTGAATCTTGGTCCCATTATTTTCTAGCCAGGTGACACTGCACTGGGTTTTTAGTTTTTCTGGGATTCAATTTGTCGCATCTATGATGTCAAGTGGACAGTTCCTGGAACAGAATAGGTGTTCAATAAATATTTATATTCAGTGAATGTCTAAGGTGCCCTTCAACTCTAAAATTGAATGTGTGACCCCTAGACAGAGAGCTTTTCTCCACCACATGTGCAGTCAAAACCCATTTTGCTGCCAGATAGGAAGAGGAACAAAAGCTGCTCTTAATATGAATGGTTTTAAAGAAAAATGTTGTTATTCTCCAGGCCCCCATCTTACAACGGACATCTGGGTGATATGGGCGGATTGAAGAACTTTTGTCTCTAGCCAAAATAATTCATAAATTCCCAGCTCCAGGGTTGTATCGGGTGAGGTTGTGAGAGTCCTAGAGTTTCATAATATACATTTTCCTCATGGGGAAGATGGAAAAGTTGGACTTGATGTTGCTAAAACACATTTGTTTTTATTCTCATTCTTTGCCTCTTTTGGCTACTGAGCAAATGTAAGATCATTTGCAAACCTTATGGCATGTGTGTATGTATAATAAAGTGCATGTCCTTCCTGCTAGCGGATCTCAAGCCAAGGGCAGCAATCCCCCTGCCCCACACCCCAGCATATTTCAGAGGGAGCAAATGCATCGCAGTGACAAATACAACTTAGAATAAATATGTGGAAATAAACATGTCTGTAAAAAAATGCAGTTTCTTTCCTCTGGTAGCTATTTCATTTCCTTTTATGCTTTTCACCTTCACTTTATTATAGAAAGATTTTAATCAGGTTTCAGGGTTCACAACTTAGAGCAAATATTAGACCAAAAGTTCTTCATGGCCTGAAATTATTCTGATAGCATTTCCTTCTGTTCTACGCCTTCTCTTTAACTTTGACCCACCCACCCTTCCTTCGCTCCTGTCTTCCCTCCCTCCTTCCTTCCTTCTTTTCTCTTCTCAAGAAATGCTTATGGAGTACTAACCATAAACGAGGCACTTCACTAGGCACTGGGGCTCAGAGATCAAAACATAGACTGCAGGGGAGAAAAGCAAATAAAAGAAATCAAAAATAGGTTTTTTAAAAGTGAAAACAGTCCTGGCCAGCTACAGGACTGTCCTGATCCTTTAAAATACTGACCACATTGTTGTCTCTCTGCCTCTTGTTCTAATGAGCTTCTTACCTTCAATGTTCCTCCACACCCATGCCCAGCTAGTAAAATTCATCACACACTCAGCAGTGGTCTTCAGCCTCATTTTGATATACTTATAAGTCATTTCTCTTCACACCACTTTGAATTACCTTTACACAGACTGGCATGTGTTATGGTTTCTTGTATGGCACTGTATCCCCAATACTATCATCTAGGAGCACAGGTTTTATCTTTCTTGTTTTATATTTTACTGCCACGCACATAGTAGGTGTTCAGTTCAGTGTTGGATGAATTTGCTGAATAGAATATTAGGGCCAGGAACCTACTGTAGGACTGTTTCTTGAGTAACCCTTTCTCCCATCACATTCTTGGGATACTTATGGCCCATATGGGACATTCTACCTAAGATATTGCCTTCTTAAGTACTTTCTTCTCACCAGCTTGTCCCTTTGTCCAATTTCTTTTGTATTTAGTATCCAGACCATGCCCATTAGTAGTTGACTATGCATTATACTGTTGTGTGTTTTACGTGGATGGATGTAGATTGTTTTCCAACTAAATTATAACTTTGAAAGGATCAAAAAAGGCCATCATTTTTCTATCTTTCACAGTTCCTTGCATAGTACTGGTTCAGACTGGATGCTCAATAAATGTGTTAAGTGACTATAAATCTGAAAGCATTATACAAAAACTTGCTAACCAGAAATCCTGCACGGGGGCTCATTTTCACTGTGAGACTGCTTATTGTACATTTTCCTCATTAGATTTTCTGAACAGTATGCTTGGAGCAGTTTCTGGCTTCATTAGAAGTTGGGCATGATCATTATGGTTTATATTGTCATTGTTCTTGCTTTTTTCTTTGTTGATTGCATGGGCATACTCCTCATTTTCATAACCTCAGCCCATATTTGTGAGAACTCAATGCTTTGTTGTAACATGTCAGTCTTTGAAGAACAGACAGAGATATGTAAAATCATACTTGTTTGGGGAAAAAAATTGGCAGTGATTTTTCTGGTTGTAATTTAGAACATACCAAACACTCATAATAGCAAATAAACCGATTTGACACTCACAAGACAAACTCCCAAATTCAGTCTATAATATCCTCATGTGGGTCTACATTTTAATTAACAGCTCTGTAGCTGCTTAGCCGCTGCTAGAGAATCTGTAACAGAGAAGACTTCCTTAGTTCCCTATGGTAGAGAGAAGATCAAACAACCAGAGGGCATGTCTTCTCAGAATGTTTTCCCCAAACCTACATCATTTCCATTCACAGTGAATTTGTTCTCTACATGAAGTTTTAGTAACCCTCTCTGTATACATAAACCAGGGTCTCCAAGCTGGCACAGCATTCAGAATGTTTTTATAATGAGAGATTAGTATAGAGAAGAAGTGTTGAATTATAAAACTAAGGTTACAAAAATATGTTACCTATGCCAAAGAAACACTTTTAAGCCAAGGCGTCGATTTATGGCACTGTTTTAAAATTTGGGCCTCCGCTACCCCCTAGTCTGTTTAAAATTGCTTTGAAAATTCAGGTTTTAGGCCAACTGTTCTTTTGGCTCCTTTGGCCGCATTAGAGCCTCTGGCAGATTGAGAAGAACTAGTGTGACACCAGGGCTTTGTCTGTTCCCAGCCAGCTCACCTACTGATGGATGATGCTTGGCAGCATGCCTCCTTATTGTTTGTTGTATTATTACGACAGAAAGCATTTTCAAAAGCTACATTTATCAAGTTGTCATAATAGTTTGGCTTGTATATCTATCTACTCAGAAAAAAAAATAAATCTCTCTCTTAGCACTAATCTGTTGGAGCCACATGATGCATCATGTGCAGAAGAGGCAGTGCAAAACGAAAAGGCCATTCTACATGAGATTCAGGGACCTTTCAACTAAATGATTAAAGGCAGAGGTATTTTTTTATGTATGCATTTGAAAGTCCCAGAGCACCAAAGACCTGTCCCCGCCTTGTTTCAAGGGTACTTTTCCATGGGTGGTTGTGTTTGTTGCAGATGACTTATTCCTAGAATTTTGGAGGGAAAACACTGAAATTTGCCACAAAGAAGGTCAAAGACACTCTTAATGTTTAAGATGGATTTTTCATTGGCAGGTATCACCAGATTAAACATCACTTGTTGTGGAGAACCTTATAAGCAAGATAGGTGGTTGTCTGGGAGCTCAAGACTGTTTGAAGCTGGGATTCAGAATCTTTATCCAGAGAAAACATATACTCAGAAAATGTTTGTTTAAAATACTTCAAACCTAACAATGTTAATAAAGCATTCACTAGGTATGCATACTAGAACATCTTCAATTATTCCAAAATATAGTATATAATGAATATACAATATAAACATGGTTATCTGTAGATATGTTTTTATTGAGATATATCGACATAGAACATCATACAAATTAAAGGTATACAATATATTGATTTGTTGTTTTTTCCTCATTTTCCCCACCCCTTCCCTTTGTTAATCATTAGCTCATTCTCTATATTTATAGGTCTGATTCTACTTTTTGTTTGTTCATTCCATTGTTTAGCTTTTTAGATTCCACATATAAGTGAAATCATATGGTATTTGCCCTTCTCAGTCTGACTTATTTTTCATAACATAATACCTTCTAGGTCCATCCACGTTCCAGATGGCAAGATCTCATCCTTTGTTATGACTGTGTAATATTCTATCGTGTGTGTGTGTGTGTGTGTGTGTGTGTGTGTGTGTATCACATCTTCTTTATCCATTCACCTATCATTGGACACTTAGGCTGCTTCTGTATCTTGGTTATTATCAATAATGCTGCAATAAACATAGGGAGACGTGTCTTTTTGATATAGTGTTTTCATTTTCTTTGGGTAAATACCTAGTAGTGGAATTACTGGATCATTTAGTAGTTCTATTTTTTAGTATTTTGAGGAAACTTCCTACTGTTTTTTACAGTGGCTGTACCAATTTACATTTCCCACTAACAGTGTACAAGCGTCCTTTTTTCTCCACATTCTCACCAATACTTGTTATTTTTTGTCTTTTTTATTTTAGTTATTATGATGGTTGTGAGGTGATATCTCACCGTGGTTTTGATTTGCATTTCCCTGAAAATCTTTTCATGTGGGGCGCCTGGGTGGCTCAGTCGGTTAAGCGGCCGACTTCAGCTCAGGTCACGATCTCGCGGTCCATGAGTTCGAGCCCCGCGTCGGGCTCTGGGCTGATGGCTCAGAGCCTGGAGCCTACTTCCGATTCTGTGTCTCCCTCTCTCTCTGCCCCTCCCCCATTCATGCTCTGTCTCTCTCTGTCTCAAAAATAAATAAAACGTTAAAAAATTTAAAAAAAAAAAGAGAAAATCTTTTCATGTATCTCTTCTGTTGGCCATTTATATGTCTTCTTTGGAAAATGTCTATTCAGGTCCTCTGCCCATGTTTTACTCAGATTTTTGGGGGGTTTTCTTTCTTTCTTTCTTTCTTTGTTTTTTTTTTTTTTTTTTTTTTTTTTTGCTTTCTTGCTTTCTTGCTTTTGGTGTTTAGTTGTATAAATTCATCATATATTTTTGATATTAACTCTTTATCAGATATATCATAAAAATTTTAAGGAATAAAACAAATTGATTGATTTGATGCATCTATACATTGCAATATGATACCACTTTCTGTTAGTTTACACCTCTAACATGTGCCCTAGTTATCATTTCTTTTCTGTGGTGGGAACAATTAAAATCTCTCTTAGAAACTTTGAAGTTTACGATACAGTGTTTTTGTCTATAATTGCTATACTGTGTATTAGATTTCCAGGACTTATTTATCGACTAATTACAAGTTTGTACACTTAAATAACATCTCCCCAATTCCTCCACCTCCAAGTCTCTGATAACTACCATTCTACTTTGTTTTTATGTAGATATTTTTTAAAGTTTATTTATTTATTTTGAGAGAGAGAGAGAGAGAGAGAGATGGGAGAGGGGGCAGAGAGAGAGGGAAAGAGAGAATCCCAAACAAGCTCCATGCTGTCAATGCAAAGCCCAATGAGGGGTCTCAAAATCACAAACCGTGAGATCATGACCTGAGCTGAAATCAAGAGTCCGACACTTAACCGACTGAGCCACCAGGCACCCCTGTAGATATTTTTTGAAGAAGGTGCTGAACTGACTCCTCTTGCTGGGACCAAGCACCTACAAATAAAGTTTCCACATCAACAAGGCTCATTTTTATTGTCATGAAAAACACTCTAAATAAGAATTAAATAATAATTATATAAACATGGAATAAAATGCATAGAATTATAGAATTGCTTTTTTTTTTACTGCTTATTTATTTTTGAGACAGAGAGAGAGAGAGCATGAACAGGGGAGGGTCAGAGAAAGAGGGAGACACAGAATCTGAAACAGGCTCCAGGTTCTGAGCTGTCAGCACAGAACCCGACGCAAGGCTCGAACCCATGGACCGTGAGATCATGACCTGAGCCAAAGTCAGACGCTTAACCGACTGAGCCACCCAGGCACCCCTAGAATTGCTTTTTTAAGCAAAAGAGTGTAACAGAGCTAAAGGAAGAACAACGTGGAACTTAGGAAGCCCACTATGGTGGCCAGTCCTCTAATTTTCTCCCCCATGCCAGGCAAGATCCCCACCAACCACCGATGATGCACAGACTCCAGTTCTAGATCGTAGGTTTTTAGCATCCATTTTGACCCATGGATGAGGACAGTGAGCATCTGAGGACAGCAGGGTCCAGAGGTTCACGTAACTTCCTTTTTAATGGCAAGTTGATTGGTATCAAGTGTTATTTCCTGAAAGAACCTCTTACACTAATGTGTCTGTGGAAAATGAAAAGCAGCCCAACAGTGCATTTATACTTGGTCCTCTTAAGTGTTCTCAGAATTTGTTATTCCTCTTGAGGTCTTTGTAAAAAGTCCCTGAAATATAGAAGTGCTTTCACTGGCTTCTTGGGGACATCCTTCCACAAGATAGCTCCAGTGAATACTGAAATGCTCAAATTGAAGCAAGAGAGGAAAACCGTGCACCAATAGTACATGACGTTGTGTTTTCAGCTGTAAATCTGCTTGTCTTGTCTAATCTATACTCACTTTAGGATCCAAAATCTAAAGGACCCAGAGTCTTTCTTTCAGCTTGAATTGTTGATATGGTTTATACCTGTTCTCTTGTGAAGAGCTCATGGTTTCCTTTTGAATAATTAAAAAAAAGAGAGAGACATGAGATGAATGCTCATATTTTAAAATTCTTTGCCCATGAGTCCGTATTTGAAAGACAAGAGGTATTCCAAGAAATACAGTAACCTGTTTTTACTGAACATCACTCTGCTTTTTCAAAATCAAAGGCAAAGCTTCCTGAGTGGTTGTCCTTAAGAACTATGGAGTCTTAAATACACAGTTACCACATTTTCCTAAAACTTGTTCACTGACACCAAGAATGAGTCTCGTTATGTCTCCAGAAGAATCTGTTTGCCTAGGGAGGAAAATGAGGAGAACCTTGAGGTAAAAATTGATGTTTTGCCCAATTTTTTAATTCTTAATGAGAGATAAGTTGAATATGCCTCCCTCTTTTAAGGACTTAAATTATGTAAGTGGGAGGGTGGGGAAGTGGGGAACCAACAAATTGCTAACGCCTGGAAAGAGAACTTTTAATTTTCCATGGTAATTCATTTCTTCTATGGTTGTTAAATTATGGCAATTGAAACTAAGATATTATCAGGGTTTTAAGAACTGGAAGAGTTTGGATGGCTTGTTATGTGTTAATGAGAAACCAAAAAAGTGTGCCTTAAGCTTACACTAATCTCATTATAAGTGAGTTAAAATCTGAATAATTCACAAATACTAGCTTGTGATTGAGGTGATTACCATTTTTTACAGAAGGAATTAAGTCAAAATTAATAAATGACTAGCTAGGAGTGAAGTGCTTAAATGAATAAATAAGGAATTGTGTGTACAAATTCAGTTTGGAATATATTTGAATATTTATATTTTGTTCCTTCATATTTGAACCAGTTCTGAGTCCTTAATTGGGACCGTCCTTAGCTCACTAAACACAGTCCTGAAAACATTCTATTGTTTGCAATGAGAAAATGCATTTACTTAAAAATCTCTGTTATCAGTGGCCTATAACTTGCTTTGGAACCCATTTTGGATTGAAATTTCTGTTTGTTTTCATTCCCAGGGGTGAATTTTATTTTGTTTAAATGTGAAAGAAACCATTTGGCTGTTTTATACCAATGAACTGTTAAGAAAGGAAGAAAATATTCTTTACTGCATGATGCTCAGATGAGGCTTTTGTGCCCAGATAAATGCTTCGGATGAAGAAATTCATACTTGGCACAAATTAAATCCTTATGGTGGAATAGTCACTTCATTAACTTAAATAAAATTTATATGCAGGTATAATAAGTTTGAACTTTTAAAAAGCATAAGTTTCTCTGCATTGAAGTTCTTTCATGTTACATTTTATAGAGGAGTGTGGTTTTCTTGGAGATGTTCCCGATATACGATGTGTGTCTAGGTATCCTTTACTTACTAGAAGTGAATTTACCAGAACTGAAGAGTAGCTCATAAATTGATATGGTAACAATAAGGTGCATTTAATCCCCAGACCAACACTATGCTTGGTTTCTCACATTTAATCTAGTATTAATATTTTACACATCTTAAGCATATCTTGTTCCTTTTTTTTTTTTTAATTGTCTTAGACAAATCTGAGTTCCAATCCCTGGCTCTTTCTTTCCTGTGGATATTTCATTAAGCCTCCTAATCTCTATTAGCCTCAATCTTCTCATCTATTAAATGGGAGTAATAAAACCTTTCAAAGTTGTTGGAAGCTTATTGATAATGTACACAGAATATGTAACCCTGGACCAAATACCTATAGAAGACACTCAGTATATCATGGAGGCTAGAATTACATTTGTTACCCACAATCTGATAATGACTTTCAATAATGAGGACATTTCCAAAATCCAGCATTACCACTTTAATGTCATATTTCAGTTGATTAAATGAAATAAGCTTTCAGTAAATAAGTAATACTGTTTAGTAAAGGGAAGGCTTAATCCAGGGAAACAAATTATGTGTAAATCAATACAAGGTGTTTGACAATTATAGGATATTCCTTGGAAATTGCAGCAAATGTTTCTGTGTTGTTTTTTTTTTTTTTGCTAAATAAGGATTTAAATCAATGTTTGATATTATGTGCTCACATCTATCTTTCAAGGATGCTTTTAAAATGTGTGTTCATAATTAAAAATATATGGGGAAAGGCTCATTTACGTTATTGAAGCAGGTATTTTTCTGCCTTTGTTTTGTTTTGGTTTGGTTTGGTTTTTAGAAAATGATATCTCTATAATAATCCTTTGGCATTTGAATAGAGCTTTTGTAAATTATCTCAGTTAGTGATCACAACTTTGTGCCCAACCATTCCAATATACATTTGACAGATGAGAAGGGTAAGACCCTGAGAAGGCAACAGGCTTATGCAAGGAGAAAAACAAGTTTACGACCTACATCCTCAAACTCCTAATTTAGTATTGTTTTCATTATTCCTTCAGGGAGATAAGGTTGGGAAAAGAAAATAAAAAGAGGTGAAAAACATAGAACTTTAAGGTCTTAATGATTAACACCAGAGTTCACTTTTTTAAAGCGAGAAGTCATCATTGTATCTTCTTGTTTTTAAAACATTCAGTGGCTCCTCTTTGTCTATTGCCAAGTTCAAAATTAGAAGGTATTTGTCTCATCTGTGATTCCCCACATAAATCCCAAGCTCCAGCAAAACAAAACCATATCTTTTTATACCTCTGTGCCTTTCCTGTGTTTCCCTTTATATATATATATCCTTAACCCTCTTTCAAGATCTATTATGTTTTTATTTCTGTTACACAATTAATTTACCAAATGTTTATATAATGTGCCAGGCACTGTTAGAAGTGCTCCACAAATATTAAGTCAGTTAATCCCCATGATAATTCCAGGAAATGAGTAATATTATCCCCTTTTACAGATGATAAAACTGAGATATTTAAACTGCAGAAGAGAGTCAAGATTCCAGAATGAGGATTCTGGTTTCAAAGTGGGTACTCTGAACCATTACACCATGTCACATATGTACTTAGAATTTCACAACTGAAAAACTTACCACATTCAACCGAGACCAAGGTCTAAATGGCATGCCACCAAAGGCTTCTGGGTTGTAGAATTCATTACCTTGTAAATGTACCATCAACTGGAACCTACTTATTATCTTTTTAGACTCAGAAATATGGTATTTTTCAGTAATCATAGCAAGAACAGATCCTTCTCTTGGAGGTGGACAATGACTTGGCCCATGAGATTAATATTTCAAACTAGAATGCTAGTTTATTTATTAACTTACAATGAAAAATAGAACTATCACATGGACCAAAACACCCACGTCAGCATGACAAGCACACTCTGCCTCTCAGCAGTCCTAAGAAACCAGATCACTCTTGGCAAGTTGCTTGGTCAACATGGCATCCTAAGGAGGGGTAGCCCTGGGATGAACAGAACATTCATTGGCATCAGCTAAGTTATCATGATGCATCAGTATTGTGATTGCAACAGCCTTGCCAATGGGACCTGGAGGACATGAAACTCATTGGTCTTTTGCCTGGGACACTGCTTGGCTGGGCACTGACAACCATATATCTCCGTGATTCTCTTCTTTTCTAGGATTATAATGCCTGGCCAACCCTTCCTTTCCTTTCCCACGTTCTATTGTTAATGTGTGTTAATATTCTCAATCTGGTCACAGTCAAGTCTTCAGGCCTGGGACCTTTCTAATTCTTTAAGACAGGCTTAGTGCAATTGTATTTTCAGATGCTATTTTCTTTTTGATGACATCTTCAAGACCTAACACAAATACTATCTAGCTTTTCCTACACTGAATTGTAACTACATGAGTGGTTTTATTAATACCAAAGACAAAGTTATAGCCATTCTTTTTTGTATTCCCAGAAGTAAACACATTGTGCAGCACATAACAGGAGCTCAGTGGTTGTTTCCTGAATAAACAAGTAAATGAGGAGGTAGAAAATCATCATGGTGAGGAGTGTAAGCTCTGAGACTGCATGGTCTGGTTTCAAATCTCAGCTCTACGACTTAACACTTGTGTGGTTTTGGCAAGTTACTCAACGTCCCTGAGCTTCCATTTTTCATCTTTAAAAAGAGTATAATTGTACCCTGCCTCCCAGGGTTCCTGAAAAGATTAAATTAATACATATACCAAACTTAGAAATGTGCCTGGAATTTCAAACTATTAGTTATTAGTATAATAATTCTCTTAGCATTTTGTATTGTATTTTTACTCGTTTTGTAAAAAGTATGACTTATGTTGCAAAGGGCAGAGTACCGCTTGTCCCTGTTTTAAGTGTCACCATTGAATATTTAATTAAAAATTGTTTTTGTCACAGAAATTCAGTAAAATGGAAACTCCCATGTATTGCTAATGGGAGTAAGGAATGGTACAACTTTTATGGAATGCAATTTAGCAATATTTATCAAAAGTCTTATAAAAGTTCATTCCCTTTACTCCAGTAATTCCCCTTCTAGAAATTTATCTGTCCTACAGCCACGGTCAGAAACTTGGATAAAACTTTTATATAGACATAGTTTATCACACCATCATTTATCAACCCCCTCATTGGAAATTACTTAAATGGCAAGTCATGAAAGAATGGTTATACAAATTACTTTATCTCATTTAACGGAATATTATGTAGCTCTCAAAACTGTATCTTTAAATTATTTCATAGTGTGGGAAAATGCTTCCCAAAAAGCTAAAGTGGGAAAAGAAAACCCAAACCACAAAATGGTATAGGTGACGTAATTTCTTCCACACTGAGAAGAAATCAGTAAGTCAAAATAACAGTGATTATCTTTAGATAAGGCAACTATGGGGGATTTCGTTTTTGTAAACTTTCTTTTCCAAAACCTCTCCAATGAGCGTGTATTTTAGAAGTAAAAATAATTCTTTAAGAACTATACGTTTTAATGTCCTTAGATGTGTAATTTTAAGACATGTTGAATATTTTCTCATTTTTACCATGTCCCAGATCTAAGTTTTTTCAGTGAAATATCTCTTCAGTCTAATACCAGAAATAATTAAGAAGACAGGATTCATTTTTCAGAAAATCTTGTATTAATATTTATTTGGTTAATAAGCACAAAGTATAAGTACTTATCTTGAAAAATTTTTGAAGGAAAATGAATGCTTAGTGTCAGCTCTCATGGAGAAATCTGTTTATATATACAACTTCTTGAGAACTGCTTTGTTTAGTATTGATAGTAATTTCTATAAGAACATTGTTATTCAGAAGAAAAGAAAGAGACTCGTACATTAGTATTAAGAGAAAATTGTTCTTGTGACAAAATAGTTTCAATTTTGAGCCTGTCACAGGTAGTAATGAGTTTTTTTCTTTTTTCTTTTTTTTCTCTTTTTTCTTCTTTTTTTTTCTTTTCTTTTCTTTTTTTTTTTTTCTGTGTGTGTGTGTGACCTAGGAGCTGTGAGGGAAGAAATATCCGATATAGAACATGCAGTAATGTGGTAAGTACTGAGGTTCTGTTTCTGCAGTTATGATCATGTATCATTTTAAGAACTGAATAATGCCAACCAGTTTTATGTATTATGAACAACCAATCAATTAGTATTTCAAAGAGTTATTTTTCTCACACTATACTGATGATGCAGCCTTTTAAAATACATACTTTTAATTCTCCTCGATATAAACTTTGAATCGTCTGGCCAGATTGTAACTAACTAGGCTGTTTCAAAACAGGGATTCTGTATTTCTTTTCTGCTTTCTGACGTTTCACATCTAAGTGTCTCGAGAACCAATAAGAGAAATGATAAAAGGGAAACCACTGGGGTCCTCATGAAATAAGTATTAGTTAAACGCAGATTTGACAGAGTCATTCATTCATTCATTCATTCATACAACAAAACTGCTCAATGCCATCCTTCTATGAAGTACTACACTAGTACAAGGAAAAATAACATGTGGTCACTGTCTTAAAACATCTGTGATAAAGGACAAGATGCAGAGAGAGAAGATAGTTGTGCACATAACCACACTCTAGCACAAAGCATGACAAATGCTGCAAGAAAGGGATAAAGTTCTTTGTGGGTTAAAAATGGAGAGACATTTGAAGGGTCTTCAAGGAAAAAGTGATTTGAGATAGGGCTTAGAGAACTAGAAGGGCTGTGACTGGTCCACATGAGTGTGAGGAGGTGATAGTCCAAGCAGAGGGGACACAATGGGCAACTTTGGATGCAGAAATGTTTAAGGTATGTTCTACATACGAATTTGGATAGGATTCGTATTATAATTCGTGGCTAGCATTATTGAAGAAAAGAATTGAAAGGTATTTTGAGGGACGCCTGGGTGGCTCAGTCGGTTGAGCGTCCACCTTCAGCTCAGGTCATGATCTCGTGGTCTGTGAGTTCGAGTCCTGCATCAGGCTCTGTGCTGACAGCTCAGAGCCCAGAGCCTGCTTCGGATTCTGTGTCTCCCCCTCTCTCTCTTCCCCTCCCCCACTCATTCTCTGTCTCTCTCTATCAAAAATAAATAAACATTAAAAATTTTTTTAAAAAAAGATATTTTGAGGTTACACCTTGAACAAATTTAAATGTTAGGGTTCCAAGCTTATATTAGTTCAGTGAATAACAGGGGATCACTAGAGGCTTTGGAGCAAGAGTATGATATTGTAGTTTCTTTCACTTCAGAGAGATTAATTCTGTAGTGATATGAGAGATGCTCTGGAACAGGAAATGGATGGGGAACAAGAAGCAATCAGAGCTTAAGCCAAAAATAAATAGATGCAAGAGAGATCAAAATTAAGGTCACTTTGTAAGACCTAACAAGCAATTTAAATTAGAATGATAAGTTGGAGTGAGAATAAAGGAAACACAGAGGTGTGTGTATATTTAGAGTTCTTAAACTGGCCTATCCTCTGTTAGAGTAGCTCTTTCCTTACTAGCTACATGACTGGCTTTCCTTATTCTAATCTCAGCTCAAATGCCACCTCCTCAGAGTATTTTCCTTGACCAACTTATCTGATATGCTTGTCCCACTGCCCAATCCCATCTCTCACAGCAGTCAATCTTGCTTCCTTTATAGCACTTTGACTTTCTTTGTAGCACTAATCTCTACCAAAATTTATCTTCTTTGATTACTTGTTTTTTTTTTTTTCTGTTTTCCCACTCTAGAATGTGGACTCCATGAGGATAGGAGCCTCATTCATCTTGTTCCCTCCTTTATCCCTAGTGCCTGGAACTATTGACTCACACATATGAAGCACATGATGGAAATTTGCTTAATATGTAATGGATACCCAGGCTTCTGAAAAAATGGTGGATACCATTATCAAAATTAGGAATGTTGGGAGAAGGCTTGGGAGAGGGAAATGACAAATTTGATTTAGGGACACTATTGAGTTTGACATGCAGGCTGAACTTGTAGGTGGTATATTCAACTGTGCAATGAGGATTTGATCTCAGGAAAGAGATCAAAGCACAAGCCATAGAAACAGAAATAAGATGCATAAAATTTGAAGATTTGGAAGCAGTTCCTTAGGTAGAATCATAAGAGGAGAGAAGCCTGAACTTTGGCGAATGTCTATATTCAGATAGAAAGAGAACTAGAGTGCCAGGTAAACCACAACAGGCACAGTGAGAGAAGTAGCAGAAGAAATAAAAATTCCTGAAGGTGTTCAGTAGGATAAATGTTGCCAACAGGTTGAAGACTTAAAAAACCCTGCTGAGGAACAGTTTCTATAGTGTACTAGGAACAAACAAAATCAAAATCACAGGGGGTAAAAAAAAGAGTATCAATGAGAAAATGGAGTTGATGGGTATAAGCTATTCTTATTAAGTGTTCACAGAGGTATCTCATCATTTATGGAGTCACATAAAGGTAGGTGGGTAGTTGGTTTGTTTTCAGTGAGTAAACCTTGAGAGATAAGTTGATCTAAAAGGAGAGATTGAGGGGCGCCTGGGTGGCTCAGTGGTTAAGCATCTGACTTCAGCTCAGGTCATGATCTCGTGGTTTGTGGGTTCGAGTCCCACGTTGGGCTCTGTGCTAACAGCTCAGAGCCTGGAGCCTGCTTCAGGTTCTGTGTCTCCTTCCCACTCATGCTCTTTCTCTCTCTCTCTCAAAAATAAATAGTCATTAAAAAAATAAGTAAATAATAAAAGGAGAGATTGATTGTATGAGAAGGTAAGGGGATACTTGATGCCCCAGGTCCCAAAGGAGACAGTGGGTGACAAGAAGAGGAATCTTGGTGAAGGCAAGGACATATGCTTCACTCTGAGAATATAGAAGCAAATTGAGAGAGGAAGTTTGAGGGTATAGAAAGATGTTGAAGAAGAGAAAAGGTGATACTGCTCCAGATGCACAGGCTCAAACTTCCCTTAGAGTTTTCTCCGACACCTGCTGACAGTGAAAAAGGTGAGTTGAACTTGAAGAAGTGAGCATGAAGGCCTACAACAGCCCCTAGGTAAATCAAGTGGAAGCCAGCAAAGCAAAATAAGGAATTGTTCGGGGGCAAGGAAGGGGCTCAGCTGAGGCCAAAAAGCTTGATGTGACAGAGAACAAGGTCAGAAGGATTTAGGACTTAGTCCAGTGGTATGGCGATGCATTGGGGCAGGAACAGAGAAAACTCACATTGGAGGTGACTCATGGCCAGAGTACTGATGAGATGGGTTGCGAGAGACCAAGATGAATGAAAAGTATATGTATTTTTAACACCCGACCAGGGAGAGTGCAGGGAACTAGAAGGCGTGATAATTGGGAGTAAGAGTAATTGTTAAGGGGAAAATTTTGCCTACTTCATTTCTCTTTCCACTGAGGACACTAGGTGCCACATAGTTCAACTGCTAATTGGTTAAAAGAATCAAATAGCTACAGTTGTTCAATTTTTAAAAATGGTATTGACAGAGTTTGTTTTATAAATGGTATAAAAAATGTTTAATGGAAATATGCTTTAGCTCATTGATTTTCTTTATCCCTTTTATTATCGTGATATCTTATACATCAGGGCTATTTTTTAAATACCATAATGTTATTTAAGAATCTCCATAATGTCCATTCTGTTGCTTTATGGCTTTTAAAATCGTGGAAAGGATCCAAACTCTCCTAAGTAGATGAATGCCTAAAGCATCATGAGCAGATGTCTGCCTACCCTGTCCTTCAAGCTCTTCAGAAACAGCCCACAATCTCCCTGCTATCATTATGAGCACTTTCATGGACAGATGTAGGCTAAGACTCTGACCTAATATTATTTAAAACCCATAGCGTTACCAAAGCCAACTCTTTATAGCTTGTAGAATCAAACTGACATTGAATTTCTATATGAGAATCTAAACTCTTCAAACCTTTGAAGCTTTTTTTTTTTTCTGACTTTTGGCCATGACAGAAGCAACATTGCCAAAAAAACAAACAAAAAGTCTCATAAGAATCTTTTCATAATCCCATCCCAATTCCTCAAACTAAGAAGTTCAGGGCAATTCAGTTAAATATTCCCCTTTTAAATACCTGTTTGGAATTTGGAATACCTGTCCCTTGTTCGGTAAGCCTCCAGGTCAACCCTTAATACCTGGCAGCTTCCTGGGGCTCTTCTGAACCACTTCTCCAAAGATTCACCCTCTTTTTCTATTTTTTGTAGGTGCTACATAGTTCTCTGGGTTCTTATTCTCCAAGGCTGAGGAGGAGAAAATGTCTCCTCAGTTTTCTTAGCTTTCTGCATTGTCTGAAAAATCAGTTCACATACTTTTCAGATGTTCTTGTTAATCACTCTGTAGACAGGGTGTATCAATAAAGAAAGTACCCATGATGTTCGCCTAGTTCTTTTAGTCACACGACCTTCTGTTACTATTTGTAGCTGGTTCAAGCAAACTATTTTCATTTCTAAGGATGTAGTGCATCCAACCTTTCCCATTTCACAGTCCACGGGGGCAAGGCCCTCTCTCTCTCTCTGGAATAAAAGACGAAGGATACTATTGGGGAAAACAATAGGTGTGAACCCAAGTGGGTCATTTAGGTTTCACATCTTCCCAGGGGGGGGCCCTAATTTGCTGACTCAAATTAGCCCTCACATCTGAGCCCCTTGATCTTAACTAGGCATTTTAAATGGACTTTCAAAGTTAGACTAATACCGTGTTACTTATAAACTGTTTCTTTGTCACCATCCTTAATCTTAACAAGAGTTGAAATTTAGGAGACAGTGACTACAATTAGCAATATAATAGGCCAAGGTGCCTGTGGTAGCTGGTGGTGCCCTTAAGTTCTTTTCTTTCTTTTTCTTTTTTTTTAAATTCAAGTTACTTAACATATGGTGTAGTATTGGTTTCAGGAATAAAATTTAGTGATTCATCATTTAGATAGAACACCCAGTGCTCATCCCAACAAGTGCCCTCCTTAATGCCCATCACCCATGTAGATTGTCTATCCCCCACCCACCTCCCCTCCAGAAATCCTATTTGTTCTCTGTATTTAAGAGTCTCTTATGGTTTGCCTCCCTCTCTGTTTTTATCTTATTTTTCTCACACTTGACTGTTGTTTAAAAAACAAAAGTCCCTAAGACTAAAGTCAGGAGGCCACATTTCCATATCTCTTCTAGAACCCTCCCAGAGATGAGTGGGCAGAGATTTCTGTGCTAAGAGGTCACAGAAGGGCCATGTCTGATTTTCTCAACAGTGTGCACCCAGTGCCTAGCATGAAGTGTCCAACAACATGCTTCTGAAACCGTGTGCCAGGGAACACGGCAAACTGACAGGGCTGCCATGGGATTTTTCAAACATTCAAGGGCACCCTAGCAATACTTGATACCTGCTGGGCCCTATGCAAACTAGTAGATCATGCTGTCTTCCTTTCTATGACATCTTGTCTTTGCAAAGTTGGAGACTAAGCCCCAAACCCAGTCCTCCTGAAGCTTTGATAAAAAAGCAAGTACCGAGAGAAAATCAATGTGGGACAGGAGATGAGGGTGGCATTGTCCAATCAGATTTCATACTTTAAGAAATTTTCCAATATTTAACGAGTGCACACTTACCATTAGTAAGTAAACCTGGTTGTTTATGAATAAAATAAAATCTAATTTTTCTTTCAAGTATGTGTATTGTTCTTTTCAAATAGCTGTTGTGAGGGTGCAAATACCTATTGAGTTGTTTGGACCTAACTACTTAATCAATGGAAGTGTTAGTTATTCCTTTCGGCCTAGGGGTGCCATAAAAAAAGTTTTGAGAGATTAAAGGGGCTATGGGCAGATGAAGTTTAGCAACCTCTATCACGTGGTGGACATTCAACACTTAATGATGAATGAATGAATGACATCCTAAGTAAGGTGACATTTGAGCAGAACCTTTCAAGATGATAGGAATTTTTCCAGACTATAGTAAGAGACAGGGTTAGAAAAAATGGGAATGGAATTTATTCAGCAATTTCTGCTGTGACCTGCTGTGTGCCAGGCACTTTTTCTAGGCACTGGGGTATCATAGCTACAGAGAAAGATAAGCCCCTGTTCTCATGAAGCTTATTCTCTAGTGAGAGAAAGCAGATGATAAACAAATAAAGAAAGAGAAGTGTGAGAGTTTCAATTAGTGAATGATTCTGAAGGAAATAAAGCAGGATAATGGCATAAAGAATGACGTCGGGGAAGTCGCTACATATGGGGTGATCAAGAAATTCTCTCTGAGGTGACATGGGGGCCTTAGTCGTATGTGTGAAGGGAGAGGCATGAACTAGCCCAGCTTCTCTGAGGCCCTGGTAGGTCATTTTATGAAGTATGGTATGCGGTATGGTGCAGGGAAGGAGGTACTTATCTGTTCTGAGGAGTCTGAACTTACTCCTAAATGTTATTCTGTAAGGGGCACTCCTAGCCTCTCAGTAAGGGTGACAGGCATTGTTTGCAAAAGGACCAGAAGGCTGACAGACGGGTTGCTCTAATCACCCCCTTCTGTGCATTTCTCTTCTCCCAGACCCAGAGCCAGTCTCAGACTGAAGTATATGAAAGGCAGCGGAGGGTTTTCTTAACCTCAAGAACAAGTTTCTTAACTGAAAAAGAAGTTCTGAGGGAAAGAATGTTGGTTTCTTCTTAATAAATGTTCAGAATCCTCCCCCTGCTACAGGGGGCTTCCAGAGGGCATGCTGGGTATCGAGAGTGGCTCTCCCCAAGGCTGACTAGACTCTATAGCACTGGACCTAAGAAATGTGCTTCCTGCTGGATTCAATCCCGATTCCCTCCTTAATGACCCATCCAGCTGAAAAGCAGGAATTTTCCTTGTGCTGTATCTTCCTTGAGAGAGAGAGAGAGAGCACTCTCATCTTAAACTCTGATAACACATGTCTCTTCCAAGTAACTTTACTAGGATTTCATCCGTAAGTTAATGTAACAAAATGGGGGCCAGCTTCTCCTATCCTTACCTGTTAGCCTTGTAATGACAGTCTCTGAGAGGCCATCAGGATGTGTGGCTAGGAGGAGGGATTTAAAGGACACACTTCATTTTTCAATTCCATGGACACAAAGGACTCAAAATAGTAACATAGAGCAGAAAGAACATAGGCTTCTCAGAGTCCTGGCACTGCAGCTTAGTAGTTAGGTGCTTTTGAACAAAGTTCGGTAATCGCTGTTTTCTTACCTGTTAAAATACCCTTCTTATATATATCCAAAGAATGTTTGTTAATGCAATGTTTATGGTAGTTTAAAATTGGAAACAAATGGAGGGGGGCTGGTTAAATAAACTGTGATGTGTCCACACCACAGAGCACTAAACAGTTATGTAAAAGAGTAAGTCGGATCTGTAAGCACAAACCTGTGAAGTTTTTCCAAGACATTTTGAGTGTGAAAGAAACAAGTGTAGAGTAGTATCTTTAATATGATCTCAGTCAATTTTTAAAAACCCCCAAACTGAGAGCGCCTGGGTGGCTCAATCAGTTCGGTGTCCGACTTTGGCTCAGGTCATGATCTCAAGCCCCACATCAGGATGTCTGCTCTCTCAGCACAGAGCCTGCTTTGGATCCTCTGTCTCCCTCTCTCTCTGCACCTTCTCCACTTGTGCTCTCAATGTCTTTCAAAAATAAATAAACATTTTAAAACAAATAAGTAAAGGATTGTAATCAACAATTGTTTCTTAAAAAATAAATAAAAAATAAAAATAAAATAAAATAATTAAAAAAAACAGACTGAGGTATGTCTGGGGTGTGGTATATCGCTGATCACAATTATTATGTAATGTAGAGAGAGATTTTGAGTAACTTAAGAAGGGCTTTCCTTTTTTTATTCTGTATACTTCTGTAGTAAGATGTGTTACAGGATGTATATTCTTCTATAACTGGCATCAATTTAAAAATATAAAAAAGAAAATGAGGTTGGGGTAAAATATTTCGAAAATCATTGAATATATATTTTATTGTCGAAACACTGAAAAAAATACCTCACAGAGTTTTTCTGAGGATTACATGGGGAAATATCTAAAAAGCAGTCAGCATGGTGCCCAACTCAGTAATGTTGGCTCTGCCCTGCTTTAGTTCCTTTCCTCAACTCCCCCTTTCTGTGGCGAAGTACTCTTTCCAGGAGAATACACTATTTATAAAAGTAAAAATTAGATCACTTTAAATTCCTGAAGTTTGGCCTTACTGTGTGACACCATAAGGAACTTTTCTTGATTATTTTTCCAAGTAAACAGATTCCAGGTATTCTAGAACAAGAATCTTAGCCCTCATCTCTGGCAGAACTGCAGATTTACAATTCTTCTTCCTTTGGATGACATATAGGAAAACAGACTTTCTATGTAATGCCCGTAGGCTGGACAGTTAGGTCTCTGGCAGCAGTGAAGCTTGGCTGTTCTTTGAACAAACAAATGTTTAGTTGGAATTGCTATATGTTCTCAGGAACATAACCCGGGGGACCAATCAATATCCCCCCTAACGAGTCTAACTTACCGCAAAGATAGAATGAATGTAGAATGGCGACTTAACTACTTGTAGGGCTGTGTGTGTGTGTGTGTGTCCCTTTCAACATTGAGAAACACTGTTGCTGGAACAAAAGGATGTTCATTAGGGATCACATTTCCAGGAGCATCTTGATTTTCTTGACTCGGACCACAGTCCTTTCTATTTATGCAGAAATTAGTAACAAAGGAAAATAATTTTTAGGGGGCAAGAAGTGATAAGTGACTTTTATTGTTTCTCTGAGGACAGAGTCCCTGTCCAAACTCTGTCAGCACCAATGCTGACTAAACTTTGACCATCCAGCAGATGAATTAATCTCTAAGTGCAAGTATACAGCATGTCATGTGGATAACTGGAGGTTGATTTTGGTTCAAAACACATCATTTCCCTTTCAATAGTTAAACACTGAGCATTTAGGATAAATGGCTGAAAATATCTGCAGCAATTACTCCGGGAAAAAAACCCTCATATTTTATGACTAACTGTTTTATCATTTGTGGCATAAAGAAATAAACATTTTTTTAATGATTCACAGATTCCTTCATTTGGTGGATCTGTCTGGTGGATATAGATCTCTCTGCAGTGCTTGCTGCCAGGCAGCTAGCCAATTTTTTTTTTTTTTTTTTTTTTTTTTTTGGATTTTTCCTCCCCAGTGGGTTGGGCCCTTCTGCTTTTCTTCTCCCTTAGGCCTTCTTTTGACTGCTGCACACATTTCTTTTCTTTTTAATGCTTTTTCTGACATGCCTGTATTGGACCCCTCTGAAGTCTCTCTACTTTTCCTTTCTCCTTAATGTGTCCTCATGATGTGTTTCTTATCCTCTGCCTCAACTTTTTCCTCTCTGGGAGGAGCGTCATATGAACACGACCCCAGGGAGAGAGACATGGGCTGGCCGGCTCTGCTGTTGCTCACTGGGTGGTTGGACAAGCTCTTCAGACTTCTCACAGCCTCAGTGTCTTCAATCATGACGTAGAGTCACCACGTTCACTTCGCAGTACTCCTTTACAAGGATCAGAATCAGTAATGTAGGTACATGGAAGATGCTCAATGAATTTTAGTTCCTTCTGCCACCTGATATGACAAAGATAAGTAAGTTATGGTCTTCCAAAAGAACTCCATTCCCCAGGTAAGGATGATTTTGCCCCTGTCCCTAACTCAACATAATATGAAGAACTCCAAACTGTTGAGTAAAATATAAAAGCTAATATATTGTTACAACTAATTTCTGCTTTTTGGCATCCTTCTGGTATATTTAAAAGCCATAGGTGATTTGCCCCCAAAGTTGGTCAGAGTTAGTTTATTCTAAGCCAGCATCATCCCATGGAGACTGTCAGAGGAAGCATTGACAATACTTGTAAGTGGCCTTTGAGTGATATGAGCTGGCCTCCCTAAAGTCACACGTTCTAGTTCACACATGTGATGCTTTCTGATAAGAAATAAGTGTGCCTCACACAACAGCTATGTTCTTTTCCTGTGAATTAATAGCTTAAGTGTCAAGCGACTGCTTTCTTACGGCTGTTAGCATGAACTTGGTCAACCCAGAATTTGTTTACTTCGTTATCATCATATCATTTGCCATATTGAAACTCTCTGAGGAAAAAGTTCAGCTAGACCTTTTGCAGGTGTGTGTTTTGTTACTAATGCTACAGTATTGGCTTGATAGAGTTTTGAAGGGAAGATAAACCCTTCATTGATTCGCCTGATAAAGGGTATTAAAGAGTTATCTATCATTTCCTAGAGTGTTGGGATTTATCAGACTAGAAAAGTGGTATGAGTCCCTCTCCCAGCTAGCTCTATGACCACGGGTAATGGTATATATGTGCTGCAATCTTTGTCAAAAATGACTAGTACACTGATCATATACCTCAAAGGGATCCTGACAAAGCAATAGATTTAGAGAAGATTTGAATTAAAAGAAACTAGTTTGTTTGGGGTATCTGCCAGGTGCCAGGCCTAGTGCTAGTGACTAATTCAGTTCTCACAATCACCTTGAGAAGTATTACCCTGATTTTACAAATAAAGAAATCTGGATATTGAAAGAGATAAAATACTTTATTTAGTGGTGCTGCTAGGTTTGTATGATGCCAAAACCCATGCCCATCTCAGCATGACTCAAGAGGGTGCATCAATGACCTAGACTAACTCATGTAGCAAATAACAAAACTAAGACACAAAGAGATTAAGGCATAAGGAATTTTACAACATATGCGATGTGGTTTAGGAAAAGAGATGTTCAAATAAGTTTACTGTAGCAATTTTAATTCTTCAAGGCTACAAGTATATGAACTGCTGAGAATTTTAAGTGTGCGAATCAAATACAGCAGAAAAGGCAAATCCAAGTATCCTTGCTGAAAACATCCCAAATTGCCTCTCCTTTGAGCTTCTCCTCCTGTCCAGAGAATATAAATTTCCTGAGTCAATACTTCTCAAACCTACTCTCTCAAGTCCTAGTTTCTGAATTACACAAAATGTATGCTGGCCTCTGGTGACCCAGATAGAAGCTTGAAGCAGAGATTTGACAGTGACTTTGAAAGAAATTACTACTGTAGTTCTTCCCTTGGCACAGTGCCTTGTGGAATGAAACGAAACAAGCCGCCATGCATAGGTTGCTAACATGCAAATGCTTGTCTGTGCTCAGCCGCTCTCCGTGAGACTAGAAACGATAAGCAGCATCAGATCTTCCAATTACCACCAAGATGTGTTGAAACTCAGGCAACAGAAATTCTTATGCTTTTTCCTCTGAGGGATCACTCACAGACCTTTGTGCTGAGCTTTCTGAGCTAAGGCCATTATTTAATTAGTTAATCCACTTTCATACAGTATTGCACTTTCAGGAATCTTTTCTTCATATGTTTTTCTTTGATTTTGAACATTCTCTTCCTTTTCAGAGGAAATTGTCAAATTTAAAGAGGGTGTCTTGAACGTTTGGCTATATTTTTTCTTTACAATCTTATGATGAGCAAAGCTATGCATGGCTCTTAGAGCATATTTAGTTTAGGCTTCAAATTCTGTTCAGAATCTTGAGTGGAATATGGTCATCACAGAAGGAAGGGTAAGGAGGCATTATGTGGTATTTTTGTGCCTTTGAATCTTCACCAAGCAAATGTGCTTCAGAGCTCATTCAACACCAATATCCTATAATGTACTGGTCTCCTCTTCCCAAGCAATATATTCATATGAAGACTCCTCCCCTTCCCAAACAGATTTTAAATGATATAGCACTACATTTCAAAAGGTGTAATTTATTACTTTTTAATGTTTCTTTTTCTTCCTTTAAAATACTGCTGGGAATTATTTACTTTGAATTGTTATAGATCCTAGAAGCAACTTGGACAAACCTCTCAATCCCTATAGGATGGGAGTTTGGAAAACAATTTTTAGACAACTGTCTGTGGGGCCACCTTGACCTCGTTGCTGGGTGATGAAGGCTGAGCAGTCAAGTTGCTATGACTATCACCCCTGTGGCATCCAGAACAGCTCTTCCTTTACCTGTTTTATTGATTAGCATCCTGCATAAGATTCTTTTGAGGGAAAAGAGTTCTGCAACAAAATAAGAGTATGAAAACCCCTGCTTTATAATATCCCTCCTAAGAGGTCTTCTAGTTTCTGTCTGATTATTTCTAGGGAAGAAAATTATCCATCTGACATAAATTTGTGTACAAGGCTAATTTCGAGGAGAGTGTCTCATAAACTGATGTATACTTTAATTCAACAGATAGTTATTGACTGTGCAAGGCATTGTGCTGGGAACAAATGACAACAAAAAGATTTGTATAAGACAGTACTCCCAAATGTTTTGAAATTGGAGGCAAGAAGAAAAGACAAAAATACAGATAGCTACAATCTCATGCAGAGTAAGAGAAGTTGTGAAGGAAAAGTGTAAGGAGATTGCTAAGAGAATTTCTGATCAATCTGTTCTTCCCTGTTTCCAAACAAGCAGCAATGTTGGGCAAATTATAAAATGTTGAAACCAATGACATAGCCAAGTTCAATAGCAAGATTAAAACATCCATGCACCAAAAATGGAGCATATATGCAAGATGGTGACCAGTGCTGATGGCCACAGGCTTTTGGGCTCCATAACTAGAAGTAAGCAAAGATTAGCCCCAGCTCAATTCCTGTGGGATAACCAGAGCTAAATTTACTTGTACAGGAGAAAGAGCACTTCTTCCAGGTAGAGAACTTCATGTCAGAAGCCTGGATGGGACTCTTTGTGTGGATGGAAGCTGATGTTTGGTTTGGTTTTAATGATGGTTTGCCTGGGATGAGCGCTTTATCTGAAGCATGAGTCTAGAGGGGCTGGTGGAGATCACGGACTGAACCTACTAAATGACACTTGGGCTCGGTGACTAGATTTGCAATTTCCTTGTTATGGATTCAAACCCAAAATTCCAGGGGCACTGGGGGGGGCACCGTCATTTAAGTGTCTGGCTCTTGATTTCGGCTCAGGTCATGATCTCATGGTTCATGAGTTTGAGCCCCACATTGGGCTCCATGCTGACAGCGCAGATTCTGCTTGGGATTCTCTCTCCCTCTTTCTCTGCCCCTCCCCTGCTCATGTGCTGTCTAAATAAATAAATAAATAAATAAAACTTAAAAAAATGTTTTTAAACACAAAAAACAAAATTCCAGCATAGCAATCTGATTCTGAACTGGGGGCTGGGTGAACCACATGGAGATAATCACAAAACTATTAGAGCAGATGAGGACAAAGAGACACAAAGGAAAAGCAAAATCTTTCCATTAAAAATAAGTCTATTTGGGGCCCCTGGGTGGCTCAGTCAGTTAAGTGTCCAACTTCAACTCAGGTCATGATCTTGTGGTTTGTGAGTTCGAGCCCCATGCCGGGCTCTGTGCTGACAGCTCAGAGCCTGGAGCCTGCTTCAGATTCTGTGTCTCCCTCTCTCTCTGTCCCTACCCTGCTCTTTCTTTCTCTCTCAAAAATAAATAAACATTTAAAAAATTAAAAACAAGTCTACAAATAATAATCTCAAGACATTATAGAACTATACCAAAAAAAGTCAACAAAATTAATATTCACTCCAGATAAAATTTGGCAAATGAAAGTGTTTGATAAAGACATTAAAATGGATACAGGAAATCCTCATTATTTGTGGATTCCAATAATTATGAATTCACCATTTCTCTAGAAAGTATCCCTGGTCATTTGCAGATATGTGCAGAGTGGCAAAAAACTTCAGTTGTCCAGCCAGCACATTCCCAGCTGAGGTGGTGCCTTCTTGTTTCAGCTCTCATACTATAAACAAGTGTCCTATTCACAACCTATGTAGTGCCAAGTTTTTCAGATTTTTGTGATTTTTAATGGTGATTTTTAAAACGGCCCTCAAACATAGTGCTAAAATGCTGCCTGGTGTTTCTAAGCACAAGAAGGTTGTGATGTGCCTTATGGAGAAGATGTGTGTTACATAAGCTTCATTCAGTCATGAATTATAATGCTCTTGGCTGTAGGTTCAATGCTAATGAATCAATAGATATTAAATGAGGTATCTTTAGACAGAAACACATATAAAACAAGATTATGTATTGGTTGGTTGGCCAAAGTATGACCAGAGACTCATTGGAACTGTGAGCAATGATAGATAGTATTTTCTCTTGCAGTGTTTATGGTGACTTGGCAGAAAATAATCACCATGAATGAAGGGAATTGGCATTTTTTTATGTTTATTTATTTATTTTGAGAAAGAGAGAGAGCACAAGGGAGGTGAGGACAGAGAGACAGAGAGAGAGAGAGAGAGAGAATCCAAGGCAGGCTCTACACTGTCAGCAAGGGACCTGATGCGGGGCTTGATCCCACAAACCATGAGATCATGACCTGAGCAGCAACCAAGAGCCCGATGCTTAACTGACTGAGCCACCCAGGTGCACCGACTGTATGTGTTTAACAGAAACACACTGGGGGGTGCCTGGGTGGCTCAGTTGGTTAAGCGTCTGACTTCAGCTCAGGTCATGATCTCAAGGTTGGTGAGTTTGAGCCCCGTGTGGGACTGTGTGCTGACAGCTAGCTCAGAGCCTGGAGCCTGTCTTTGGATTTTGTGTCTCCCCCTGTCTTTGTCCCTCCCCTGCTCGTGCTGTCTCTCTCTCTCTCTCTCTCAAAAATAAATAAAATATAAAAAATAATTTTAAATAAAAGAAACACATTGGGAAAAAAATAACTGTTGAAAATAAACAGTAAACGAGAGGGGGAACCAGGCAAAAATGAAGTAATATATTGATGAATAAAGATAACAAACTATTAGAAGTTTACAATAAAATAATATTCTAATTGAAATAAAAATCTCCTTAAATGAGATAAATTCCATACTGGACCCAAAGAGAGAGCTAGTGAATTTGAAGATCACAGTTAGAAATTTACAGGACACTTGGGTGGCTCAGTTGGTTAAGCATCTGACTCTTGATTTCTGCTCAGGTCATGATCTCACAGTTTGTGAGATTGAGCCCCATGTTGGAGCCTGCTTAGGATTCTTTCTCCCTCTCTCTCTGCCCCCCCCCCATTTGTCCTCTCTCTCTATCTCTCTCAAAATAAATAAATAAACTTAAAAAAAAAGAAATTTTCTGAAAATACAGCTCAGAATTCCATATACCTGATATGACAGAGCCCTTAAGAGATACAGAACAAATAAAATGCTCACTCTCTACATATATGTAATAGTATCTTCCAATAATGAGAATTGGGGAAATGACATTTAGAATATTCCAGAAAGGAAAAAGGACAAGCGTCCTCAGACTAGAATTGCAACATAAGTGCTGAAGAGAAAAAATAAAATACATATGCACACATGTCATGATCCAACATCAGAAGGATAATCTGACATTAAAGAAAAAGGGAAAATATGAAAAGCTATCAGAGAAAAAACAGATCACCCACAAAGGAATGAAACTTAGACTAATGGCAGAAACTTCTCCATCACATAGAGTCCAGAAGATAATGAGTTAATATCTTCAAAGTGCTAATGGAAAATAAGGGTCAGTGTAGAATTTGGGACCCTCAAACTATCAATCAAGAATATAGGCAGAAACCAAAATGTGTTCTGATATACAAAGACGAGAGAGTTCACTACCCATGGATTTTCACTAAAATAATTATTACAGGATGAATTTCAGAAAGAAAACAGTGGACTGTAGGAAAGCTGGGTATCCAAGAAAACAACGATGAGGCCAGAGGGGTGTGAGAGTGTGTGTGTATGTGCATATACGTTTTGTGACTAATATTCCTGGTTCTCCTTTCCTAATGAGCATATGGGAGTATTGAACTTTTCTAACCCCTTGAAATTAGACAAGACCATATGCATGAGTAGCTTGGGCCACTGAAATGTGAGTTGAACTGATGCACATTATTTTCAGGAAGAAGCAATAAAGAATCAGTTTGATAGTGTCCATGCTCTCTCTTGCCTTGTGGTAGTGACCAAGGAGGCCATGTGTTCCCAAACCTTGCTTCTCAAAGAGTGGTTTGGAGATCAGCAGCATCAGCGTCAACTGGGCTCATGTGAGAACTGGAGAATCTCAGGTTCCATTCCAGATCTGCAGAATCAGAATCTTCATTGTAACGCGATTCTCAGATCATTCGTCTATATATTAAAATTTGAGAAGCCCGGTTCTATTAGATAGTACATTCTATCTCAGTTTGAGTCACTGAGTTACCCCACAGATAACAGCTGCTAAAGAGAGTCAGAGATTCTGTGAGTATGAAATAAATCTTTGCTGCATTAAGCCAAATGGATTTTAGAGATTGTTTGCATTTTCAGAATCCCCTAACCTATCCTGACAGCTATAGTCAAGGTGGTAGGCAGAATGGTCCCCCAGATATACCCATGCCCTAATCTTTGTAACTTGTGAATATGTATTATGTACATGGCAAAAGGAATTTGCCAAAGTAATTAATTAAGGGTACAGACCTCAAGACACAAAGAGTAGCCTAAATTATCCAGGCGGGCCTAATGTAATCATGTGATGCTTTAAAAGCAAAGAACTTTCCACAGCTGGAGGCAGAAAAGATATGACGAAGTCAGAGAGACTGTCAGCCCAAGAAGGTTTTCATGCACTATTACTGGCTCTGAAATGGAGGGGGGCCATGGTCAAGGACCAGAGAGACCTCTAAGAGCATGTCAACCTCTAGCTGACAACCAGCAAGGAAAGAGGGACTTCTGTCTTACAACCCCAAAGAACTGAATTTGGCCAAAACCCCAATGAACTTGGAAGTGGATTCATCTCCTGACGCCAAAAAGGAACTTAGCCTTTCCAATACCTTCCTTTTGGCCTTGAGAAAGAAACTCTAAGCCAGGGACCCCGTCAGCCATACTTGGACTTGTATCTTACAGAACTGTGAGATAATCAATTTGTGTTTTAATCATCTAAGTTTATGGAAATTTGTTAAGGTAGCAATAGAAACTGAATGCAGTGGGTAAATCTAACTGGTGAGCACAACTTTGTTTTTATTTCATGTTTCTGTATTAACAGCATTTCAGTGTTTAGTATGTATTAAGATCTTTGTTGTATTTGAGAAGAGGATAAAAATAAAGTTAGATTTTTTGTTACAAAATTTAAGTTGATTATTAAAAAATTTTAAATATCCATTAAAAGAATCAGAAGTGCAATCTATAAGTTCCAAACTAGCACAAGAAATACTAGAAAATAAAGAGAATCTTGCCAACTTAATAGAAGTTAGAGAAGAAAGAAAAAGGTAGTAAAGAAAAGCCATAGTAAGAAGAAAATACAAAATAAGACAGTGGTGGTTCAAACTTGACAAAATAATGCCAAAGTTTTCTACAATGACTGTTTCAATTCTCATCCCCACAAGAATTATATAGGTTCTCTGGGTTCCATATCCTTGCCAATGCTTGATATTATATAACTTTAACTTTTTTCTAATCTTGTGGGTGAACTGCTGGAATATACCCAACTTAGTCACATATATTATATTTTTTGCGTACGTCTGGTTTGAATTTGCCAATATTTTGTTTAGGTTTTCTGCATGTATGTTTATGAGTCATTTTCTCTCATATGCAATCTTTATCTGGTTTTGATAAAATGAATTAGGAAGTGTTATCTCTTTTTCTAGTCTTTGGAAGAATTTATTTTAGATTATGATTGTTCCTTTCATGTCTAGTAAACTTTGTAAAGTTGCGAGCAAGATTTTTTTCTTTGTGGGAAGATTATTAATTACTGATTGAACATCTTTAAGATGAAGTGGAGCATAGTAGTTAAAAGAGTGAACTTTGGGGCCACACTGTCTATGTTCAGTCTCAACATTGAGTTATTAACTGTGTAACAGTCATTTAACCTCATGGTACCTCAGTCCTCTCAGCTGTAAAATGGGACACATAGGATTGTCATGCAGACTAAATGAATTGATATATGTAACCTACATAGGATAATACTCGGTCCATAGTAAATACTTTGTAAACCTGTATTTTTATTGTTGTTATTTCTGTTTCTTCTTGAATATTTTTTCCTCTTGAATGATTTTTTCCAAGACAAAATTTTCAAATTTATTGGCATAAAGCTGGTCATGCTTTTCTGTTACTATCTTTTTAACTCTAGGTGTACCTGCAACTGTCTCCCTTTTTGCATTTATAATAGTGGTTGAAATTCCTTTTTTCTTCATCTTATCATTTAATGAAGTTTTCAGAAGTTTATCTATTTTATTAGTCTTTTTAGGTAACCAATCTTTGGTTTTGTTGAGTCTATGGTTTCTGTATTTTCTGTTTCCTCGATCTTTGTTTTATTTGCACTCGTATCATTTGTATTTCATCTGCTTCCTTTGGATTTATTTTATTGTACTTTTCCTAATTCCTTAGGTGTGATGCTCAATGTAATAAGTTTCAGACTTTCTTGTTTCCCATATAACTATTCAACTAAATACTGCTTTGGTTGTTTCCCACAGTATGGTAAAGGGGATTTCATTATTAAGTTCTAGGTATTTATAACTTGAAGCAAAAATAATGGAAATTTGAAAATTATTTACCATCTACTAACTTCCAAATATATGGTGCTTTTTAAAAATATCTTTATTGATCTCTAATCATTCTATGGTAATTTTGTTAGAAATGATTGTTTTTACTCCATTTCTTTGAAGTTTGTTGAGATTTGCTTTATGGCATAATATCCATGTGTTCTTGGAGAGAACAGTTATTTTCTGATCTGAAGGTATAAGTTTCTATATATGAGTATATCAAGCATTTTAAATGTGCTTTTCAAATCTCTTACTTCAATGCCTGCTTGAGAGAAGGATTTTTAAAATATTCTACTTTAGTGGTTAATTGGCCAATTTCACCTTGTGGTCTGTTAGGACTATTTCAAACATATCTTGTTAGACAGATATGCATTTTAAATTGGTTTTATCTTCCTGGGGAATTTAAACTTTATTCATAATATCATGACCATATTTATCAGTACTAATGCTTTTTGCCTTAAAACCTCTTTCTCTGATATTATGGCTTCTCTATCTTTCATTATGTTAGATTTATCTCCTACATTTTTTTCTAGTCTTTTACTTTCAATGTTTCTCTATCTTCAATTTTGTGAATATCTAATGTCAACATTAAAAAAAATTTTTTTTTAACATTTACTTATTTTTGAGAGAGAGACAGAGCATGAGTAGGGGAGCGGCAGAGAGAGAGGGAGACACAGAATCTAAAGCAGGCTCCAGGCTCTGAGCTGTCAACACAGAGCCCTACATGGGGCTCAAACCCTTGAACCGAGAGATCATGACCTGAGCTGAAGTCAGACGCCTAACCGACTGAGCCACCCAAGTGCCCCATAATGTCAACATTTTTTTAAATTGTAATCTGGTCATCTTTGCTTTCTTTACTCCATTTGCATTTTACTATGATTACTGATAAAACTGGAATTATTTCTACCAACTGATTTTGGGATGTCTATTTTTTACTTCAGTATTTCCTTTTTTCCTTTTTGCCTTCTTTGAACTTTTGAGACCTTTTGTTGTTGTTGTTATAGTTCTCCTTCTACTGGTTTTAAAGTTATACATCTATTGCTATTCTTTTAGTGGTTACTCTGAATTTTATATGCATACTGAAAGGCTAAGGTTAAGTAGTATCTATACCTGTGTATCAAACAATTCAGGTCTTATAGAACATTTTAACTCTAATTACCCTTCTTCAAACTTATATGCCTCTCTTGTCGAGTGTTTGGGCTGTTTTTATTAACCCCCCAGATAAGATATTTTATATAGCCCAGTGCTTGATATAGTCAGCTCATCTTTATTAACCCAACAGATCAGATACTTTATATAGTCAATGTTTATTTAGATGTACTTGAAATATTCCATTTTCTTTGATCCCTATTCTTTCTTAAATCCTGGATCTTTAAGGCTCATTTTTTTTTTTTCTGTCTGGAGTACATCCTTTAGAAGTTCTTTTAGTGAGGGTTCAGTGGAAATAAGTGCTCTTGGCTTTCTTGTTGTTTGTGTAAAATATCTGTTATTTAGTTGTCTTAAATATTACTTTTCCTGTGAAAATACTTATCTTCTGTTAACACTTTGAAGATGTGTACATTGACTTCTAATTCCCATTGTTGCTGTTGAAAGGCCAGCTGTCATTTTAATTGTTCTTCCTTTGTCTTTTCTCTTACTTCTTTTATGGTTTTATCTTTATCACCGGCATTCTGCAGTTACCTATGATTGGTATAGGAGCAGATCATTTATTTATTCTGTATGATTTTCATTTGACTTTCTGACTTGAGATTGTATTTTTAATTATTTCTGGAAAATTCTTAGAAAATGATTTTCTCATGTTTTCTATATCTTTGTCTTTCTATGCTATATTTTCTAGAATGTCTTCAACTCCTTCTTCCGTTGTCTAATATGCTTTTTGTTCCATCTATTAAGTCTCTAATGATCTTTTACATTTTTCATTTGCCTACATTCCTTTTTAACATTCTTTTTAAGAATTTTCCTTAAGCACATTAGAGTTTATTTTGCATTTTGTGTCTGATAATTTTACTATATGAATTCTTTGTTTTCTTATGTCTTCTGTCTCTTTTTCATGCCATCTTGTTTCCTCATATGTTTTGTGATATTCCTGTGTGCTTACATGATTGTTGGAATTTAAGACAGCATGCCTTGTAGACTGGATTAATGTGTACTTTCTGAGAGAACTCACATTTGCTTTTCAGGAAGATGACACTGGGAGGGGGTGGTGATCAGCACTAGTCAAGACCACTTTACTTTTTATTTATTTTTTTTTACTTTACATCCAAGTTAGTTACCATATAGTGCAATAATGATTTCAGGAGTAGATTCCAGTGATTCAGCCCCTATGTACAACACCCAGTGCTCATCCAAACAAGTGTCCTCCCCTTAGTTATTTAGCCCCTTAGTTATTTAGCCTATCCTCCCAACCACAACCCCTCCAGCAACTCTAAGTTTGTTCTCTGTATTTAAAAGTCCATTTTATCTTTTTAAATAAACTTTGTTGTTCATAGCAGTTTTAGGTTCACAGCAAAATGAAGCAAAACGTGCAGAGATTTCCCATGTGCCTCTGCTCACAAGCACAGCCTTCCCAACTATCAACCCCCCTCCCCCCGAGTGGTGCATTTATTCCAATCACCTGTTTACATATAATCACCCAAAGTCCATAGTTAGCATTATGATTCACTTTTGGTGTTGCACATTCTATGGGTTTAGACAAATGTATAATTTCATATGTCTACTGTTGTAGTATCATGCAGAGAAGTTACAGTGCGTTAAAAATCCCTGTGATCTATCTATTCATCATTCCCTTCTTCATAACCCAGAAACCACTAATCTTTTTACTATCTCCATAGATTAGCCTTTTGCATAAACTGAGTGTTTTTTTTTTTTCTTTCCCTAGTTTATTCTTTCTCGAGAGTTTTGTCTTAGGGTCTTGGCATTAGGAGGGAATCTTGATCCTCTTCCACAACCACTCCATAGACGTTACCCCTTGTCCCATGCTCTTACAGGCTATTAAAATGGAAAGCTAAAAACCACCAGGAAACCAGCAGATCCCTTTAGGATATCCATCAATTTCCTCTCTGGATTCATGCTTCCTCATTTCTTTTGTCTCTAAGGAAAACTCCTTGCCAACTCAGCTGTCCATTTAACTTTTATTTTTTTAATTTTATTTTTGCAAATTGTAGTATTTTTAGGTGTTCTGTGGTGGGAAGCTTCCTCAAAGTATCTAGTTGTACATGTTGTTGCATACAGAAGTCTCTTAACCCAACCCTTGACAGATAATTATTTCTCATGAATTTTGTGCAAGGCTTTCAGTAGGCCCTGAGTAAACCAAGAATACAACACAGGGTGGTAAATCCAAGGATGAAGGTATGTACGGGTGCTATGGCATCTTGGAGAGAGTTGCCCCAAAACAGGCTGAGGCTAGGGAACTGTCGGAGAAAATCACCAGGAAGTGATACCGAAGCTTTAAGGAGTCAGCCAGGTGAATACGGAAGCCACCACACAGAACAGGTAAACAGACTGAAACAGTTCTAAGTAATACTGACAGCGTGCAGGGAGAGGAGGCAGTTCCATGGCCCTTTTCTTCTCTGTCTTGTCCAGGTTCAGGCTTAAAGGGAAACAAAATAGGAAGGGAGGTCACCTCTGTCCAAGAGCTATCCTCTAATTTTGAACTGCCTGCCCCTCTTCCTGTCATCCTGTGAGCTTGATACATGGCCTTGATACTTATCCTCCCCCTTAAATTGTAAGCATCACAAAGTCATGTATAACTGACTTTCCCCATAGCCTGGTATTTGGCAAGTGTCTCTTTTTTGAACATGTGTAATTAACAGCTATTGGGAGTGATTAAGTAGAAAGCATTATTATTCATCAAACCTTACTCTAGATAAATTGAAACTTTTTGCATCCCTCTTTACTTTTACCTACTGCTGCCCACTCAAGGAAATGGAAGTGTTATAGGAAGAGAACAGGAAAATCAACTTTGGAGCAACATGCTTTCAGGATGAGGCTGGTGCTCAAAGGCCATGCTTTAAGTTTCAGAGGACAACCTGAAAACACTGGGTTTTAGGGGTCAGAAAATATATTTCTATAATTCTTTTTTGGTTTCTTAAAATATGTCCATGGTCCAAGATCAACAAACTAAGAAGTATGAGCACATAGGGACAAAGTTGAGCGTTGTCATCCATTAAACTTATAACCTAGTAAATTTGGCACATGATATTGTTTGATTGGATTCATATGTTAAGACATTCATATAAGTCACTTTAATTAAAATGATGTTTAAACAACTAAATAAAGTAGTTCTAGAGGCAGCAAAGCAATGGGGAAGGCAAAACTGGATGAAAAAAGCACAGTCAGGTCCCTCTGAAGCCCCCTGGAGCTATGTAACTCACGAATAACTCCTCCCTCTGTGGCATTGGAATAATAGCAATACTATACATTTATTGAGTGCTTCCCATGTGCCCATACTGATTTTCACAGTTTACTTGTATTCACCCATTTGTGTCCCATTTGCCCACAAAGCTATCATATGACAGAGCCAGCCACCTTTGACCAGGGTAAGTCTTGAGACCCTAGGGAGGGGTAGACCTTTCCCTTTTGTTTAGGAGCTGACTCCTTTCACTGTGCTCAGAAAATGACACCCAACAGTCCAATTGACGGCTACAATTGGAAGCTGGACAGACAAGCATTAAAGGAGCAGTGATAGACCTGTCCTCTTGGGCAGGGTGCAAAGGAGGTCTGGGATGAGAGAGAAGGCAGAGATATGATCAGTGACACATGCAGGTCCTAGGCCCTTAGGAATAAAAGAAAGGGAAAAAGGGAGGAGACTTAGAAAGGGAACCAGGAAAAGATAGCAAACAACTTCTAAGTCCTTTACCCAAAGAGTGTCCACAGGTATTTCAAGTCATTCACAGTCCTGTGTTACCTGCCTCCAAAAAGGAGCATTGATTAGATACAGTGCCAGAAAAACAGACAGCTGTCAGGATCTGGTGACAGCGAAAATGAAGTGATGCTTGCAGGCAGCATCGGGTGGTTTGGTGTAGATGGGGATGGAGAGAAGGTGAAGACAGAATGCTGGGGTCTTAATTGTCTAACCTGGTACTTATCTGCAAATTGCTCTAGACATTGTCTTTTTCCATTTTTCTTTCAAGTGACTGGCGTAAGCACCACGTGTTCCGGGCGACAATTTCAGTCTTCATATTTGCTCCTTTGAAACGTGTCAAGCTTTATTACCTTTTCCCAATCAATAGAAACATAGTGAAATTGTTATGCAACAGGCCCAAGCAATAGTAACAGTTTAAGTATTTACCTGATAACATGTTCCCCTTGTACTAGTCTTTCCTCTGATCTGACCCTCCGCCACAAATATTTTGGTAAACGCAGCCTGAAAACAACAGCAACAACAACAAAAAGCTATGTAATTGTGTGCTTATAAAATGAGATTGTATGCCATGTTCCAAAAAAAATTACAAATTACCACTTCAAATATGCTAATTTGGCAGGGGTGGGGGAGAACATTTCTTTTAGACTGTAAAAAAATAGTAAAAAGGCAGAAATGCTGATTTAAGAAAAGATACTGCTAAATTGGAGCTAATTCAAAGAAAGGGACTAAAAATAATAAAAGGCCTCAAGGAATGAATATTTTCAAAATTGAGAGAATTTAAGAGTCTAACATGACAAACTACAACCAGTCCTACAAATACCTCTGGGGAATTGGATTCCAAGAGTCTGCATTGTTCAAAGGAGAAAAAATAAAAGCACTGAAATAAAAGCTACCCAGAGGAAAAAAAAAAAAAAAAAAAAAAAAAACCAAAAACTGAACTTCTAAAACTAAATGTTTTAAATGTTTTTACTTAGATCAACTCTCAGATGCCTGGAGTCGTTAAAAACTAGCCAGGCAAAGCATTTGTTTTTCAGATAACGAGCTCTAATCGAGTAAGCAGGGTGCGGTTAGTGATTTATTATCTCATACATTTTGAATCTCTTATGTCTGGACTTGAATAACACACAGGAATGGTTTGGAGCTGTTTAATATACCTGTGACCAGTGTTCACTTTGTAGGCACAGAGTGGGGCACACCCAAAGCTTGAATAAACTATGAGAGTTCCATGTCCATTACAGGGACACAAATCTATAAAGATGTTATTTTATTGAGAATAAACCTGATCCATAGTAAGGCATTACAATGGTTAATGATTAATTTTTGTGGGCACTTAATTTCCCTTAAATATTTATTTTCCAAAAGTGTTGACAGTTTGGAAGAAGAATAATGGAAATCTGCAGATCTTTTACACCAGGGAAAAAGAGAACAAAAACAAGGACTTTTAAATATATCTTGTATATATGAAAATACAGTGTCCCAAGAAAGTCTGCTGGCATTTTCAAAAAAGAGGAAGAATGAGCCGAGAATGGCCTCTACCTACTATAGCACCACCCTCCAGAATTGACCCCATTTTCTGTTCTTTGCACGCACAATGATGTGTTAGAGATTTAAATATTATGTTCTTGAAATATAATAGAATCGTCTCCATACAGACTGTCTAGACAGGGCAGGGATGTCTGTTTAATTTCATTTTACATAGCAGCTAACAGTCTTTTACAAATAAATGCTTTTGATGATGATGTTGATGTTACTATAAGCAGGTGGCCAAAATTTTTGGGATAGAGCTCGATACCTTAGCATTAGCACTTTACAGTGCATGCACATAACATGGAGTGTTATATAAAATTTACAAATGTCTGGCTATTTATTGAATAATAAATAATTTCAGCACATTTTATGTTTCTCAATATTACCCTGTTAAATTTGTTTATGTGGAGGAGGAAATATCAATCTGCCTATTCTGCCTAAGCAGGCAAGAATCCCTACTCGCTTTTCTTTGTGTCTGAAATGTGCAAGTATTCTTGTAAATTTATATTTTAAAGAAAGAAAAATTAGATATCCCACCCATGAAAAAACTATCAAGATTTAGATTTCCTGCAAGATTTGAGAGAATAGAATTGGAGTTTCTACAATGAAAAATGGGACCTCTGGTTCATTTATTTAATATGTTAGTCACTCATTCTTTCAAAGAATATTTGAGTCCTAGTATATAAGAGAAAGCCAGAGATTCCTGCCCTTCTGGAACTTATACTTTAGTGGAAGGAGACAGGCAATTAAAAATGAGTATAAGAAAGTAAATTATATGGGATACTTGAAGGTGATAAAGTGTGATAGGGAAAAAGGAAAAGTTGAGAGGATAAAGAGGAATCAGTAGTGGGAGCGGTTGTTGCAATTTTACAGAGAGTACTCAGGGTAGGTCTATTTGAGAAGGTGATATTTGAGCAAAAACCTGATGAAGGTGAGATAATTAGCCACTTGGAATCGGAGCAAAGAAAATTCTAGGCAGAGGAAATAGATAAGTTATGTGTCCTAAGGTAAGAACATTCCTGTAGTGTCCAAGGGAGAGCTGGGAATCTCTTGGCTGGAGCCAAGTGAATAAAGAAGACAATAGGAGGTGATGGGGCCAGATCTTTACCTCTATCTGAGATATGGATTTTGGCTTTTATCTGAATGTCGCGAGGGGCCACTTTAAAGCTATAGCAGAAAGTTTACACAGTTTGCTTTATGCTTTAATAAGCTCATTTTGGCTGCTGCATTAACAAAAGTCTCTAGGAGAGCAGGGGCAGAAGACAGATGATCAGTTAGGAGACTATGGCAAGAATACAGGTGACATGATGGTGGTTTGGACTAGATTGTGGTCAGATTCTGCATGCTGTGCATATAAAACCAACCTTTCCCAATGGATTGGGTGTGGAAGTCAAGGATGACTCTAAGGCACAGTGGTTCGTAAAGTGTAGTCACCAAACTAGCAACAACAGAATCATCAAGGAACTTGCTAGAAATGCAGTCTTGGACTCCACCCCACATCTACTTAATCAGAAACTCTGGAGGGTGAGGCCTCGGCAATCTGGTATTTTTCACAAGCCCTCTAGGTGACATTGATGTATCCTTGAGTTTCAGAACCACTGCCTGAAAAAGATGGAGTTGATGGGGACTGGGAAGGTGAGACTGCAGAGGGAACGGATTTGGGGAGGGGGAAATCATCAGGGGTCCAGGTTTGGACTTGGGGAGTTTGTGATCTCTCAGATATCCAGATGGTAAAGGAGCATTTGTATATAAAAGTCTGAAGTCCGGGAGAGGAGTCTGAGTTGGAAATAGAAATTGAAACCCTGGTTATGATTCTGAGAACAAAATATCATATTAAATTGGGTGGTATCAGTGGGTATTTACTATTTAGTGGTTTCACCTTGACTTTGAATAAAAGAAGCAGAAAGCCAAGTAATGTCAACAACAATACCTAAAAGAGGCAGCCTGCCATCTACTTACATGTGCTAAGAGATCTGAGAGCTTTAGAGGGGTACACTTTCCAGAGCCTCCATTCATTTATTATGAAGGAAACCTGTGCTCTTTTCCTGTTTTACCACCAGTACATTGAGGTTTCCTAATATTTTGAGGGTAAAACGTAGAACTAAGAAGATTTTCTAAAGTCATCAAGTCAACATTTCTGTATATGTTTTTATCATAAAGTAGCAATCCAGAATTGCTGGGGAATAGAGTAAATGCCTGATGAAGCAATTTTGATTTTGTTTTCTTGCATACTAGCTTTTATAAAGAGTGAGGGGTTAGGGCAGGATGAAGGGGAGGTGGAAGATCCAGAACAGTTGCAAGGTAGGGAAAGGCAGTGGGCAGCATAGAGGTCTTCCATTACTACAGTTCATAGGGCCACCTAAATACAATGTCCAGTGTTTTCTTGATACTGTCAGGTATTAATAGTGATTCTGTATATAAAGCCATGGAATGAGAATATGCCATATTCTCATTCCATGGCTTTATATATATATATATATATATATATATATATATATATTTATATTTATATTTATATTTATATTTATATATAATTATATATAACTTATAATTATATATATATATAATTTTATATATATATAAAATTAGCAGAAAAGGCCAACCACTGAATGACAGAGTCAAAGCAGAGAGATGTCCCTCTGGAAAGAAAAATGTCTTCTTTAAGAAAGAAAATAAAGAAAAAGTAATGCTTCTCCTGACCCTGAATCTATTTTCTGTATATTTTTTCAAAACCATTTTAAAGCCCTTCAGATCCTGCCACCTTAGCTGCTGAGATACCATCTTTTACATTTCACCCAGTGAGTAAACTCTGGAAAGCCTAACTCTCTTTTATCCCACCATGTAATCTGATCCACCTATCATCATCAGGGGACATCTGGGATCCATCTTATCTTTCCCACTGGCTAGTTGATTAACCAGAAAGTGTTTTGAATTGGATTCATATATGGCAGAACTCCACGGACTTTATGAATTATAATGGAAGCAAATAAAAGGTCAGATTTTATTTCTGTGCTTTTAACAAAGAAAATCCTGTTACTGTTCAGATTGAGTGCTTAAAAATTGGAGAGAAAACCTATTATATTGTATTAATGGCTAAATACAGTAAATTCATGGGATCATCTATTTTAAATAAAATATAGTTTTTCAGAGTGAGGAAATCCTAACTCAGTAACCTGACACAGAGTTGTTAATCCACAGGCATATTACAGTTAGTTAGAGACAGAAGGCCAGGGAAAGTGTTAGATTGCTCATTCTTGCTCCATTTCTACTTGATGGTGTTTCTGGAGATATATGAGAGGCTGGAAGTTGAGGATCTTTAATCAGGTGCATCCTTCGATACCATGTTTTTGGCCAGGTTCTTGGTGGAGGATGTGTTTAGTTCAAATAGCCACTAGACTTTTCAGTAATTTTAATTGTTTCATCATTAGTACCTATGATCCAGGTTCAATTCATATATATAAATATATGGAATATATATTCTATATTTTAATTCATTTGTTTTCTTCTTTTAATTATCTCCATTGAAAACTCATGATTCCTACTACTAAGCTTTTATGAGAACCAAAATCACATAGTATTTATCCAGTACATTCAGCATTCAGTATAACCCAAGGAAAACCACATCTCATGGGCAGAACTGATGACATATCATGTCATAAAGCATCTCTCCAGAAGCTGATATTTCACAGATGATGCCCAGGATAAGATGTTAAATACTTTTCAAAGCTATTAAAGCATCGGCTTCTAAATCTTACTTTTAGGAAGATTAGAAAAGATAGTGGTCTCATGGACTAAATTATAATTAAAAACTAAAAACCTTTTGTGCATGGTGAATCTCTATATAAATGAGAGCTGTTCTGTTGTAATTATTATGAACATACTGGTGGGACAAGAGACTATGATGACTGCTTGAGTTTCCACTCTGCAGCTGGGTGATCCCAGATGTATCAGGGGTTCAGTGAGGGTCTTGAACTATGCTTGAGATGTTTTGGGTTCAACAAAGAAGCTTTTGCCAAATCCTTCTTCCCTTAATTTTTAAACATGTGTATTTCAAGGGAAATTTGATTCATATGTTTCTGATTCATTTACACTTAAATCATCAAAATGTTATTTTGTAAGAGCTATTTGATGTCCAAGAAGCTTTCTGAACCTGTTTTATAAGTCCTCTTAAGTCCTTTTTCTTAAAACAGGAAGTTGCATTTTGCCAAGTACAAATAAACTGAAACATTAAAAAGGTTCAAGTTCAGTTTCCAACTCTGAATTCTGGGTTTTAAGTGCATTCTCAATTTAGCAAAATATATTTTCCCACCCCTGAAAAAATATGGGTTGAATAAAAGATAGTAATGATAAAAGTGAGTAAAGGTATTCACAAGCAATATTATTTATAGAGACCTTTCTCCCATTATGAAAGTTCATGAAACCTGTAACAGGTTACTCTCGGAGCTATTTGAAGCAGGTGAATTGCGAACAGGAACATATGTGCTCATGGGCTCTCTATGTTTCCTGTTTTTGTCACAGAAAAAAAAAAAACCTGTTTGTCACAGAAAAAAAAGTGTTAATACTTTACTTTTTACTTATTTTAACTTTGAATGCCTTGGAGTCTTATTTATTTTAGTAAAGATGGGAAGACTCAACACAGTTTGTTGAATAGAAGAGACTCTGCAGTTTTAGGTCTGTACTAAGATAATCTAACATCAATTTAAAAACATAACTGACACTTTTCTTGGAATTGGATAAATGCAGAAAATTATATCTGGTTCATACTAAGAGGTCTCTTAATTATATATTACCCTTATTACTTTCATGCAGAGGTGATTCAGCTTGACCCTGTAATTCCCTTACAGCTGATTCACTTTTATTTCTAGAAAAAGGAGGTAAAAATTACGAGAGGGGTTGGGGACCGTTCTAAACAATTTCCTCAGTGTTCTGCTTTCTTGAGTCCGCTTCAATATTTCTTTTGTACCACTGAGAAAGCAAGTGACTCTTGAGATAATAGGTAGTATGCAACTGAAAACACTAAACATTATTAATTAAACTATCAGTACTGCTGTGGAAGCTCCCATGCAGTGGCAGCCAGGGAAACTTGTTGACTGTAGAGAGTAGGTTTTACTTACAATCTCTGTTGTGTCTCAAATGGGAGAAATTTAGGAAAAGGATGTGTAGATTGGGGGACAGTGTTCAGCCATAGGATTATGTCAGGACAGAAGTGAGTGAGGTCTAAGCAGAGACTGAAAGGAGCTAGCGTTAAAGCATGTAGGTTCAGATACGTTGTGTTAACATCCTACAATTTACCTGTTGTGTGATTCATAGCATAGTTTTGGAATGTGTGGTTTTTGTTTTATTTCTCATGACGAACAACCAAATATCACAACAAAGTATAACACATGCTTACTGACTAATTCATAGACCTTTAAAAGGTTTTAAACTATAGCCTTTCATGTATGAAATTGATAAGTAATGAATTTTGGGGTGCCTGGGTGACTCAGTCGGTTAAGCATCAGACTCTTGATTTCTGCTCAGGTCATGATCTCACGGTCTTGAGATCAAGTTTGTGAGGGGCTCCGAGCTGTGCATGGAGCCTCTTCCAGATTCTCTGTCTCCTCCCCCGCTCACACATGCATGCTCTGTCTCTCTCTCATTCTTTCTCTCTAAAAGAATATTAGTAATAATAAGTAATGAATTTTAATTATACTTTTTTTCAGACAATATTTGAAATCCCTTAAGCCTGTTGGGTACTCATGTATCTATACCTGTGTTATATAAATTATTTTTCCTTTCATACTATGTTTTCTTCACTCCAAGAGCATATCTGATACTATCAGTAAAGTACCTTTGAGATTTTATATTGTATTTTAAGCTATTTTATGTTCATCTTAAATAAACATTTAATTGTTTATATACCATCTTGTCCGGAAAGAATTTATGCTTCCCCAAATATTAAAACCTTATATGCTACTTAATAGTACCACTAAAGTTTGAAAAAAGAATCAGGAATTCCATTTTATAAAATAGAGTAATGCTATTCTCACAATGCTTCTTTAAAGAGAAGGAACCCTTGTATAAGAAGAACCCTCAGAAATGATCACGTAGGAACTAGGACCTCCTAAAGGCTGCATGCAAACCCCTAATTGAGATTTTAAAAATTATAGTAAAGTCCTTTCAACAAATGGATATTCTATAATCTTCCATGGTAATCCTAATCAGAATGCATGTGAAATAAAATAAATCTATCTGAAAGCCTTTCCGAGGGACAGGTGATACTTGCCTTTTTAAGGTTGAATCTTGTTTCCTTTTACTAAAGGGTATCGTGTTTTAGAGAGTAAGCATCGTGAGTTATAGTTTTAATTTTAAAATGCCCTTTATAAAGTATACATTTAAAATATTCTTATTTTCCATTGTTCTCTGCCAATGTGATTTAAAATTCAAATTCAGAGGATCTCATAATTCTCCAGCTTTTTCTCTTCAGCAGCTTCACTGAATAATCATAGTAATAGCTACCATGTACAGTCTTCCATGTGCCAGTATTTGGCTGACATAAGCCCATGAAATTCTCACAGTGACTTTGAGAGCTGAGTATTATTGCTTCTGTTCTAAACAAAAGGAAACCTGGACTCAGAGAGACCCACTGTATCACAGCCATGCTCGCGTCCAAGAAGCCCATACCTTTCCACTCTGCCGTGTTGCCTTAAGCTAAGGAAATTCAGGCATCAACGCTCTTTTCTCTTTTTTGTTCCCCATATTTAATTCTAGATACTGTGCACCCTACATTTTAGAAAAACTCACAAACAATCCCACAAAAATTTTCAAATGAAATTATTACAACTTTGTGCAGGGAGTTGCTATAGTATTGCCATAGCTTTCATTATTAGAACTGAGGCAACAGACATGTGTTTCAACTAACCCACTGACTTCAGTAAGTTTTACTTAAGTTACAGGGAAATTGAAATAGTATTACATTGTGGAGGGATCCATGGACCAAGCAACATCTTTCAGAAAATATATGTCGAGGTGACTATTTCTCAACGAATATCAATCAGATCTACCTCAAGCTGATTACTTCCCCATTTAACTTTAATCCAAAACTATTTCAAGGTGATTACTTGCTCAGATCTTTACATTTTCAGGGTCAAACAATCATATGACTCTCAGATGAAATGATAGTGTCCATCGGGAACAACCAGGACATTTGCTTTGTTTTCTAAGACTTTGACAGACCACATGGCTTTTCAGGTTTTCTGTTTGGGCTGCCCTCATAACCTATTTGTGTCCCTCCTGCCTTTCCTCTCCAGGACTGCCCACCAGAAGCAGGCGATTTCCGAGCTCAGCAATGCTCCGCTCACAATGATGTCAAGCACCATGGCCAGTTTTATGAATGGCTTCCTGTGTCTAATGACCCAGACAACCCCTGTTCACTTAAATGCCAGGCCAAAGGAACAACCCTGGTTGTTGAACTAGCACCTAAAGTCTTAGATGGGACTCGTTGCTACACAGAATCTTTGGATATGTGCATCAGTGGCTTATGCCAAGTAAGTGCTGGCTTCTTCCCATTCTATTTTTCCAGAAAGTTTTAGCATCTCTGTGTAAATAGCTTCTGTATGGTCCTGCTATCTCAATCATTCAATGTTACCTTTTCTAGAGTTTATAAAGGATGGAAGATTTGAAAATTGAGGTTTAATTTCAGTTAAAACTACAAATGTTGTGTTTGTGTCAACGAAAAGAGAGCTGGCATTGGATGTTTTTTTTTTTCCCCTTGCTTTGAGTCTCAGCTGAATATGAAAGGCTAAAAGCTCTTGGATGTGTGTGTGACTTTTGTATTAGACTCTGAAATTACCTCTACTTTGGTTGTCCCTGAAACGTATTTGTATGTTCATGTGGTGTGTGTGTGTGTGTGTGTGTGTGTGTGTGTGTGTGTGTGTGTGTGTTTGGAGGCATCAATTTTCATCTACTTAGAGCTTTGGAATTACTTGGGTAAGATTAACTCTAAAATCTCCAAGTAAACTCTAGGCAAACTTACTTCTTCATTATTATACCTGTAATTTTTTGAAAGTGCATACAAACTAATGAAGGGCTTTGACAGTGTGAGCTAGGTCAAATTTCATCCAGGCAAGTCTTTAAAATAGGGATAACAAAGAAGTTTGATTTCTCGTGTCAATTTATCAACTGATTGGGAGTTAGTAAGAAGAAAGAAAGTTAGTAGTTAAGTTAGTAAAGAATGTTTTCAATGCATCTGCCATCTGTATTTTAAAATCTACCCTGGGTTAGGATCACCAGCATAGTTTTTGGAACAAGCAATTGCTATCATTTCTTGTGTGCTATACCTAACCATATACTTTTATATTTCACTAAGTAGACATTTTGAGAATCCTTGCTTCTCCCAAAATAATATTGGCTGAAATTTTTCTCTCTTTGGAATCTCTAATATAACAGCTAGTAGTGTAAGAAGAATAAGCATAAAATATGTTTCAGTAAATAGTCGCTCCGAATTCACGTTTGCTGGAAACCTAAACCTATATTCCGATGTAAAAGGAATAACTGTAATTGAATTACTACAAGAAAGGTGAAATGTCAGACATGATTTTCTGCATATGAGAGGGGAGACAGACATGCTAAACCTTCGTAAGATCTAGAAGCATGAGACAGGGAAATTGTGGTATGTCCTAGCACTTCTCAGGTAGGAGGATGGAGATGATGTATATATACATGGCTGCAGATTGCTTTATACACAAGAAATATGTGAATTTCAGATACAAATTTGCATATAGAGTCTTACTATTGTAGAGATACGAAAGGCCTAAGGGATTATTTAATCAATAGCCTAAAAAGAGATATTTGAACATTGTTTGTGATATTTAGTGCTTGCTTCCTTCTCTGGGATTTTTACTGATGTTGAAATGGAATTATGAAATCTGTAAAAGCTTTGGGAATGATAGGGAATTGTAAAGCAAATACATAGAGGAAAGAGGTTATGTTGTAAGGAATGGCAAATAAAATAATAATCCTTCTGTGTGTTTACTATTGGAATAAAGACAGATTTCCATTTGGTAAATGAAAAAAAAGACAGACAAATTATGTGGTTTTCTGAAAGTTACATGATTGATCATGAAATGGGACTAAATTCCATGTCTCCTGACATCTACGGCAAAGCTGTTTGCACTGTAGTACCATGATGAATGGACCAAAATAAATAAGACAGGTCAGCAAATTCAGTTTCCTTTCTTCCTGTTGCATAGGAGTTCAATGTGGCCTGTCTTTTCTAGACTAATCCTGCCAGCTGGCCTCACATACATTGGCAACTGACAGGGAATCCTATCTCAGCAGTGAAAGAATGAATTTTTATAGATATTAAATATGGAGTGGTAGTGCTGGACATTTGGTTACAAGTATAAACATGCCTCCTTCAATTCTTGGGATTGTGACTTGTTGGATTTGTGGGGGTGCAAATGTAAATTATAGAATATACGAAAAGAGGCAATGCCATGGTAAAGGAGGTGAGATAACTCTGACTGCATATAGGCACTAATACATAGTTTGGCTGAAGAGCACAGTACCCCCCAGGAACACAGTAAGAAGACAGGTAGTTTGGGAGAAAACAGTGGATACTTGAATGGCAGATAGGACTATGGCTAACAATGGGTGGCCAGGAAAGAGTTTTAGTGGAGAAAAGACGTAATCATAGTTCTGTTTCAGAAAGATTAATGTAGCTACAGTTGTAGGACTTTGAAGTGCAAGGCCTGAGAGCCAAAGAGACCTGCTGAGAGGAGGCTCTTAGAGGAGCCAAGGTGGGGCAAAGTGGGAGCCTGGGCCAGAGCAGTGACAGCAAAGAAATAGCAAGAAAACTACGCCTAAAACCAGGAAAAAGTTTTCATTTTGATTACAACTAGAGCAAAGGGTAAAAGCAATAAATCAAATTAATCATGCTCAAGGGATCAAAAACTACAACTTAATATGAATTTGTAATGGATATAATTTTGGATCCTTGTTACCATTACCATAATAGCCTGTGTTTTCATGATTAAAACCTACTTGAGTTTTATAAAAAGAGGGAAGGAACAGACAATAGCAAGATCATCGAGGAATAGGGATGGAATGTTTAAATGCAGTGTATAGTTTTTTAGAAGGACAAGAGTAAAGTTAATCACTATAAGAAAATCACTCACTACTACCTCAAAGAGTTTAATACATAAATCCCATTCTACTTAGAAAAAAATCCTTTATTTAGCTTGTATCTGCATATTGATCATTCATATTCTCAGTCTTTAGTAAGAAACATTAAGAAAAAGTCGTATTTTCATAATTTTTGAAACTGTCGAAAGTCTCAATGCTAATTTAATGGGAAGTTTTTCACATTCAATAGTTTCTTCTAGTTTCCTGAAAAAAAAAATCATCTTCTCTGCCCTATTTTCCCTTCTCTTCCATTTCTACCACATTTGTTAGAGATTCTTAGCTCTTTCTCTGGCTCTGTTTTTGCCTTATTATAACTTTTTCAGCAAACTGTTTCAAGTATTTTTGATGCTAGACAGATATGAATTATAAACTCTAAAGAAGCTAACATCCAGCTTTGGAGATAGACTTGTCTGGATAGAAAATGCCAGCATAACTATAGAGACTTGTCACCTGTAAGTACGAATTATTTCAGTTTTACCTATTGAATACTCAAGTAAGAACCACATCCTCAAACTGGGCCTTTAACTATTCAATACAACTGTGGAGTCTTAGACGTTTGGAGCCAGGAGATAACTTAGAAATCCACAGACAGGGAGAAAAGGAAACTGAGACCTAGAAACTGTCCCAAGGTTGTGAATGAGTGGGTTGTCTATAATTGTTGTGGATTTGCTTCAGGAAAATACTGTAATCATCACCATTTATAATAAATACCTTATTCTTAGAAATGTTAGAGCATTTTATTAGGCAGTATACTCATTCTAGTAATAGTAGTAGTAATATTAATCCTAAGATAGCTTCCATTTTTTTTGAGAGAGAGAGTGTGTGTGCGTGCACATGCTCACAAAAGCAGGGGAGGGTAAGGAAGAGAGAGAGAGAGAGAGAGACTCTTAAGCAGGTTCCACACTCAGTGCTGGAAGCTCAACTCAGAGCCAATCTCGTGACCATGAGATCATGACCTGAACCAAAATCAAGAGTCAGACGCTTAACTGACTGAGCCCCATATAGCTTCCATTTTTGAGTGACTACCATACCCAGCCACTTTATGTATAATTTTTTCTCATACAAGTGAACAGCATGGCTTCAAATTTTGTGGGTCCATTGACAAACGAATTTTTTTGTCAATAAATACATTAGAAAAAAAATTGGAAATTTGCAACAATTTGGAAAAACAGATGAACTGTGTAGGTTTAGAAATATGGAAAAAAGTAAGAAAAGGTTAATTATGTCATGGATACACAAAATGTGTGTAGATTCTAGTCTATTTTATCATTTACTGACTTAAGATACACACCCATCTATTATAAAAAATTAAAATTTATCAAAACTTACATACAAATACAGATTGTGCAATATCTCTTCATTTTTTATGTTGAATGTTAGTAATACCTATATCATCTATGGTGCTTTCTATCAGTAAGCAATATTGATATAGACATTTCATCTTAAACTTTACACATGACATAAATTTGCTGTTTTGATAAATACAGTACAGTATTTTCCTTATGATTTTCTTAAGATTTTCTTGGTTCTAGCTTACTTTATTAGAAGGACACAGTACATAATATGTATAACACACAACATACTTTTAATCAACTGTTTATGTTATTGGCAAGGCTTCCAGTCAACAGTAGGCTATTAGTAGTTAAGTTTTTTTGGAGAGTCAAAAGTTACATGTGGATTTTCAACCGCACAGGGGGGTTGGTAGCTCTAAATCTTGACTTGTTCAAGGGCCAACTGTATTTACAACGCTACTTATTAGGCATCATTCTCTTCATTTCACAGATGAAGGACTGAGGTTCAGTGATAGAACTTGCCCAGAAACACCAAGCTCTGTCTGGTGCTCCTACTCCTTCTGGTGAGGCTGAGTGGACAGAGACAGGAGCCATCTGATGTTCAGGAATGGTTCCCAAATGAGGCTGCATACCAGAATCACTTGCAGAGCTCTTAAAAGATACAACTCTTCGTCCCTGTGCCCCAGAAACTCGGATTTATTAGTTCTCTGTATATAGAACATTCTCCTTATGATCCTGTTGTTTGGTCAGATTTATGAAGCACTTACAGATAGAAAAGCAGACAGGATTTAAAGTGAAAGGCCATGGATTGGAATCTGGCTCTTCTTTCATAACCTTGATCAAGTTGCTTAACAACTTCCTGAATTCTATTTTTTAATCTGTGGGAAATGAGATTGTCTAGCAGACTATCAAGCGCTGAGATAATTCATGTGAAAACATCTAATGAACTATATATAAAGTGCTATGAAAATGTAGACTACCTTGAACATTTTAAGTTGCAAAATATATCAAAGTTCTGGTTCCCTGTGTGAGATTTCATAACTTTCAAAAGTTTCTAGAAAGAGCTGAAGTAAGCAAGTTCTTGTTCTGCTAAAAGCATTAAAAAAGAAAAGGAGAACTTCCATCATGTACTTCACCATCATCATTTCGTAATTGAAATGTTAATAACAAGGATGTATTGTAATTCTGATTTCAGAATTAAGGACAATAATGTGAATATGGTCTGCCTTATGAGAAAGTTACTACACTGTAGTTAGTTTTTTTTTTTTTCCTCCAGAGCACAGAAATTGTTATAGTGCTTCCAAGACCAACATTTGGAAAACACTGCCTTTGAGATCTAGTCCAGCCCCGAGGAATATTGCTCCTAGGTATGATTTTCCCAGGATCTTACAGCTGTTAATGGCAGGCTAGAGGTCACAGAATGTCAGTGTTTATCAACATTTTTGATTGTGCTCCCTGTATTATTTCATCAGCATATCCCATGGGCTAAAATTTTGTTCAGCTTTAATGCTATCGTTTATACGGAAAACAACAGGTTTAGTGAATATATCTTTTCAAACCACATTTCCCCCTTTCCCTCTCATCCTAGAATCTGATCATTGTTCCTGGGAAGTCATTGTGTTGGTGTCTCTCCCCAGCTTACATCTCAGACAGAAATTCTGGGATTCTTATTTGCTTGTTGTCGTCCAAGATTCTATGAAGTTGGAGGTGAGGCAGGGCTGGGTTAGGGATGGGGTTTGTCATCATCTGAACAGTTAGGAAAACAGGCTCTGGAGTCAGACTGCCTGGTTTGAACCAAGGCTCCACCATTCATTGGTATGTGGCTTAGAGCCCGTTCCCAAGCCTCCGTTTCCTCATCTGCAAAGTGAAGCTAAGGTTTGTAACGACCTGATAGCATTTCTATAAGGCTTAAGTAATTAGATGCTTACATTGCTTACCATGAGCTTGATAAACGCGAGCCTGCAATAGCAGTCGTAGTAACAGCAGCAGTGGCGGCCGCAGCAGCGGCGGTAGTAGTCGTACCCAAACTACTTGCCGCTGACTTTTTTGAGTGCCTGGGTTAATGCAGTTACACGTACAAAAGGGGCTACTGACTTCCCAATGAGTGAACAGACCTTCCGTTAATTTCCTGTGGCGACCTTCTTTTACTAATAGCTCCACATTGTACCATTATCAGCTCCTGATCCAGGGGAGTGAGTTGCATCCTGTCCAGAGTTAATGAGCCATCACAAATAGGATCAGCTCTATTAGTGCTGCTGTTATTCATTTATTTGCATTATCCAAATTGCCCCATGTATAGTTGCTATAAAGCACAAAGCTGGTTTCTGTTTTAAATGTATAAAAGTGAGTAGCATAAATTTACAGATAGAACATACGCTGCTGTTAAAAATAATTTTGAGGTTATTTTGAAGTCAAATTCAGAAAGTTGCGCTTTATTTTTATAATTAATGAAATTCGTCAGTTGCTACCTAATACATGTACATCAAAAAAAGACAAAGTGCCATTATAAACCAGCTCTTTTGTAATGAATCCACACATTTGTAATATTGCTTATTGCTATTTTAGAAAATAAAGCATTTCGAAAAAGAAAAGAATTTTTTCTAAGTAATACCTTGTAGAATAGAATATTGTCTCAAAATGAATAATACAATTAAAAAGTAAGCTGCAAAGTGGATCATGGGGTTTTGACATCTATACTATGGCAATGTTACAATGAACCATGCTTCTAACACAGAAGTTCTTTCCATTTTTAATAACTCCTGAGGTGAGCAGTTAGAAATGAATTAAATGGGATGATTATTTCTCCATCTCTGTCTGTGACCTAAGTCACCAGTATCAAATGTCTACCAGTTATTCTAACGGTGGTGATGTCAGAAACAAGGACTTGGCCATTTTCCTTCTGTGTTTTGCCGTCTACTTCCATGTGGAAGCATGGTCCGTGCTTAAAAGATTTAATGTGTATTCTTTCTTTCTCTCTCCTCCCTGTGATACAGTAAAGATGAAGTGTTAAGTGAGCTACTACTTACTAGTTAAATTTTGGCAAGTTACTTAGTTTCTGAACATTGTTTCAATTTCTTCTTCCAAAAACATTGCTAGATGTTGAGTACTGAGGAGACAAAGTAAGACCTTTTCCTTCAGGAGTGATACTTTTGTAGGGTTATTGTGAATAATTTAGTTATTTAAAAAAAAATTATTCATGTGACAAATATTTACTTAGGAATTACCTGTGGGTGTGCTCGATACTGAAGATAGATGAATGAAGAGGAGAAAACAACAGTCTCTGAACTTACACTCTGAGGAGGGATCTGACAAATATACAGAAAATTTTACTATCGTCACTGTACTACATGCCTCTCCCTGAATACAAAAATGTACATTCGAGTCACTCAACTGTATTCTCCTCACTGTAAACAGAGTGTTCTTTGTAGCATATGGATTTGGCTTCATTTACCTGCTGTAATCATTTGTATTGTGCGCTTTAGTTTCAGGGTAAAGAAAGCCCAAATTTCTTTATCCAGTGGGTTTCTTTACTGGGTAGCTTAAGACAACAGAAGTTTATTCTTTCACGGTTCTGGAAGCTAGTGTCCTCCAAGCCATGCTTCCTCTGAGCCTCTGGGTAGACTCTTGCTTTGCCTTTTCCTAGCTTCTAATAGCGGCCATCAATCTTTGCCTTCGTCATCTTCACAGGTCCATCTTCCCTTGTGCCTGTTGTTTTGCCTTTACATGGCCGCCTTCTGGTGTCTCTTCTTATAAGAACACCAGTGATACTGGATTAGGGCCCTTTGTAATTGAGTATGACCTCATCTTAACTTGGTTATATCTGCAAAGAGGCTCTTTCCAAATAAGATTGCATTCGTAGGTGAGGAGGGGAGGGAGTGGTGAGAGAACTTCAACATCTTTTGGGGAGGCACAATTCAACCCACAATAGCATACATCTCTGTTTATTTCTATATAGTAGTACAGACATATACATATATACACACATACGTATGTGTATATGCATCTACTTTTTAAAATGTTTTTATTTATTTTTGAGAGACAGAGAAAGAGAGAGAAGGGAAAGGGCAGGGGGGGGGGCAGAAAATTCAAAGCAGTCTCTGTGCCTGATGAGGGGCTCAATCTCACAAACTGCGAGATAATGACCTGAGCCAAAGTCAGACGCTTGACCAACTGAGCTACCCAGGTGCCCCATACATATATTTCTCATAGTGCGTAGGAACCACATAGTGGGAAATTAGCCTGTGGCCGACAGGTGGGATATTTAACTAAGGCATCGGGTCAAGACCTGCTCAGAGGAAGAGAACTGAAAAGACTCTAACCAGTGGCTAGAATTGAATGGCAGTGGAAGGATAAAGGACTAAAGAGGGCATCAAGGCCGGGGCGCCTGGGTGGCGCAGTTGGTTAAGCGTCCGACTTCAGCTAGGTCACGATCTTGCGGTCTGTGAGTTCGAGCCCCGCGTCAGGCTCTGGGCTGATGGCTCAGAGCCTGGAGCCTGTTTCCGATTCTGTGTCTCCCTCTCTCTCTGCCCCTCCCCCGTTCATGCTCTGTCTTTCTCTGTCCCAAAAATAAATAAAAAACGTTGAAAAAAAAATTAAAAAAAAAAAAAAGAGGGCATCAAGGCCTATGTCATGAGGAGATGTGTCAGGTGTATTAAGAAGACTGGGGACTTGTAATATTGAGGGCAAAAGAGTGCCTTTGAAATAACTCAAGCAGAAGTAAGATAGGGTACGATGTGTATTTCAGAAAGAGAACTGTGTCTGCAGTGAGGGCAAAAGATTGGAAGGGGGCAGAAATTGTTGGTGGAATGAGGAGAGATTTTAATACAAATTAGGAGATGGAATCCATGCACTGGGTGACTCGTTAAATGCAGCAGGAGAGAAAATTGAGAGCTGAAGATGGTGCCTGGTTTTCTAGTTTGAACAATGTGTGTGCATGTGGTGCGGCCCTTCCTGGGAATGAAACATAGGACGAGGGTCGGGCATTGGTTTTGGGCAGTGGTGAGCGACGAGAAAGTAATGCATGTATCGTGTCTGTCTGCCATATGATATTCACGCAGGGATTTTGCATCCTTTTTCTCTCCCTCTTAACTCTGCCTTCTTAATTGAAAGGTGTGTTTCCATTGAGTTTATATAGTCACAGCCCTGTTTATGCATGATTAACCTTCTCAGGGGCCACGTACTAGTGAGGTAACAAGTCAATCTAAATGTTTGTCTCTTTCAGGAGAAAACTGAAGTCAAACGAATGCATACCGTTTTAAAGCTCCTTGAGGTATCCTCTCTCCTTGAAGAGCTAAGAGATATAAAAAGTGACATTTCCTAGGTCCTCATTCATCTCATGATATTTCCTTCCTGCCATCCCAGTTAGATCCTTTTTTTAACTCACGTATCATGTCTACTCATGGAAAACGTTTCTCTGTTACATTGGAATGTTTTTTCCATCATGCTATTCAGTTTGTGAGGCGGGAAACCTTTCTTCCTATAGCTTTCATAGAAAACCTTTTTTGAAAGTTATATCCATTCAGTTTGCCCTTTGAAATTAAGTGTGGCTGGGAAAGACAGATTTTGTTTCCCCAAAGAGATTTAGTGAAGTAGATGAAGACAGAGTGAATCTAATGTAGAAAAAAATTCAAATTATTATCTTTTTCTGTGCCATATAGTCTTCAGAGTACACCGTGCATTTCACCATGTGTTTGTGCCAATTCTTTGGGATCTCTTCATCATTTCTATTTTACAACCGGGGGGATTGTGGCCCATAGAAGTTCTTACAACTACCAAAAGGTAAAACTGCAATTAAAATCCTGTTTTCTCTCTTGCGTGTCACTCTTTCTTCTGGGAAAAGATATTTTCACAATGAAGCATAGTTTCAGTGAGCACACCTCATTGCTAGTAGGGATATAGCTGTGTATAACTCAGGTAAGGAACCCTATGGCTTAGGATTCCGTGTTTCGTTAAATGAAAGCCCTGCCAGGATCTGGCAACTTTCTTCAGTCATCTCATTATGCTTTGTTTCATGGATGATTCTTCGGGCCACTTCTTTGCAAAAATACTAAATGTACTAAATTTTACCTAATTATCTTTAAGAGTGTTTCAGTATTGTTAGCAACGACAAAGTTTGAGATTCCCCAAGACTACCCTCACTTCATACCAGCTTCAAGTTGGGCATCTCCAAACCTCGGGTTTGATAATTCACTTAGAAGGACCCACAGAATTCACTGAAAGCTGTTCTACTCAGAGTTACAGTTTGTTATAGCAAAAGGATACTGATGAAAATCAGCCAAAGGAAGAAGTGCATAGAGCAGGCTCCAGAAGAGTTCAACTACAGAAATGCCAGTTGTCCTCACCCAGTAGAGTTGTGTAGACTGTGCTTGCTTCTCCTAGCAACGATGTGTGACAATACACATGGAGTATTGTCAAGCAGGGCACCACCCAAGTCTTGGTGTCCAGAGTTTTTATCGAGGTTTGCTCACATAGACGTAGTTGACCACCTGCATGGCTGACCTTAGTCTCCAGCCCCTCCAGAGGTTGAGTTGATACCATGTGGCCCAAAGCCCTCACCATAAATCACATTATTAGCATAGACTCTCTGGCATGGCCCACAACTCTCAGACAAACAAAAACACCCTATTGGTCAGGAAATTACAAAGGTTTAGAGATTACCTCCCAGGAGCCAAGGGTAAAAGCCACATGTCTCTTTGGGCAAAGGTTATCCTTTACTGCACAGTGACTTCTTGGAGCTATTTATTTGTTCAAAAAATACTTAATACTCACTCTTAGTCACTAGGGTATCCCTTAATATATAGTGATGACCAAGACTCAAACCCACCTCTCAAGGAGTATTGTTTCAGAACATGGTCCAGGTTCATTCTTCTCACTGTCCAGTTTTCCCAGTACCATTTGCTGAAGAGACTTTTTTTTCCCATTGGATATTCTTTCCTGCTTTGTCGAAGATTAGTCAGCCATATGTTTGAGGGTCCACTTCTGGGTTCCCTATTCTGTTCCATTGATCTATGTGTCTGTTTTTGTGCCCGTACCATACAGTCTGGATGATTATAGCTTTGTAATACACCCTAAGGTCCAGAATTGTGATGTCTCCAGCTTTGTTTTTCTTTTTCAACATTACTTTGTCTATTCGGGGGTCTTTTCTGGTTCCATACAAATTTTAGGATTGTCCTACAGCAGTCGTAGCTAAACTAAAAAATATGCCTTGCTTCTATTTTTTGTTTCTAACTTTGGAGAATCACCTTATTACCTATGCCGGTATTCCATTAGAACTACTGCAACATTTACACCAAATAGTTATTCGTGTGTGTGTGTGTGTGTGTGTGTGTGTGTGTGTCTTGAAACGTTGTGCAGAATAGTACAGCTGCTTTAGAAAACAGTCTGGCAGTTCCTCAAAATGTTAAACAGTGTTACCATATGAACAGGCAATTCCACTCTTAGGTATATACCCAAGGGAAATAAAAGCATATGTCCACACACACGCAAAATTATACTCAGTTATTTATAGCAGCATTATTCATAATAGCCAAAAAGCAGAAACAACCCAAATGTCCACCAGCTGATGAAAGGATAAATAAAATGTGGTCCATCTATATGGAATATTATTCTACAATAAAAAGGAATGAAGCGTGGATACACTCTATAACACGAATGAACTTTCAAAACACTATGCTAAAGTGAAAGAAGCCAATTCTATCGAGACAAAAAGTAAATTAGTGCTTGCTTAAGGCTGGGGATTAGAGTAATGGGGAGTGACTGCTAATGAGTATGGGCTTTCTTTTGGGGGTAATGAGAATGTTCTAAACCAGTGTTGGTGATAGTTACACAATTCCATGAATGTACTAAAACCATTAAATGTACACTTTAAGTGGGTGAATTTTATGGTATGTGAATTATACCTCAAGAAAGGTGTTTTTAGGGGCACCTGGGCGGCTCAGTTGGCTGGGGATCCAAAACTGGCTCAGGTCATGATCTTACAGTCCCTGGGTTTGAGCCCTGCATCAGGCTCTTTGCTGATAGCTCAGCCTGGAGCCTGCTTTGGTTTCTGTGTCTCCCTCTCTCTCTGCCCTTCCCCTGCTCTCTCTCTGTCTCTCTCTCTCTCTCTCTTTCTCTCTCTGTCTCTCTGTCTCTCTGTCTCTCTCAAAGAATAATTAAAACATTTTTTAAAAAAAAGAACATTCTTTTAAAAATGTAGTACAAAGATTCAAAAGTCTATGGACTAAATCTAAAGGCTGTGTTTTCTGTGACCTTAGAGCGTGACCTCACTATTTGACAGAGTTAATATGACTAACCCATTATTCTACAAGGGTGTCGTCTTCATTCATTATTGTTTCAAGAAGTCATTTATGACCCTAATTATCTGTATGTATTAAAACTGATTTAGAAATTGGCACATGACAGGTCTTGAATGAATATATGCTGAATGAATGGATAGTGATATCAAACTGGAAGGCGCACATCTTTCCTTTTTTTTTTTTTTTCTTCTGAGCGAAGCAAATTTGGACTTGAGAAGGTATTTTCCTAGTATAGTAAATTTTCAACAAAGCATTATCTGTTTAGCTGTATCAGATATTAACTCTGCTGCTTAATTCACTGAATGATTTCACAGAAGACAGTTTGAAACTAAAATGAGAATTTACAGTCTTACAATTTAATGCTTCATTTTACATTTGAGGTATTTGAGGTCCAGCTAGCCTCAATCAAATTTTTTTAATATAATTTATTGTCAAATTGGCTTACATACAACACTCAGTGCACATTCCAACAAGTGCCCTCCTCAATGCCCATCACCCATTTTCCTTCACCCCCACACACCCCCCCCCACCGTCCACCTTCAGTTTGTTCTCTGTATTTAAGAGTCTCTTATGGTTTGCCTCCCTCCCTCTCTGTTTGCATCTATTTCCGCCCCCCTCGCCCCATGGATTCTTTTAAGTTTCTCAAGATCCACATATGAGTGAAAACATATAATATCTGTCTTTCTTGGACAGTCATGATCCTTGTCTTCAAGAGGCTTCCCGTCTTAAGGTGATGAGGCTCAAACACAAATAACTATAATCAGCAGGAGCACCATGTAAAAAGAGGGAGAAGATGAGTTTGGGACTTAGTCAAATATAAGGTGAAGTCTGACTTCTAAACTTACTATCTGTGTGATCATGGAGTAATATATCAGCTCTTTAAGCCTCATTTTTCTCGCCTATGAAAAGGTAAGAATGCCTAAGATTAATAATAAGAGCTGATCTTTATTAAGCTGTTCACCTACCAGGCAGTGTGCCGTGTAAGCACTTTACATATGTTACCTCCTTTAATTCTCTCGTGAGCCCGTGGGGGATTGTAATGCTACCATTTTTATAGAGGAGGGAAATGAGGATTAGAGATCAAGTATTGTTGATTCAGTCATTCAGTTTATTGAGCATCTAATGCTAGGCGTCTGGCTAGAAACTAGAGATACACTCCATGTACAGGATGCAGTGGAAGCAGGTAGGAAGAGTGTTGGAATTTACTTTTGAGGAGGCTGGAAGGCCTTGATGTCCCCTCTCAAGTTATCTTTTCCCCAGCACTCAGTCTTTCAGGGAAACTTCCCAGGGGAATTAATATTCATTCTCATCTCTTGTACCTGTTACTTTCTTGTTTCCTTTGTCTTTATATTAATTTTCATGACCATCTCGCCAGTTAAACTGAGACCCCCTTACTGGCAGACCCCCACCTTATTCTTTGTGTATTTAGATTGATTTGCACAATAGGAGACAGTTGTGTGGATGAATCGACAAATCAATAAATCTCTCTGTTGACTGTTTTTGTCTCCGATGACCAAACCCTCTCTAAATCACAAAAATTATTCATCCTGAATGTCTTTTTTTTTAATCTTTTTAAAAATATAATTTATTGTCAAGTTGGCTGACATACAGTGTATACATTGTGCTCTTGGGTTTGGGAGTAGATTCCCGTGATTCATCGCTTACATACAACACCCAGTGCTCATCCCAACAAGTGCCCTCCTCGATGCCCATCACCCATTTTCCCCTCTCCCCACACCCCCCCATCAACCCTCAGTTTATTTTAATTTATTTGTGCCTTGTTCTCATTTCCTTCAGGCTGAAACAAAGTCCATTTATATAAGTTAATTTTTTTGTTTGTTTTATGATACTAGGCTAGAAATACTTTAGAATTTGGGGACTCCTGCCATCCATTCTTTATTTACCATGACTTAGGGGATGGGCCAGGTCTACCCAGAACCTTTGCCATCAACATAACTGTCGGCTTGCTTAGTACATCACCCATATCAGATTCTCTGGATGAACTCTCATTGCTGAAGCCCTTAGATCCTTCCTGGGATTAGTCTCACAAAATGCAAGGTTTCCAAAGACCATAAATATCAATTAGGATTCCAGTATGATGTACTTTTTTCCCCAAATGTATATTAGAAAATAGATCTGAAGAATGTTTGCTCCTACAGGATATTCCATGGTTCAAGTAGATGATCCTCAGACATAGTTTTAATTAGTTCAGTTCTCTCCATAATTAATATAATTATTAAGTTTGTGGTCATAGGTCCTCCCAGAAACTTGAAATGCAAAGTTTAAGTATATGAGAAATTTGAAAGATTTGAAACTTTTCCTTAGGTTTAGAAAAAGAAAAGTTAAATAGTAAAGTAAAAATCAGGAAAGCTTTTTGAAACTGGGTGTCTGAAGTCACTTCATATAATTGTTTAAAAATGTGAAACTGGGTGGTTCAGTCAGTTAAGCGTCCGACTTTGGCTCAGGTCATGATTTCGTGGTCTGTGAGTTTGAACCCCACATCAGTCTCTGTGCTGACAGCTCAGAGCCTGGAGCCTGCTTTGGATTCTGTGTTTCCTTCTCCTTCTGTCCCTACCCTGTTCACACTGTATCTCTGTCTCTCAAAAAATAAATAAACATTAAAACAAAATTTTTAATATTAAAACTCAAATGTAAATATGAAGGGTAATTAGTAAGTAATTGTACACTAGCTGATTGGCATATTTCCAAAGAAATATCAAGTAAAGGTATAGTTTCTTTTTAATGCTGTAGCTACTTTAATTATCAAAATCCTTAATAAAAACAATTTAAAGCATCAGGTACCTTCCAGATTTTGAGCCATGAACATAATTTTACCCAAGTTTTAACATACTCATGGTTGCCACAGACTCTCCTGGAACATTCGTAGGAAGGGCTACTTGCCAGTATCAGGAAAATCCACCCAGACACCTAAAATTAGTGTCATACACCCCACCTGTTCATTCTATTGCCTCTTGGTTGTACTGCCTTGAGGACTTCAAATCAGGAAGGTACAAAGTGTTTTTGCTGTGGGATGCCTATTTTTGATCCAAGGGAACACTTAAGAATCTGAGAAATCTAGACAGAAAGGCAAGAAACAATCTGTGTGGTTAACAGAACCCAGAGGCCAAGACAAATTCAGAGGGCTTGGGAAATGTTTTGAACCTCTTTACAAAGCTAATCACAAAACAGTGGCTTTGAAAGAAACCTTGGAGATCACCAGCTGAATCTCCTCACTCGGTTTCTGAAGACACTGAGCATCAGAGCAGGCATGTGACTTACCCAAGGTCTCTGAGCAAGCAAGTAGTGGAGCCCAGATTCAAAGCTGGATGTCTTCTGGCTCCAAGTACAGTGCTCTTTAGTCTGTATTAAGGGCAAGTGCTTTTTGTATGTGTGATTTTAAGGACCTGTAGCGTTTAAAGCATTCTTCTGATTTGAATTATTTATTCATTTTGTTGGTCTCTTTTGCCATTATTGAGTACATTTCAGTCCCTGAGCTAAATTTCCCTCCCTTGTGGCCAAATTATCACCGAACATTCCATTCACTTAAAAATTGTTGTACTATAAAAGAAAATACAAGTGGAAAACCTTGCCAACAATAAACATTCTAAAAAACTTAACACACACCACTTCCATTCCTGCAGAAATGCCAAGTGCAAACCTATTGCACCTGCAGGCTGTAGCAATCACACAGTGGCCAGGAACTGGTGGCTGGCTAGTCCCATGTGCACTTAGGTTTATGACTAAGTTTGAGTATAACTTTAGTTTCTTTGCCAGGAGAGTGACAGGTGATTTAAAGAAACAAACAAGTATTTTAGGGAAAGAGTGAGTGGGGAGTTAGGAAAGCTTGGGAAGAAATGGCCAAAGTCACATTGAAATGAAAGAACATAGCCAGTGTTTTGCTTTCCCAAGCTCTTACCTACCACATATTTGACTGCTGTCTTCTTCCCATTGGGTACTCTCAGCTTCTGAGGGAGAAACCTCAGTATTACTGTTGGTTGTCAGAAAGTCTTGTTAATTTGTTGATTCTCCCATCCATGCAAACAGCTTTTTATTGAGTAACATGATACAATGTCTTGCAGCCATTTCCAGTCTAGATTTTTATGTGACCTAGGTACGGATGAATTTTTTTTTCTTTTTTCTTTTTATGCATAGTGATTGCAAGGACATGGTTTGCTGGGGTAAAGGATACAATTCAATTCGGCTAGTTAAGGCAAAGATATACTCAATGGTGAAGCAAGTGCAGCTCTACTGGCCCCTGCCCTCTCCCTCCCCCAGGTATGCTCTGAGCAGGGGTATGTGCAGCTAGTGCTGACAAGGTATTTGGAAGGGAGTAGGATACCATCAGGTCAGAGGAACACTGAGTCTCTTCACGCATGGGTTTTTTTCAGAGAAACATTTTTATGCTCATTTAAAACATACTACTTTTAAAGTTTATTTATTTATTTTGAGACAGTGTAAGTAAGAGAGGGGGAGAGAGAGGGAGCCAGAAAATCCCAAGCAGGTTCCGCACTGCCAGAAAAGACCCCAGTGTGGGGCTTGAACCCACAAAACCGTGAGATCATGACATGAGCCAAAACCAAGGGTCGGATGCTTCACCAACTGAACCACCCAGGCGCCCCATTAAAACATGCTTTCTTAGGGAGTGTGTGTATAGAATGGTTTCATCAGGGCTACGTAAGCATGGCCTGGTATTTTCCCAAGTATTCTCCAGGTTTCTCTCTATAATTTGGAGTATAGTTTTCGTTTTCTCCCAAGATGATTATCATAGCCCTGAAGCAGAGGTTGCAAACTAGCAATCCTCCAACCAAATATATCTGCCACTGACAACTTTTATTCAGAGGCTGTAGTCTGGTTTTATAAAAATTTGCATTCGTTGCCAATATGTAAATATATTTCCAAGAAAAGTCCTATTCACAACATATCTTTTAAAAAATTAGATCTGCAATATTTGGTCTCCACTATGACATAGTAGCCGTTTGATGAAGCTGAATAGTTGCTCCAGCCATGAGGTGGCATGGACACTTCTAAGCCTGCATCACTACCTGGACAGGCTGACTCTGCAGCTCTCTGTATCTCTGACCATTCCCCAAAGGATACATAGGCTAGATATTTTTATGGGCAAGGGCAAAGAGTTAAAATCCTCATCATGGTAATTGTAAGAATAATAAAATAGTCCACCTGATATACTGAGCACTAACCATGCCGGGCACTGTGCTGAGTGCTTGACCTAAACCTCACACGAACCCCATGTATAACCCAAAGGGTTAATTTGCTTGCTTAAGGTCATATATCCTGGGAGTGGCTGAGTTAGTATTTGGACTCTGATGCGTCAGACTTGAAAGCTTATACTTTTGCATATCAGATAAAGAGCACCTACTCAAGTTTTTTAAAACCTTAAGATAGGAAAATACAAACTCTTAACCTGTGCAAATGGTGATTTTAAAAGGAAAATAGTGCAGTTTCTTATTGTTGAAAGTATGGATTTTATTTTTGTTATCTTTCCCTTGATTCCAGCCTTGTACTGTCTTTATTTTTTTTTTAATTTTTTTTAATGTTTATTTGTTTTTGAGAGAGAGAGACAGAATGTGAGTGGGGGAGGGGCAGAAGGAGAGGGAGACATAGAATCTGAAGCAGGCTTCAGGCTCTGAGCTGTCAGCACAGAGCCTGACGCGGGGCTCAAACTCACAAGCCATGAGATCATGACCTGAGCCGAAGTCGGACGCTTAACCGACTGAGTCACCCAGGTGTCCCAAGCCTTGTACTGTCTTTAAAGCCTACTTCTTTTTAAGTCCAGAAAATTATAGATTTACTATTGGTTTCCTTTGGCATTATTTCCTTCACTTCTGTTTTTTTTTTCTTCAGGATTTCTCAAAACCTTTAACTCCTTTGCTTTTTTTTCTCTCCTCTTTTAGTTTTATTTTTTAATCAATTTATTTATTTTTGAGAGAGAGCGAGCACAAGTGGGGAAAGAGCAGAGAGAGAGAAGGAGAGAGAGAATCCCAAGCAGGCTCCGTGCTATCAGTGCAGAGCCCAAAGCAGGGCTCAATTTCAGGAATCACGAGATCATGACCTGAGCCGAGAACAAGAGTCGGATGGACACTTAACCAACTGAGCCACCCAAGCACCCCTCTCCCCTTTTTAAAATGCTGGAGGCATACCTCTTGACAAAATTTTCTTCTATATACCTAGCTTCAGGATAGGAAAACAAATGCCCCTCCTAGCAAAATATGTATCTCTTTGTTAAAGTTATTTTGGTTACAAGCAATAGAAATGTATTCTGTTCAACTAAAATTCAAAAGAAAGGGTTATTGAAGGGATAGATCAATGATAGGACTATCAACTATTTATTCAGAAAAACAGTTACTGGGTGGCCAGAATCAAAGAGCAAGCTGAAGGGCCAGACCTCAGGAAACATAGAAACTAGGGCAGCTTTGAGGTCCTTAGCTACAGATGTGCCCAGATCTGGACGAAGACTTCTGTCTTCCTCTGTCTCCAGTCACTTTTTAAATCCCAAGAAGACAATCTGGTCTGGTCTAGGTGTCTCTGTTATTGACCTAATTAGCCCTGACTAGGGGATAAAGCAACTAAAACGGTCATGGCCACTAGGGACCTCTTAGGGATGCTATATATGACTGTGCATATGGTGACAGTTTTATAAATTGCTTGTATATTTCTAAATCAGGGTTCAGTCTACATAAAAGTAGACTTTATTAAGTGTGTGTAGCTTCTGTGGGATAATGTAAAATTATTGACATAGGCTCTTAGAAATTTTAAAAGTCCAGACTTTTAGTTGTTTAGAAATTGTCTAAGAAATATCCTAGATATTTTCCCATAATAGGAAACAATCTATTAAGGCAATAGTTCTGCAGTTGCCTTAAAATTCTACCATCTTCCATTATTATTAGTAATTCTAACAAGGTACTACAGTGTGGGCTCGTACATTTAAAAATGTCTTAAGAAATGGATATGATTTTGCTACTGCCTACTGCCTACGGGAGAGTAGTTACACCCCGAGTCATTCTGTTCCCTGGACAGTAAGGTGCACCCTTCATCCCTTAGTGGGAGAATCTGATGGGCTGGAAATGCTCAGAAGTTAATATTGATAGACAAGCCATGGAAAACCTCTGTGTTGGTTCTTACTAAAATCTTTTTGTACTAGGACAAGATGAACCTTCTGCTGCAAACATGAGCCTCCTCTCTTCTTCAGCCAAAAGTTCACCAGGGTTCAAACACTGTTTTAATGGATTCCAGCAAGACTTCTGTGGGCCTTTAAGGAAGAAGTTTCTGGTGTGCAGCCTGGAGGAATGTGTCTAGCACAGTACCAGCACTAGAATCAGGACCCACCTGGCTTCAAGCCCCAGGCCAGCCTTCTAGTCTGCTTCCGATTTGGGGGGGACTTGGCAGGTTGCCTTTATTGTTCCAAAGTACTGCCGCCATTCCTTAGTTCACAGCTCACATCTCACCTCCTCTATCAACCCTTCCCAGGCCGATGAGAAACTAGTCCCATCTGTACCCCAAAGCTACTACATAAAACCTTTTATTCTCCCATTCAAACAAACAGAGACAGACAATTCTCAGTTGTCCATATTGATACAGGAGTGTGCTCCTGTAGAGAATCTGTTACTGTATCTAATCTGTCAAGACTTTTCTTCCTCATAGAGAGGTGTTTGACACATGCGGATAAGTAGGTCAGACATGGAGAAGCAGGGGGACTGGGCGGCTGGCTAAGGGCACAACCAATGTGTTCGTGGTGGTGAATTCTGAGTTTTTGATACCTGTTCTGAATACTCCCATCTTCCTTCTTTATCCTAGGTCAGTGGGCAGCTTCTGAGGGAGCAAATTAAGTCACCTGAATAATGAATAATAATATTTTTATCTAAAATGAGAGCTCCATTTTTGAGTTTTAAAGAATAGCAGCGAACAATATTTAAAAACGCACATTAGCATCTCCTTCTTGCCTTTCTCATTTCTTCAGCTTCCACAGCCGTATTTGTTGTTATAATTAATAGTGTTAGGAGCTTCTCGCATTGGTACACTTTAAGAGCGTTACATTGTTATAATGAATTCTCATAACAGCTTTTGAAGGTGTTATTGGAATTATATTACAGAAGAAACCAAGACATCGAGAAATGTGAGAACATGGACAAGGTCATACAGCTAACAAGTAACAGAATTTGCATTCAAGTTCAAATCCATCTGGGGGCGCCTGGGTGGCTCAGCCAGTTAAGTGTCCAACTTTGGCTCAAGTCATGATCTCACAGCTCATGAGTTCGAGCCCCGCATCGGACTCTGTGCTGACGGCTCAGAGCCTGGAGCCTGCTTCGGATTCTGTGTCTCTCTCTGCCTCTAACCCACTCGCATTCTGTCTGTCTCTCTCAAAAATAAATAAACATTAAAAAAAAAATTTAATAACATTTTTTTAAAAGTTAGCATTTTAACCATTTTAGATAGATAGTTCAAGTTCACCAGCATTAAGTACATATACATTGCTGTATATGTAACCATCTCTGCCATTCATCCCCAAACGTTTTTATCTTCTCCAGCTGAAACTCCATACCCATTATACAGTGATTCCCCATTCCCCTTCCTCTAAGCCCCTGGTAACTATCTTTCCATGTTCTGTCTCTATTAATTTGATTATTCTGGGTACCTCATATAATTGGAATTATACAGTATTTGTAATCTTGGTCTCTTATTGAACTTAGCTTAAAGTCTTCAAGGTTCATTACTCTTGTATCATGTGTAAGGTTTTCCTTCCTTTTTATAGCTTGAATAATATTCCAGTGTGTGAAATGTTAAAATGATAAGCTGAGGCATATTAAAAAGTGAGTTTATTTGGGTGTTTTCCTATTAGAATCAGGCAGTATCACACTGGACATGGTTGGGAGCACTTACCAATAGGAGCCGGGGGAGAGACTTATTTAAAGAAAGTGCAGAAGCAAAGAAAGGAAATTATTTGACTGGCTATAACTTAGAGCCTAATTGACTCTTACTGATTGGCTGTCTTTGCAGTTTTGATTTTGTAACCTTGAGGCATTTATAGACTTAGATCTAGGTTTCCTTACGTAGGCTGCCATGGCGTTAGAGCCACATCAGTCTAATGGCCTCCTTGTTTAATTAATTTAACAGTATATACCACATTTTGTTTATCTGTTCATCAGCTAGTAGGCACTTGGGCTGTTTCCATCTTTTGCCTGTTGTGAAGGATGCTGTTATGAACATGGGCCTACAAATTATCTGGTTAAGTCCTCGCTTTCAGTTCTTCTAGGTATATATCCAGAGCTGGAATTGCTGGATCATATGGTAATTCTATGTTTCATTTATTGAGGAATCTCCATACTGCTTTCCACAGCAGCTGTACCATTTTTCATTCTCACCAGCTCACCACCTACTCCTCTTGTACCCATACTTCTAGCTTACAAAGCTCTCTAAAGCATGGGCTGTGACTTCTCAGCTGTTTACCCTCCAACAGCCAGGACAATACATTCCCATAAAGGGTGTTGAGTAAAGGTCTTGCTCATTGTGATGGAGATCATGGCCCTGAAACTTCTTCAGCTTCTCTAGGCAATTTACAAAAGTTTGGGCTTGGGATTCCTGGAGCCTGTATTCTTCCCTACCTTTTCTCCCTCTGCTGCTCACAAGCTCAGAGAATAACCATGAAAATGGTGAGATGCTGTCTGCTGGAAAGAAAGAAAAGTATAGCTGTGCCTCTTTGCATACCAATGAGGTGTTTCAGAGCGCTGCGGCCTGCTATGTATGCGGGTGTTGATTTATGATAGCATGTACAAGTTTGGCAGGCTGAATCCACGTCTGCAATTTAAATGACCACTTACAAAATGGAGCCTTTTCTTCAGATCTAATTGGACCCAATGCCAGCATTGTAGTTGAGAAAGCAGTTATGTCTGAAAGAAAGTTCGAATCCCATTGCAAAAGAAGTGGGTCTTGTGGAACTACCAGATAAGCACTTAGTCCAGAAACGTAACCTTGACAATGTACACATTTTAAAGCAATGCATGATTATATTCGGCCGGGGATTCTGCCCTCTCTTTAGGAAATCTTTATGGAAATGGGGTGGACAGCTTTGGGTTCAGGCGCAGAGACAGAATTGCTCTTTCAGGAGCATAAGTGGGCTGCCAGCTTCCCACCTAACTAACGCTTCCCATGGTCCTCACTTTTTACTTGTAGTTGTCCTGTGACAGGAATCTTGAACATTTCTGGAGCTGAAGTTGCCAATGTTCCTGTTTTTTGGAATTATGTGAGGTTCTCAAATAAAAACTAATATGAGAATACTCTGTTCACATGCTTTCCAAATGTTTTTATTTTGCCTTTGACAGAGGAGGTCAGGACTGTGTGTAATGGTGCTTTGGTATCAGGATGCATCCTTCTTGCCTCACGAATTGGCCTCTGACCCAAGCTGGGTGGAGGGAGCAGAGGCAGGTACTGTATGTGTGAATCAGGTGTTCAAGTCAGGATGCTAGAGAATTGGCCATGTGTCATCCTGGGCTTTCTTCTTCCTGACACTGCGTGGTACAAATCAAAAGTTCGCCTGGAGGTCGTACTCAATGGCTACTGGCAGGGCTTTTGAGGTCTTTGCTGGGTCAGGCCGCCCATATGTGAGCTGTGTTTGGGCTGAGTTCAGCTCCTTTCCGTCTTCTCCCTCCTCACTGCCCCCCTCCTTCCCCTTAGTCTTTCCAACTGCAACTGAAGATGTTTTCCCCTCTGCTTAAGGTAATAGCTGACTTAATGCCAAAGCCAAGCTACCAGCAAGCATTGAAAATAAATTTGCGGAGGTGGGGGGGAGGGGCTTCATACTATTGGAAAAAGCCTTGGAATCTTTTTTGGGAAGTTTTTGTGTCCCAAGAGACTGTCCTGCAGAACCATCTTCCCCTTTTGAATGTCCTTAGTTGGGTCTAAGAAACAAACGTAGTGAACATTATTGATACATGATAGGCTAGGTTTTAAAGCAGAGGTACAAACATTCCCTGAAAAACTATGTCTTAAAACAGTGTGCTGTCATATAAGAAGCTGCTACATCCCAGTGGTGCTTCCCTACTCCTCTGAGTATACAGACAGCTGACTTAAAAGTCCTCTGGTAACCCTTTTGCACTGCTGACAGGGATACAAATTGGTGCCGCCACTCTGGAAAACAGTATGGAGGTTCCTCAAAAATTTGAAAATAGACCTACCCTATGACCCAGCAATTGTACAACTAGGTATTTATCCAAAGGATACAGGAATGCTGTTTCAAAGGGGCACGTGCTCCCCTATGTTTAGCACCCCTATGTCGATAGCAGTGCTATCGACAATAGCCAAAGTATGAAAAGAGCCCAAATGTCCATTGATGGATGAATGGATAAAGAAGATGTGGTATATATGTATATGTATATACACACACATACATACATATGTACACACAGTGGAATATTCCTCGATGATCAAAAAGAATGAAATCCTGCCATTTGCAACAACATAGATGGAACCAGAGTGCATTATGCTAAGCGAAATAAGTCAGAAAGACAAATATATGATTTCACTCGCATGTGGAATTTAAGATACAAAACAGATGAACATAAGGGAAGGGAGGCAAAAATAGTATAAAAACAGAGAGGACGACAAACCATAAGAGACTTAAATACAGGGAACAAACTGAGGTTTGCTTGAGGGGTGTTGGGTGGGGGGATGGGCCAAATAGTCAAGGGGCATTAAGAAGGACACTTGTTGGGATGAGCACTGGGTGCTATATGTAGGTGATGAATTACTAAATTCTATTCCTGAAATCATCATTACACTGTATGTTAACTAACTTGGATTTAAATGAAAAAAAAAAAAAGTCCTCTGGTGTATTAGACCACCCAGTGTAATAGGAATGAAGTATTACAAAGAGGTTGGAACCCCAAGTCTGCCATTTTCTAGACAGGTGACAAAAAAATCACCTAGGTTTGTCATCTATGCAGTTTGTGTAAGGCTTCGTGAACTCAGCAAAACATCAGTCAGTACCTGGGGGACATAGTCGTGGCTTCCTGATAATCATGATACTTTCCCCTTCACTAGTTATTTATTGTTGTCTCTTCTTGACATCACATTTGACAAGTGAGAAACATCCTTTGCCACAGTCTACAATTTCTTAGTATAATCTCCCACTCTTAAGAATAATTGTGGCTGACACTATTCATTTTCTACCTTCCTTTTGACTCTGATGCAACACTAACCACAAAACAGGAGGCTTCATGGACTTCAGCTGGGAAGACCACACCTTGCTAAGGCAAGTGACAAGGGAAATCCATGTGTCCTTAGTCTTAACACTTTCATTGGAAAGAGTTTAGAAATAGAGGTTAGAAATCATCTGAGAACTCAATGCCCGCATGTTCTGGGCAGCACCATATTCATAAAAGCTATAATGCTGATACTAACAAATATTTTCATCTGTTCTTCTAAATTTTTTTTACTGTTTATTTATTTTTTGAGAGAGACAGACTGAAAGCTGGGGAGGGGCAGAGGAAGAGGGAGAAACAGAATCGGAAGCAGGCCCCAGGCTCTGAGCTGTCAGCACAGAGCCCATTGTGGGGCTCAAACCCACGGACTGTGAGATTATGACCTGAGCCGAAGTCTGACACTTAACCGACTGAGCTACCCAGGTGCCCCTATTTTCATCTATTCTTTGGTAAATATCCCAGTAAGTGATTCCTTCTAACATGCCTGCATCTACAGGAAATAGTTTAATACAAGTGGAATTTTAATATAGAAAATGGCAAGAAGACTAGGTCAAAACCATGCAAAGAATCCATTTGACATGACAGCACTTGAAAACCTTAAAATCAGTGGTTAAAGCATGTTTTTCTAGCAAATGTGGTATTTAGTAGGCCCAGTCTTGCAGAATTGGGGGACATTTCTATTTTAGATTCACATAGTTGTATTGATAAGGACACATTGCGTATTATTTTAATATAAACCAATTATCCAAAATTTATATAACTTATACATAATACATACAGAAGATATGTTAGTTGGTTTAGTATTTGTCAAATTATGACTGTTGCGTGAGCCATGAAAATCTCCCCTCTTCTTTACCCTTGGTCCAACCAGGAAGCAATAATGTGAGGGCATTGAAACAGGTAATTGGGTATCTTCATAGAAGTTAGAAGATAGCACATAGATAAGCTTTCTGTGCTCGTTTTTAAGGTAGTTTTAGAAAACTGACTAAAAACCAATTATACCTATTACAAAAACTTGAATCTTAAAATATGTCGAGATTTAAATGTAAATTTTTAGACATATGCTAAGTATCAAATTCCGTCGGATTTGAAATTTATAGTTTCAGCTGATTTTAAACTAGGACTATTATAGGAAAGAATAATAGTTCAATTTTATGAATGTGAGTGGGTGACTAGTGGAATTTTCTTGATCTTTCTCAATGGGAAAAATGTATGCAGTCATTTCTTTTTATCTCAGGGCCTTTGAGTGAATTTGGTTTTGTCTAAAATGAAAGAAAGGGCAGTTTATTTTTGCCACAGTCAGTATTGTAGTGATTCAGCAAAATACAACAGATTATCATAAACTCAGAAGCCTAGATAGAGTTTGAAAGGGTGACCAAGTGGATAACCGTCAGTCTTCTTCCCACTCAATCCAGTCACCACATCCAGAGGCTGACCTAACATCAGATTTAGGAAATATAGAGCCCATTAACAATCAGTAAGTCCATGTTTCGCTTACAACTTTGTGACTGCTATTTGATTGGTTTATTGCTAATTCTGATTGAGAAACAATTCTAATTCCCAGTTTTGAGCAGGCTACTTTTCCTTAAAAAAATAAATAAATAAAAATTTTAACTGATTTGTTTTGGTTTGCACATTCATATTCAAGGTTTGTTCCCCATTAACACAAATAGATTTTTTAATATTTCTTTGACCAACTGGATTTGCTGACTACTCACTTTCTTTCATTAAACTCAGCTGTCATATATTAACACATATATTAACATGTTCCTATGGGTGCAGACTCCCATGGAGAAAACAGGACCCCAAACTCTTGCTCCCAGCTCTGAAAATATATTTTGCCCCAGACTTCAGGTTTTAGAAGACTGAATTTGAGAAATCTCTTTTATGTTGACAAATAACGCTTAGTAATTGTTCTTCTCTTAAACATATTTGAAAGTGGTCTCGAATTAACTAGGTTAGTAGTCTAGAAGTAGAGCTAAGGAAGGATATTTTAAGAATCCTAAGCATTCTTCTATCATTTGAGTGGACTGCAGAGGACATTATTTGCTACTCCAACAGCAATCCCAGAGAGGCTTTTTACATTTCTAACAGAGTCCTTAAAAAGTCCCAATTATCATTTCCTGAAGAGTCAATCAAGCTTGCTGCTATTTCACTGGCCACTTTTGCAAGGTAGAGGGAAATTTAAAAAAAAAAAATTTTTTTCAATGAAGCTCTCTTGCTCTGCCCTCTAAAACAGAGTCTGTTTCTTCCACAGGATCAGGGTTATGATCTTACTTTATATTTGCTGTTGTCAGATCCAGAGGAACTCAAATGGATCTGAGCTCTTACAAACTTGACCCTGTACCTAGAACTGTGAGACAAGCAGTCTACAGGTGCTCAAGTCACCATGCCACCCTTTACAACCTCAGACACATTTTCACATATAGGAGCAGAATACCTCCCCTTTGCACAATGGCCACATATCCCCCCAAGGTAATCAGCACATATGGCCCAATAACTATGGGGACTATAAAACAGAAGTTTGAGAGTAGAATTATCCCAGAAATTCCAGGACATATATCAGAGTTGTTAAGTGGTAGGCCCTGTAGTAGATCTTCTTCTGTAAGCTATCACATGAAATCTTTACAAGTATATAAAGTAGATTGATCATCCTCTTATAAGTCATGAGAGAACTGAATCTCATAGTGAACGTGTGTGATATATTCAAGCAAATGTACTAATTATCACATCCAGGTTGAGTTGTTTGTTCCCCCCACCATGATGTCATGCTGCCTCTCTCATGAGTTAGGGCTATACAACACATAGATTCTTTATATAAGTAATGATATTCCAGGAGTGAATGTATGGATAAAAGACTGGGATGGGCACTATGGTCCTATTGGTCTTAAGTATAAAATTTCTAGATGGGGAGCAAATACTTTTAACAATTGTAAGACTCATGGTAGAACTGAGGATTATGTCATGGCTCTATTTGTTCCCTGAAAGAGTAAAACAATCAGAACAATTAATTTTTTTTTCATTAAAAGAAGTTTACTATCCCATCCAAATATTTTGTGATATGACTTGTTCCTCAGGGAATGATCTGAGATTAACAACCTTTAGTTTTTCAAACTGATCTGAAACTTTTCTGCCTTGTGCAAGTATGATAGCCATATGGGACAGAAGTTTGGAGGCATTTTACAGATGATATTTTTATATAAACTCTTAGATAAACTCTGTTTTGATCCATTTTATCGGCTTACCCTAGGACAGAAAAGTTAATGGAGAACCCAAGAAAGGAAAAAGGAAATGTCAGTTGAGGACATTTATGACTGACTTTGAATCAGAATACTAATAGCCCCACCCAGAAGCTTCACATTAGAATAAGGTCATAGGTTTTGGGAAGTAACTAGGAATTGACTTGAGAGCCAAGGAATGGTGGAAGCCGTCCTGGCTAGGGATCCCAGATGCTTGGATGGCTGTGGGACCAGAAGTATTTTGGGAGACAGATATGTCCTTCTTTACCTTTCCTTTTTTTTTTCCCCTCTATCCTTGCCACACTCGTACAGGCAGCATACTACTGCTTTTTGGATATTGACTTCAGATAACATACCTAAACATGTGAGTGAGAGCATTGTTATTATATGCAGAATTTTGCTGACTTGTGGCCACATCTGGAATTTTGACCTCTTTAGATGTAAATTTTCACAGAATTTTCCAGAGCGATGTGTACGAGTGAGTTCTAACCATCATAGCAGAATGGCTACTTTGTGGTGACTTACTGAACAGACACATTCCAGTAGGATCCACATTTGTACCAGAGCAGAAGACCAGCTGCTATCTTTTCTTCTCAACAAAGGACTCTTGTGTTTGAACAAAAACTATGCATTATATGCCCAGCAGCAGAAGGGAGTCTGAGCAGTGATGTCAAAGTATACCATGATGTCACCACAATTCACAAAGAATTACAGTTAATGCCATGTGAAGTGAGGCCAAATTCAACACTTTCCCTCTTGGGCACTTCACAGTCTAAGAGACAGAAGCAAGGCCGGAGGTCACGCCTTTGTATAATTTTGTTTCGCATTCTCCAGACACCCTAATTTTGGAAGCAGGGGAGAGAAGAAGACAGCCTGTTAAAGAAAAGTCCACTGACCATGTGCCGAGAATGAATTCTAGTCTATGTCTATACTAGGATAATTCTTAGAATTTCTACTGAAGACTACTAGACAAACAAATTTAACCAAAAGCAATACGCGAAAAAGTCCATATGTTTTTAGCAATAAATTTACACCACAATTTGGCCAGACCCTGAAATAAATAAGAAAGGAGAAAAATAAATTAGATCAGGAGCACCTAAGAAACATAATAAATGTTGGAAATAAGACTTAGTCATTCTCTTTTTCCATTTCAGGGTATGTTTACCCAGCCATTAAGTAGATTAAATTCTTGATCTCAAGAAAGGCAGTGCTGGAAAAACACTTAAAAATATTTGCAATCTAATAAATTCACTGCTCCTTCTATCAGCTGTCTCATACCCCTAACATTGACATCATTTTCTTCCATTTGCTTAATAATATAAAGAGTTAAACATCAGAGAACCAGTGGCAATCCCCCAGCATCTCTAGAACTGCAAGCATAAGCAAGCTAATAAGGAGCACAGGACAATATCTCTAGCTCAAATGGTAGAGAAGATAGAAATAAGACGCTTAAAAAACAGCACCTGGCCACATCTTATTGCAAGGAGTCCTCCGTTAGCCTTTAACCACAGAAGTGGTTAAAGTTCCTACCCTTTGATGAGAGTGTGGATGGGTAGGTTGGAGGTAGAGAAGGACTATGGTTCTGATCCAGCCAGATGACCAGCCAAAGGGCTAGAGCCCACACAGAGTAATGGGAGGAGTCAGGCCTAGCACTGTCCAAGCTAAAGTCCCTTTGGAAAAGACAAAAATCAGGTGCTCAGGAGATCAAGTACAAAGTAAGCTTCCAGGTCCAGAGTTGATGTCAAAGCTAGGACGTGAAGCCTAGAGCACTGTGCCTAGTGGATAAAGAGGGAGACTCACTTGAAAATAATAAGCATTTATACCTTAAGGCAATTTTGGAGCAGTGCATGAAGGACTTGAAACACAGTAGGCAAAGTGACAAGTGGAAATCAAAGTAGAAGTTGTAGTACTATAAAATGATGCATCCATGGAGATATTTTTCTTTTTTGACCGAGAGCTCTTTTTTGATCTTTGGAACTAGTGGCAGAGAGTTTAAGTAGTATAAACTGTTATTATGTTCTAGGGTGGGATAAGGAGGAAAATTCTTTGAAACATAATCTATCTCTCTCCCCACTAGCCTTGCCTATATACAGAATTCATTCATTCATTCATTCAACAAATTTTTATTCATTGTTTGTTATATTATTAGACACTGGAAACTTGTGGTATTATATTCTAGGAGGAGACAGAAAATAAACAATAAACCTAATAAGCAAATTATATTATAAAAGAAGTGCCATAGAATGAAAAAAAAAAAAAAAAGAACAGTGTGGAACATGGGTCTGGGATGCAGCTTTAAATAGTCTGATCAAAGTAGAGCTTATTGAGAAGATGAAAGTTAACAGCAAAGCTTAAAGGAGGCTTTAGTGGTGTCTATGAGAGAATATTCCAGGGGCGCTTGTGTGGTTCAGTTGGTTGAGCGCCCAGCTCTTGATTTCAGTTCAGGTCATGATCCCAGGGTCATGGGATCAAGTCTTTCATGAGGCTCTGCCCTGAGTATGGAGCCTGCTTAAGATTCTCTCTCTCTTCCCCTTTTCCTGTCTCCCCTGCTTATACTCTCTCTGATTAAAAAAAAAAGAAAGAAAAAGAATGTTCCATCCAGAGGTGCTATCCTAAGACAAGAAAGTGCTATTTTTGAAGAACAACAAGAAGAGTGAGCCAGAGGGAGATAAGGTCACAGAGGTAACTCAGATGATAAAGGATCTTGTGGGCCATTGGAAGGACTGGTGAATCCAAGAGGAAATTGGGTAGGCCTACCTACCAGTGATTGGTAAACTCAGAGGAGAGACTGTTATGTATTGGGAAGCTCCCTTTGGAAAATCTTCTTGAGCAAATGGAATTAATGCCTTCACATAAATTTTTTGCCCACATTGTGGTGTATTAGAGCATAGGACAGCTACACCTCATACATTTGGCCTGATAACCTGTAGGTATTTACCAGTGTTTCTCTGTGACATGTGTGCGTCACTGTTGAAAAAAAACCCAACAAATTTCTTTTTAAATCAATTCAATTGCTGCCTCAAAAAAGGAATCCTTCCCATTGAAAATATATTTTCAAAGCTACTGAAGGCAAAGATCCCACTTTTTCTTGATGCTCAATCTCAGTACTTAGAGCTGTAGGCTGATGTTGCTCTTGGCAACAAGTTGTGGCCGACAGACATGTTCATCCTCATTCTTCCTGTCTCCTCACTGCCCTTCTAACCCCAAGAGGAACACAACACATCATGGAATAGAGGAATCACTCACCGATGACATAATGCTACTCAGCTTGGATTTCAACTCTGGCAACATCAATTCACAGTAATGTGACCTTGGACAAGTTGTCAAATCTTCTTGAGTCTAAGTTTTATTTTTGTAAAATAGACATAATTTTAAGTAATTTTCAGGGATATTACAAGAATTAAATAATGTTAACTAGATTTATGGTGGTGATAATTTTGGAATATATATAAATATTAAGTCATTATGTTTTATACCTGAAACTAATGTTACATACCAATTATATCTCAATTTTTAGAAAAGAATTAAGTGAGAAGATATGTATGGCAAATGTTTGGCAAACACTAGCTTACTCTCTCTTGTGTAGGTGGGTTTCCCTTCTTTCTCTACCTCCATACCCCTATGACCTTTAGTCTTAGAGATCTTACTCCTTTTCTGTTCTCAACTATTTTGAGGAAATTATCTGATTAAACCCATTCACCCTAGATTGGACTATGCGTACTACTTCTGTGTATTCCCCACAGCACCTTAACAGCCAGCATAATGCCTTATGCTCAGTTGGTTTGGTTTAATTTAAGTATAATCAACAACTTCATGTGTTAGTCCTCCCAAGGGTATTTGAACAACAAACAAAGGACTCAACCAGTGGTTCCCAACTTTGTAACACAAAGGTGTTCTTTATTATTTTTTTCCTATGGGCCTTGTGTTTTGGAAGTTTCCATCTACTCAAAACACTGCGTGTATTAACTAATAATTTGTTTTCCCATTTTATGACTTAAATACCTGAGTATAAGTAAAAAAAAAAAAATGCAGTAAAGATCTGGATTCAGCTTATTTGTGTAATGAGATGGTTGGGGGCTTGGGGGGCCTTATATGCTTTTATTGCAGTAAATATATTTCCATTAGGCCTTGAAAATACTAAACATAGCTCATGGACCACTATTAGCACCTTTGTGAATGGTCAGGGATTTTGTTTTCTCATATTAGGGAGGTGTGAAGCACAAGTGTAGATGGAGAGCGTACCTTCCCATTTATTTCCTATATGTGTTTCCAAGTCACATGTACAGATGAAGCCACCTATCCATCCCTGTGCATATGTCCTGCTCTGGTGGCAGTGGTCTTGATAAGAATAGTCAACTTTGTTATCACCATTCACCATTGTCATAATAAATATTATATTGTGTGTGTTTCCATGGTTCATAGAGATCCTACTATAACCTATAGTCAGAAATCCCAAGCTGGAATTGTGGTTTTGTTAGTCACCATCTTTGTTACCTTGGGGAAGTTGTTTAGCTTATATGAACCTCAGTGTTATAATCTGTACTTGAAATCATTCAAATCTTAAGAAAGTGTTAATTTTTTTTCTAAGCCAAACAGTATCCAGCTTTATTAAAGATACTTTCCGTAAACAATCATGGTATTGCAGGCAGGAAATGGGCAGATGGTCATTAACAGTATACAACAACTTTCAAACTCCATTTTTCAATGGACTACCAAAATCAGAATGCCACTGTAAAACCCAATGAAGTCTTCATTTGATGCTCTGAACAGGGAAAGTTTAGAGTGAAGGTTAACATTTCACGCTTAGCATATTGCTTAACAACTTTTCACAAGCTGACCCTGACTTTCGGGAAATGAAAATGGCAGAATTATCAATCTGAAGATCCACAAGCTAAAAAAAGAACTCTTTTAAGGGACTGGGAACCATTTCTTAGGCTCAGATTTCAGTAGGTCTTTGGGTTTAAGGGAGTCAAGTTGAAGGCAGAGAGGGAGATGAGGACAAAAAAATGAATTTTAGTTTTTCCACACCACAAAATATCTGTGCCAAGATGGCTAATGTGTGTCAACATCAAGGAATCTCTTCTCCTGGGAACCAAGAGGAATTTTCTCAAAACTAGAAGAGACAGTTTTTTTCCCCTCATATCAATCTAGCTTCCAGGATATTCTATTAGTGACGTATGCCCTTCCCCCCAAACAACAATGAGTGTTCTGTGTGCTAATAACATAGCTTTAAAAAAAAATTCTGCATTTTTATAATACTTGATTAAAAATAGTATTTCAAATTGTATGATCACCAAAGTATACATTTATCAAAAATGCACACACTTCACTTGACATCTCTGGCACCTTTAACTTTCTGTGCCTCTTCTGTTTTGGCATCTCCGTTTTCTGCAGGGTTATTCCCATCCTTGCCAACATCAGCTTTCCCCCTTTTCCCTTTTGGGTACCTTCTACCCCTTCTTTGCAAGGACCTTTTTGGTCTTGGGCTCTGGCTTTGGAGGAGTAGGTTTAGTAGATCACCTTAGATTTTCTCTGGGACTCATCCTTTACCTTGGCTTTATCTCCATTAGCATCCCCATCAGCCTATCCCTTGACCATGGTGGCAATGGCAGCAGGGCACAGGCATTGGACACGGGGATGCAGCAGCACACGGACTTTGGTGGGTCCAGGGGTCTCTCCTCTTCTTCACACTGTTCAAGAAGGTTATTTTTAAGAGAAAGATTTGTGTTGAATCATCCAAATGATAGTCAGCTGGTTCATTTTTCTGGCTCTGGAATAGTAAATTGGTGTAGTCTCCTCCAATGATAGCCATAGTCTATTGGATTTGACCTTCTAGAGTACAGTGTCACTGAAGATTTGGGGCCACATAAAATCTCAGTGGCAAAGAGTGCTACAGTTGATTAGCAATGTCTGTCATGGGTCCTGGCAGGAAAAATAGATGCACGTGTGCCATATTTTTGCCAGCCCAGCCCTAAGTGGTATGAAGTCTATTCTTAGATGAAGTCTATCCATTAAAATGCTGTGTACCTAGATGATTTGTTTTGGCTTCTGAAAATTTGTTTTTACCAAATGTTCCCTGACCACTAGAGTTCATCAAAGGTTATTAAAGAGCCAGTTCTTTGAAAGGTCTTATATTTATTTGTTCAGTTGTTATTGGGACATTATTACATGGCACTGTCTTTCAGAAAACTCACAGTAGATGTATATCTAGGATTTCAGTACTTTGAGTAGTTATGGTTCTCCTCAGCCAGTTTGTCATTCATTCATTACGTAAATATTTATTAAGTATTAAGTAAGTATTAAGATCTAGAAGATCCAGTAATGTTGTAACTCTTGCAATTGCTCATGTTTTCCTCTCTTCTAGGAAGCTCATTTTCAGACATGTAACCCACATCTAGCCAATGTGTACAACAGTACACAGTATGCATTCTGTGTAGTTCTCTCATTTCTGGCTTCAATTCATCTTTCTTACTTATTTTTCTGCTTGCCCCATATTCCCATTTGTGCTTGTATTTATTTTATTGTCTTGAATTATATACACATATATATACATATATGTATACATATATGTATATATATGTGTATATATATGTGTGTTTATATATGTATGTATATTTGCTGTAGATATTTTTGTAAAAAGGTAAAGCATAAACAAATCAATCAATATCTAAATTATTTGAAGGTGAAGTTGGAGATTACATCTTTCCTATTAGTGTAAATAGTAAATGAGTTATAAGTATGTAAGAGCTCACTCTTCCCCATAAAGTTCTATCTGAATTAAATAATTATAAATAAGAGCAGCTGTGATCAGATTTGCACAGTTAAGTTTTCCATATTTGTCTTTCCTTGTGCTGAAAATAAAGGGATTTAAAAGTTTCTTACCTCATGGTGTTGGATCAAGAAAAGCTTGACATCACTGGCTCAGTATTTGATGCTAGAAGTTGAGGTCCTTATGGGAAACCATTTGAATTGGGGCCAGCAGTGAACCCATCTAAGCACGTCAGTTTGGGGCATGGTATCGGCTTATGGACTGTGTTCATTTACATTCTCCAAATTATTCAGATGATAATCTTTCTTTTTCCTGTGGCTCCTAGTGAAGACATTTTATTATACATATTTCAGTGTCTAGAGAATTCCAGTCTTGTGGTCTGTCTGTTCACTCACTATTAGCTCTGTAAAATAAAGGGAGAGACCCCTATCAGCACACTCTATAGCCCTGATGCCTAAAATTGGCATGACGTGCTTCAAGTCTGTTAGCCAATTCAGATTGGATAGTATCACCCTAGTTTTTGTTTAAGGAGGGTTTTCTGCCCCCGCCCCCCCCCCCCGAGTAAACCCTGAAGGAGAAGGAAGAAGAATCAGCAGTGGTAAGTGTATATGTTCTACTTAAACGTAGGATGGAGGACTGCACGTCTGTGTTTGTACATACGTACATGAGTGTGAAAAGGGTACAATCAGGACAGAAAAGCAAAAGTTGATGACTGGCTAATGGTGTTTAAACAACAAAAGTATCTTGGAGCTTTTCACTTTTTATGTCACCTGAGATAAAATTTTGTTACCAAAAAGAAAAAAGAGAGAGAGAGAGCGTGCAACATTGTGCAGTCATTTCAGATGCAGAGAATAGACTGCTGTATCAAGTTGACACCTAGTAGCAGAATACGAATAAAATACATTAGGCCAGGGGCGCCTGGGTGGCTCAGTCGGTTGGGTGACCGACTTCGGCACAGGTCATGATCTCACGGTTTGTGAGGTCAAGGCCCACGTCAGGCTCTGTGCTGACAGCTAGGAGCCTGGACCCTACTTCGGATTCTGTGCCTCCCTCTCTCTCTGTTCCTCCCCTGCTTGTACTCTGTCTCTCTCTCAAAAATAAATAAAGTAGGGGCGCCTGGGTGGGTCAGTCGGTTGAGTGTCCAACTTCAGCTCAGGTCACGATCTCACGGTCTGTGAGTTCGAGCCCCGCGTCGGGCTCTGGGCTGATGGCCCAGAGCCTGGAGCCTGCTTCCGATTCTGTGTCTCCCTCTCTCTCTGCTCCTCCCCTGTTCATGCTCTGTCTCTCTCTGTCTCAAAAATAAATAAACGTTAAAAAAAATTTTTTTAAATAAATAAATAAAGTAAAAAAAAAATACATTAGGCCAAAATATTCGGTTAGTGTTCCACCCTTTACAAAAATATTCTGTGTAGTTGCCAAAGTTATGAGTGGTCACTATCTCACTTTAATGTTTTGTCCAGAATGGGGTGGGCCTGGGAACTCAGTGACCTGAACATTGCCTTCTATGACACTTCACTAATAATGAGCATAGGTGCACTTGGGAAATAGTCTCTTAAAAATACTAGCCCTTTACTGTAATTCTTGTGCATGCATCAGGACAGAAGCTTCAGTTTGACCTGTAGTTGTCATTTATGATGTGTCTGTTCTTCTGGGTACACAGATACAAACAAGCACACATACACACATACATGTGCATTTTTGTCTATGTGTGTGCTATCAATGACTGCAGTCTAAAGCTGCCTATCTGTAATCTACAATGCCTTCATTAACAAACCATTATGTTTGCTATGTGTTTCATTGATTCACCAGCATTCACTGTGCATGTCAAATGTCAAACGCTGTGCCATACAGCAGAAGCACAAAGATTAATTAATGAAACACAGCCTCTCAAATAGCCCATGATCTGGTATGGAAACAGACATATTAATAGATTAAGCTCAATATAAGTTATACAACTACTTGAATTGGGTGTATATAAAAGAAACCCCAAAGTAATAATGGCTTAAGCACATAAAGGATTTACTCTCTCACAAAAAAAGAAGTCAACTCGTCATCAGTCCAAGGGGAGTTCAAGAACCAAGCTCTTTCTTTCTGTTCTGCCATCCTTACTGCAAGGCTCCCATTCTTAGGATTGTCTCATTTTTCAAGATAGCAACTGGAGACAACAGGAAGGAAGGAGAGTGTTAGAGGGCAGGAGGGGCTATCTAAGTCAGCTGCTTTTTTTAAATTATTTTAATGTTTATTCATTTTTGAGAGAGAGAGAGCACAAGCTGGAGAGGGGCAGAAAGAGAAAGAGAGGGAGACACAGAATCCGAAGCAGGCTCCAGGTTCTGAGCCGTCAGCACAGAGCCCAATGCGGGGTTTGATCTCACAAATCATGAGATCATGACCTGAGCCTAAGGAGTACACTTAACTGATTGAACCACCCAGGTGCCCTAATCAGCTTCTTTTAAGTAGACTTCCCAGAAGTCCCACACAACACTTTCACTTTTATTTCACTATTTACAAGTTGGTCACAAAGCCAATGAAAAATATATTCTTTTAACTGGATATATTGCTACCCCCAAATAAAATTGAAGTTCTGTTACTGAGAAAAATAGGGAAGATGGATGTTGGGTGGCAACCAATAATCTCTGCCACATGGAGGTATGAACAAATGGCCGCATAGAGGATGCATAGAGGAATAAAGCCATTAGCTCTGGAACCTAAAAAAGGCTTTTTTGAGGAGGAGACACTTAATATGAGATTTGAAGAATGAATAGGATTCTTCTAAATTAAGAATTTAAGAAGAGCACTCTAGGCAGAAATAATAGTATGTGCAAAGGCACAGAGAGATCTGTCATTATAACTGCCAAATAAGCTCATTTCTGTATATTTCTTTTTTCTCTGTTATTAATGATATCCCTCAGGGTAATAGTTTAACTAATTTTTAATTAATCTAACAGTTATTCCAGATCAATAGATTGAGGCAGACTGAGATATGTCAATAATGATTTTTTTTTTTTATATAACTGCAAACAGTTTTCCACTTGGACCAAAATAAGAACATCTTATCTGATGCTAAAATATTCCATGTTTTAAAAATAATTGAGTTAGAATATTTGAGCACCTTAAACAGGAATTGATACAAAGTAGGGAAAAGTGTGTCAGGGAGATGTTTGTCTTTTCAATTCTGAAGTTAAACAAAGCCCAGTTCGAACTCACTTTGTTCATATTCTGATGCCCATAAATCCACTTAACATCTGGTTAAGTTAGCCTTAACGTATGTCACCTTCTATTTAGATGCTCCTATTAGACTGTTACTTTGGACCTGTGAAGCTGGATTGTTCCTTTCTTAAAATGGCTTTGGAGCCATAAGAAATCTTTAGGATTAGAGAGAGATTTTCATGGTAATCTCCTATTTGGCTCTTTAGGTACATGAGAGACTGCTAAAATTTTTCCAGAGAAAGTTAAATATGTTGAGGAACCTGAAATTTATTTAGTTTAAAGAGTAAACCCAGTTATTTTTGAGACCCCTGAGAGTGTAAATTCCCACTCCCACTGCCTATCACCCTTCCATAGTGCTGAGTATCTTGTAAGATTAGGGTCATCTCTTTCCAACCCTAAGGAACAGATGAATCAATGGTTCTTTGAATACTGCCTAAATTAAGACTGCCATCCATGTTTTTCCAAAGGATTCAGCCCTATTAAGGCAATCAGATGGTTTAGTCTTCTGACATTTTTGCTTTTGTTTTTGTTTTTTGCCAACTTTGGTTTTGAATTACTTTCTAACTAGCTAGTTACTGCACATGACTGACGTGCAGTAAATCTCACAGCAGCACTCCCCTTTCGTCTAGTTAACTCTGGCATCTCATTCATATCCCAGCTCAGAAGACTCTTCTTCAGGAAGATCTCTGACCTCCCTAACCAGATCAAACTCTCCATATCTTATGTTCTCAGGGTATCACGTATCTGCGTTTTATAGTTTGAATCACGATTATCATTTTACATTTTTTGTGTGTGATGCTTTGAATAATATGTTCCTCCACTACTAGACTCTAAGTCCCATGGGGGTAGGCCCTTTGTGCTTAAATCACCATTGGATTTTGCTCCTATCACAGTGTCTGGCCCATTGCAGGTCTTGGTCATTGTTGGCTAAATGATTAAATGATTTTTTTTTTGTTTTTTGTAAATAAGTTACTTCTGGACTCCCATTTCACACTGCGCTCAGAATACAACTCAGCTCCTATGTGGATTCGTCTACAGAAAGTTTTTGAAAATAATTTTACTGCAGCTCCATAGAAACATACCAAGGAAGTCGTAGGCCAACATGTGCTGGCTCTGCAGGGATGAAGCTTGGGTGAATTCTGACGTGGCCTCACTGCAACCTGTGAACATACTGAGGTGAATTGCAGCCTGACCACAGTGAACCCCTAGCACAGAGCCAAACCACCTTTGCTCCCCACATAAGGCTGGGCAGTGTGTTTTCCTGACAACTTTGTATTTCAAACAATGTACAATTGTTGAAGGAGTTACTGCCTTGTCATCTATTTTAAAAGTTTCCTGTATATGTATGATGTGTATAAAAATACACATTACGGCATTTTAAAATGCAGCACATGTATAATGCATTGCTAAATAATTGTATTTCTCAAACCTTTGCCTAAACGTGTGTTTGCAATTATTAATTAAAGGCACAAAAGGAAAATCAAGCCTCAAAGAAAGGTCATATTAACAATCAGATTTTTGAAGGACGAAATGGATTGTGGAGACTTTCTGGAGAGAAGCCCCTTCCAATGCCCTACAGTTTTCATTTGACTTTTGTCAAAGACAATAGTTGAAATCATTTGGAAGTGAAATAAGTCTTTTGATATTAGCTCTAACTAGAACTATAGAGATACAACCTGATACAGTTTGGATTTGAATTTTTTAACTTCAACACTGGAGAGGAAAGAAAGAATAAAAGTACAAATGAGTTTGTCCATATACTTGATTAAGTGCTTGTGATTTTGTTAAGCCTGATTTGGACCAAGCATAAATGTTTTGTTAGATGTGTTTAGAACTCAGCTACTTATTAGCAAAGTAACCTTTGCAAGATTCATGGCTTCAGCTATAAAATGGAGAGATACCTTGCCTAATTGTTCTCAGAATTAACAAGATACTTGTGCCTGGTACAGGACATGGCCAGGCAAAAAAGGGCCTCAGTATTAGTCCTATCTGCTGCCTTCCACATCAACCCTCCTCTCCTACCACACATACATACAGTGATCTTGCCTCTGTCAGATGATTCTGTGATTGTCTCTTAGTTGTGCTATAGAAAGGGAAGTATTTTCATTATCATTCAGCAAATATCTATTAAGGGCTTATATTTTGCCAGTATTCTTCTAGTTGCTTGGAATACATCAATGTACTCCAATGGACCCCATATATAAAACCCCTTCCCTTACACAGCTTATAGCCTAAGGAACATATGGAACATGAAAATAATTCTTGGAACTTTTCCTGCTACAGTTACTTCATGATTGTATTTTTGTAGTTTTCGTGAATCATAATTATTGACAGTGGCAATGATTTTTTAATGAAGACTCTATAATATCAATAGTTGAAGATTTCCTTTCTCCCTCACCTTCTCCCCTGCCTCTTTTCTATCTCTCTCCCTCTGTCTCTCTGTTTCTCTCTCTCCACCCTTCTTTCTGTTTATATATTTAAACTGTAAAAACATCGTTACCTGTTTTCTTCCCTAGCTTGATTGAAATTCCAGCTGAATTCATTCCCCTTTATGGGAAGCATGTTTTATGCTTCCTCAGAATTGAAGGGAGGGTCATTTAGTGGTTGATGATGGGCCTCACAATGGATCCCTACAGTGAGCACCTGGTTGAATTATACATCTCTCTTTCCTGTTAGATTGTTGGCTGTGATCACCAGCTCGGAAGCACCATGAAGGAAGATAACTGTGGAGTCTGCAACGGGGATGGGTCCACCTGCCGACTGGTCCGAGGGCAGTACAAATCCCAGCTCTCTGCAACCAAATGTAAGACACGACAAACATGGAGCAATCTTTGGGTTTGTTGTCTAATTCATCTCCCCTGATTTCATGCTGGCTCCCCTCAGCATCTAGGGAATAACGCCACCACCAAAATGAATATGAACCTGAAAATGTTGTAGAAAGCTTCATGTTCCTGCTTTGTGTATTAGTGTAGGTAGACCAAGTCAGGTAACCCATTGCAACCCCAAGGAGGAAACTTTTCCTTGGTGGTGCAACAGGAGTGAACTATACATGGATCAGGACACACTCTATTTATAAACGTAGACATGCAATTTGCTGCCCACAATGAGGATGGGCTGCATCCAAACCTCAGCCTGATATGTAGTCTGGTGTGCCTGGTGGAATACAGCAGGAAGAGTGTGCAGACCTAAACAAATTCACTTCTACCACTGCGAAATCATGCTACCTTCCTTTGCAAAATGACCTTTTATTGGTGCTGATCACAGGTTCTTTCAGAATTAATATTGGGCAGCGATTATGTGAAGCCATTTTTTGACTCCTGTGTCTTAGCCTCTCTATACAATCACAGTAAATGTATGGTTATTACAATATGTGCTGAGAGCTTTGCATGATCATCTCATTTTATCCTTATAACAACCATTTAGCAAGGGGTTGCTTATTCTTATATTATGAATAGGATAGCTGAAGCTTAGATAGATTATGTGACTTGCTCAGAGTAACACAACTCTCAAGTAGTAGAGCCAAGATTCGAGCCCAGAGTCCAATTCCAGAACCTAAGCACTTATTCATTCCTCTAAACTGTCCCACAACCCTGCTGACTGCTTCCATGGTGGGACGTTTGAAAGCAATTAGATGGATCAAGACAAGGTACCTCAGATGTCTGCCCAGCTGGGTCTTACTAGGGGAGATGGTATATGTTCTCATGATACCTAAGATAACAACACAGTCACACAGCAGTCCAGATCATTTTACAATACAATGTCCTCTGTGATGGTCACTGCTCTAGGTACTGCATCAGATATAGATAGAAATAAGGCAGCTCTTGGGGTACCTGGGTGGCTCAGTCGGTAAAGCATCCAAGTCTTGATTTTGGCTCAGGTCATGATCTCACAGTTCGTGAGATTAAGCCCTGCATCAGGCTCCATGCTGACAGCATGGAGCCTGATTGGGATTCTCTCTCTCACTCTCACTCTCTCTCTCTCTCTCTCTCTCTCTCTCTCTCTCTTTCTCTCTCTCTCTCTCCCTCCCTCCCTCAAAATAAATAAATAAACATTAAAAAAAAGAAATAAGGCATCTCTTGTACTCTAAGACATATATTTTTAGAATGATCTGACCTTGCTTGGTATACTGTCTCCAGATTTTGCCATTATCCAGAAGCCTTTAATAGATCTTTGAGTATCTTTGCATGTGTCTCCCCTGGCTTGGGAACTGAGAAGGAATATCTTTACTGAATGTGGTTTTTTTCTACTTGTTGACTAGCTGGGAAAAAACAGTTGACATTTGGTGGGGTCTGTGACTTTAATGGACTTGGGTCAAGAAAAAAGGCAGTGTGTGCTAGAGAATTATTCCCAGAAGTCAGAAAAAGGCAGTTTGCTCAAAGGAATAGGCTCTAGGGAAGAAAAGGTAGTAGCCAGAAAGACTAGGGACTTTTAAACACCAGAAACATTGGAGGCACCAGCTCAGGGAACTCTACATTCTAACACCCCTGCAGGCAGTGAAAAATGTGAATCTGTGGGGGAGAGAGACTCTGGCAGAGAAAATGAAGGATGAGGTAAGTTAGACATTGATATAGTGCATTCAGGTGAGATTTTTTTCTTTCGTATGTTGGTAGCTTCTTTCTATAAGATGAAAAATTAAAGAATTTGGAAGATGAAAACCAGAGGATAGAGGCATAATTCTTTTGTAAATCTCTGAAGTCATAGTGGGATATTTGAGGGAGGGGGAAAGCTACATTTTAAAAGTCACTTATATGGAAAACAAACCCTAGAAGAGTTAAAGTCTTTCTAATTATTTATGTCACATAATTGAATCAATGCTTGTTATCTAGAAATCTAGGAATTTCTGCTAGGCACAAAAAAAGGAGATTGCTCTGTCTTGTGCAGTAATTGCTCTGTAGCAGGGGCAGGGGTAAGGGTAGGCAATCTTCCTTGCATTCCCATTCATGTTATCTGCCTAAACACTCTGCCTGGATAGATAGTCCTCTTACCCTCCTGTTAGAGTGTCATCAGGGACCTCTGGGGCCTGAATCACTGGAACAATGTGGAGAAGCTCTGAAAGAACAAATTGAAGCAAACTAAGGGCCATAAGTCATCCCCAGGTCTGCCAACAGGTATTTCAATGAAAAGCACTCAATTCAGGACCAAGAATAGGTAAATTATATAATACACAACCTGATGATTATCCATAATGACAAAACACAATTGATTCATTTACCTTAGCACTGACGATACCTCATGACAAAATGATTTATCTGAATAAAGCCCAACATATGCATGTACCTCGCCACAATGTATAGCAGATGCTGAACAAACTGCCTCATTTACGTTTTCTCCACCCCAGAAGAATCTTCCACCCTATATTTACAGACTGTGAGTGACCCACAGGCAGGGAAGATTAGGCTGCTCTGCGGGGCCCAGTGTGCTGGCCAGGTGAGCAGTTCCCCACCCGTGAAGGCCTGGAGGAGCTGTGCCAGATCTGTCCCCTGCACTCTGCCAAAAGGCACTGTAAGCCAGCCACATGCTCTCTTCGAACTCCTAGCACTCAGATTCCCCACATTGAACTCATTTTCTTCTGAACTTATATCCAAGATTTTTTTAATGTTATCAAGCCTTGGGGGAACAAAGAGAAAACAGAAGAGTGGAGAAAGACCATGGCGGGAAGTGCCAGAAGGAAAAAGAGAAGTAGGAGAAACTTATCCAATGGCTGCCATTTGCTGGCACATAAAAAAGAAACCATCTTTGTATCAAAAGACATTATAATTGCCTAATACAAATACAGACAAGAAAGAGAGATCAAGGCACATTTTCCCCTTTTTTAAAGGCAAAGGCTGTCCACTGATAGCATTCAGTCTTTCCATTTTTCCCGGTCACTTCAACTTCCCAGCCCAACAAAAAAAGAATAAGTTTAGCTAACATTAACTTTTGATTCTTGAAATTAAAGGCTCATTTTCTTGCAAATTGTATTGGCTTGTACCCTATTACATATTTTCCAAGTGTATGCAATATATACTTAGAACTAAAGCCAGCCTATTTGCTATCAATTTAGTATCTCCAGCTTTGCAAACCTCTCATATGAATTGGTGTGTTTTGAAATCACCTGGATAGCCTAAGGCTCCTGAGGGACAGAAAGAAAAACAAAAAACAAAAAAACAGACAAAACAAATAACTAAATAAAATGTGTGTGTGTCATATGGTGGTAGGAGTCTTGGAAAAAAGTAAAGCAGGGAAGGACAGGAGATAGGGATGGGCTACCAGCCAAGTGTGTTACAGGGAGTTGCAATACTCAACAGGTTAGTAAGAAAAGGACTCACTGATAAGGTGGCATCTGAACCAGGATCTGAGGTCACCATGCAAAAGTCAAGGGAAAGAGATTTCCAGTCATAGAGAAAAGCAAGTACTAAGGCCCTGAGGTAGACACATCCTTGGCATATTTCTGGAAGTGCAAAGAAGCTAATTTGACTAAAGTAAAGTAAGTTTAAATTTTTTTTAACATTTTTTCATTTTTGAGAGTGAGAGAGACAGAGCATGAGTGGGGGAGGGGCAGAGAGAGAGGGAGACACAGAGTCAGAAGCAGGCTCCAGGCTCTGAGCTGTCAGCACAGGACCCGACGCAGGGCTCGAACTCACAAACCATGAGATCATGACCTGAGCCAAATTCGGACACTCAACCAAGCCACCCAGGTGCCCCTAAAGTAAAGTAAGTTTAAAGACGACTAGAGGAAATCATGAAAGCAGCAGCGTTGTGAGACAGGCTGAAGAATGGCACAGATATTGCAGGATTTTGTAAGGATTGTGGCTTTTAGTCAGAATGAGATGAGAATTAACAAGAGGATTCTGAGTGGAGGAATGACTTGATTTATTTTTAAAAGCATTATTCTATCTACTGTGTTGGGAATAGACTACAGTTGGTCCAACTATGGAAGTAAGAAAAGTGGTCAGGAGGCTGTCACAGTAAGCCAGTCCTGGAATGATGACAACTTAAACCAAGGTAGGAGTGATAGAGGTGTTAAGTGATTCAATTCTGAATATACTGCATTTCTTTGAATCTAAGACATCACTGATTAGAAGATGTGCCAGTATTTTATGTACCACAAGAAAGAAAATTAAGAGACTGTGACACAATGCCTCCTGACAACTTAGGGTTCTTATTTGATAGCTCTTAAACAATCTACTTGAGATTTAAACATTTTTTAACATTTTTAAAAATTATTTTAGAGAGAAGTGAGAGTGAGGGAAAGAGACAGAAAGAGAGAGGTTCTTAAGCAGGCTCTACACTCAGCACAGAGCCTGACTCGAGGCTCAATCCCACAACCCTGCAATCATGACCCAAGCCAAAATCAAGAGTCAGACGCTCAACTGACTGAGCCACCCAGGTGCCTCTAGATATGGATTTCTTAAAAACTATGTATTACTCATACATACAGAAAACCTGAAATAAATTCATAAGTTGGTAAATAAAGCTAAAATAAAACTTTTTGTCAAATTTCAATTTCTTTTTAATCATTTTGGACTCAATTTCCACATGTCATGGGGGTACTTGTAATACAGCATTTTTAAATGAATCCATGAAAGAAATAAAATCCATTGGTACTGGATTATTTTTTTAACCAGCTGTATTGAGGCATAAATGACATACAATAAACTAGATATTTAAAGTGTTTAACTTTGTGCATATATCTGTGAAGCCATCTCCATGATCAAGCTCATAAACATATCCATCATCCCCCAAACTTTCTTGTGCCCCTTGTAATTCATCCCTTCTGCTCTCCTGCCTCTGTCCCCTGGCAACCACAGATCTTCTTTTTGTCACTATAGATTTAGTTGTCTTTTATATAAATGGAATTATACAATATATGCTATTTTCCAGATGGCTTCTTTCATTCACCATAATTTTTTTGAGATTCATTAATGTTGTAGCATGCGTCACTAGTGTATAGTAATTCCAGTGTATGGACATACCGTAGTTTGTTTATCCATTCACCTGTTGACAGAGAGGTTGGGTTGTTTTCACTTGGGAGGTCTTATAAATAAAGCTGCTGTGAATAGTCATATACACATTTTCATATGGACATATGCTTGCATTTCTCTTGGGTAAATTCCTGGGAGTATAATGGCTAGATCATATGGTAGGTATATATTTACCATTTTAAAAAACCACCAGACAGTTTTCCAGAGTAGCTTACTATCTTGCATTTCTACTAACAATGTGTAGGAGTTTCAGTTGCTTCACATTCTTGCCATCACTTAATATTGCCAGTATTTTTTTATTTCAGCAATTCTAATTGGTGCATAGTAAGTAGTATATCATCATTCTTTTCATTTGCATTTTCCTGGTGACTAATGATGTTGAATATCTTTTCATTTTCTATTAGTTTCCAGTTGCTACTGTATCAAACTACCACAAACTTAGTGTCTTAAAGCAACACACTTGTTATTTTATGGTTCTGGCAGAAGTCTGAAATGGGTCTTGCTAAGCTAAGATCAGGACGTTAAGCAGAGCTCTGTTCCTTCTGGAAACTCTAAGAGTTCATTCATTTTCTTTGATCTTGCCTTTCTAGCTTGTTAGGTTATCTAAGTTGCTTGGCATCGTTAGAGCTTGCAGTGTAAAATCTTCACATCTCCTTCTACCTCCAATGTCTTCTTCCATCTCTCTCGTCCAATTTAAAGAACCCTTGTGATTACATTGGACCCACCCAGATAGTCCAAGATGATCTCTTTCTTTTATAGTCAGCTTATTACCAGTCTTAATTTCATCAGCAATCTTAATTCCCCCTTTCCACTTAACATAACATATTCATAGGTTCTGGGGATTAAAACATGGGCATCTCTGGTAGAGTGAGGGGGCAAAATTATGCTGCTACTACACAGGTGCTTATTTCTTCTTTGATGTGATGTTGGTTAAAGTCCTTTGCCCAGTTTTTAAATGGGTAGCTTGGTTTCCTACTAATGAGTTTTGAGAATTCTTTATGCATTCTGGGTACAAGTCCTTTGTCAGATATGTGATTTGAAAATATTTTCTCTCAATAGTTACTCTTTCCCCCCAAAACTTGCTTAATATTAGCTTTCATAGAGCAAAAACTTTTAATTTTGATAAAGACCAGTTATCAATTTTTTCTTTCCAGTACTGTGCCTTTAACATTGTATTAAAGAACTCCTTTCCTAATCCCAGGTCACAAATTTTCTCCTATATTTTCTTCTAAAAGTGTTACAGTTTTATATTTTAGCTCTGTATCAATGACCTATTTTCTGTTAATTTTTTTGTAAAGTATATCTTGGTATTATAAGATATATCTAGGTTATGTTTTTTGGTATTAGAAAGTCCAACTCTATCAGCCCCATTTGTTGAAAAGATGACCTATTCTGTCTTGAATTCCCTTTAAAACTTTGTCAAAAGTCCACTGGCCATTTGTGCATGGGTGTCTTCTTGGACTCTCTATTCTGCTCTATGTGTCAATCCTTCACCAGTACCACATTGTCTTGGCCACTATAGCTTTAAAGTAAGTCTTAAAATCAAGTAGTTTGATTCCTCAAACTCTGCCCTTCTTCTCAAATTCATTTGGCTATTCTGTTCTAATTCCTTTGCCTTCCTGTATAAATTTTTCAATCTGTTTGTCTATATCTATAAAAAAAATCCTGCTGAAATTTTGATTTACAATTTTGCTAATTCTATAAATTGGTATGTGGGGAGTTTACCCTATGAGCATTTCATGGCTACCCATTTCTTTAGGTCTTTTTTTTCATTCCTTCCATCAGCTTTTATTGGTTTTCAGCATACATATCTGTATTTAGTTAAATTTGTACCTCTTTGAATTTTTTGCCCTATTGTATGGTATTTTATTTCAATTTCCAATTGTGTATTGATAGTTTATTTTTGTCTGTTGTCTGTGTATTTTGCAAACTTGCTAATCCAATTACTAACTCTGAGAGTTTTTGGATTTTCTACATAAACAATCACATTGTTTTATAAATAAGGATGATTTACTTCTTCCTTATCATGTCATAAGCCACTTACTTATGTTTATGGCCTCATTGCCCTGGCAGGGATGTTCAATATGATGTTAAATACAAGAAGCAAGAATGGATATCCTAATCTCTTTTCCAATTATAAGAGGGAAAGCATTCAGTTTCTTGCCATTGAGTATGAAGTTAGCTGTAGGTTTTTTGAAGATACCTTTTATCACATTGAGGAAGTTCTTATGTCTTCCTAATTTGCTGAGAATTATTATGATGAATGGATGTTGAATTTAGTCATGCTTTTTCTGTCTCAAATGATGTGATCATGTGGTTTTTCTTCCTTAGACTTGTTGTGATGGATAATATTAATTGATTTTCAAATAAAGAAGCAGTCTTGCTTTCCTGGGATTAACTCTGCTTGGCCATAGTGTATTATTCTTTATATAGATTATTGGATATGATTTGCCAGTGTTTTGTTTGAGGGTTTTTTACATCTATGCTCATGAGAGACAGTTTTCTGTAGTGTGCTTTTCATACACCATCTTTGGGTACCTCATACAATGAGTTGGGAAGTGATTTCTCTGTTTTTTGGAAAAGGTTGCATAATATTGATGCTATTTCTTCTTTAAATGCTTTGCATCATTCACCATTGAAATTCTCTGGGCCTAGAGATTTGTGTGTGTGTGTGTACTTAAGTTCCTGAATATATGGAATAAAGTTATAGTAAATATTTTAATGTCTCTCCTGTGTTTTGATGGATTGACTTTTCCCTTCAGTATGGGCTGTAATTTTTTTGGCTCCTTTGCATACTGGTAATTTCTGACCTGATTCCGATATTGCAAATTTTATATTCTTGTATACTAGATATTTTTGTATTCCTATACATGTTTTTGAGTTTTGTTCTGGAAGCAATGAAGTTACTTGGAATCTGTTTGATCTTTGGGGGTCTTAAAATTTGGTTGGCAAAACTAAAGCCATGTTTGACTAGTGCTAATTGTCCCCTACTACTAAAGTAAGACCCTTTGAATGTTCAGTGTCCCATGAATTATAAAGTTTTCTAGCCTGACTAGTGGGACAAGATACTATTCCCAGCCCTATCTGCATGCCAGATACTCATCTCTATAATTCTTTTGTGCTGTTATTTCCCTAGCCTCAGGTAGTTTCTTTATACCCATGTTCTGATTTGCATGGTTATGCCGCTGGTTACCCAAAGAGAATATTTTTAAATATATAATAGCATATATTATTAGTATGTCATGTAAATATTTTCCCCAGTTTTACTGAGAAATGATTGATACGTATCACTGTACAAGTTTGGGTGTACAGCATGATGGGAGAATACTCTTAAATCTCCAGAATTGTCTCTGTGTTGCTCTCTTCTCTCTGATAGTCTGTCATTCAAACTCCAGCCACTGATCTTTTTGGATTCTTGGCTTTGTCTCCTAAACTCAGGGAATCCTCCGGGCTTGGAGTTCCCACCTCCTGAGGGGCAGCCTGGAAAGTCTTTCAAAGCTGGGGCAATGTTAAGGCTCACCTACCTTGTTTCCTGATTCTCAGGGACTGCTGCCCTTATTTACTTGATACCCAGTGTCATGAAAGCCATGGTTTTATATAAATTTCTGACTTGTTGGTTGTTTCCAGGCAGAATATTGAGTCTGGGTGCTGTTATTTGATCTTGTCAGGAACCAGAAGCCTTTTTTTTTTTTTTTGAGAGAGAGAGAGAGAGGGTGCAAGTGAGCAAGGAGAGAGAGAGAGAGAGAGAGAGAGAGACAGAGAGACAGAGAGAGAGAGAGATGGGCTTCACCCGAAGCAGGGCTCATGTTCACCCAATGTGGGACTCGAGTTCACGAACCATGAGATCATGGCCTGAGCCAAAGTCAGATGTTCAACAACTGAGCCAGCAAGGCACCGAGGAACCAGAAGATTTAATGATGGGCTCTTAATTCAAGTTTGCAGTTGTGTATGGCTAGCTGGGTTTTGACTGCACTTTGGCAATGTTATTAAATACTTCTGATTCCTCATCTCCCTACATCCTCCATAACTGTTTAGTTCCAAAAGGTTAAATAAATGTGTTCCACTATTATCCTAGAATCTTCTTCCAAGCTTCTGACACCCATTTTGCAAGTTTGATACTGGTTGTTTTAGTGCTAGCAACTGTACAAGCAAAGGTAACTAAAGCAGGACTACTGCCTCGGTGAGAGAATATAATGCAGCATTGATCGTGGGATGCATTTTGATTTCACATACGTTAAAATGTGAAAGACTGTTCTTCTTAGAATCAATGAAATATGGTATTTTGACTCCTACAGCAATAGGACTTTCTAACTGATTATATATGAATATGAAGTCAAGGATGGCTCCAAAGTTTTTGACCTAGGCAACTGTAAGGATGAAGTTCCCAACAGTCCAGCAGGATGTGTCTTGTTTTGTGTGTTGGGTGTGTGTCCTCCATTGTGTAATTACTGATGACCTCTGGGGGAAATTTTCAAGGGCTCAAATGCTCAGCCTCGCTTATTTTATTGGGTATGTTTTAAGAGTAATAAAATTGGCATGAAGATAAAAAATATACTATTAAAACCTCCTTAAGATTGGCAGGCTATTATTATATATACTATTTCTATATGTAGCCAACTGCATTAACAATCACTCTTTTGTTAAAGAAAATTACTAGTCCCAGAGACTTAGAGGGAAAAGTCCTTAAAAACATAAACATATCAACAGGTCTAAAAATAAGGCAAACTCAGATATCAGAATAGGAAATCCTGCCTCTTCAAAAATGATCATTATCACCTTTCTCTGATACAGCAATGAATCACACAGAAAAATCCACATGTGATAAGATTGAAAAACAAATCTAAAATACTCTATAGAAAGATGTGAACAAAGTTGTAATCATCAAGACAGCATGGTATTGGCACAGAAACAGATACATAGACCAATGGAATAGAATAGAAACACCAGAATTATACCCACAAAAGTATGGCCAACTAATTAGTCTTTGACAAAGCAGGAAAGAATATCCAATGGAAAAAAGACAGTCTCTTTAACAAATGGTGCTGGGAGAACTGGACAGCAATATGCAGAAGGATGAAACTAGACCACTTTCTTACACCATTCACAAAAATAAACTCAAAACGGTTAAAGGACCTGAATGTGAGACAGGAAACCATCAAAACCCTAGAGGAGAAAGCAGGAAAAAAACCTCTCTGACACCAGCCGCAGGAATTTCTTACTTGACACATCCCCAAAGGCAAGGGAATTAAAAGCAAAAATGAACTATTGGGACCTCATGAAGGGAAAAAGCTTCTGCACTGCAAAGGAAACAATCAACAAAAATAAAAGGCAACCAACGGAATGGGAAAAGATATTTGCAAATGACATATTGGACAAAGAGTTAGTATCCAAAGTCCATAAAGAACTCACCAAACTCCACACCCGAAAAACAAATAATCCAGTGAAGAAATGGGCAGAAAACCTGAATAGACACTTCTCTAAAGAAGACATCCAGATGGCCAACAGGCACATGAAAAGATGCTCAACGGGGCGCCTGGGTGGCTCAGTCGGTTAAGCGTCCGACTTCGGCTCAGGTCACGATCTCGCGGTATGTGAGTTCGAGCCCCGCGTCGGGCTCTGTGCTTACTGCTCAGAGCCTGGAGCCTGTTTCAGATTCTGTGTCTCCCTCTCTCTCTGACCCTCCCCCGTTCATGCTCTGTCTCTCTCTGTCTCAAAAATAAATAAATGTTAAAAAAAAATTAAAAAAAAAAAAAAAGAAAAGATGCTCAACGTCGCTCCTCATCAGGGAAATACAAATCAAAACCACACTCAGATACCACCTTCACTCCAGTCAGAGTGGCTAAAATGAACAAATCAGGAGACTATAGATACTGGCAAGGATGTGGAGAAATTGGAACCCTCTTGCACTGTTGGTGGGAATGCAAACTGGTGCAGCTGCTCTGGAAAACAGTGTGGAGGTTCCTCAAAAAATTAAAAATAGATCTACCCTATGACCCAGCAATAGCACTGCTAAGAATTTACCCAAGGGATACAGGAGGGCTGATGCATAGGGGCACTTGTACCCCAATGTTTATAGCAGCACTTTCAACAATAGCCAAATTATGGAAAGACCCTAAATGTCCATCAACTGATGAATGGATAAAGAAATTGTGGTTTATATACACAATGGAATACTACATGGCAATGAGAAAGAATGAAATATGGCCTTTTGTAGCAACGTGGATGGAACTGGAGAGTGTTATGCTAAATGAAATAAGTCATACAGAGAAAGACAGATACCATATGTTTTCATTCCTATGTGGATCCTGAGAAACTTAACAGAAGACCATGGGGGAGGGGAAGAAAAAAAAAGTAAGGTTAGAGAGGGAGGGAGCCAAAACATAAGAGACTCTTAAAAGCTGAGAACAAACAGGGTTGATGGGGGGTGAGAGGGAGGGGAGGGTGGGTGATGGGTATTGAGGAGGGCACCTGTTGGGATGAGCACTGGGTGTTGTATGAAAACCAATTTGACAATAAATGTCATATTAAAAAAATAATAAAAAATAAAAAAAGAAAGATGTGGAATACACATATAGCTATGATTTTTGACGAAATATTTTAGGTACAATCTTTGAGAACAATTTTCTTGAGAAAGAGCATTTGCAATCCACATTTGTGAAATGACAGCATTTATGATTTCCAGGGAAAGCTTATCAATTTAATTGAGAAAGAGGTCATCTGATCTCTGAAGCAGGTCTTCTAGAATTGCTGATTAATAACCTAGAAATGTGTCCTAAAGATTAGCATCATGGTTTTGTCAACAAAGCCAGAATAGATTAGGACAGATGCACTTGATCATAGAGCAGTGTGCCTTTTTTGAAAAGGGCACCCGGATGAATGTGAATCACAGTGAGAGAGGATGGAGCACCTGCCTCACCAGCCAAACCTAATGAATTAAACACTAAGGAGGCAGGTGATGAAGCCAGACTGCCCACACATTCTCAAATATCTTAAACACCATTCTGTACTCACTACTGTAATAGCTGCCAAATAGAAGAGTTCCCCCAACCCTAATAATTGAGAATTTATCCTTAAACAAGACCATTATTAATACATATACAACTCAAAGGGTGGCTTTTTATCAACATGCAGAATATGCAATTAATTTTTTTCCTGTCTTTTGTCAAATTAAGATCACCATTTCTTAAATCATATTTTGAGATGTATCAACCAGTGTTAATAGATAAGATATATAAACAATTTCTCTGGGTAAACCCTTTGGGGATACACTGGATTAAATAGAATGAAATGAGGTTCTCTGGTTCAGGGCTTCTAAGAAATCAATGTGCTTTGTGAATTTCCATGAACGGGGTATAGCATGTAGTGTTTTTCCAGATTTGTCTTAGGTCCCTTCTTCTTGGACCATTTTGTGCAGCTGCTGCTTTGCTTGCCTTTTTTTGTCACTGAATCTCTGGTGCCTAACATGGGGCCTGACACCAGGAGACACTAAAAAAATATTTGTGGAATAAATAATGAATTTGCTGCTTGCCTGATGAGCTGCTAGGTGCCCTTGAGTTCTTACAGAACCATACAGGAATAGACTATGACTCTTCATACCTCTTGTATCATGTGCTGCTGAGTCTTCAAGTTTGTACCAGCTTGAGTTGCTCCCTGTTTCGCTTTGACTAGGCAAGCGCAGTCTCCATCGTAGCCTCTTCCCCCAACAACCCTCTGGGTTTCTCCCCTTCTTCTTTGGGGAGCATGCAAAAGTTAGCATATCAGCCAGAAGCTGGGGTGAATGCCCCAGCATGTGGAATGTGAGTCCCTTCTCAACAGAACAAGAGGGAGGCTGCCTGAGTAGTGTGTGGGCCAGAAGACTGCCGCTGAGCATTGCAGGGACGAACAGAAAGCTTCCCTTTTACTTGCACTTTATATGACCTGTGGATAAACAAAGCCTTTCTATTTCCAGAAATCCCATTGTTTTAACTGCTTTGAGTTTCTTTTGTAAACTTAAAAATCCATGTCTTTATGCAAGGCATTTAACGCTCTATGGGCCCAGACTGAATATTTTTTGTTCCTTTTCTATATTCCCCTTACATGTTTTTTTTTTCTTATATGCCACAAACTCTTGGCTATCTGAAATTCAGCCTTTTCTTCAACAATGTATGACATTAAAAACAGCTAGAAGGCTGTACTGTGAGTAGAATGTTCAATATTGTAGAGGGCTTGATAAATGTAACCTCCTTAGGAAAAGAATTGAGAGCATATGATTCTTCGTTCTCATTCAACTGGCTATGTGCTGGGGCCTCGGAGGGTTTAAAAACATAGTAAAAATAAACAGTCTCTCAGTTTCTGTCCTTAAGGATATTTGGAATAGAAGGAGGAAAGTAATATTTATAAAATGCCTCCTGTGTTCCATGCTATATATCGATATCAATCTCTGTATCTTTTCACAACAATATTATGCAGGAAGTGTCATTTTCCCTGTTTTACAAATGAGGAAACTAAGGATCAGAGAAGTTAGAGAACTTTTGAGGTTCGTTTATTGAAATCAAAGTCTCTTAAAGACAGAATGATGTTAAGTTTCAGAAAAATGGGTACCTTTTAGGATTACTCTTATTGAAACTAAATTTTTCCAAAGAGTATGATAATATTTAATATTAGAAAAATATATGTGAAACAGAGAATCCCACAGAGCTTGCGAATATGCTGGTGAATTTAAAAATACTTACTTTCCCCCTTGTCTTCTGGAATGCTCTCCTATTTTTTGACCATTGGCTACTCATTAAACTTCTCAGAGGCTTCATTTCTTCATCATAAAATGGGGATGGTAACATCCGCTTTGCCTATGTTACAAGTTTTGGGTGAAGGGGTAAATAGTATAATTTAGGTGTAAGTGAAACTCTTCAGTGGCATGAAAATGTGAGGTATTGTTGTCACAAATGTCACAAGGAAGAATGTCGGTGGTGTGTTTGCAGTGCATGTGATATACCTTTAATTTTTTTTTTCAAAAATGTAGATTTGGGGACTGCTTCCAATGAATTGAGGCTCAGTTTACAAGTAGGGTGAAAGTAACCCATTTCTAAATTATCTGTGATTCAGCCAAAAAAAATTCTTTTTTAAGTTTCAAGCAGAGAGAGTATGTGGGGGGAAACGTTCATAGCCATTTCTGAGACCTATATATGGTATATATAGATGTAGATAGGGTGAAGGATATGAAAGAACCAGAAGGCATGATTTCTGCCCTCGAGGTATTTAACAAATGCAAACAAAGTTGTTTTCTCCTATTCTTATGTGTCCTACTAATCCAAGATCATTGCTTTGCTAGAAAGAAATCCAGGTTTTGATATAATAAAGTCCTTCTTTGGACATTACAATTTATTTTCATTTTGTAATCTGGAGAAATTTGGCAGTGTGAAACCAGTTTTAAAGTCAGAAATGAAAACCTACAAATTCATTTCTCAATCTATCATATGGATATATATATATATATATCCATGTATATATATATGTATATATATGTGTATATATATATATATATGTATACATATACATATATATCCATATCCACATATGGTGGCCATATCAACCGTAAGTTATCTACTGACCAACTTCACTGGCATATTTTATTTTGAGGAAAATGGAAATTTTGATTCCCATATATTAGTGTTCATATTTCAGGCACTTAAAAATTGTCATTTAGAGGAGTACATAAGTCAGTGCCTTTATATAGGAGCCAATCAATAATTTTGTATCAAATTATGTGGTTTAAAGATACTGCTTTGTTTCTCTCTAGTGGATGATACTGTGGTTGCTATTCCCTATGGAAGTAGACATATTCGCCTTGTCTTAAAAGGACCTGATCACTTGTGTAAGTAAACTCAGTTGCTTTCCTTTGAGTATTGGGAATTTTAGTCATTATTATTTTTTGTTCCCAGAAGAGATTAAAATACAGAAGTGCAAATCTTTCTACTCTATCATAATATGATATTCTGAGTGCTTCTGTTTATCTTTTGGCTGCCTGATGAGATAGCAAAAACCTCAGGGTAATTATCTCTAACCACAGTCATCCTAAAAAACACAAAATAGATGCTCCCAGTAGGTTGTTCATGAGTTAAGCACATGTTTATGTTTTTGTGCATATTATTTCTCTTTCTCTTCTTCCCCTCCGATCAGTCTCCATCTTTTTCTTGCCTTGCTTTTTTCCTCCTCCTTCCAGCCTTCCCTCCCTCTCCTATGTTCGTTCGTTCTTTCTTTCCTTCTTTCCTTTTCTTTCTTTCTTTCCTTTTCTTTCTTTCTTTCTTTCTTTCTTTCTTTCTTTCTTTCTTTCTTTCTTTCTTTCTTTCTTTCTTTCTTTCTTTCTTTCTTCCTTTCTTTCTTTCTATTCTCATGTTCCATTACTTTATCAACTCAGGGGAATATAGAAGCATCAAACACCTTTAACCCTGGGGCATTTAAAGAAAACCATTGTGGTGTAACTAAACATCCCATGTACTAAAGAAAATGCAAAGCCTTTATATATTAAAGATGGCTATTGGGATTCAGGACTGAAGGGTAATCAAATCCCTAAAGATCAAGTGGTAGCATGGTTCCACCAGAATTTAGAAAGAACTGATCTTCAGTCATGGCAAGGCAGTAGTACACAGCCATATCTTTTCTTTTTTGTTATTAGCATTTAGTATTATTTAGATGTAGACCCATAAATTACTAGCAGAAAATTATAGGCTATAAACCAGCGAGGGGGTATGAAAGTTATATTGTATTTTGTACAAAATTCAGCTACACTGAAAGACTTCAGTTCAGCTGGTCCCTTGAGCATTTCTGATCTCCACTGTGACTATTCCTGGATTCTTTAAGAACCATCTATCATCTTCTCTTCTTTCTCCCCTCCCACACACATGCCTATGAAACCAATTTAGGTAGCAGGCATTATCTTTTGGCAATTGGATTATAAATGAAATCATTCCAGAAAGACAAACAAGAGGAAGATAAATTGGAGCCTGTGAAAGTTCAGATAGTCTACTATAGTCTTTCTAAAAATAAAAACAAATACATTTCATGGGAGAGGCAGGATTTGAGGGGTCATGTGAAGGAAAGGAATAAGTAAGGTACAGTTCAGGCAAAGCCAAAAGAAACTGATAAGTCACCTTATATGGATCCAAGTTCTTTTCTAACCCTGAACAACCCCCCAAAATATAGTATTCACATGTCAGGGATGATATATGTGTGTACACTATCACCATTCAAATGATTTGCTTTTCCCCTGGAGGATTGGACAGAGGTAACTGCTCATGTAACAGCCCCACTCAAAAATAGTATTTTTCTGAGCAGTGACAGGCCTGCTCAGAATAAAACATCCAGGCGGAGATCATCACCAAGTTTGGGACTGACTTCTCAATGTGGAAGAAAGAACCTAAAGCAATCCATTTAAGATGAAATTCATTTTTATAAATGTATTAGCCTCCCAGTTTTCCTAATTATGTGATCACTAAGAAGCTAAAGAATTATCTTTGTTTGGTTTAATTGTCCCAAAAATTCAATAGGTAGAGCTGCAGATGATACTTACAAATGATGGAAAAAAAAATGGAATTTGCTTTTTTTTTCCCCCCAACAGACATAATGTTGACAGTATATATGTACCTTAACTTTTTGGGTTTTTTTGGCATCTGGTATTTGGTATTTGTTTGAAATATAATATAATATAATATAATATAATATAATATAATATAATATGTAAATAAAGGTCCCCATGTTTCTCTTGTAACCCTTCGCACTTAATTCCCAGAAGCTGGTCGAGTATGGGACCAACCTTAAATATTTAGGGGCAAACCAGAACAAGACTAAGCAGTCTGGTCCAACCCCAGCTTACCTTTAATCAGAAGTACCTTGGGAAGTACAGCTGGGAGGCCTGGTGATAAAATTAAATCAGATGCTCATATCAGACTTAGACCCCCAGGATTTTCCCAAAACTAAGTTGGTTTGTGTCTTGAAGATATTTCTACAAATTAGTGCACATACATGTAAGGCAGCTTGAGGAATGAAGGCTAGAAAAAGGAGATCCCATGCTGTTGGCTTTCCTCTGATTACAACAGCTGTGGTTTCCCCTCCAGTTCTCCCTTGATGTGCCCTATGCTCTCTGTGAGGACCTCTCTCTAGAGCAAGGGGATGGAGCCTGACCTACTCCAATTGAAGGGCTACACAGATTTCATCCAAGGGTTGTGGGCATTTCACTGGACATTGAACATCCAACATTCTTCACCTGTTGGTATTCCAGCTTGAAGCAGACAACACTTAGAATAATTTAGTACAGGTACGTTAGTACCTCCAGAGACCCTAAAGAGGTCCCAGAACCCCAATCTGCAAAACACGGAAGAGGGGAGTCATTCTGATTGAATGTGGGGTAGGCCACCCAGAGCCTCACCTGACATTTTATCCTTCTGCCAAAGAAAACACTGCCAAAACTAAGGGTTCTTATGCAAGTTTTAGAAACACTGACTTAGTCTATCTCTCTTCATACAGTGGGAAGTTATTCCAAATCATTTCTCAGCCACATGAGAATTTAATATGCTCTGAAATATGCAGCATAATTACCATAATCCTCAGCTTGCTCTGATTTCCTATAATCAAAGATGCTTCATAGGCTTTATCATTGGCCAAATTCAGATTGGAATGTTCCAGGAATCAAGAAGTTCCTCTTTCTCTCTTAAACACTTACAAAATATCATATATGTACATAATACTGTATTAGGTACCAAACAGGATTTTAAAGAGAGAGAACTAAAAAGAATGGGACTTCCTCATCCTCATTACTATAGTTTCTTCTGCACAACAGCACACATGTGGTAAGAAACCAGATAATACAAATAAACACAAGGTAACGTGTGAATATAAAGTCACATGGGTGCTGAGGAGAACTCGGAGAGTACCCTTGATCTCACAGATCAGAAAGCAAACTAGAGGGTATTCTAGACAGAGAGCCATAGAGACCGAAATCAGTAAGATATGTATGGGAGATGGCTTAATGAAAGGAATAGGATTGTGATGAATTGGAGTACCCAAATGAGGTCATCCACGGAGTCAATTATCTTTTGATCGGGAGCCTTGAATGCCTGGCCAATGAGTTTTAAAATGATTTCATTTGCAACATAAACTCTGTGATCTAGAGGTGCCCATAAATTTTGTTTATATCACAATGTCAACTGTGTCAGCTGTATCAAGGGGGATACTTCTCCCTTCGTAGCTGTAGGCTGTTTTATGAAATATGCTTGCTTATGGTAGCCCTGGGAACATCTTTCTTTCCTTTAAATGTGTTTGATTATGTAGATCTGGAAACCAAAACCCTGCAGGGGGCTAAAGGTGAAAGCAGTCTCAGCTCGACAGGCACCTTTCTTGTGGACAATTCTAGTGTGGACTTCCAGAAATTTCCAGACAAAGAGATTCTAAGAATGACTGGACCACTCACAGCAGATTTCATTGTCAAGGTAAGTGCCTTTAGGTTTTCAAGGCACATCCAAACTGTTATTTATAATCTCCTGAAGAGAGAGAGAGAATTTGGGTTTGGGCATAGATTTGGAAATCCTATTACCCAGGAAATGTTTAATTCAACATCACCTTTTCAAGAACATATATTTCCTGGACCTTTCAAGAACATATATTTTTAAAGCCCTAAGAAAGTTCTTAGGTGTGTGTATATGTATATTATTTAATAAAAAGACCCAAAGACCAACATATCATTAGTTGGAGGATATAAACTGTTTTTAAAACAAATTAGGATGTAGTTGCCAACTCATAAAGTGTTCTCAAAGAGAAAGACAAACTAATGATCCATAGACTTGGTCATACTTCCAATTACAAGTTCTGGTTTCTCTTGTACTGGCAAAAAGACTAAGTTGTTTCTTTCTATCAGAGCTTCCCTACTCTTCAAGGTAATATAAAACACATTGCTGGAAGCAACATATACATTCTGTAGGAGAAATGTACACACTAGAAGAATGTTTGGGAATCACAATAAAATAAAACATATTTTTTCTTTCAGTAGGTCAGAAGGACCTGAAGGATTTCAGCTGTAAAGCTGTAAAACTTGTAATGTGTCCAGGACTCCATAAATTTTTCATCATGGGACCTGGAGCCAGAGGACATTTGATTTAAGCTAAGGCTTGATGACCCTGTGGCAGCTGGAAGTAAGAATGCATATAGGAAAATGTGATAGTCAGTGAGGTTGGATGGAAGAAGGGTTCCAGATCACTCTTCTCCTTCTCCATCTGCATGGTAGCTCTTTTTAACCCAGTCCAGATGCCAGGTACATTCATGTGAACAAGAAGCTACAAATCAGCAGATATGGTTCACAATAGAAATGATGCTGATAGTTAAATCATTCTATTTAAATATGCAAATACAGTACAATATTGAAAGATGTCTTTATTTTTTGAAACCCTTAGACTGCTGTTGAATACACCATTTATGTTAATTTCCCTGGTGGCCTTGCAAGAGTTAAAACACATACTAAAAATATAGAATTGGATTCAATAATGTCTGATAATGATAATAATAATAATAATAACAACAATAAGTGAATAACAATAATAATATGTGAATAATATTATTCACATGCCAGTAGTTCACAGCTTTGCTGACACACACCATATATCTAGCTGCCTTCTGCATATCACCACTCGGATATCCCATAGACACAACCAGCAGAACATAGCCAAACCTGGACTTGTCTAGCCCTAATCTAATCTTTAGAAGAAACCTACCTAATCTTCTTTATTTCTTATCTTGTAGAATAATATGCTCTTTACCCAGCCACATCAGAAACCTTTGATTCACTGATTTCCCCTTCTCCGATACGCCCCTAGCTAGACATCAGACTTTGTCAGTTCTACCTTCATACCATCCCAAGATTATTCTTTCTTCTCCATCCTTGCTGCCGCTGCCTTTGTTTAGGCCTTTGTATTTCTTCCTGATCATGCTATGTGCATCCTTCTGAAACTGCAGCCCCAAGTGAAAGAAAATGGCTTTGTCAAACAGAAAAGGGTCTTTTGCAGTCATGGCACATCCTTCACTAGAACTTCCAACTTAGCTCTACTTGTGAGCACTGCTAAGGTATGGCTGGACCTGCTCAGTTTGTACCCATTTGAGAAATTTCAGAAGAATGTCATAGAGAAAAGCGATGAGTACCTAAGCCACCAAAGTGGTAGAAAAGTTGTGATTTCCATCTGCATTAGTTAGAGTATTAGGCAGAAATAATGCCTTAATATGTCTTTCTGAACAATCTTGAGCATAAATCTGTTCATAATTCAGCAGCCAAGGAGGATAGGGAGACTTCTGACTACCAGCCTCTTGCTGGCTTGTCTCAGGCAAAAGTTTCTACAACACCAGTGAGAGAAAAGAACATAGGAGGGGAACAGCAAAGGCTCACAAATTACCCTTTAACCAAAAGAGAAGAAAAAGATATGGCATTTCAGAGTACATCAACTGAGAGATCCTTTGTGTACTTGATGTCTTTCATGTGTTTGAAATGTCTCCTTGATTCCTTTGATTTTACAGGGATCTATGTTCATCCGTTACCCACACACACATTGGTCCTGCCTTGTGACTTTATCATGACAGTGCAGTGAGTTGCTATGGAAAGTGACCAGCTTTTATCTTCTTTCCTTTCAGTATGAGAAGTCCTTAAATTAGAAACACTGAATCATTGTAATTATAGGAAGAAAAGCTTGGTTCAGAACATTCTTTTTCCTTATTAACTTAAGGAGGCCAAAATTACATATGCCAGATGTGTTTAGCTCCCTAAAACAAAATCCTAATGTGTCAAACTGAAGCTTTCAACATACTCTTGAGAACAAGAACCTGATGTCTGAGGCCGTATGGTTTGTAAAGCTCCAGAGCTAATGATAACAAAGGTCCCAGATGCCCAGAATTAATAAAACCAGAAGAAAGGAACATGGCAGCTCATCTCTATAAGAAACAATTAGTCCATCAAAGTTAGACATCAGGTTAGCCTCTTCTTTTTATTTTAAACATACTTTTCCTACTTTAAAACGAAAATTAAGAAGATAGTGAGGAGAGCAGTTCAAGGACGCCACTAAAAATAAATACCTATATCTTTACAACACTAACATTAACTAACAAAATTACTTTGTGCCCTGAAAAGAATGGCAGCTTTCAAGCCAAGGCACACTTGAATTCAAATTTCAGCTCTGCTATTCCCTAGCTGTATAGCCTTGAGTAAGTCACTTAATCTCTCTGAAACTCATCTCTCTCATTATAATGTAAAGGTCGAAGATAATACAAGGTAGTTCTAAATTTAGATTTAATACAAATAAAATGTACCTTGCATGCGGTAGGAATGTAACAAGTGCTGGTTGCTGTGGTAGTTGTTGGCTTTATTTTTAAAAAATTATTTAATGTTTACTTTTGAGAGATAGAGAGAGACAGGGTGTGAGCAGGGGCAAGGGAGGGGCAGAGAGGGACAGAGAGGGAAGCAGAACTGGAAGTGGGCTCCAGGCTCTGTGCTGAATATCAACATGGCGCTGGAACTCATGAAATGCAAGATGACCTGAGCCAAAGTCGGACACTTAACCAACTGAGCCACCCAGGCATCCCAGTTGTTGGCTGTTATTGAAAGAAGAAGGTACCTGTAGAGAAGAGAGAACCAGGAACATTATCAGTGTGGAAGGAGTCAAACAAGATTATGTGGTCAGAGGTCTGGATACATTATGATTGGTTTTATCTGTTTGAAATAACAGCATCCCTGTTCACTTCCAATCTCTTTTCAAATTTAGGCATAAGTCTCAGCATTCATGCTCATTGTACATCGGTTTCATTGGGCTCATTAGGAACAATATACTTTCTAATCTTCTTGTTTTCTTTACTTCAACATAGTCTTTACTAAGGCTCCCTCTTAACACCAAAACTTCTTCACATTCATTCCTTACTCTCAGGACGTAAGGTAGTTTTACTGATAACTTCTAGTAGGCTGAAAATTTGACGAATTCCATCTTTTTGCCTCTTTAACCAGATCAAAAACTAAGCCCAGACACTGTACGGATATTTTAGAACACGGTTTCTCCAAGGATTTTGATGTTATATCCTCCACGTATTTGTTTTTTCCTCCACTTTCCTAGGACTTAGTTTAATTTCAAGCATCCCAAAAGGGACCTCTGCAAAACAATCCATTTCTCTAAGCCTAAATAAATCTTCTGGTCTTTTTATTTTTTCACCGAGCTGGTGTTCAAATGAGAGTCCTCTTCTAATACCTTCCCAGCATGGAAACCACACATCCCAAGAGAGCTATAGGCTTTTGTGAGCTTAAAACAAAAACAAAACAAAACAAACATAAAAAAACAACCAAAAAAAAAAAAAAACTTTCCAAAGGATATGATTAATACTACATCCCCGAGCAAGCAATTAGGTATCCTGTATCTGACACATAGGATTGAAAAATATTAATCTGTAAACTATGCTCCACTTTTAAGAAAGACACTGTATTGCTTCAGCTGTTTTTGCTTTAAAGTCGGGGATTGTATCACTGCTTATTCTAAGTAGGAAAGACCTCGATGTTCCATGGGTCGGAATTCCAGCATAAAATGAAATATTCTTTAGTTTTCTCACTTTCTTCTTTCTCCTTTCCAGCTCTTGCAGATCATTTGAAGAACATTTCCAATATTCTTTCCTTCCAAAGTCCAAAAACTGGTCTGGGGTTTAACACCTACTCCCTGTTTCTTCAGCGTTCCTAGATGTTTAATCCAGTCGTTAAACTCAGTAGTGGAAAAATAGATGGTCTTTTTTTTTAAATCTGAAGGCTAAGTCCATCAGTTTATCCTCGGTAAAGGGCAGCTAGGACCGCAGAAAGCTTGAAAACACTAACAAAGACTTAGACCACATGATGTGCTGATGTGCTCCTCTACTGTCTTGAAGTTAAGAGGTGCCCCTCTTTGTTGTCCATGGAACTTTCTTTAGTATAACAAATAGTCCAAGCCTTGCCCACTGTCTCAGTGTTATATGACATGTTATTATGTCTTCATGAAATCAAGGCATTGCTCCTTCAGTTTAAGTATGTTTTCTCAACCTTATACTTTTAAGAACTATTAAAGAATTATTGCTTCACTTCCCCCCTTTGAAAAACAAAGGAGTTGTCATTTCCATAAGCACATGTTGTATTCAAAGTAAATACTTTTATAATGGAAGTTGGTGTTTTTTAAAGTTTGGTACTTGGACTATCAATGTTTGCGTTGCCGGGATCTCTGGACAAGAGCTGAGGAATTAGCATTTTAGCAAGCTTCCAATTGGCAATTCTGCACATGAAAACGTATGAGTCACTAAATTGCCTGGAAACACCATGTATGTCTCTGGGTGGGCAGAGCCATTTAATTCTTTAATTTTTTTCATTTCTTTTTTAAAAATTGTTTTAATGTTTATTTATTTTTGAGAATGAGAGAGAGAGAGAGGGAGGGACAGAGGATCTGAAGAAGGCCTTGTGCTTACAGCAGAGAGCCCGGTGTGGGGCTCGAACTCACAAACCATGAGATCATGACCTGAGCTGAAGCTGGATGCTTAACTAACTGAGCCATCCAGGTGCCCCTAATTTTTTTTGTTAACAAAGGATAGTATCTTTCATTTCTTGCAGTATATGGCATTTATCATTTTCTCAGAACAAATTTTCTCTTTCTGAACCTACGTTATAAATCCACATAGATACATACACAGGTACATACATAGAAATTAAAAATACCCATAATTTTTCCTGTTATACCAGAAAAGTTGGAAGTAAATGAGGGAAAGGGAATGAGTGTCCTGGGAAAAGACCCTACTAGAATCATAAGTTGAGACATTGCTATCCGTTGCTCGTGGCAAAAGAACTGAGAAAGCAATGGTGGTGATGGCGAATGGTTGATTGGTAAGATGGGTGATATTGCTATGGCCACTTCTCTCCCAGTGCAGCCTGAAACCATCCGTGCTACCATACATTCTTGTCCAGAGTTGCAAGGAACCAAGAAAGCACCCCTCTGTCATACTAGTTGCTCTCTTTGCTATTGTCTCTTGTCTCCTGCAGATCCACAACTCAGGGCCCGCTGACAGCACAGTCCAGTTCATCTTTTATCAGCCTATCATCCACCGATGGAGGGAGACAGATTTCTTTCCTTGCTCAGCAACCTGTGGAGGAGGTAATGGTGTTGACTTAGCCTAGGAATTGTTGGCTTCTAGGAGGGAAGGCTTAGCTGTTGTAAAAGTAGCCACTTCAACATGGAAGAACTTTCGTGCTGTGACGGGTTAGATTCTTTATTCTGAATGGGGCCAAATCCGGAAGCCCACCTGTAAGGTGGATACCTCAGTCGGGATGGCCCATGAACATTTTCTGTCCGTAGAGTCCCATTAGTGGAAACGGTCTTGAGTCTGTTCTGTTCATTTGAGAATCAACTACTCACCTAGTTGAACAGAACTTATTTGTTTATTCCTGAGTCCAGTGAAGAGTGTTTGTCAGGCCTACTATGTAGCATAATGTGTTCAAAAAGAATCAGAGATGAATTTAATTAAAGGGAATAGTTTATTACCCGAAAAAAAAAAATCACTGTTCTGTAGACTTCAGCTCGGTTATTGTTAAGCTCTATCCTGTCATCTCTCCTGAAAAGTCACCAAATGAATTCCTATCTCTGCTCCATCACATCCGCAATAGGGACAGCATTTTGTATTACTGGAAAAGATATTTTCTCCCATTTTCTGCCCTTTACAATTATAATGGTTACATAGTAATTGCTTCAAATTACTTTATGATAATTTATTTAGCCATATCCTTATAGAAGATTTAGTTCACTTAAATTTTCTCTTAGAATGTAACGAATAACTTAATAGCCAAGTTTCTTTTTCCTTTTCTCCTTTCAAATTATTTCCTTGGAATAAATTCTCAAGAGTGAGTTTCAGAATTTTTGTGGCTATTGGCATATATTACCAAAATTCTTTCCAGAAGGGTAATAAGCAGAGTATGAATATTTGAGTTTCATTGCCAACTGAGCCAGTATTTGTGGATTGTAAGAAATTGTTTAATTTTGCTGATTTAATGAGCATAAAATTGTCTGTATATTCCTTTAAAAACCAGCATATCAAATAAATTCTGGCTCCACCTTCACTGAAACCGGATTGTTGGCTGGTGTTAAGTAGCTCATCTACATGGGTATCACTAGGTTATTCTGACAAGAGAAAAGAAGGATGATACCTCAAAATGGAAACAAATTATTATCTATTATTTTTTTAAATAGTGAGAACGTATGAAATAATTCATCTTCATCTGCATAATGTGAACAGATCACTAAAAATCAGGTCCTCTGGAGCAATGTTAGATATTAGCCTAAAAGCAGTTAGTCAGAAATACTTTCAAGTGCTTTTACCTCGTTGCTAAATAACTATTAATTTAAGCTTCTCAGCATTTCAGCACAATAGTGTTTCCATTTGTTCTAGCTGTCCTGAAGAGAAAATAACTTTGTTTAAAAGTAAAATGGCAATTACTTTGATGTTTCATAAGAATGTTATTTTGATACACTTATGAATGACTAGTACAGGAAATAGTTTCAAAGAAAGCAATCTAAGTAAACAATTATTTTTCTAGGTAATTATTTTTCCTCTTTTCTTTTTAAATGAAAACCATGCTTTGACCGAAGTATCAATTCCATAATATGCCCACTATGTCAATTTCATATAGAGAGCTGGTGTTAGAGGGTAATGTCAGTAAGCTTGATGATGCCTTGCTATATAGTAAGGGGATTAATGTTAGATTCACATACAGCCAACCCCTCTCAACCTTATTTTCCTCACATCTAAGTGAACAAGTAGAAGCCTCAGTGGTCTTCAAATGTTTTGAGCTATCAAACACTTTCTTCAAAGGAAATCTTACTAGGAAGCACAAATAAAAGGAGTCTTGCTCAGAATAAAGATATGAGCTGTGTGGAAACCAGCCTTCTCCCCCTTCATGGACCAGTTTGACAATGACTAAAAACATGATCTCTGAGTTCCTTTTTATATTTCTGGTTCCACATTCAGCTGGTTGACCGTTTTGCTAAGTGTAAACAATTGTGGCTAAAAATACCTTGTGAAACGTTTGAAAACACAATTATCTGACTATTTTGGTCTTTTATTTCATTTTTGTTCTAAGTCTTCATTACACACACTCTCGAATAGCTTCCAGCAACATTTTTAAGCTGACAAATTATGATTTTTAAAAATCATATTCTCAGTTATATAATATACTTATTGCTTGTGCCCACATTTTACTACATGATAAACTCTGTCCTTGAGTAGAAATTATTATATGGAAAATTGTAAAATGGTTAGCTTATCATAACATTATCTGCTTTAGAGTATAATGTAATTGAAAAATAAAAGTATATTTACTTATTTAAAATGTCATTTTGCTCTTTGGCTTTCTTCTAAAATAAAAAGTTTAATGGAACATGTGTTCTTACCTATTACTTTCCATGCTTTTCATCTTTACAGTAAAATTGTTAAAAGCTCTTTTTTTAGGCCTTTAATGAACAATTAATTTTTGTGGGTGGTCTGAAAACAGAGCCTCAAGCCAGGAAATCTGGTTTATAAGCCTTCTTCTGATTTCCTAAAATCTTTTGCAAGTCTTTTAACTTCTCTCAATCTGACTTTCTAACATATATCTAGCAATAACAATATTCAACCACCTGCCAGGGAGAATATATTTTGGAGGTTGGTTAGGGTTAGAATGATTTAAAAAAAAAAAAAGCCTAAGTTAAAAAAATTCTCCATGTACATTTATTTTTCACTCTAAGACTCTAAGTCTTCATCACCACCTCACTAGAAATCCACAAGACAAGAAAGAGGCAGGTGGAAAAGGTAAAACACATTATGAATGGAATGAAGCATTACTCAGCAGTGCTATTTTTTAAAAGAATTCTCTAAACAGTGGGAACTTGTGCGTGGACACTAAAAAACTATTGGCTGGAGACTTAAAGAGAAATGAGAAAGGATTTTAGGTGAAGCAAAAATTGAACAGTAGGGGGGTACTATTATGGTTGTTGTTGTTGTTTTGTAGGGATTCCTAATGGATACTATTAGGATCTTAATCCTCCATCTTCTCAGCCTAGCCTACTCAGGTTGAATTTAGACAAAAATAATGTTCCCAGGCAGCTGGAAGGACCCCATCTTGTGCTGTATTTCATTGTCCCCCATTCATCAAGGGGAGCAGTGTTAGGGTTTATTTGATTGATTGATTGATTGATTGATTGGGGAGTTTATTCTTCCTGGTGCTTCAGATACAAGGGAGGCAATTTTGCATCTTTGCATGAGATGCTTGGCAAATAAATACTGGTCATCTCTTTTGGATACAGATATCCATATTACACTTTTAGATTATACAAAACAAATTAATAGTAATAGTACTTACAGCAGAGTCTGATCACCTAGCTATGCCCTTATGTAGTTCAAACCTTACAGTATATTTGATTATTACAATTTGAGTGGAAAAATCGTATTTGAGGCCTGCAAAGATTAATGAGCCTTCCATATTTCTGTCTTTTGTCCTGGAAATTACTGAAGTGTTGGGGAAGAATTTTCATTAATGTGAGATGGCCAAGAAGTATAAAGAAGTATATTATGTTATACATTAATATGACATGTGTGTTGAAACTTGCCTGGATGGTTTGATACTGCAGGTTACCAGCTGACATCGGCTGAGTGTTATGATCTTCGGAGCAACCGTGTGGTTGCGGATCAATACTGTCACTATTACCCAGAGAACATCAAACCCAAACCCAAACTTCAGGAGTGCAACTTGGATCCCTGTCCAGCCAGGTCAGTCAGATTTACTAGTTTATTTATCATAAACGTAAGTTGAGTTCCATCAGCTTCATAAAAATTTAATTAAAAATAAATAAGTGTTGCTGTCCAGGGTCCATTCCTAATCATGTGTTATCCGTACCCATGCCCCATGTTCTTGAAGCTGTATGATGCCCTCTCAGGGTCTCCAGAGTTTCCACTTGCGGAGCACTCTTCAGAGCTATTTTCTCTTCTGATTTCTTTTTATTCTGGTACTTGTATCCCTCCTTAACAAGGTCCAGGCCAAGGTGGTGGCACAATGTTCTCAGGATTCCTTCCATTTTAACTTTGTCACTTGATCAGTGACATGGTCAGAGTAGACCATATGTAAGGATCACAACTGACCCATTTTACCCTGGTCCACAGTAATTAACTAGAATCAAAACCAGTCTTAGAACAGCTCTAATTTTAACATACCCTGACTTTGTCAAAGAGAAAGCAGGACTTATTTGCAACAGTCAGATTTTTTTAAGGTCTTTTTAATTAGGAGTTTTAAAGAGACACTTGACACCTGCACTAGTACTGTTGCTTTCTGGAAATCTGATTGGCCCTCAGTTATCTGTAGGATTAAGGATCAGACTGACATACAAAATATCTCAGATGATGAGTAGTCATAAAAGTACAGGTCAACAATCTGTTCATGGTGTAGCATTTGCCTTTGTAGTTGCAGAACTTCCTGGTAAATCTCTTTATTAGCTTCCTTATCCTCAACATATGAGAGAGGATATAAAAAAATTCTTCTCCTACAAAGCTAATCACGAACACCAAAAGATAAAATATCCTTTCCAAAGCTCCTTGGATTTCTTAGAAGCACCTCAATATTATTTTTTAAATCATAGTGGAGTAATCATGTATACATAAAACAAAATTTTTACATAGTTGAAATACTACATGAACAACATGCATGAAAAGTGTTCTATCTTTGAAGTTTGTGTTTTCTGCTGTTAACTTTCTAAAGTTATTTTCTTGTACTCTGTCTTATATTCATGAATTCTAAATTCTGCATGTGATACAAAATTGCCTCTTTCATATACTTAGCTCATAAAACTGAACTCAGAATAACATGTTTTCATTAAAAAAAAACAGAAAAAAATGATATTTTATAATTATATAATTTAGGTGAAGTTTAATTTAATTTAGGCTCATATTACACCAGAAAATTATGTATTAAAAAGTGGATATGGTATAAAAACTGAATGAGGTATTAAAATTTTGCTTGGCTTTTTTTAACTTTGGAAATACTAAGTGTACGAAGTGTTTTTAGCCAAGATGATTATAGCCAATGCAGTTCAACCCCACTTTTAAATTATTCTACTTATTATATAATAAGTATATAATATACTTATTATATCTATACCAGAAGACCAGTGTGTGAAAAGCATAGTTATCCTAATTCAGACAGATCAGTTCAGCCAGAGAAAGACTTTGAAAGTCTTTACACACTTTCATCAAAATTTATGTATGAATTTCTAGGAGAAATGGGGGAGTCACCCCCATATCTGGGGGAAAAGAACTTCAATAAAGAGATGGCCAGGGAAGACAGTTGTGAAATAAGAGCATTTTGTTAACAATTTTAAGAAAATGTTTTTAATCTACTCAATTTTTTTCTGGCTTCTGAGTTTTATCTCTCTTCTTGTTTGGAGTAGTATTTGTGGCCTATTTCTTACTATCCTAAAGCAAAAGTCCATACTATATTGAAAGAAGTTTGCCTGTGAACTTTATGCTTTGTCTGTGTCCTGTGTTATTTTAAAACATCTAATACAACACATGTATAAATGTTGGGACAGGTGGCTATTAAGGAGAAAGAAAAAATAAGTTAGAGGCAAATGTCAGGAAGCTGCTTTTTTCAATGCAGAAGTAATTAAACAAAGCTGTAAAGATTAAGACTTAGCGGTAGGAGAGATTTAAGAGGAAACTGCTTTAGGAAATGTAGATTTGCTGCTTCAAGGATCACTGGGAAATTCGTTGTACTTTATTTGCATACTTGGGATCAAAGCAACCTTTCTAAATTCTGAGAGAAAATAAGAAGTGATGGTTCGAGAGCACCTACTGTATAAAATAGGTCTGCCCTCCTGTTAGACATAGCCGAGTTGAACCCTCAAGAAACTGCTTCCTAACTACAGATTTAACTGCCTAATAGTTAAATCAAGAGTGACACAATGACATTAAACTATGGCCCTTGTGTCTAAAATTAGAAACCCTCAAAGGGAAAATGTAGACATTCTTAGTGCTGACATATTTTTGAATTTCCAAAACAATTATTTTATCTAACCCTTGAGATATTTGTTCACTTTACCTGTATGAGACTAGGACTTAGGACCTATTATATATTATTTGAAGCAAAATCCCATTCATAAGGCCAAGTTTATTGCTTGTCAAGGCTGGGAAGTACCATGGACAGCAAAAAGTACACTAAATAATTAGTGTGTAGCCCTAGGCTTATTATTTTACCTTTCTGGACCTCAGTTTTTTCACCCAGAAAATGAGGGTGAGAGGGTTGTTTGTTGCATTAAATTGTGGCTTTCAGACCTTGTCTACAGAACTTATAATTCCATAGAGTTGCTTCACTGAATTTCATTTTACACATTTTGAAGTATTTTTAAACAATAAATCACAAAACGTTCATATATATACATATATATATGTATATATATTTAAACATGTTAAACTAATTTTAACTTATTAAAACTCAGCCAAATTGTAAAAAAAAAAAATTGTTGTAACAGTTGTAAAAATGTTATACCACCAAAGGAACTACTTTTTGCACTCATCATTAAGTTCTTCAGTATGTCTGTTTAACTGAAAAAATAGGTATACTAAGATTGCAAGGTGAACTGTAAAAACTGTTATCATTAGCAGCTCCTTCTCTGAGATAATAGGAATTTTGCATTGCTGCACATCTAAAACCAAAACAAACCAGAAATAAACTGGTTATGATGACCATTAGCCATAATCCTTGATATCCAATTTTTTCTGTTTACCAAAATAGCCTCATTGTTTGCATTAATTTGCTTTATAATAAGTAAATGTTTACAGTTGAACTAATGAACTAAATGATATCCCTTACTCATTTCACTCACTGACAATATCCACTGACTCTCATGGTGGTGGATTGGTTCATCTTGAAGTTAAAGGGATTGTTGAAATGTAGCCCATTTTTTTCAAAACAATTTTATGGTTTTATGGCTTTTTTCTGATGCTTAATGCTAAGAAATGTTGATGAGTTAAAAGCCTATGATGAAAACAATAAAACTCACTAATAATCCCTAGGGGCCACAAATAACCAGTGTTAATGTTTTTGCTATATTGCTTTCCAGTCTTGTCTATAGCTCATAACATCGATGAGATCATACTGTGTACCGCGGACACTTGGAATTCAGCAATTTAGTGTTCTTGGTTTCCACTATCCTAAAGCAAGCCTGAATATCCATGACATTTAGTAACTTGACATTTTGCTGAGGCAGGAATATGAGTCCCCTATACTACTAGACCAACATTTGAGCCTACCTGGCTGCCAGAAGTTCCAGCCCAAGAGAGCTTTGTTGCTCTCTGCTGATGTCTTTTATGCAGTCATTTTTATGAAGTGGTAAAATACTTTGTCTCCTTGCCAAAAGTGTTCTCAAAAAGGAAGCCAAAACTTAACACTTACAATGGAAGGGAAGAGAAAGGGAAGTTAAAATTTTAATGGCTTTTAGCTAAAATTAAGAATGTTTCTCATTGGTGACTCAGAGCTATGACCTCACTAATCCCCTCATATGCTCTATATGGCGTTCTGGTGGCAGTCTCAATTTGGGCACTTCCAGAAGTCCAGAGGCATTCCCTCCCCACCCGCATTTGTCCGTGATCTACTGCATGTTTAATTTGTTTTCCACTGCATTCATTTAACACTGTAGTACGAACCTTTTCTCATGTAGCTAAGACACTTAGAATCTAATCAAATGTAAAATCCTCTCCTTTGCCTGCCATGCTATAATCATAGCTTCTGTCATTTTTTAATGCCTCTCTCTGCTGTTGTTTGTTCGTGTGATTTTTTGTATCATCTTTGCCTCCCAGTCGAAGGGTAAAACCCATCATGTGGCGAGAGAGCCTCAAAATGTATGCCTATGGTCCACCAACAACTAAAAAGGCATAGTTTTAGTTCAGCTAATAAGCACCTTATGTTTTCAGAGTGGATTTTAATGTGAATTATGCTACATTTGGTCGTATATATCTCAGTCTATGAGACTGAAAAGACTGTTAATGCTGTCTGGGGGAAATTGTGCAAGATATTGTTTGTGAGAAGATCAGAGAACCACCTTTTCAGATTTTTTCTGGCATGGGCCTCAAGTTTTCCCTCCAAGGCAGTAATGAAGGGGGCTTAAATTGGCAAAGGTTGGAAAAGTGAAAAAAGCTCTCACTCATCACACTATCATGGTCACAATCATTAGCAAACAAATCGGTTTCTAGCTGAAACTGCATCCAGATTCCCCCTTCCCTCAAGGAATTCAGAGCAACAGTCCTGAGAAAATGCCCAAACTTGTATGCCCCAAGCGGCAGTTGTTGGTGAGTTCCAGTGGACTTTTTTATCCAGCTCCATTTAATTTGACAGAAAATTGCATAAGTCATCCCTGGCTATCATTCAAATTGTAAACAAAATCTCAAATGCAACTTTAAAGAAATAATCTGCATCATGAGAGCCATTATGTGTACAGGGCATATAAAAATCTGGTCACGCTAACTTCGTGACCAACTAGCCCAATGGCAAAACAGTCTGGTGGTTAAGCGGGGAGCTTTGGAGCAAACAGGTTGGCTTGGGATCCTGGCTGTGCCATTTACTGGTTGAGTAGCCTTTGGACAGTTACTTGTTCTCGCTAAGTCTCAGTGTTTCATCCTATGAAGTGAGGAAAATAATAATACTTACCTCACAGGGTCATCATAAGAAATAAATGTCCTAATACATTTAAAAAGTTTGACTGATACATGTCTGACACATGAGAAGCACTCAAAAATGTTAGTTGCTACAGCTTTATGACTAAGATCATGATTATGATAGTGTTGATGTTACCTCAGAGAGGAATACCCAATCTTCCCAGAAATCAGCTTTCTCCTCCATGAAAGGAGGAGAAATTCTATATAGGTCTAGAAATGTAGTTCTCTGTTATTATAATAGCAAGACACATAAATTCCTAAAAACTATATCAAAGTAAATCACACTTATCAGATTTTTAAAATACAACAACCATGATAAATTAAAGTAATTAGCATCTCCACAAATCACAGTGTGCAATTGCCTAATAATCCCCACTTACCCACCTGTGATACATTGCTGTTTAATTTAGATAGGATTTATGCCCTGTCTCCAAAAAATGAGAACTTATTGTCAGGACTAGAAAATGGTTCCTTAGTTAGCATTAAAGTATAATGAAATGTTTTTCTAATCTTGGAAGTCTTTTTGTTATTTTGTAAGAGGTAAATGACTTAGAAAAGTAACAACTTACTTTTAATCACCCTCATTTGAATATACTGCTTTGAGTAGCTAATGAGTAAGCAATAAGAAACTTCACCATAAAATCCCATTTCCACTTTCATGTATTATGTATAATGAGGTAAAAAAGCAGAGTTCTGGTTCTTTTTAGGATGGATGGTCAAACCCTTCCCAAGTTTATAGTCATACCACACATCACCAGACCATCAGCTGTAACTCCATTATTGTGGCAGTTCAGTCCTACCCAATCAGCTCATTATTACTAATAATGATAATCACTTTTCATATTACATTTTATACTTTTTAAAAGCATAAATATTTACACAATTCTCTTAATTAACTTGTGAGTTACTAGAACAGGTATTATCATCATCATCCTCCATTTAACCTCAACCTATCACTTTGACTTTACTAGCTAGTAACTTCTTTACTTAACTTCTCTAGGTCTGAGTTTTGCCTTCTGTAAAATGAGTATAATATTCCTGTAAGAGAGTAGCTAGGAGCATTAAATGAGGTAATACACATAATGCTCTTAGCAAGGGTCCAAGCACTCAACAAAAGTCAGCTATCATTATCAAATTGAGAGCCAAATCCGTAAAATGACTTGTTACTTCTATTTGAAGTTTAGAAAGTGCTTTCACATCCATTTTCTCAATTCAGTTTCACATTCCCTGACAGGATAGCAGGACAGAGATTAGTATCTGTATTTCCAGATAAACAAACTGAAGCCTAAAGAGGTTGAGTGATCTGCCCCGAGTTAGATTGTGAAAAGAAAGCTGGATTATAAATCTAAGTACTTCCAAAGTATCTCCTCGACTGTGTAAACTCAGGTAACCTGATCCTTGAGGCAAGCATTCATCCCACAGAACATCCCCCTTTGTTCTTCATGATGCCATCAGCATCCTGTAATATCTGGTTTAAGCCCAACATAGACCCCCACAGCAAGTTCAGAACTGACAATCATATGAATACAAAGTTTGCTATGGGTCTGCGAAATGATCACATACTCAGGTCAAGCAAACCTCTTTTATATAAGCATAAAGACTGATGTTTACTAAACAGTGACCAATCACTTAGGACAGTACAGGAAGAGATAAACAAAGCCCAGGGAAATATTACTCCCACTTACTTAAAAGCAGTTCAGAAATTGCATTCATTAATGTCAAGAATATTAACCACAGAAATATCAATGAAATACTAATATTTGGGGCCAAATGATCAAAAACTCTCCATTGGTTTTATAGCATAAAAATGAGTATGTGCCTTAAAAATATTTTCAAACCCAAGTGATGAAACAGGGTTCTTTTGGTGTGGTTCCTAGTAAATGAATGTTGCCTCATGAGCACAATGGTCTAAGAAAAGTATGAACTATTTGCAGAATATTTTCTCATTTGCTGGATCCCCTGTTTCCTAGGAAACCCCACTATGTTTTATAAAGTCATCAAACATTAGAGTAGGAAAGATTTTGAGATGATCACCTACTTCAGTGGTTTTCAATCTGTGGTCCACAGAGCGGCAAGCTCTACCTTTAGCAGCCACTAAGAAGAGGGCAGGTAAGATAGAGCTCCATGAGATGGGTTACTTCATCTTAAAACCCCTGATTTCATCCAGTTAGATCTTGCAGAGGTCCCAATGTAAAGCACTCAAGATCATACAGAAAGACAGTGAGAGAAAAGAGAACTGACTGTCCATCTCCCAGCTCCTCGGGGGTCCTTTTCCTTAGTATACCATGATCCTTTGTGCTCTACCACTCATGGAAAAGTGAATGCCTGTGTCTTTGCCAACTTTTGTTACTTCTCCCCTCCCCCATTCTAAACTGTTGCTTAGGAAGAGACTGGTTTCTATTGCTCCAGGGTTGTCGAGAGGTGATGAAATACTCCCTTTTGTGCCAGAGCTCCCTCCACCACCCACAATTTCATTCATTTTTTTTTTAATTGACTGTCTGACTTGTACCAGGTTCTATGCCTGTTACCATGACAAAGGCAAAGAAAAATCAACTAGAATCTGGGCCCCAACATTGCCCAGACAGAGTTGTATAGTTACAAAGCAGCATGGCATCTGGAAGACACGTGAGACAGGACAGAGAAGATTTTTCAGAGCTGTCATGGCTATTTCTGGGAGATAACTAATGGAAGAGATGCAGAGTTTGGCCAAGCAGGCTAGAAGCACAGGTGTCATTACACTGTCCTTTCTGTGCTTCAGATCACCTGATAGCCAGCAGCCTTCCTTAACTGCCAAACCACCCTCCCAAACAGTCCGTTCCCTCCCACAGATGCCAGAGCTAGCAGAAGGCAAGGAGTGGGACTAAACATGTGCACAGTGAATGGCAGTTTGTTGGAGAGTTTCTTTGACCTTGTTTTGTTTGTTTGCTTTCATTCTGGATGGTACTGCTTGGCTTTGTGTCTGCATACCAACAGCATGACTTCATCCAGTGAATATTCACTAACTGCCCCTGCACAGGGCATGGTGTTAAGAGATCCAGTAAAGAACCGACATGGATTCTGTCCCATGGTGTTAAACTAAAGAAAACTTACACATATTAGAACTTAGTAGATAGTTAAAAGCAATGAGTGAAGTTAGTGTGATGGGTATTTGGAAGGGGAAGAAGGAATTTCTGCCAGATGTTGAGAGGGAAATTGAGGACAGGCTTTAGAAGAGGTAACACTTGACTCAGAAATTTCACTGGCCATTATGGAGCCACTTAAGACTTTAGAGATGGGAAGCAAAATATCGATTACTGTGATAGCAGCGAGCAGGCCGGGTTGGGGGAGGCAATGCCTGCAGGCAGAGATCTGTTAGCTGACTGCTGCAAAAGGACCCAAACTTGTGTCACCAGATGTGCTTGGCAGACATCACAACCGGCAGAGCTGACTGCCATTAGGGAGCATGGGAATAAGAAGCAACAAAGATGTCCCATAGTGTCTAACCTGAGTGGATGGGAGAATGGTAGTGCTCTGAACAGTCACAGTGATCACAGGAGAAGAAGCATTTTGCAGGGGAGGGTAATGAACTGTTCGGACACAATGAGCTCGACAAACCTAGAGCACATCCAGCTGTCAGGAAGTTAGGCTCTGCAGCTCAAGAGGAGAAGCAAGAGGTCCTTAGAGATTCACAGAAAGGGACACTTAAAACCATGAAAAGGGCTTGTTATGGTTCATTTCCATTATAAAAAAAACACAGAACTCCACAAATTAGGCTCCCATAGAGTTAGCTCTATTAGGATTTTTCCTGAAGAGAGGTTTACTAAATAAATGAGCCTGAATAGAGATTGATGTCTAAAAGTCATTTGAAGTCAGGCACATTGTTCTAAAGTAGCTTCTGAGATTTCAGAGCAGACTCAATAATCTTTAAATGCCACTTAGGATTTGAGGTGATGGCCTCATTTCATCTGCTCATAATGTATTTTTAAATGTCTCTCTTTTATTTTCTCGGACTTGTATTTTGTCTTACTTGAATATTCTAATTCCTGTGACTGTACATTATAGGAAACTTGGAAAACAGAAAAATATCAAACTACAATGGCAAGGGGCACCTGGGTGGCTCAGTCAGTTAAGCATCCAACTTCAGCTCAGGTCATGATCTCACAGTTTGTGAGTTCAAGCCCCGCATCAGGCTCTGTGCTGACAGCTCAGAGCCTGGAGCCTGCTTCAGATTCTGTGTCTCCCTCTCTCTCTCTCTCTCTCTCTCTCTCTCTCTCTCTGCTCCTCCCCCACTGTGCTCTTTCTCTCTCAAAAATAAATAAATAAATAAACATTTAAAAGATATATGAAGGCAAAATTGCATAATCCAAACACCAGGAACTAACAACTCTTTTTGGTCTTTTTAATATATTTCTATATACATATGTATATGGGTCATATATGTGCGTCTATATATAGACACACATATATGAATTATAAAAATGATTAAATAGATATACAAACCCATGAATTTTCTCAGTATGGTGGTTCACATGGTATGTTCTACTTTGCATTGAAATTTTTTCAGTTGACAATGTCTGTGTCATTAAAAATGGTTCAAAAGGCTTTATGTTTATGACGGCATAATATTTTTATTACATGAACCTGTCTTAAAATTGAGGCATTCTCCTATCGTGGAACAGTTCCTCAAGGTGTGTACTTTGAGAGGATGAGGTACCATGGCTTTTTCCTTCTTACACTACATGAGTCCAGAATGACATTATCCTCATCTTCTCATTTCCCCCCATGACCCCTGATGTCAGGGAGTCTGATAGAGTCAGGTAACTGCTGGGTGTAAGAAGTGCACGAGTGATCAGAATAGTTAAGGCAATGGAGAATGAGTGCTTTTACCCAAAAACGGACTGCTTTTTACAGCTTCCCTTTCTGATAATGTTTTAAAATTATTTTTGCCTCCTTCACCACTCCCCACATATTCAGATACATGTCTGAATACAAACACACATGCACAAACACACACACACACACACACACACACACACACACACATCACATCACACACACATCAAGCCCTAAACGTAGCAAGAGCTTTTTAAAATCCCAAAATGGCATCCTTTTTCGTCATTCTTCAATATGTACACTTTGCCTAAGAAAAAGACCAAGTGTCCTAAGCAATAGGTAAGCAATAGGAAGTTACGTCTAGGCCACAGTGCCTACCCTTCTGTGACAGTGTGGTGAAAGGCCAGGGCCATGACATGAACCCCTAGAGAGAGCAGAGCCCATGCACATGAACATGCATTAACAAGACTGGACAGAGCACCATTGTTTTGATATCTTTCTGTTTTCACAGGTGCCATAGAGTGATTTTATGAGTCTTCACCATGACCCATGCCATAGAAAGACAAATATAGCTATAGTTTTGCTGAATCCAGGTTTAGAGCTCCTTGTTCAAACAAAAACACAATTTCTAAATCAGTCCAAAGCAAAGCCCAACATCTTGAATTCTATACACACCCCCTTTTCTTCCCCCTTCTTCTCTTCTAGCCTGTTTTCTTCAATATCACTGCCTCCATTTTAAATATCATCAGCTGATAAATCAATTGGCAGACATCTGCAGCAGTTCATTCTAATATTGAGGATAACAAACCATAGCTATAAATTTTTTTGGAAGAGAAGGCAACGAACTGCATCTTTGCACTTAGAAGGTGCTATAGGCATGAGTAAAGATACTAGGGTTAGCTCAAATATAACTGCAAAGTCTATTTCAATAATTTCTTAATTAACTACTATTAGATGCATATCCAGAGTTATTAGAACTTTGGAAGGTTGGAATTCTTTAAAAGACAGCTCTTTTAGAAAGAAAATTTCCTCAATGACTAGACATAAGAACTATTGGAAAGAGATCAACATGATTATAATAAAAGAGAGAAAGAGACGATTAGTCTTTCCCATCCAATTGTCTGTCAGAAGAAGGCAGAAAAGAATAGGAAGTTTCTCTAACTTAGAAAAACAGGGAGAAAAGTTTAATCTTAGTACTCATTCCATTTTTCTGTTAGAGCCAAGGTATTTTTTCCTTCCTCAAGTGCAGCATCCATCTTCACGAATATTGTTACTGTAGACCAGTGCACATCCATACACCATGAAAATTTAATCCTACAAATGAGTACAAAAACTTTAGTCATACAAATAAAGATAGAAAATTTAGTCACATAAGATAAACAAGTAAACTAGTACACCAATGGTTGTCTTTTCTGGAAATAGAAATCTATCTTTTATAGCTTTGTTTCCCATGTTCTTTTAGATTTAATTTCTCTCATGTATCCTCTTACCTCTCAGTAATTTCTTCAGAAACTACCTTTATCACTCCCTCTTTCCTCCTTATTTATGATGATCTCCAGGCAGTGCTATTTTTCATCTTTGTGATCCATAGTATACCAAGCTCACCCATTTCATCCAAAAGCTTAGATTTGCTAGCCCTCTAAAATGAACATATTATGTCATCCTAATCAGAGAATGAGATTAAAACATAAGCCTTAACTTATTTAAATATAAATATCAACATTTATATTGAATATGGATATATAAATATATACCCATCCATCTATCCCAGGGATACATGGAGAATACATGAGTTCCTTCGGTATTCAAAAGAGAGACTTCCTATCATTTGTCCGTTGTGGAATAAGTGTCTTCTGCTCATGCCCTACCATGTTTTGTCCTGGGGTGACAGCTGTGTACTGAGTTCTCTATGTCTCCCACTCTTGATAGAGGATCTGTTATACTAGCCCTTTTATCTAACACCAATTAATCATAAATCTTCCACAAACCAGGGGATTCTGCAAGAAAGTCTTGCCAATGGGAAGCTTTAGTTGAAATCAGTGAGGTAGTTTAGTGTAGTTTATTAGAGTCCATAAGGCCTCTAGGGACTTCCACACAGCCTATAATATCATTTCTTGTGAATCCATTAGCCATACAGCCTATAATGTCATTTCTTATGGCTCCTTTGGCTCTATCTCTGAATCTCACATGTTTCCCATGACACTAGATATACTAACAACATTCATGACCATCACAACCATGACTGTAATAGCAGTTAACACAATATCACATTTTTATAGAACACAAAAAAGATCTTTCCTATTTCTTATCTCATTTTAACTGCTCTTCCTTTGTTTCTGTAGGAAACTTGCTTTTGTTGGTAGCTGCCCACTGTATTCACTAGTTGACTGCTTTCCAAGATAATTCATTAAAATCTTTAGATATGCTGAGAGAAAAAACCTATTTGATAATGCACATTACAGAGTATTGTTGATTCCCAGGTATATACTCTTATACATAGCTCTCTCTTTCATCAAGATTGAGACAGTAACTATAATTGCTTGGTGAGCATCTGGAAGTAACATTAATAATGATAATAATGACCTCATAGGATGTATAATTTGGGGGATTAAAGAACATTTATAAGCTTATTGTGTCACAGTTAATGATGAGGTGCCAAGTTTTCTTGCCACCACCCTTTCCAGTGGTATTTCCTGCTTGGATCAGAGAACTAATTATAGTAAACGGTGCCCTTGCAAAGAACTTGCCCCATCCTCAAACACGTGCCAGCATAAAGATACCGAATTGTTTTAGTGTTGTTTGCAGAGACAATTTACTAATGTTGTTTTGCATTTGTCTAACAAAATTTGTATAATGTAATCATTTAGTGTTTATTTTATTGTGTGTACCTTCTACTCAGAGGGTTGGCATTATTGTTCCTAACAGTGACGGATACAAGCAGATCATGCCTTATGACCTCTACCATCCCCTTCCTCGGTACGTAAATCAACCATCCTGATGTTAGAATTAGTAAATCAGCCTCTGCTTCTTTTATATGTCTATGTAGATATAGACTTTGTGTTTTTTTTTTTTCTGTAAAAGTAAGATGATAGATAGTATAGTTCGCAATCCATCCTGAGCTCTGCTTCTGAATAATACTGGGTTGCTTGGACTGTGAGCTTGTCATTCAAAAAAAAAAAATTTTTTTTAAGATAGGATCCTATTACATTGAGGTGGACACAGTAATTCACTCTTATTAGATAGAGTGTATGGGTTATGTTGTGTCTTTCTTTCACTCCCTCTGTCCTCTTTTGTTTCCCTGCAAAAGGACCCCAGTCATTAGAGCGCTATTGCTAACTGTTAAGCAAACACTGCCTGAAGTATTATCACAGTACCACAAATGTGGGATTCCAGATGTGCTATTACTCTACATAAGGGCTTTAAATATCCTCTTTTTTGTTCCAAAGAAATTATAGTTGTGTACAAAAAGGTGATGTTTTCCTATCTCTATTGTTCAGAACATTTAGGGGACATTTTTTTTTTCTAAAACATAAAATTCCACGGGCTGTGTTTCTTTTTTAAAGTACAATATATTTTTTAACTAGAAAAAATAATGAAAGTGACTGAAGAAGTTTTAAGAGAACTTGTTCTTTATTAATATATTCATAAGAAAACTGGAGAAGCTGAAAAATATTCTAGCTACTGAGTGTATGGTCTGCCACATTGGAAACAGCTCCCCAGACAGAAGAAATTAGAATCGTGCTTGAAGTGACCCCTGAGCTAAGAGAGGCCTTTGCTCTATTCTCTTTGCTCACTTGGACTCCAGGGCACCAGCTGCTAGTTAGAACCCAGAGTTTAAATCCAATCGCGAGTAGTTTTCTCAATCTCAAACTAATGAAAGCCCAGAAAACAATTCTGAACTATAAAATGAAACAAAGTTTGATTGAAAATCTCCAAATACTTAATGAAATGGAATCCAAATAGGGGCTCTTGAGGTCATTTAGTTCAGCTCCCAAGAGATGCTTCCCTATCCCATTCCTTCCCTGCAACCACACCCATATGCCCAACATTTGTAAACATATGTATTTATACAAATATGTGTATATGAGTATTTAGTGAATATGTATTCCCACATGGGTATATGGATATACATATATTTATAAAATACATATATACCAGTGAAAGCTGTCATCCAGCCTCTACTTAAATACTTCCAGTGCCTGTCAGAGAACTTGATTTTCACCATCCTAACGGTTGCATGTAGAGAGGGACATCGGATTTGTACTCTATATAGCTGTTTGGGTTTTTTTAAGCTCTTCCACTAAGGGGTTACCTTGTTAGTCAGCTCCCTCCCGCTTTTCTATGACTGTATTGATAAAGCTGATAAATGACTATAGAATGCTATATAAATGACTATATAAATGCTATATAAATGACTATATCATTTTGCTGGTTTGATCCAGAACCAAAGTAATATAGTAAATCCTTCTTGGGGAAAAAAGTGGAGTGAAAATATAAAGAGATTAATTTTACTGATCCAAGATTTCATTTGACTTCAGTTTCTGTATCTCTAAAATAGGACACACGTATTTGTTTGTGTGAAGACCAAATATTTTACGATAAAGGCAAAGTTGGTGTAAGGAGTGAGCAACATCAAGGTTATGTTTTTCTTGTAATGGCACTCCTACGTTTCTTTCATGTCTATGATCTCTCTTGTTTATATTTCTCTGGTATAACTAATGCCTGTCTTAGGTTAAACTTCGTTTCTTATATACTCTAATTTCCCCCAAATGCTAGAAGCCCAGTATTCTCAATGACAGATTGAAATGAGCCTCCTTAATGCCATCCTGTGTCCACACTGGCCTATCCATGCATCACAATGAGAAAGGATAATTATCAAATAAACACTATATTTCTTGCACTTCTGTTACTGAGCTATTTCTAAAGTTAGATATTCTGCTTAGTTGATAAAGTCTTAGTAAATGGAAGCAATTTCTACAAATATGTTCTTATAAGAAGTATTGAGTCTCAAAAAAACCCCCAAAGTTGAGAACTAAGGCTCAAATATGATTCTCAGGTGGCAGCTACATTCTGATCAAGGCAGAAGGCTTTCCTTATTGAAATTATTTAAATGGGCTTTAGTCCACAAGTGTAGATACAAGGCACAGTTAGTGAGTCTTCCGATTTTTTTTCTTGCCTTCAGTCTTTGACTGAAACACATACCTAAATGTAATGTAAGAATGTAGTCTGATGAATTATCTTTAATTCATAATTAATATATATATATATGTTTCCCACATCACTCTGAATTTTGAGAATTTCTTAAACACACTATGTATTTAAAAAATTAAAAGCCATCGGAATTAAAATATGTGATATGTGAACCCATTTAGTATTCTTCCAGGATGAGATTCTTGGATATGCTTTTTTTTCCCCAAGTACTTACTGGTCCCTGTTTAAAGATATTCTAACTGATGTCTTCTTTCAGCTTTTATTATATTTTCTTTAAAGCACTCAGACATGTTTTGCCTTGAAATTCCACATAACCCTATTATTATGTCAGGATTCACACAACAATTTTTCATTATATAGAACTATAGTCATATGGTGGACCCATACTATAAATTCTTAGAATAATATTAGCATCATTTGTCTTTCTGTGATCACTGGCATTGAAAAGGATACTTATTACTGTTTATGAACTTACACTATGGGTCAGGTCCAAATGTTGAGACAGAAATTAATCACTCTCACTTTAGAAGGGTCAAGGTTAGGGACATTAGAGTACCAATTAGAAAGTGTGCTCTTTTTATGGAATCTTAATGTTCTAAGAGATTAAATGTACATTCAAAAACATATTCCCGCTTCACTGTCAGATCAAATGTAATGTGAATATGTACTTATATATTCAGCCTAATTTCATTCTGAATCAGACCTGTTATCCATATCCAGAGGGAAGCTCTCCAGAGATTTACATGGATAAATGAGAATTGGTATTACCCTTTTAAAAGAGAGACCCTCTATGGAGCTGCTTCATTTTCTTGAAAGGGACCAGAAAGTCTCCTAAGGGCTAAACAGAGGGCCTCAGTTTCCCCATAATAGCATTTGCTTTTGTGTCTCCTGGGGAAATATGCATAGGAAAATATTGTACTTGGCAGCATGTTTAGGCTGTTGGCAATAGAGATAACAGTTGTTTCCTAGACTCAAACAGTGCAAAGAAAATGTGGAGGAAAATTCTGTTAACTGGGAAACATACATTATCCAGGCTCATACAGAAGAGCATTCAGGTTCTCAATATGCATGAATCCTACTTATAAAATAATTGATGTCTCCATGGTATGCTTGTGCAGTGTTTTTAAATTTAACTTTTCAAGTAGATCAACTTGATGACATTTTGTTTTTCTCTCATTAAAACTATATCTCTCATAACTCTAAGGGAAATCTTAAAATTCCTTAGCAATCCTCATCAACAAGCAGAATATATGTAAGAAAGACAAGCTCGGTCCCAATGTTTCCATTTTTCAAAATTCTATATTCTGTAAATGGGCCAAAGATCTCTCTCTGCGTCTAGTCCCAAATGCAGCAGAGCTATGCAGAGATCTAAAAAGCAATGGAATTCTCTTAAATGTTATTGATAATATTGTTCTTTTCTCCCTTACTAAACTGTATCTTTAGATTCCAGTGCCATCAGCCTTCCAAACAAAACAAAACTTCTTCACAATTCCAAGAGTTATTTATTAGGGGAATGCTAACTGCCAGTATCCCTCAACAGTTAGGGAACAAGAAGATTACATTATCACCTTTGCTCCTTAGTGTATTGATGGCGTAGCTTGAACATCGGAATTGTGCTGAATCCATGTAGTCCCAAAGCTGATGATTGTAGAAGCAAGGGACAGAGTGTCTTTGGTTTGCCTTGATCTTTCATGAGCTTCTCGTACACAAGTATCCAGAAGCTAAGTAAGAAAGTATTGCATTGAAAATAGAAAGTATCAGCCCAGGTGCAAACTATTCCTGTTAATTGAGTAACCAGTTTTGGTCTTAACGAAGATATTTAAATGGGATTTAGTAAAAAAAAAAAAAAAAAAAAAAAAAAAAAAAAAAAAAATATATATATATATATATATATATATATATATATATATCATGGTAAAATATATAACTGTATATATGTGCAGAATATATATTTATAAAATATAAAATAATATAAATATTATACACAGAATATATATTCGAACTACAAGGAGAAGGACTGAATAGCCCCCGTTAGAGTAGGTTAGAGACAGCACAGATATCCCTGTGGACAGCTCTCCAAACAGTATTTCTTACATTATGTAGAGCTTCAAGGTTTACAAAGCACTGTTGCCAACGTTGAATCCTTCTCTCTTACTCATCAGATTTTAGGCATTAGATGGCTCTCAGTCCTCTTGACCATAGCCTCTCAGAACCTGATTGCCCCAGTAGGCACTGGGAACGGGGTTGGTCGGAAAGGTCACTGAGGAGGTTCGGCAATGTGCATGTCTGCCCTGATGACTCCCCTTGCTTCTGTAGGTGGGAGGCCACCCCGTGGACCGCGTGCTCCTCCTCGTGTGGGGGGGGCATCCAGAGCCGGGCAGTTTCCTGTGTGGAGGAGGACATCCAGGGGCATGTCACCTCAGTGGAAGAGTGGAAATGCATGTACACCCCTAAGATGCCCATCGTGCAGCCCTGCAACATTTTTGACTGTCCTAAATGGCTGGCACAGGAGTGGTCTCCGGTAACTGTGCCCTCTTTCTTTGTTCGTTAGGAGAGTAAGTCCACTCTTCCCTCTCATCATCATGACCCCACCGGCTACCCTGTGCAGCTCCCCACTTCTCTTGAGGTGTCTAGAAGCCCACCAGTTTAGCCCTGATGTAGGCATGCCCCAAATCTAGCACAGCCAAAAGTAAATGAGTAAATATATATAGCTTCTTCAAGTTACTTCCAGAAGCCTCTGTCGCTCATAACGTTCCCTCAAGTGGCAAGGAGAGGCAAATGTCTGTCAAGAGCAGCTGAGGCCAAGTGACTGATCCTGAGTCTCTAGAAGCTGCTCGGATGATAGAGCTCAGTAGACCACAGTTTAGTTTTATTTTGTATTTCTTGTGCTTTGTCTATATCCAAAAAGGGTCTGAGTGGATTTAAATTAAAATTATGTGTATTATTCATTGAAAAGAAAGATGAAATGGAAATGGCAAAATAATCAGAATGGGGATGAAGTAGGATAATTAAAGCCAGAACATTCTAGAACATTAGGGAAACTGTTGCAGCAGCCTAAATAAAGTGTTATTTGAGGTTTCATGGCTGCTAATGCAAAGGTTTGAAATAGCAAAAGAGATAGAAAGATGAGGAGATAAGCCACTGTGCCCTCAGCCACACAGATGGCACTTCACTTCACTACGTGGCTTTGTGGCAGCAGGATCAGAGCTTGGACATTTCTCTCTGTCTAGACTTGCTCCCAGGTGTCTAGAACCACTGGAGGTGCCATCTACATCTGGCTGTTGAATCAACTCCCTTGAACAGTTTTGACTGTGTCATATAATCAATTGGATCAGCCATGCTGCAATAATACGTGTCAACTATGATGGCTGTTCAAAAAACTGTCAATGTCCATGTGGGAGCTAGCAAAATGACTCAATAAAATTAAAATGCAGTGTTAGCAATCAACATTGAGCACACGCTACAGTTTCTTTTCTCCTTCTTTTCACTACTTGGTTTGGGACTCGGCACACAGTGGGTGCTTTCAGGAATGCTACCTAACTCATCTAAATCTAAGAATTGAAAGTGATTTAATTTTCAGCCACCTTCACCCTAAGTAGCCAAAAATAACAAAGATTCCATGAATGGTAAGAAATGGTACAAATCCACCAGGAGTCCTTATATAAAGGCAGCCCTTTAAAGTCTCAGGTGAGAGATGAGGCAAAGTGAACAAGGCTTTGCTATGAGTCTCCTCTGTCTTGCCTTCTCCTTCCAGTGCACGGTGACATGCGGCCAGGGCCTCAGGTATCGGGTGGTCCTCTGCATCGACCATCGTGGAATGCACACAGGAGGTTGTAGCCCCAAAACCAAGCCCCACATAAAAGAGGAATGCATCATACCCACTCCCTGCTATAAACCCAAAGGTAACTCCACAGGTGCTCGCTTACCAGCCTTTTCATTGTTATGTGCGTTCAGGGACTGTTTGAAACTCCTTGGAATATTTTTAAGTATCCCAAGGTTCTTGGAAACTATATTGTGTAGCTTAGACTCTACTAAATGGACTTAACTCTTTCTAAAAAATCTTTCAAATAATTTTGATTGCAAATTGTTGTTTAAGTACTACTTATTTACATAATTCTCTCCTGGATCATAAAGCTGTTTGAAGACCATTGCTGAAAAGTAGCAGATATATCTGCTTAGAGGGAGATACTATAGAGACATTGGAGAAATGTATAAGTGATTTACTATCCACATGTCTTGCTGTTGAAAACAATGCAGTGAATCCGAAAGTGTCTCCTTTGCTAAGCGTGAAATACATTGGGAAGCTTCATACTGAAGAAACATACTGATGAAACAGAAAGGTGTTGCTTATTATACTGAGAATTAAAACATTAATATGAGACCAGAAGCCAGAATCTTAACTTAAAATGGAAATACGGAATAAATCAGAATTCAACAGATACTACACGTAATTTATAAAAAGCAATTTTGTAAAAAGTTCTACTTAGCGAGCAAGATTTATTATAATTATACAGGGTCTCTCAGATTAGCGTGCCCACTAATCTGACCTCTTTGCTGATATTGATACAGTCTGAGTCAAGAGAAAATGCCAAAGTCACAAGCCAATTCAGAAGAACTCCTTGTGATAAACTACCTCCTATTATTGATATTAAATATGGTTCCCGGGAGCTAGGGTGGCTCAGTTGGTTGAGTGCCCAGCTTCGGCTCAGGTCATGATCTCGCAGTTGACAAGTTTGAGCCCGCATCGGGCTCTGTGCTGACAGCTGGGAGCCTGGAGCCTGCTTCAGATTCTGTGTCTCCCTCTCTTTCTGCCCCTCCCCTGCTCATGCTCTGTCTCTCTCTGTCTCAAAACTAAAACATTTTTAAAAATTTAAAAAATAAATATGATTCCCATTTGCTTCTGAATTTATTTCTCTAAAGATTACATTTCTCTGAAAATCAGCCACAGCGTAGCTCTTTATTCTGCTATCTGTAGGTTGCCCTTGTTGGGGGTGAATGGCATCATGAAATCTAAATGATATAATGGAAATAAACAAACCCAAAATACCAGAAATCCTGATTCACTTTAATAACTACATCTCTCTCTAAACCTCAGCTTCTTCATCTACAAAATGGGGCTAATAATAGTAACTACCTCAGAGATGATGTATTAAAGGAGATATAGTGCAAACAGGGTGCTTAGCTCACTGCCTGGAATATAGCAAGTTTGTCCTAAATGTTATCTTCAACTCCTGACTATCATCAGCATCCTTAAATACGGAAAGAAGAGGCCCCCGGTACATCTTACGGGACCCACTTCAAATAGACAATAAAGTATTGTAGGCCTGCTAATATTACCAAGCTTAATGCTCCCTTACTGCGACAGAGCAATGGCTCACACTGTCAGATAAGGAGTCACTGACTGCGTCACTTAGTTGGAGAGGTGAGCTAGTTGTAAAATGACTTCTGCACAGGTACCCTGTTAGCGTGTCTAAATGATAGCACATCCTTCTGGCCTCAGCAGCTTCATATTTCTCTCGCACTTTGATTTCTGACTATAAACAATCGCTGTACATAGAGCACCAGACGTGATGCCCCCCCCCACTTAAAATAGTCAATTATTTATTAGCTCTATCTTTACCAAGCCACTTCAGAGAAAGAAAAGCAGTTTGTGGTTAACTATCAAGAATAAAATCTGGATTTTCACAACTAAGTAGTGAGTCTGGCTCTCTAAACATCATGAAAATGCTGTATAATTCTGTGGTGTATGCATATAGAGACATATTTCTTTCATCTTTACAATTATATGTCATAAAATGGTGATAGAGCTTCACTGGCTCATACTATAAAGGCAAGTATGCCTATAAACGATCCTAATAAATATGTCAGAATGGGAATCTTGGCAGTGACTTCTGTAGGAGCAGTTATGACCTCCCTCTTTCTTTTTCTCCTTCACATTTTTCCCCCTGCCCAGGAAGTAGTTAGGAAGCTTGTCCTGAATTGTATGGCCAACGTAAGATAAATAGGTAAAACAGTCAAATTATGGGTTGTGGACCCTAAGTTACTCATATTCCAGTTGTCAGTGAGCATTAGGGTGGTGCTGAATGAGTCAGATATGGAAGGCAATGTTTTGTGAATTTCAGAGTGGCATTTTTGTTTGTTTTTGACAACATGGCATAGATCACACTTTGTCAAAAGGAAAAGGAGAAACAAGTCAGGATTTATTAAAGTATTGCAGTATAATTTATTGTACTTTGTGTTTGCCTTAAAAAATAAATATCACTCTATCTTTTTGACAGGAAATAGTGAAAAGATAGTTTGATGACTCTTCATACACATACTGAGCCAGCGTTCCTAGAGTTACGATTTTCATGATTAAAAGACTTTTCCTTTGCTCTTCAGCATAATGAGAGGGAAGCATATCTGCACAAAGACTAGTAATACTAAACATTTTAAAATATTCTCTTTTCTTCATATAACCATCATCAGTAGCAGAAATTTACCAAAAAACTTATTATTTGCAGCTACCCATATAGTTTCTAGGTAGTGCAAAATCAGGAACTGGTGAAGACATAAAGGAAGCTCCCTAAAATTCCAAAATGGTTCTAACCTCTTCTCTCTTATGTGCATGCACTTAATTCTCAGAGAAACTTCCGGTAGAGGCCAAGCTGCCATGGTACAAGCAAGCTCAAGAGCTAGAAGAAGGAGCTGCCGTGTCAGAAGAGCCCTCGTAAGTGTTGAAACCACAAGGTGTTTTGCTTTTGAAGCTGATTGGTTTAAAGAAAGAGGGGTCTCATTGATTGTGGCTTCCTTGGGTTCTGAGCCAGCTGTCACCCTCTCACCAAGGGTTGAAATGAGCCTTTGGGCTGTCACATTGGAGATTTATCAGTTTCAAAGCGTGTCTCAAAACATAAGATTGCATGGTTGCTCTCTAAATACTTTTCAATTTTGAAGGAAATGAAGGGGTAGTGCCCATCCTCTTCTCCAAAATCTGACCTCCTCTTTTCCAAGAGGCTAAAGGTGAGAAGGCCCAGGCTGCCTCTGATGATGTAACATAGATTGGATGTGAAAGTCTAGGCAGCTTTTCACATTTCTTATACCCCAGCTGTGCAATATAGCCACTCACAAAAGGTAAAGCATAGGTAAAATATATTTGAGGACAAAAGAAGTATATTAGCTTTTCTTTTCCCTATCTTGCTGTGATCGGGATCACATGGATACCAGTCTTTGCCCTACTTGATCATGGTTCCTTACCTGCCCAGTTTTATCAAGGCCATGAAATTTGTAAGACCACCAGGCAAGGAGTTTTCAGATGTTTCAGAAGAGGAAACAATAAGAAAGACAAACATTGACTGACCGATTGATGGGTTGATTAAAGTTATATGTTGATTGGACTAGAAAGCACTAGGTATGTCTGCTGCATCATTTTTTAAAATAAGGGAAAGCCCTTTAGTGATGTATTTCATTTATGATCAAAGCACTTTCTCAGAGTGATGATTTTCTCGATTAATTTATTTCATATAAACCCTAGGCTCTGCGCATAAGACATGTTACCCACCGTCCAGGAGCTCACAGTATAGCATGTAGGATATGAAGGGTTTTCAAATTCAACATACAGTTTAAATTTTACCAGAGAGGAACACCTGAGTGGTTCGGTCGGTTAAGCATCTAACTCTTGGTTTCAGATCAGACCAGATCTCATGGTTCATGAGTTCGAGCCCAGCATCAGGTGCTGTGCTGCCAGTGCAGAGCCGACTTGGGATTCTCTCTCTCCCTCTTTCTGCCCCCCCTCTCTCTCTTTCTTTCTCTCCCAAAATTACTAAATAAACTTTTAAAAAATAAAGTAAATTTTACCAGAGAAATAAATCAGCACTGTAATCTATGTATCCGAAAGCAATTTAGAATTTTCTCAGATTCATCCCGTTCGAACCTAAATCTGATATGGTGTGCCAGACCATGAATTGTGTTCCTGAATCACACCCTAAACAGCAAAGGATTGAAGAAGAATTTCAAAATACAGATTGGTACAACCAAAGTTGATTTGTAAAGAAATGAAATTTGTTTTTCAGTCACGTGGTTTCACATTAGGCAATACATTTCATACTTTAAAGGACAGTAAGCAAAATATAAATTACCTTTGTACTATAAAGTTACTACTAGCACCTTTTTTTTAATGTTTATTTATTTTTGAGAGAGAGAGAGAGAGCAAGAGAGAGAGCAGGGGAGGGGCAGAGAGAGGGAGACAGAGGATCTGAAGCAGGCTTCACGCTGCAGCAGAGAGCCTGATGCTGGGCTTGAAATCACGAACTGAGAGATCAGGACCTGAGGCGGAGACAGATGCTTAACTGACTGAGCCACCCAGATGCCCCACTGCAGCACCTTTTTCCACTTCTTTGAGAAGTGACTTTTTTAACCATTGCAGAACTTTGGAGAAAAGGCGATGTTTAAAGATCACAGTGCAACCTTTACGTGGATATATGAAGGCTTAAAACTTTCTGTTTCTCTCCTGCCAGTACCTGGCCGGACAGGCCTTCGTGCTGCTGGAGAGGAAGTAAGCAATTTATTTTAGAGGGGGATTAACTCTTTGTCCACTAAGGTCCTATTTAAGACACAGAAAGATGCCACTCCATATATACACTCTTAGGTGAGATACGTTTAAAACCAGACATGTACTATTCTACTTAAATAAACCGCTCGCCTGTACATAATATTTTGTCATTTGGTCTAAAGCATAATCCTATATACAGTACTGTATTATAACCGAAGTTAAGTAATATAATAAAGTTGAAATTAAATCAAAACATCTTACATCAATAATATAACATCTTTCCCATTATTAGATACCTCTTAGATGAAAGTAGTAAGTGGAGCTTAATGCCTCTGCAGAAGGATTACATAGACTTATGGTCAACCATGTTTTGTAATGAGTGTTTTCCAGGGAAGGTCTGATTAAGATGCATTATGTTGAACTTTAATCTTAATAAAATCCCTAAAGTAGTTAACCACATAGTTTTCACCGTTGAAACTATAGCCATATATTAGATTATTAAATTTTACTCTTGGTGTAATGGAATTGCCATCTTGGCATGATTAATCTGAATTGAAGTAGATTGTAATTGGAGCGCCAGTGCTGGGGAAAGGAAATGTATACTGTTATGCTCAGAACAATAATTACTTTTATACCAAAATGAAATAAATGACAGCTGTAGAATAATGTAATGAAAGGTATCCGGTTTCCACATCTTAATATGCTTTACATGTTTAGTGCACTGAACCCTAGGAAAGGTCTTACGTGTCACATTATTTTTTCATTGATTTTGAATTTAAAAAACATAATTTTGCATGGGCTTAATTCTTTCTTTTTTAAACCACATAGGCTAGTTTCTAAATGTGTGTAGCAACCTATAATTACTCTCCATAGTATAATGAAGAAATGATATAGTGTCAGCACGTCTTTCTTTCCCCCCACCAAAGAGACTCACATTGCTTAAATTAAATGGCGATGTTTAGAAGCTGTGCCTGTCACTTCTGAACTGCTACAGAGAAGCATGAATAGTGATCCAGACCTATTATCTCTCACTTTGGCCCCACCTAATATGGAGAGTTCTATAGTAAAAACAGTAAATATCATTTATTTCCCCTTATGTAAAATAAAAATATGATCACCAGCCTGTCTCTTTAGACAATATAGGAAAACAAGTACCTTAAAGTCTTTAGCCTATGGCAATACTGTTACTGAGTATTAGATGCTTGTGGTAGTCCCACCAATAATTGGGTAGCACTCTGGCCAAAGGTATGTTGGAAAGCAACCGCTCTAAGGTATGTTTAGAAAAAGCTATGATTAAAAAGTAAACACTGAGCTTCCAAGAAACAACCCAAACTTGATAAACTTCCAAGAAATAACCAAAACTTGATGGAACAGGTGTGCACACTGGTATTATTGTTCCACTAAACTAAATGCAATGCAGCGGATACAGATGAAGATATCAGTCACATAGAATACCTGAAATAAGGATCGAGATTAAGTCACATGGTAATGTCCTTAATATATTGAATTCATCATATAAAGCTGCAACTTTATTTGGAAATACTTTTAGACGTTAATTGCTTTTTTTTCTAGCAACAAACGGGTTTATTTGTGATGTATTTGATTCATACGGCACAAAAGTAGGAGCATTCATTGTGAGGAACATATTTTCATGATATGAAAAAAGTATCTCCTAACCTACCCGGGAGAGTCACAGCATCTAGACTGATTTTTCACTAGTGGCCATGGTTTGACTTGATCCAGGCACAGGTTTTTATCAGATTTTTCTGACAACCAGCAGCAAGAATCTTCAAGCCAGGTATTTTTGTCTCTCCTCGTTGAACAAAACAGTGTGAACAAGATCCAGCCCCTAATCAAGACTAATCAAGTGGGGTTTTAGCCTGTGAAGCTGATCGAGCACAGACAGTCTTACAAATAAATACAATAAGGTGAACTTGCCTTCGAAGATGCCCTCTAAGCAATCCATAGAAATCCCTGCTACCCAATTAACACGGAAGGAATTAGAGTTAGAATTCTAAAAATAATAAGATTCTGGGAGAGTTGCATTTTTTTAAGGCTAAGATCAGTACCTTTCCAACACTAGAAAGGGGCATATAGAAAAATGACTGAGGGAATTCTCTTTGGCTGTTATTTGAAGTATGTCGTTTTGAATTTGCCTCCAGCTGATGAAAGTCTCATTTAGGATACATCATTTATTTTATTTTATTTTTTAGGTTTCATAAGTTATTATTTTTCTTTTCTATCATTTTATTTTTACAGTGTAATATTAGTTTCGGGTGTACAATATAGTGATTCAGGACTTCCATACATTACCCCATGCTCATTACAAGTGCCCTCCTCAATCCCCATCACCTGTTCACCCCTCACCCACCCACCTCCCTCCCCTCTGGTAACCATCGGTTTGTTCTCTATAATTAAGAGTCTGTTTTTTGGTTTGTCTAGGATTTAAATGCCAGATTGAGCCCAGCTGGTTGCTTCCACGGACAAATATGTGGGGATAGCTTTCTAGGTATTTTTTAAGCCCTCCATATTGTACTTTTATTTGGTGAGGGATCAGAACTACACTATGGTAGTATAATTGCGTTCATTAATCAGGTAGTAGCTAAATAAATGACCTGGTTTCCCATCTCCTATCTTTAACTTACTTTCAGTCTTTGTTGAGTTATATGCAGAAACATGACAACCACCTCAAGCCAAGTACGCATAACGACCACTTTGACAGCTTAATTTCTTGAACAAATATGATACTATGGTGTCCTCTAGGACATGTAAAGGCTGCATGTCTACTGTTGCTGTACAGGAAGTTAATCAGCTGGCCTTCTTAACAAGCCTGATCTAACTTGGAACAGGAAGGAAATTGTTCATTTCCTTAACTCCTTCAGGCCATTAACAGGCCACTCAGTGCCCTGCAAAGTGTAATCTGTTAAGGGAGGCAGGCGTAAAGGTATGGCTAGATGCTTCAGAGGCTCTGAGTCTCTCTTTTTAGACTTTCTGGTCTCTGAATCAAATCATCCCAGAAAGAAGGAGGGAGGGAGGACTAATTGGGTACCTAGGGAAGCCAGTTTCCTCCCAGATTTATTTCAGTTGCCAGGAGTTCTGCTTGGATGGCTTTGAGCGAGAAATAGGAGACAGGCGATTACTTTGGACCCTAAGTGACCAACAAGGCCATTGGAACCAGCCATCCATCCTTCAAATGTTGGCACATACCAGTCAGAGAGCCTTAATGGTGCTGTCCTCTCAAAAGTAGGATTGGGGGGTCCTCTATGCCTTGATCGTGTTTGCACTTAAAAAATCTTGAGTTATCTCATCAGATTTCCAGTTAACAACTTTAGTTCATGGTTAAGAAAACATTTTTGTGCTTCAGCACAATAGTCAGGTCTTAAACGTATTGCCATAAATAATCTTGGTGTAAGCCATTTAAAAAAAGGAAGAAGAAAAAGGAAAGCAGGCAGGCCAAAGGCAGCAGTAATATCTGGATGCCAGATGGCATCAGCTTAGTGATGGGGCTGATTCAATAAGAAGCAAAGGGAAATTCCTGTCATGCATCTGTGTGAACAGAACCCACAAGGAATTAGATACAGAAGGAAAAGCCAATAAGAGTCTCCATGGTGATCATGTAGTCATTAAATGCCTTGTTTACCTTGTTGGAAATAGTATTTAAATATATAATATTTAAGCATATGTTTACATTAGTCCGTATTTATATCCAGCAAGTTAGTTGTCTGAGAATGTGGATGTCTTAACTCAGTGGTGAAGAATGTGAATTCACATTTAAAAAAAAGTGGCTAGAAATGTTAATTGTGTGACATGTGTTTTTATATTTTCCCCCAAAGAATATTCAGGGAATCAAACATCAGTAATGGGTCCAGATAGTTTGGCTGTTTATATCCTCAATACAAGGTGCCTGAATTATATTCTTTTCATGAATCTCAGGCCACAGAAAATAAAAGGAATATCTTGTATATATATATATATAAAAACAGATATATTTCTTAAGAATCAAAAGTGACATCATCTAAGATCAAGAAATTTAGATACTATTTGTAGATCATTACACCAACATAAGGGCTGTTCAAGCATGAGAATTACAGGATTAAAAAAAAAAAGCACAAAAGCATTTAATTTTGAGAATTGGCACATAGCAGAGCAAAAGCCCATGCTGGCCAGACTGAATCAGCCCTTACCTCTCAATGGTCATGACCTCACTCACTTTCAACTCCTTCCTTTCTGGCCTCCTTCCCATCTACCTAAATCATTCTCTTCCATTATATTCTCTGCAACTGCATGCTTAATAGAAGTTCTCTGTCTGAATGTATATTTTAGATGACTATGGAGGGTCAGCAGACCTGCTAAATTGTTCACATCTCCTGATGAAAGAAGCTAAGTTTGCTCATAAGTCACCTGCTCTGTGCCGTGCCCCGTGCCAGTTGCAAATACTGTAAAAATAAGCCTGACAGTCCTTGCCCTCAAAGAACCTTGAGTGCATTCTTACCATAGGAATGATAGGATTATGTCCAAAGTGCTGAGTATTGGTCACTTATCCACAGATTGAACAAATGAGCTAGCTGTATTTAAGAAATGTAATATGATGTTTGAGTATGCACAGTGTGATAGTATTATTGATTTAAAAAGAAATGTGGGAGAATTATTTATTGAATTCCTAAATTCTCTCTGCTACTGTGCATTCCTCTGAGTTAAAATATTAGAATAGTTAAGCTAGTACATGGTAATTCACAAATAACATAAATGAGAGGAAAATGTAATATACAGGGAAAGGGTTTGGGGGATGTTGGTATGAACTGATGTTTGGCAGATTGTGATAGAACCTATTTGAATCTTTCACTCCAAAACTAGTGCTTGAGAAAGGATTATAGCCAATGATCATATATGTTGTATCAGTATACGTACTTGAGCGATTCTTACTTATACTTTGAGAAAAGCTGCAGAAACCATAGGTAATTTCCTAAAATTTAAAAATGTTCAGGTATATGGGGCGCGTGGGTGGCTCAGTTGGTTGAGTGTCCGACTTTGGCTCAGGTCATGATCTCACAGTTTGTGGGTTTGGGTCCCGCATCGGGCTCTGAGCTGACAGTTCAGAGCCTGGAGCCTGCTTCAAATTCTCTGTCTCCCTTTCTCTCTGCTCCTCCCCTGCTCATGCTCGCTCTCTCTCTCTCTCTCTCTCTCTCTCTCTCTCTCTCTCCTTCAAAAATAAATAAAAACATTTTTAAAAAATTTAAAAAAATTTCAGGTATATAATGCTGCCAACTATGTGAGTTGGTGAGGGGTAAGTCTGTGTGTTTGTGTGCCCAAACAAGGATGTAGCCCTGCTGAGATCAAAGGAAAAAGCAGTTTAGTTATTGATCATACCTCTATGCAGGGCAGCAGTGTGCACCAGCAGTGGTGAAAAGTGTGGGCTCCAGGGACAGATTGGCTGGGTGTTCATCTTGGATCCACCACTAGCAACAGGGGACCTGGGCAAGTCACTTAACTCGTTGGCTGCAATTTCCTCATTTGTGAAATGAGCATAACAGCACCTGTATCTTTGAGTTATGAGGATTAAGTTAGTACATGTGAAGTACCTGGTTTGCAGGAAGATCTCTCTACATGTTAACCGGGATTGTGATTGGGCCACTTCCAGAATTATTCATCTTCCCAGAGAACTTTTAATGGAATAAAAATGTATAATAATCACCTATTTACAACTGGAGAAATTGAGGCAGGTGTCGTATCTACTGGTATGTGAGAGAGAAGTACAATTTGACCCAAAATTCAGCCAGTCATTCCCCAGCTAACACCACCATCCTGCCTCTGAGGATATTATACTTCTATACTTCTGAGGCTTTTTGAAGATTTACTTGTAAGCATCACACTTAGAATCTAGCCCAGAATTTATTCTGAGGGACAAAGCTTAGTTACCTTTATTTGAATAAAAAAGGGACCTACAGGGAGTTGCAAAAATTAATAAGGAAAGTTTAGAAAATGCTTGGGTGGAAAAGCATCCTCTTTCAACCCTGGGTCAAATACAGTTGATCCCCATAGATTGTTCCCAATGTGCACTGAGACAGAAAAATCAATAACAAATTCAACAGAGCAGACAGAGCCATTTTTATGTAGTCATTAGAAAAGCCTTTACTGCAAACCAAGAAGTTCTAAATTTGTCAGCTCCTCCCAACATCTCTACTTATTGCTCATTCTGTAGCTACTTTCAGAAAGCTAAGTCTGAACTATTGCTCAGAGGAGCCCTAGAGAGTGACAAAGACAAATTAATGGGATCCGTGTGTGCCAAAATAAAGTATGGACCCTGTCACCACCAATATATGTTACGTCCATTAAGGTCATTTTTAATGAACTGAACTTTTCATTGGAAAGCATTGCCAAACTTGTTGAATTAAAGGAAAGAAACCTTTACAAAATTGCAAAATAAACCAATTTTACTCCATATGAAGGAAAAAAAATGGTCATGGAAAGTATTCTGAGTTTACAATATTTTAGATTTGTATCAAAATCAGGGGAAATGATATGCATTAAAAACTCCATTCTGGTATTAAGTTGAGAACTGAAAATGCACTAATAGCATTGTAAGCTATAATGGCATATTAGTCCCTGGGACATGGCTTTTTAAATAATCAGACTGGCCTCAAAGAAAACCCAACTTTTAAATTATGTTCTGTGTGCACAAGTCAGAAAAGCAATAGGAGAGAAAGATGGTCTGAAACAAATGTATTCTCACGTTTTATTTGTGAACAGAGTGATTTGGCTCCATTTGAATCTGCTACATACAGTTAGTGGTCTATCTTTTCTTTTTTCCCAAAACACTGTGTATATTAAGTTTTAAAAAGTGGACAGAAAAATAGGAGCTCTTTCTGGGTTCCCCTAACATAAGAACAACTCCAAAATGCTTCAGACCCTTTACTGGAGTAGCTGCTTGTATGATAAGGCAGTGTGAGATCAGAGCTATGTATAAATCACTGAAGGCAGCCTCTGACTCAAAGCTGCCCCCAAATCCTTTTCTTCTATAAAAGAGTACTTTTATTGAGATTAAATGGAAGTGTGATACACACAGAATTTAAACGTTCCTCAAGCTACGTGATAACCTAATATCCCATCAAGATGAAATGAGGCCAGCATCTACTGCCTTGAGTACAGCCATAAGAAATATAAAATGAAGAATCCCACTACTAAATTTGGGCACAACAGCTTTTTTAAAAAGACTGAAAGAAACTCCTACAACAGGAAAAAAATTTTGTTTTCTTATGCCGATACCCGAACTAAGAGGTATGATTTAATTTCTCTGAGTTTCAAGACTGTTGTCTCTTTAGCTTGCTTTCAGTCTTTGGACACAAGAACAAACCAAGTCACTCATAATGTCAACACTCACCATTCTATTTACCTATCCACTTACTCATTATAAACATATATATTTACTGACCATCTATTACATGAAGTTCTGACTTCACAGAAGTTTGATCTAGTGATGGACATAGTTATTACATAAAGATTCACACTTGATTTTCAGAGGCTGGTAACTGCTATGGGTAAATGAAGAGGTGATCTAAGAGAGTCTAACAGGAGCTCCAGCAGGTGTGGGGTTCAAGGAAGTCTTCTCTGAGAAGACACATGTCAATTGAATCCTGAAGGATGAGTGGGAGTTATTACAAACTGAGAGAAAGAAGGAGAGTCATCCATGGGGGTGACGCACCTGCCAAAACCTTGAGTCAGGAAAGAATTACACACATTTAAGGAAGAGAAGGAAGACTAGTGTGGCCGGAGGCTAGTAACCAGGGGGGAAAGAGCAGGAAATGAAGATGGAGAATGGCATAATGTAACCTTGACAAGGAGTTTGGCTTTTCTTCTGGTATTCTGGGAAAAAATTAAAAGCTTTACAACTACAGGGTGAAGAATGGCTTAGTAAGGTCTAACAGAGAAAGAAAACAGATCAGTGGCTGTTGTGGTGGTCCAGCAGAAAGGTAGTGGCTTCAGTGATCATGGCTTATGCGGTCACCTGACATTCAATATGGTGGCACATGGATTCTGGAATCAACTGCCATGATTTGAATCTGACATTTATTTAGCAGTATGGCATTCGAAATCTCTGTGCCTCAACTTTATCATCTAGAATTTGGGATGAAAAGAGTGCTGTCAAAATATAATTTTCAAAAAGGAAAAACTATGACCCATATAAATACAAAATGAGCACATGCCAGAATTTGTACTGAATTCATGAATTATCAAGAGAACCAGTAAGATGTTAAAACTTATTCATACCAGAACTGGATATAGAAAAGTGTCTATTTTCTACCAGACAGTAATCCTTGGCACTTATATGAACAGAAAAAAAAATTTCCATCACTATGGACTGGAAACATTTGTATCATCACCAGCCCTCTACAAGGAAACTTGTGTCTGGCCAAAGACAAAGACTTACACTTCCATAGAGTTAATTACACAGCCTGCCACCCCGAAGGTCTGTTAGACAATGTCAGCATTCCACTGAAAGGACAACCAGTGATCTCTTTTGCCCATTTCACAACATTCCTGACAGTATCCATCTCCTAACACTATTATAATGAGTTAATATATATGAAGGGCTTAAAAAACATCAGTAAACATTAGCTATTGTTGTTGTTGTTGTTTTGTCAAGGTGGCTGTAGTGATGATGGAGAGAAGTAAAGGAATTTCAGATACATTTTTGAGTGAGAATCGATAGACTTGGGGAATCATTTGGAAGAGAGGAGTTGGGGAAAGTGAGGGGTCAGGAATAACTCCTAAATGTCCTTGAGCATTTGGGTGGCCAGTAGAATCATGTGCTGTGACAGAGGAGACTGGGAGAGGAATAAGATACTGAAGAGGTAAATCAGGAGTTCCATTTTGGACATTTTAGGTTGGAGATGCCTTTGAAATATCAAAGTAAAAATGTCAGTTGGGAGAGAGAGCAATGAACAGTGGTTACGAGCATACAACCTACTGGCTGTGTGAATGACTTATACTTCAATTTCATCACCCATGTATTAATTACTAAACGAAGCTAGTAATAGTTCTTATCTGGTTGTCATTAGGATTTAACAGCTTTTATTTATAAAGCACTTGGAGCAGTGTCTGGCACATAAGAAGCACTATATAATTTTTTGATAAATTAATTATATTAAATTAATGTTTACTCCTTTCAAAGAGTCAAATGGCTCCCTAGCCCAAAACTTGCCAAAAAAAGAAATTGGGTATAAAGCTCTGAAAAAAAAAAAAGTCTAGACTAGAGATGATATACTTCAAAATACTTAGAATAGAGATGAAATACTTCTAAATACTCAGAAGTTGCTCACATACTGGTGGTGTATGAAACCAAGAATCACCGAACACATCACCAAACTGAGCTCCAAGGCACTAAGTGCTTAGAGTTTAAGGAGAGGAGGACCTAAAAAGGAGACAGAAGGAACTGACCAGAAAAGAAAAGAAAGCCAAGCATTTGCTGTCATGCAAGTCAAGAGGATAAAGTCACTCAAGAAAGAAGGCATGGTCAACTGCCTTGGGGGCCACTGGGAAGAAGGTAGTTGAGGATGCATTTGTTGGGAAGAGCCAACACTGTAGGGCTCTTTCTGTATTCTCAGAAACTGATTATTACCTGTCTTTCTGCTGGCTTTTCTCTTACTATTAAAGTAGAACAAACTCCTGATGGTCAACAAGATCCCTCCGTTAGTAAGACTCTTCCTCATATCTTGTCTGGAACCATATCGAGAAAGATAGGTCAGAAATGCAAGCCAGGTTTAACAGAGTCTTCGAGTATGAGGTTGTGGGCCTGGAGAGAGTCCGTTAGGCCCTGACTCATTGGAACTCTGATACCCCCCAGCATTTCCTTGTAGTACAAAGTCTCTTTCAAAGGAGAGTGTGCCCTTCAATGCAGTCAGGCTTTCTTCTCCCACTTCTAGTGCTGAGCATTTCTGCAAGAAAGTCATTGAGGCGTTTGTGCAGAGGCCAGCTGCCTCTCAAAGAACCCAAAAGGGCATCATTATCATGAGAAAATCAAGTCTGCTTCTTGGAAAATTCCACTAAATATAGCTCTCCCAGTACTGCCTTAGCCTGTTTGAAATTGGGTCCTTCCTTTGTATTTATTTATTTACTTGTTACTGCTTAGTGGCATCAGACAGGGCAGTCACAGAATTTTTTTTATTTTTCAGATAGGCATATTGGTGGCTGGTTAAAAATTCTCATTTTGTTTTATTTAAATCTCTGGGATCGGTCTATACTTGGTTATGCTACTGAAGTGCCTTATAGTGATGAAAACCTGTCACAACCCAGGTATGATACCTAAGAATTAGAGGAACATTATGAAAATAAGTGGTGCTATCAGATGTTTTGCGGGATGGTGTCCTGGACACCTTTGAGAAATTGTGCTTGGAGACTTCAATATGAGTTGCATAACTAGCATGAATTATTTGCAGCTCCAGAGAGTTGTAAGCTAACAAAAGCAGTTGAGAAATATTTTCATAATTCCATATTCAGGTCAAGTATCCTTGACTAAAGATCTTTCACAATAAGTTAGATTGTTATTTATTTGGAATGATTTAGGTGTGGTTCTAAGTGAATGGAGAGGCATATTTTGGATAAGTATTCTCCCAGAACTTTATTGCTCTCCATATATTTTTAAAGAATCACTTTAAGGTTGTCTTGGAGTTATGGGTTTTACAATTAATTCCAAAATCCCTAAAGGGAGAGTCACCCTCCCTTTGTAGCATTCCAAAGGTTTTTGTTTGTTTCCTTATTTTGGATGGTTTTGAAAAAAATCTTTTAATTTCTTGAGAGACACTAAATAACTAAAAAGTTTACATGAGGTCTTTTGATCTCATGTAAAACTGAGACAGATGAAAGAAAATGTTTCATTTTCCAAGTTTCTGTCCCACCCAAAAGCAATTTCTTTTGCTTGTGTTTCTAAATGGCTCTTCAGATGCCAAAATGCCTAGCTTTGGTTCAGGAAACTACACCTTCTCCTAAAGGTTTCACTCCATTAATGTTGCAAGAGTTGGTCACAACCAGGAGAAGAACCAACTTTTCAAAACTAAAGAAAAAGAATAAAGAAGATTGCATTAAAAATAGATGAGGCATTATGGAATAACAGCATCATTACCAATAAAGTTTGGGGACTTTTTTTGTCCCTAAATGATATACTTATATAAAAGACTCTGATTAATTTGGGCTACAATTACTTAAACAGTATTTTATTTTTCCAGTATCCTATTTTCCAGATCCATCTGTGGCCACTAGTTAAATGATAAAATTTTAGAAAGGGAAAAACCATGATTCTCATGCATATATAAAATGAACATCTGTTCAAGTTTTTGTTTACCTCATTAATTAGTGAGGGAACCAGGCGGATGTTACAACCAATTCAAGGGAAATTTCAAAGAATTATATGTATTTAGGTAAATAAGAGGCTGTAGTGAATGTACAAATAGATGTAAAATCGTCTGCTCACAGGACAACAATCAATTGCATTCCACTAGGCGCAATTAATCTGCAATTCTGTGGGCAAGAATCATTCGCATCATCCGTTTTCTCTAACTGGTAGAGTGGTAAAATAGCAATGAGAGATTGCCATAGCTTGGAAGGATGCACTTGACAGGACACCCAGTCACCTCCTGGGTCTGTGTTAAAGTTGTCTATAATTTTTCCTACACCATTCAGTTCATTCCCTCCTCTCTCCTCCCCCTAAATGCCACCACTCTCATACACAAACATACAGCAAAAGAAAGAGGGAAAAGAAATCCACAAAGCCCATCAGACGTCTGGCTGAAGTTTAATAAGCTGGAAAACTAAACCAAAATTAAGTATTTTTCATGTGATTTTCTGCAAGTTTCAGTTTGCATTTTGAAACTAGAGAATGAAGTGAGGCTAGTATTAGCATTACAATAACACCCCTATGAAGACATTCTTATTTTGTACAATGCTGATGATTTGTTTTTTAGATGACTATGTATATGAGAAAGGAGAGGAAACTAAGAGGAGAAGAGATAAAGTTAAAAATCTCAGAGGTGCTGGCTGGCTCAGTCAGTAGAGCATGTGACTCTTGATCTTGGAGTTGTGAGTTCAAGCCCCACGCGGGGCATAGAGCCTACTTTAAAAAAAAAAAAACAGTTATCAACCACGTGTGCATAAAACTAGAGCTTAACTCTGGCTAAGCTCTGCAGTGATTAGTTAACACAAGATTAGTTAACCAAAATCGAACAGTTTCTGTTTAGCACTGTATTAATCAAGTGATTGTTTTTATTCTTTTAGTGCATGCTCTGACATCAGAATAGCCACATAGAAACTGAACCACCCTGGGATTTTACAGGTGCACTTGATTATCGCGGTTTTCTGTTTCCTAAAAGGTACTATGGTAATAACTCTCATTAAAGGATAAGCTTTTTGTTAGCTATATCAACAATTAGTCTTGCAAACTGAGGACCAGACAGAAGCAGAAATCCTCTATTTACCAGGTTTCTTTTTGAATTTCCCGAAGCGGGGAAGACTAAATGCCGAAATCCTATCGGTATTCCCTGAAGTTCAAGCCCATCTTTGAAAGAACTCAAGCATCTAGCCATTCTGCAACAGTGCTGCTAACAAAAAGAACTTTCAAAGGACCCTAATTAAACTTCAATAGTAATTTTTTATTGAACATATGAAATTAAAACCATTAAAAATGATTTTAAAAAAAACACCTATTGACTGCATTTTAAAGGTCCCACTTGAAGGATTCTAGCTAAGCAAGTACTATTCAGACCAGGTGTCCTCAACCTTACATTTAGACCTCCTACTTCAGTTGCCTGCCCTCTCACCGACCTTGCTTCTTCCCACTTGTGGCCAGAAAGCTCAAGATAGTAAACACAGCATTGGGAGATCTAGGAATGTGGGGGAAAGTTTCAAATGAAAACCAGTTCTATTCACTTGGCCATTCGCTCTATTAGATATTTTTCTTTTGAAATATAATCTCCTGCCTTCAGCAAGAGAGAGTATATTATATCACACAGTGTGTGCACGAGAGAAATTAAGATGACTGCCAGAAGACAGCACCACTTAAAAGCCAAATCGTTTTTAATTGGTGTGAACTTGATGAAGACCTAAGGATAGTGGGTTGGGAGATTAGCCAGAAAGGCTATTTGACATTTGATAAGACTCTCACTTGGGAGACATAAAATGGATGTTTATTGTTTTTGCTATTAACCCTAAAGGCCCGGAAAACCAAATATAGACAAACGCCCGCTCATATGCCCATGCCCACACACACACACGCACACACACACACACGCACACACATTTATTTTCATTTGGATTCTGCTTCAAAATAAACAAGGTTCAAACATTGCAATGAGTTCATGAGGTTCCAGTAATGCACCCTTTCTACTTTGTGTGCTTGTGGTCTATCTTCCTGGTCCTGGAATAAGACCAAACACAAAGTGATTAATGTTATAGGCAAGGAGAGCTAAGGGTTTGGTTTGCGCATCACCTATATTCTAGGTTTCATCTGGGTCTCATTTTGGAGGATAAAACATAAATCGATTTAACTGCTCGTCATTCTTATAAACTCATATATGTGGAAAAGATAGGAACTAAGACTCAAAACAAGTTGGAAGATTATTTATGAATCTTGGTGTGTTTGGTTTATCTCCACTTAAGGTCCTATCGCAGGAGTTGGGAAACTACAGCCCACAGTCCAAATTCAGACCTTTCTGCTACCACCCTCCCTCTAGTTTTTGTAAATATAGTTTTATTGGAACACAGCCACACCCATCTGCTTCCATATTGTCTCTGGCTGCTTTCGCAGCATGTTGACAGAGTTGAGTAGTTGCAATAACAAAGACCCACAAACATGGCCCACAAAATCTAAACTATTTTCTATCTGGCCCCTTCCAGAAAAAGCTAGCTGATCCTTGTTGTCTTGTAATGGTCTCTGAAGATGTTATAGGTAACAGAACAATAACTCTTAATGCATAGGAAAAGCTAATAGAGTACAGTTCTTTTTGCGATCGTGTCATCTTTCTTATTTGACAATAAAATTCAGCACATTATTAAATAGGAAGTATTATTCACACACCATTGTCAGAGTTGGAGGGCTTTTCATTTGCTTTTGGGTTTTCCTTATAAACAAAATAGTTCAGTGTGTGTTTTCCTTCATGTCTGCACCTGGCTTGTAACATTCAGTGTTTGTGTATTTGTTGTCACTTTTGTTCCAAGAGCCAGACAGATATATGTGTAATAAGAGGGTTAAAATTATTTTGACTGTGATTTGGGGTTTTACAGTCTTAAAAAGCTCCTACAGGTATCATTACTCAAAGAAAAGGAGACTTTCTAATTTTTTTAGGATACTGCTTTTCCCTCATGTTCTCTAGGTGCCAGAAGACGGATCAAGAATTCAAAAATAAGAGAGGGAGGTGACATTGTGATGAGAACTTCTTGGGAATAATTCTGAGTGGGTCTTTCTCCCTCATCCACCTTTCTGACAAGGTTGTATGTGACCTTCATTCTCTCCTAAGCTCTTCCGTGGCTCAGACACCATGAGCTGCTGGGGGTCAGGGGAGTCTGGTTCTCCTGGCCAGCTCCATGCACAGCTCAGGCTCCGGCTCAGGCCCAGGAAACATTTTGGTTCTGATCCTTCCAATTTGAAAGCTTGGATTGGTTTCCTGCTAGAATTTCTATTTCCCTAAACTAGATAGGAACCATTTGCACTCACTAGGATTTAATGCTATAACCTTCTTATCAGTTCCTTCGTTTCCTGCCAAAGTCAAAGTTAGGGGACCAGGTTTGCATGCCTCCTCAGCACGACTTTCTGTGAAAAAGCAGTAGGATCCTGGAAAAATAAAAAATATTTATTCCTAAGTTCTTTTTCCAGATTATTATACTAACTTTCTGAAAACGTTAGTGGTTCCCTCTGGGCTTTTTTCCCTAGGTCTTTCTCAAGGTCATTGCCGTTATGGGCCATTGTTGATTAGTGGGAGGGAAAGCCTTTTTTTTGGAATTTGATATTGTCCTACATTGTAGAGAAACTCAGAGAAAAACCAAATTCTCACTAGTGTGGTTTCTCTCAAGGGGTGGGGGCAGGGAGGCTGCCGTCCCACAAACTTGTGTGAATTCAGGATCTCTCGTTTACTGTGACATGTCTGTGGATTTAAATTTGTAGCACGGCTTTTCACTATGATATAAAAAGAACTGTAGTCCAGACTAATTCAAAGAATGTGCGAGGAACAAGACTTTGCTCCATTCTTGGAAACTTACAAAAAAAGAACCTCTTTCTATATATAAATAAATCTTGGGACGCACATTGAGCAGAAAAGCAAAGAAAGTTACAGAATATGAGATCCAGACTAAAAAAAAACAAAAACAAAAAAAAACCCCACCTCCTTAAATATCGCCAAGGGCTTATTTTGTGATAGTTTTAGGATCCGTATTAGTCTACTATAAGAATAGCCAGCATCTCGCAGAAGGCACAAGTGCTGGGATTTAGAGAGTGAAGAAACCACCAATTCCTGCTCTGAAGAGCTACCGCTGTGGGTGCAAAGCAGGGAGAAAGCAGGTGGTCTGTGGCTGGAATGTCTTACAGCTGGGAGTTCATATGACACTTACAAAAAAACCAATCCAGAAACCCGTGGCAAATGAGCTCATGAACTAGACCGAAGCACCCATCACAGGACAGGGTAGCAGAGCCCCGAACGGCGCTGGGCAGGGGCGGCAGGTGGGATGCAGCCCTCCGCCACCCCCAGGGTCTCCTGCCTGGGGCTCTTCATGCTCTCCTCTTGTTTGCTTGCCGACTGCAGGTTCATCCCGGAAGCCTGGTCAGCCTGCACGGTTACCTGTGGTGTGGGGACCCAGGTGCGAATGGTGAGGTGCCAGGTGCTCCTGTCTTTCTCCCAGTCCGTGGCTGACCTGCCTGTTGATGAATGTGAGGGGCCCAAGCCAGCATCCCAGCGTGCCTGTTATGCAGGACCATGCAACGGGGAAGCTCCTGAGTTTAACCCAGAAGAGACAGATGGCCTCTTCGGTGGCCTGCAGGGTTTCGACGAGCTGTATGACTGGGAGTATGAGGGCTTCACCAAGTGCTCCGAGTCCTGTGGAGGAGGTAAGAAGGGGGGACTCTGGCTCACATCCCCACCATCATCTTGTCTTTTTTCTTTATCCTCTCTCCCTGCAGGAGACTGTGTCACATGACCGCCTCTAGTCCAGGAATGATAAGCAGGGGGAGGAGGGGAGGAAGCCATCCTAAATGGAAAGCATACTGAATGAAACACAGATGTATTTCTCTTTGGGCTTGAGTGGCGCTCAGACTGTCGGCTGTGAGTGGCCAACACAACTCATGCTTTTACTTTCAGTTGTCGTTCTGATGTTTTGCAATATATCCTAGGGTATCTGACTGAGAAACACAGTTGACACTAACCTGGCAATGCTCTCAACATTCAGTTTTATTTATCTATGTCCTCGCTTTAGTGCATGTGGTATGGACCAAGGCCCAAGATGACAAAACATTCTACTCTTCCCCAGAATAGTTTAGAGCGCCCGCCCCCCTTGCTTTACTCAGCGGATTTTCCAAAGCAGTACCTCTTTACAAAGGGAAAAGGATGTATAAAGGGCACATAACAGTGTGCTTACCTGGAACAGGAAAGGACTTTAAAGTCTAACCCCACCGCCATTTTGCAGATGAGAAAACGAAGGTCCGAAGAAGCTGGGTTGACTTGCAATCACACAGCTAGTGAGTGACAGCTGGGATTAGGCCTGCTAATTATTTATTTCCCTGTCCAAAGTCTTTCCAGCATACCTCACTGCTTTAAGCACTTAGAGAATTCCTGAAGCTTTCCCCCTTACGATTATCATTTAACTAACATTACATGCTTCCGTGTATATTGACCTGATTCTCTTAGGGATATTTCATAGCCATAACAACAGGTTCAGTGATTCTTTATTTCAGGTGTTATAGATGGTGTTGTGAGGGAAGAGGAGGGCATTTAAACCAACAATGAAATTCTTCAAGTTTATGATCTTTCTTACACAATAGAACATACATTAGATCCATAAAGCCACTGTCTCCCATGTCGGCTCCCAAGAGAGATTTTGAGAGGTGAGGAAAATACTGTCTAATTTCCTTGCCAAATTTCTCTCAGTGGCTAGCAGTAACCCCCTTTGGCACCTTATGGTTCTGTATTGCTAGCAAAGTTTTTCAACTGATATAAAAAAGTATTAAAATTATTTTCCAGGGGCACCTGAGTGGCTCAGTCGGTTAAGCGTCCGACTTCGGCTCAGGTCATGATCTCACGGTTCGTGAGTTCGAGCCCCGCGTCGGGCTCTGGGCTGACAGCTCAGAGCCTGGAGCCCTCTTCAGATTCGGTGTCTCCCTCTGTCTGCCCCTCTGCTGCTTGCAATCTGTCTCTCGCATTGCCTCAAAAATAAATAAACATTAAAAAAAAATTTTTTTAATAAAATTATTTTCCAAAAATGGCTTCTAAACCATGGCATTTTGGAAACACTTTTAAAAAGGCGTCTTATCATTAGTGAAAATGAATGTACAAGTACTTGTGCCCAAGATGTTCACATGCAGTTGAAAAGGAATACTAGTGGAACAAGTACATACTAGCAAAGAATCCGTTTTCTCCATCAGATCTTTTAGCAAGCATTTAATAGTGTTGACCTTGAGGTTCTTGTTTGTTTCCAAGTCTTCCAGTTTCAAACTGAAATTGTTAAGCGTCTTAATGGAGGACCCTGTTATTTTAAAACCTAAAATCTTCCTTCTGATTCTGGAAGAATTTCCTGGAACGCAGCTAATCTCTGTCTTTGTGTTCTTCTCCACACACATTGAGGGCATCTTTTCTTCTATGCCTACCAAGGGAGAAGTGTTAAATAACCCTCAGTGATCTCTGAGCCCGGGCAGGAGCTGAGAAGTCAGGGGGAAAGACCACAACCCATAGGCACAACTGCTTCTTTCCAATATAACAAGTGACTCAAGAGTTCAGAAGGGGTGTGTTTATCCCCAATTTCCATCATCACCTGAAAGGAACCATCGTTATCCCTAGTCTAAAATGAATTTGCTTCGGAAAATTTTTTTTTACTTATGGTCTCTCAGTTCTGGTTCTCAGTTACAAGTCAAGCCTGGAACTTTATGAGCAGATGGAAAAAATAGATGCAGTAATGGAATAATAAATAACCAGATACCTTTATCTAACCATTCTGCTGATCAACCAGTGGTATAAAACTCAAAGTGTAGAGAGCATGTGGAGTGGTTTTAATTTCAAATGTTTTCAGAAGATACTGATTTGGAAATAAGATTTGGGGGTTTGTTATACAATTGATCTCTGCCTGTAGGAACTGAGCGTCTTTGTATAACATAAATTGTGCATCCTTTATAGCCAAGGCAGGGTAAAGTTACTGAAATGTCTTATGTCTTTAACTGTCAACAACTGTGCACGCTTACCTACACTTATGTAACTGTGCCAAGGTAATATATTTACACCTAAAATGGTAGAGTTGAAAATTCCAAAGTGGTGAAAATATGGTCGGGTTATATGGTCCATATGATGCCCATATGCACTAAAAAATCATTTCACTATATGGGACATGTATATTTTGAAGTCAGTGCTTGGCAGTAACATTGTGCTACTTTGATCTTTCACCGAAATATAACCCACAAGGTTATATATATTTTTAATCATTCTTGCTGAAGCCTACCAAAAATGTGCAGGATTAACAGGTAACTTTTAAATCAAATTTGGGTTATAAGGCTGGTCAGGCTATTTTATTGTCTTCCCTATCTCAAGAGCTAAAACTGGATAGATACAGAAGGAACCTTTCACCTAGCAGAGGTAGCAGCCAGAAGGAACTAGTTAGTAATTTAGGCTATGGTTGGTGGCTGTGTTTCCCCAAGCTGTCATCAAAGATCACGTAACAATTATGCTCTTCTGGGAGATATGAACACTGAAAATCCCATTTTCTGGAAGATTGAAAGTTAGCCTAACCTGTTCAGATATGTGTCCTGCGTCCCACTATCATCTCCTTGTTATATTTTAATTTCCCACATGTGAACTAATAGGTGTGGTCAAGTAGAGTGGCTTTGAACCTGAACAGCTTTATTACATTGAACTCCTAGACGGTAAAATCAACATTAAAACCTAGCTGAGGGAAAACTTGAAATTTACTTGGGCAAGAATGAAAGGTGAAGTTTTAAACCTGCCACTCCCCTTCCTTACGAGTCCTCTCTCCTTTGTTTCTGTCAAGAAAGGAAAACTCAGAATCGTGAAGTCGTGTACTTAAACATGTGTCTGTGTTGGTTCAAAATGTCCTTCTAAGTGCATATATTAGCCTATTAGGAAAGAGCACGCATTTAATGAGCCAACTTCTCACATCCTGGCCAACTCCGCTGGGCCAAGTATGCTGTGACCTCACAGGTGAGGTTTTCACATGCCCTCCCTCCTGTGACTTCCCACGCTCCCCATTCCAGGGCAGCTCCCTCCCTCCATGTGCCTTCCCCCAGGCGGCCCTCTCCCACCTCCCCTTGGCCTACACAGCACTGTGCTCACAATGCCCTGCCCTTGAGGCATTTCCTGCATCACACCACAAAAATGTATTGTGTGTTGACCACAGGGCTGGTCCCAGATACTCCTTAAAATGACAGAGCTCTGTCCTTAGTTTCCCTCAGCACCCAAGGCCCCACCTAAGAATGCGAGTAAATGGCCCTTATGGCTAGGGACATTTAACACAGTGCCGCTGAGGCCTCGTGTTTCGTTTTATGATATGTTAGATTCGAATTTGGTAACTCTGGAATGCTGCTTAATCTCAGCACTTAACCACCTCCCAGGTGATACCTATCTGGAGCTAAGGTTTATTGGTTTGGGGTAATGAAAATTTGTGTTCCACACGCATATCTAAGAGGACAATACTGACATCCTTTTAGAACTGTTAGCCCTTGAGACCCTTGTTCTTTGCAGTGATAGAAGGACTTCAATGGTATAAACTAGGAGTTCGTGAAGGAGAAGCAAAGCCCACCATCCACACAGCTCCACACCTAAAGCCCTTTCAACTGGGGGAAGTGGTAGGACCTGGGATCACTTCCTGATGATGTCATCGACTCAATTTCATAAAGTATTCAGTAGCCGGAAAAAGCGAAAATGTATTTTAGAGTGACGTTTAGAATCTCTTGAATATTGGGGCGCCTGGGTGGCTCAGTCGGTTAAGCGTCCGACTTCAGCTCAGGTCACGATCTCATGGTCTGTGAGTTCAAGCCCCGCATCGGGCTCTGGGCTGATGGCTCAGAGCCTGGAGCCTGCTTCCGATTCTGTGTCTCCCTCTCTCTCTGCCCCTCCCCCATTCATGCTCTGTCTCTCTCTGTCTCAAAAATAAATAAACGTTAAAAAAAAAATTAAAAAAAAAAAAAAGAATCTCTTGAATATTACCAGGTACCCAAATGAATTGAAAGCCTAATTTCTTTTTTTTTTTTTTTTACCTTTTTTTAACGTTTATTTATTTTTGAGAGATAGAGACAGTGTGAGCAGGGGAAGGGCAGAGAAAGAGGGAGACACAGAATCTGAAGCAGGTGCCGGGCTCTGAGCTATCAGCACAGAGCCCGACGTGGGGCTCGAACTCACGAACCGCGAGATCATGACCTGAGCCGAAGTCAGACGTTTAACCGACTGAGCCACCCAGGCACCCCTGAAAGCCTAATTTCTAATATAACCCCAGGTCTAGATTCTGTATAGAAGACTTAGCTTTATCCAGCACTTTGTCGTCATTACCTTAATGCCGGACTCTCCCAGGGGGAAGTATCAGTGATGATTTCAACCATTTCTTGTGAGATGTTTTGCTACATTGTCATACCATGAATTTCAAATGGCTCATCCCAGATGCAACCAAGAGAGCAACACCCTGGAGCCAGCATTATGGAATCTGGTGGGATAGCTTGAATGTCTAGTAGAAATTGCAAATGCTCCAGCCTGAACTGACCACGATATATTTCAATTTTAAAGCTCACAAAAAGCTTAAGACATAGAAAATTTACATGCGTGTGCTCAAAGTAAATACTGTGATTTTTGAAAAGGTTTAATTTGTCAGACTTCTGGGAAAGGTGCTTCCGATTCTGGCTTTAAAATGCCACTTTCCTGGAGCCTGGGTAGCTCAGCCGGTTAAGTGGCTCACAGTTTCGTGGGTTTGAGCCCTGTGTCAGGCTCTAGGCTGGCAGAAGGGAGCCTGCTTAGGGTTTTCTCTCTCCCTCTCTCTCTGTCCCTCCCCCACTCATGCTATCTCTGTCTCTCTCAAAATAAATTAATAAACTGTAAAAAATAAATAAATAAAATGTCATCTTCTTTTAGAGAGAAAGAGTGCAAGTTGGGGAAGGTCAGAGAGAGAGAAAGAGAGAGAATCTTAAGCAGCCTCCACACCAGCACAGAGCCTGAAGCAGGGCTCAGTCTCATGACCGTGAGATCATGACCTGAGCTGAAATCAAGAGTCAGACATTTAACCAGCTGAGCCACCAGGCACCCCAAAATGTCACTTGTTAAATGGAAGTCTTTCTGAGTGACCTCAGTCCGTATAACATCACCTTAGGAAACTTTGGCCTGTTGGGGCAACTGGGTGACTCAGTCAGTTAAATGTCTGACATCGGCTCAGATCATGATCTCGTAGTTCATGGGTTCGAACCCCATATCGGGCTCTGTGCTGACAGCTCGGAGCCTGGAGCCTGCTTCGGATTCTGTCTCCCCCTCTGCCCCTCCCCTACTCCATTCTGCCTCTCTCTCTCTCAAAAATAAATAAACCTTAAAAAAAAAAAAAGGAAACATTAGCCTGTTGATTGAAGTGATAACTACTTGGAGAAATATGGGATAGATGGCACGAGGGAAGGAGCAGGACTAATAACTGATTAGGGAAGTTGTATATATTGGGTACTTTTGATAAAGCAAGACAGAAAATAAGAACAAGAAAATCTTTGTGTATTTATATACAAAACTAATTATATAGGTTGTCACGTACTCTGCCAAAATCATATACAAATATTTAACTACACATAGATATATTAAGCTGTATGTATCTTTTTATACACAGCTATGTATGACTGAAAGCAGAGTATCGAGAATGTCTCATCTGGCCTCTTCCTTACCCTGCCCTCTGCTGAAGTGATCCCAGACAAATGTCTAGGTTATTCCCGAAGATCTCTAGCAGATAGAAGCAGCCTTTTAGTATTTTTAAATGTTAGTCCTGTCATTAACAGCTCCAGTGCTAAGGCATTGCCTCCTTGCTTATCAACTACATGACCTTAGCAAGTCTCTTCGCCTTTCTAAGCCTCAGTGTCCTTATCTGTAAAATGGGATAAAAATAGCACTTACCTCATGGAGTTGGGAGAATTGCGTGGTGCATGTCAAGCTCTTAGCATTGGCACCCGACTAGTAATGTCCCACCTGTGGATTTTGACTCTTACTATGACCGTGGGCACCTGCATGAAATGTCTGGTCATTACCATACCCACCTAAATGTTTCCTTGCTCCATTAAGGTCTCCATAAGGGGTCCTGCACACCACCTCAGAAGACCTGCCAATAACTCTGCACCAGCCACTGCTCAAACTCGTGTCAGAGACACGCAAGTGTCTGTGGGAGCAGTATTTCCCATGCATGTAGAAAAGATTGTGTTTCATGGGTATAGTCATTGTGTACCTCGTTCTCTTGCTTTTGTTCCAACTTCCAAAGCCGCCCAGGTCACTAAAGACATGAACTAGAATCAAAAGGAAACCAGCAAAGATTGGAGTCCTCAAGGCAAGGCCCCCGGAGAACAGCAGTCTGCAGAATATTGGCTATTAAAACGCAGCTCTTGGCCTCCCTTCCAAATACAACAGTCGCCTGTTGATTAAAATATAACGTGTGAAGGTCTTGGGGACATTTTTTTTTTTTTGTCACCCTGCCCTCCTTCTGCATTAAATTATCACACTCCCGCTTTGGCAGCTCTATGGCTTTGGTGGCGTTGTTTTAAAGCATTTCATCAGGACTGGTGGCCAGCTCTCCCATGAGGGAAGTTGCCCTCCTCAAGGGTCACATTTACAGAGGTTCAAACTCAAGAGTACTTTCTCCCTGATCGAGCGGTGCCTGACAAGATGGGCAGTCCTGGGCTTTAAGCTGCGTTCTCCGACATGTAGCCAGAGTCCTACCAATCACAGAGGCCTCCCACCAGCTGCATTGTCTACACTTCATCACCCCACACACGCCCACTCTGGCCTGACAGTGTGATTTGTACGCAGGTGTCCAGGAGGCTGTGGTGAGCTGCCTGAACAAACAGACGCGGGAGCCTGCTGATGAGAACCTGTGCGTGACCAGCCGCCGACCCCCCCGGCTCCTCAAATCTTGCAGTTTGGATCCCTGCCCGGCCAGGTAAGGGGCGAGGGGCGCGGCGCCTGCCCTTGCTTCCCAGGAGCGTGTTCAGGGTAGGGTGCATCTGTCCACAGCGCAAGACCAGAACGCTTCTTGTTCAAAACCCAGTGTTTTGAAAACCAATTAGCATCAGTTCAAACTTTTAGTCAAATCCACTTAAGTTTAATTGAAACCAGGGCTTTGGAATTCCAGCCCAATGGTCACGCTCAGGGTCCAGAAAGCTCCGTACACTGAAATGAGCCTCATGGCGTGCGTGGCTGTGCACGTGCTGTCGTGCTGTCTCCTAAAGGGAACTTGAAGGACCACAGTCTTCAGGGTCTCGGCCACTTTTAGCTGGTATCCCAAGCCCTCACGGCATAGTAACAGACTGGCTTGTGGACTGCAGGGTGGCTGGGTGGTATAATTGATCCGCTGTGAAATCCGCATGCACACAGCATGCAGATTCATTATAGCGTGCTCTGGAGTGTATGTGTGTCATTCCACATGCATAAAATCAATTAGAGCATTTCATTTTTTGGTCCTGCCTGGGTCTCGTTTTTACCCGACCTTGAGCCTTAGTTAATCAATCCAATCACTGCTCCAGTCCACACAATTTTATGGTGTCTTGAAAGACTTGCCTGCAGATACTTCTCTGGAACAAATCTCTGTAGAAGCTAAGCCATCTCATCGGTGATTCTGGTTTCAAAGGGAGATTATTAAAGAACCAAAGCCAGACTTTCAGGTGTACTGATGGGATGAAGAATGTTATGAGATAAGGTCATATCCTACATAGGAAGGGGAATGCTGTTTCTGAACGATATCTCTTCTGTTTCTGCAAAGTAACACGGAAGAAGCAGGGCGTTGCCTTTAGGCATGGACAATAATTTGCTGAGGCAGCTTGTCTTATTTCTCAGTCAACAAAATGCCTTTCTTAGGAACTTAAAGGGTCCAAATTATAGGCCAAATCAGGACACAAGCTGATAGTGACACTTCTGCTGGTCACCAGAAGTGTTCCATGTATATTTTTTTCAGGTTACCTTTTTTTAATTTTTTTTTAAAAATTAATGTTTATTTATTCTTAAGAGACAAAGAGACACAGTGTGAGCAGGGGAGGGACAGAGAGAGAGGGAGACACAGAATCCGAAGCAGGCTCCAGGCTCCGAGCTGTCAGCACAGAGCCGAACGCGGGGCTCGAACCCATGAACCGCGAGATCGTGACCTGAGCTGAAGTCGGACACTTAACTGACTGAGCCACCCAGACGCCCCAAGGTGTTTCATATATTGATCTGGATGGTGGGCTCGCTTCCCCCTTCCGATGCAGAAATAAGGAGGGCCTATGGTACCACCATCTCCATGGCAACCAGCAAAGCAGTCAGCCACTACTTGGAGTAGCACTCCACCCAGGAGAACAGCAGCCAGAAAAATAGAATCGAGGGCCAGACCCAGAAAAGGCTAGATCTAGTGCATAGAATCCCAAGAAACCTCTTTTCTGTCCCTGTTTGACCTGGTCCCTCATCTCCCACCTAACCTCACAGTTTTCCAGTTGGGCAGACCTAACTGCATGGGCAAGGGGGTACAAACCTCTTCCGTCTGACTGCGTTCTCCCAAGAACAAGCAGAGTAGGTTGGGCCTGGACGGCCTGTAAGGGCCTTGGCTAGGAGGTCCAGAGGTTCTCACCCTAGCTCACACCAGCCATGTGACGTGGGGCAAGATGTCTGCCCTTTCTGTTTCCATATATGCAAAATGAACAGGCGGTAGGAGATGATCTGAGGTGACCACATCCTTCTCAAATACCCCACGAGTCTTCGTTAGTCTATAGGCAGACACACTGGACCGCTACCGCTGTGTGCTGCTAATTGATGTCATTTCTGTTCCGCTTACTTACCATCACTTTAAAAACAAGCCTAAGTGTCTAACCACATTCCAGCGTGGTAATGACATCCAAATGCTGTGATGAGCTGAGGCAATGCTGAGAAGTCAGCACCCGGGACCAGCTAAAGATCTTGTGGGATTTGCAGCCACTAAATCCGACCCTTCCTGGGCAGCAGAAGGAAGAAGACACAAGGTGTTACTTCCCATCCTCGAAGTACTGAACATAGTTAAATTAGATAGGCTTAATTTACTCTACGACCTTTATATTGACTCCAAGACAAGGACCCTTGTTAGGCTTAACTTTATTGCATTTGCTCCAGATAAACTCGGTGCTTTAATCTCCCACCAGCCAATTATCAGACTGACAGGCAAGGCCTCTCTTACAGGGCACAGCCAGGGGTTCCTTGGGCCGACCGTCCAGAGCTGAGTATTTGTAGACTGATGCTAATTAAAACAAGAGAGGGCCGACATACAGTGGCCTGATACCACTCTTCATCTCGTGTTAAAGAGCCAAAGCAGATTTTCATCTTAAAAGTGAGTCATGTATGGAGGTGCATTTCCTGTGAGCTATTTCAGTGTGACATCAGAGGGGAAACAATCTCTCATTCGGAAACTAGGTGTAGGGTGTACATAGAAGAGAAATGGATTTGGTAGGGACATAATAGTACCCTGTTTTCCCAATAACCTGTTCCGTCGAATAATTTAAATCTTTAATTCACAATTCTTTTCGTGTACAGATCAGTGTTCCCTGCACATTTTAGGGTGTCCTCTAATGGGCCCCAAGTTCCTATGCATTGTCTTTTGGGCTCTTGGTCCGTGCTGATGTCCGTGTGTTCAGAGCACCATAGCATTTTCTATGGGACATGCAGAAATGATGTTTCCAGTCTTGGTCACTGGGTTCACGTCTGAGAGGTGGCCACCAGTTAGGACAAGTGGCTTTCCCAGGCAGGTGTCAGTCCTAATACACAGATCAGAGAGCCACTTTTTCCTCTTATGTGTGGTCAGTTATCACACAGAAAATGCCAAGGGCCTAGAGGGTGTGTCCCCTCTGGGCATCTTTCTGAGATTAAATATACCTTCTCCTGACTTACTCTGTGTGGATGGCAGGGCTGGTATCAGAAGCGCATGTCTAACTTTCTCCAGGTTCCCTACATTCTCACACCCAGCTCTCCACAGCAAGGAGGAGACTCTCAAGCTGGAGGTGTCTGATTGTTCCAGTGTGTGTGTGTGTGTGTGTGTGTGTGTGTGTGTGTGTGTGTGTGTGTGAGAGAGAGAGAGAGAGAGAGAGAGAGAGAGAGAGAGAGAGAGCGCGCGCGCAGGCATGGACTGCCTGCATTTTTAAGGCGCTTTAAAAAATAGTAGGTACCTATTGAAGAGGACTATATTTTAAAGAAGTCCACACTATCAGCTCTATGTCCAAACCCACCTCTCTCTGGAACTAGCAGCTGGCATACTGTTTGACACATAGCAGGTGCTTGTTAAGTGCTTATTGAATACATGGGCATAATGGACCAGGACCAAATGTATACAGAGTAATATTTTTTAAATTTTTTAATGTTTATTTAAACATTAGAGAGAGAGAGAGAGAGAGAGAGAGGGAGACAGAGTGTGAGTGGGGAAGGGACACAGAGAGAGGGAGACACAGAATCCAAAGCAGGCTCCAGGCTCTGAGCTGTCAGCACAGAGCCTGACATGGGGCTCGAACCCACTAGCTGTGAGATCATGACCTGAGCCGAAGTCAGACATTTAACCAACTGAGCCAGCCAGGCACCCCTATACGGAGTAATACTTAGATCTGAGTATTAATGATAGCTGGGAAGACACCAATGCTATCTCTGCTCTCCATCCTCTATCCCCTCTCTTCCACCCACCAGATGATGCTAAAAATGCCATTATTAGAGTCCCTTCTATAACTTTAAGGTTTTAAATATCAACTCAAAGTATACATAGACTTAGGATAAGTAACCCCTTATGTTAGCTAGCAGCCATGTATGGCAAAGCATCCCCCCAAATAATAGTGAGAGGGCGATCCTTAACAGAGGAGAGAGCGGACCCAATGGAGGTTGAGTGACTTGTTAGCACTACCCAGGGAGGAGTCTAATTGTCAGGAGAGATGGAAAGTAACACAGCCCTTAACAACCTTGCCTAAAATTGGCCAGAAGAAATTAGGACCGTTTTTACTTGTGAGCTGACAATGAGAATAGTGCATCGAAGTTGGTAGCAAAGATGTTTTAATTACAAGGAAGAAAAACTATTTGAGGTACCTTTAGCACCCCCTCTGTCATTTGTGTCTAGAAACCCCTCCACTGCTCACCTTCACTGGTGGGCTAGACCAGCTTAAGGTAGAAATGTTCAAAAAGGGGCTAAAATCAGTCATTAGGAAAGAGCTTAGCCTCCTCTTCCAAGTGAGAAGGCTTCTGACTGTTATAGTTATGCAAGTAATATATGAATATTCTCACTCTTTAAAAGTCAAGCATAGCAGAAGTAATCAAGGAAGAAAGACATGTGTCCTCTTTTCACCACCATACTCTACAGCTCCAGAACCTTCTCCCTGGAGATAGCCACCGTTAATGGTTTGGGACATAGCTTTCCAGACCTTCTTCTATGAATTTATATACATATATAAACATTTACACATACATAAGATTTTCCTCCCTTTGCAAATGGGATCATATTGTATATATTACTTGGCAACTTGATTTTTCACTTAATAATATGTGCTAAAAATCTTTCCCATCCCTAAGACCACCAAAATAAAAACCAGCAGATAGCTTTAGACCTGTGTTCAGAGACTGCTGTGTCATGTTTAGCTACATGACCTTTTTGGTTCCCTAGATTCTTCATCTCTAAATAGGATTTTAGTGGGAACTCAGAAAAATTCTCTTCTTCTTCTCTTTCCTTTCTTGGTGAGAAATACTTTTAGTTTGAAATAAAACGTAATGTTTTGTATTCTGGACTCACATTTGATGAGATTTTCTCTTATTCAACTGAGTCTGAATAATTAAGTTTTACTGACCATCTCCCTGGTTTATACGAGCAGTGACATGAACAGCCCAAGGAAAGCCAGAAAGCTCTACCTTAAAGAGAGAGAGAGAGAGAGAGAGAGAGAGAGAGAGAGAGAATGACTGTTATTAATTATAAGCATTTGATAGCTTGGCCAGCGTGTGTTGAAAAGATTTGGTAAACGTACGTGGAGGAGGGGGAAAAAGTAAGCAATGAAAGCCAGATGGCTGAAAATGAAGGAAATTCCAGGCAATTTCTGCAGCTTTGTTCTAACATACTTTTTAAACTAAACTTTTATTTCTGTGCAACAGAGAACAGCTGAGTGGTGCAGAATAGATAAACAGTGAAGGGGGGAAAAAGCCCATAATTCCAGGAACAGCACTTGGTTTCTGCCCCTCGCCCCAACCCCAGTCTCTTTTCTCAGACCTAGGGTGGTTCCTCAAACCAGCAAGAACTATAAAAGAAGTTTGAGAATCCCTATTTGAGACGAGAGAGTTAAGAAAAACGTCTTAAAGGTCACAGAGTCTCCTCTTTAAAAGCAGACTTCACAATGCCTATTTTATTATTCACTAACAAAATCCATGCGTACTAGCAGCAAATGATTTCCAATTTCTAATTTTCTTTTATACTGGCTGAAAATGGCTAGAGCAGAAGGTGTTGCCTTTTTACACAACCACGTTTTAATTTATTTGATGGAGCTTTCAAAGCTTTGCAGGCACCTTCCCCTTTGACAACTTGTTTTAAGGGTTACTGTTTCAACATGCTCTCCAAATATTGGTTTATCTTCTGCTGTGTTCCCAGAGTTTCCATATGCTGCCTTTTGGCTCTGTCCGTACTAACTTTTAAGCACTTAAAGCAAAAGCACACCAAAGCTCACTGGCGTCCACAGAAATTGAGTCCAGATTTGGAGGCCATATTCAGGCGCCTTTGGAGAGTTAATGCTATTACTAGCGTCATCCTCCTTGGTAAATCCAGATGCATAATTACACCGTCTCCCTCTTTTCTTCCACTGATGGACAAGTTACAACAGAGGAACCTGCCAAGACCTGTTTCTTAACTATTGGCCCTGATTGGCCCAATGGCAGCCTCTGTTATTTCTCTCCCCAGGAATGTGTTGGCCCAGTGATCAGAATCATTGCCAGCAGCGTTTTGACATCAACAAGGATAAACGTCACATATATGCTTGCCTCGGGGCTTAAATCTCCATTTCTCATAAAGAGACCCCTTTCCATGGTTACACATCACCTATGATATCAACCGCCAACCTCTGTGAAATGAGCTTTGATGGTATTAGAAATTGTTTTGCATGCATAGAGTTCGTCGTTGCATGAGTCTGGGGTAAGAATCAAGGGACCGATTCTACCTTCCCATCATGGCACCTGAAAGCACAAACGACTCATTCTAAAAACATAGAAACATTAGCTTTAGGAAAACCTGCTCAATTAAGTCCCAGAAGACAAGCATTCCTTGTTTCTTAACATCTCTGTAATTGGACAGCCCCTTAGACCACATAGCTCTGCCTGGACTCTGAGAAAGTCCTTATATAGATCATCGATTGAAGTTAAACTTCTGCACCAAAAATATGGCAGGAAGTGTTTTATTTCTCAATTCATTAAAAAATAAAAGTTTTCTAAGCATCTTCAGGTACAGCAGTCTGCTCGTATTTGGCCCTAAGAGATGACTAGAGGACAGAATCCTGTTCTAAAGGAGTGACTCGTTAGCAGAGGAGGAAGATTTCAAAACAGAAACTGCTGTGAATGAGATAAGCATGGGGTTCTGTGGCAGCATGAGGCTGAGGAAATTCTTCCCGGAGGAGGTGATGCCTGTGCTGCGTCCTAAGGCATAATCAGGAGCTGCCTAAGGCAAAGAAGAGAGCAGAATGTTGCAGGCAAAAGGAAGGCATGAGCACAGAGAAAAGACAAGAGTGGAAGCTGGTATTAGAGGGTAAGCCGGGCCAGATCCAGGATGCTCAATGGGCTAGGTTAAGTTGTTTGAACTTTGTGTCCTAGAGGCAGTGGAGAGCCATTGAACGACTTAAACAGGGAGAGCAGAATAGGTATATGTGCTTGGAGAAAAGTGACTCTAGCTGTTCACTCAACAGAACAGAAGTGTTAACGGTGGCTAGCTTGTATTGTCTTATAGTCATCTGTACTTTTTCTCCTGTAGAGTCACAAATAGTGTGCTCTGTGTGATCTACACCATTACGTTTTCACTGAGAGCGATAATGACCTCTTGCCTGGGGTATGTTAGCATTTCCTGTGCTCCCACAGTCAAGCCAGGGTAGTGTGGACTCAGCTTGTGCACCTGCCAGGAGGATAGAGCCCAAAGCAAGAGAGTCATGAAGGAAGCAATGAGAGATGCAGTTCGATAATTCCTGGGCCCTTCCAGCTCTAACACTGTTTGATCCTTCGGAGGTAATGATAATTAGCCACAGAACTGAAGCTTTTCAAGAACGAAAAAGTGAATTCTATTAGGAATATGCCTTGAGTCAAATTTAAGTCGTGAAGATATAGCATTTTGGTTAGTCAAAAAAAAGGAACTGAGCTTTAACTATAACTTAAAGAGCACTGAGAAGTCTATAGGGAACAAGATTTGGATTTCCATAAGAAAAATTTAGGCAAGAGCACTCAGGATGGTGGAACACTGTAAGGATGAACACTTTAAAAATATTTCAGTGGTGTTTGTCCATGTGTAAAAGAATAGAAAATATTCTGCATCCCCTGGCTTAGAATGTTCTGGTGTCCTTTAAGATAACAAGGATTTCTCTTCACTCAACCCCCATTGAACAATTTTGTTGAATGCCTATTTTGTGCCAGGCATTGGGCTGAGAATACAGTGATGAAAAACCCACTTTGTTCCCTGAAGCAGAGTCTGGGGAATGGTCCTGAGGAAGCCATTGGATATTTCTTATCACAGCTACTTTTAAGTGCCGCCCTTCTAAAGATAGTTATTCAACTAAAAAACCTCCTGCATTCTTCACCGCTCCAAGAGCTGATGTATCTGAACCAGTCATCAATCCCGTTGCATGTAAGACCATGAGGATGGAACTATCACCACCTGATAGCTCCCTGTTGGAGATATGGTGATGAAACATTAGAGTTTTATAGTTCACAAACCTTCCAGCTTACAAATCCATCAACAGGGGTAGAGTAGAGACTCCCAAAGTAAATCTTTTTCACTTTTTTTTTTTTTTGCCTTTTCCTATAAACCAGTGTTTCCAAAGTCTGAAGTAATTATTTAAGGGCAAGCAATAATTTGGCCAACACTTTGAAAGGAGACTTGTCGCTCCCTCAGTGTACCCAATGACTTCTTTGGAGATTTTGAATGAAGACCTCATGTGCAATTTGAGATGAAGAGATTTCCTGTGACCGTAGTGTTAGAAATCTATGTCACTATGTTCCTTAAGCTTGGAAAATAAAGACATAGGAAAAAGACTTAGAGAAAAAGAGATGTTGAAGCAACATAAAAATGAAGGACTGAAAAAGAGATTGCCCTGATTCGTGCCCAATAACCTGAGGGATACAGTTGAAAAACAGTTCATCCTTCTGAAGATATTATTCCTGTCATGGCGCCCACCCAAAATGAGGCATTTCTCAGGTTATCTGCCACAGTTACAGAAAGGTCTGTCACAGAGCAGAGCCCAGCCAACTTTCTTTCCTGTGGTGAATCAGTGTTCTTCTTTCAAATTCGTCTTTACTGTTTTTTTGGTTTTTTTGGTTTTTTTGTTTTTGTTTTTTTTTTTTTTTGGTCATCATTTTGTCTAATTATCTTTACCAGGGCTTCAGGAAATTTCTGTGTTTGTGTTAGTGACACACTGAAGCTTAGAGTGATTGTCATTGAATTAACACGGCTCCCAGACCCACCACTACTCACTACTTGCACTACTCACTACTTTCTCATGGAGCTTTTTATTTCACTTGTGGAGTGACTGTCCTTGAGGCCTGGACTGACATGGACACAGGCTGCATGCTAGCACAGCTGAAGGGGGTGCCTTCTCTGTGACTCACTGATATTGACTCCAGGTCCTGAGTGAGTGGGTATAACTGCCTTTCTGGCTGGCCAGAGGGAGCTCCTCAGGTGATTCAAAGAGCCAAAAAGGGCTTTCTACCCTGGTTGCATAGACCTTGACACTTACTCCAGCCGTGGTTTGCTTCGATGGTATACGCGCCTCTGGGAGAGGTAGCTCATGATCATCTGAGCATAATTTTTTAAATATTGCTCCTAATAGGAATCTCAGTAACAAGGGAATGGGTGGCTTCAGGACAAGAACCAAAAGGAAACTTGGCGATGCCAAAGCTCAACATTCCCCAGCAGGAAGAGGAAGACTGCCAGCCATAAGGCAGAAATCGTAGGTTTTTGAGATTAGATAGATGTTGGCCTCCTTATTTTCTTCGTGGCCTTAGGCCAACTACTTTATTTCTCTATGACTGGCTTGTCCTTAACTGTAAGATGGAGATAATTGCCCAAACCACAGAGGGGGATTGTACAGATGATCATGTATGCAAAATACTCAGACAATTCCTACCTCATGTAATAGATGCTCAAAAAATAGCGCTCTTCCAGCCCTCTTAGTTCCCTCTGCAGGAAACCATACAATGTAAGAAAACCATCCTATTTATTTTATAGTCATTACAGTTTATTTTTAAATTTTCTAAACCAGCTAATGTAGGAGCAAAGCAAAGGGGCGGGCACAGGTAGAGCCTAGCTTCAAGCCAGCTTTCTGTACAGTTCTTGCCAGGTTCCTTAGGTGTCTTTGGAACAGGAGGCAGGGGTGCTGGTTCTCATGGATTCCACCAAGCCTACAAAAGTAGCAGTTGTCGGGACATTGCATTTAACTTTAACACCTAATCCTATGAGGTGTGTTTTTTGTAAGAACAATAATGAGATGTTGAAGTGGGAGCAGAGTCCAAATGTTGCTAAAAAGTTAATATCCTAGGAGATATGATTGAAAAAAGTAATGCTCATGGGCAAGGGAGGTGTGAGTCCTGGAAATGACGGGCTGTGTCCTAACAGTCAGAAAAGCCTGTGATAAGTCAGGAAGAAATATAAGTATTTATGTAAATATTGTTATTTACATATAAATAATGTTATTCCTAGCCAGTTGTCTCCTCAAATATTTGTGGGAGAGAGGAGGAAAGGGAAGAAGGAAGGAAAGAAAAAGAAAAAAGTCAGGGTGCCTGGGTTGCTCGGTTGGTTAAGCATCCAACTCTTGATTTCAGCTCAGGTCATGATCTCATGGTTCATGGGATGGAGCCCATGTAGGGCTCTGCACTGACACAACCTGCTCAGAATTCTCTCTCTCCCTCTCTCTTTGTCCCTCCCCCTCTTGTGCATGCTCGTGCGTGCTCTCTCTCTCTCTCTCTCTCCCCCCCAAGATAAATAAATAAACTTAAAAAAAATAGAGTAAAGGAAAGAAGTAAAATCCTACCCAGAATACAGATAAGGTACAGGGCATCTTGTCTCCACATCCTCGCTAGCCTTCACAGGCCATCTTTGAGCAATGTAGGGTTTCCCTAAAAGCTTCCGTCTAGGAGAGCTCACAATATACCAGGCACTGTGTTCCTCACTTTACATACATTATTTTGTTTAATTCTCTCCATGATTTTATGAGGATTTACTGTTCCTAACTTAACTTTATACCTGAGGAAAATGGGTCTTTAGATGGGTCATGTAACTAGCTGGCGGCAGGTGCAAATTTTGAACAAGATACTTTTAATTCCAAAGCCATTACTAAAGAGCTTGTGGTTCATCCCTTTAACCATTGAATCCTTTTAACCATGCCTCCCTCCATCCATTGATCTATCCCCTATCCTATTCTAGACATGGGAATTACCACTGTGAAAAGAACTAGCACTCTAGTCCCATAGAAGTTTATAACCTAGCAAAGATCACAAACAGGTTAATAGGCTCTTCTTTCTTTATCTCCCGCAAATAACCTTCATCTCATACTTCAGTTGCCAAGGGTAAAATATAGTGCTTAAGGGACAGTGAAAAATTCATTTACAGCACACGCTTCTCGATACATACAGGAAATGAACCATGCTAAAAGAGAACCTTCTCATATAGGAAATGAACCATGCTAAAAGAGAAACTGAATAGACCTAAAGTGAATATCTTAAAATCCAGCACTTTCATTAGGTAAAGCACTCAGTTCCTTGAAAAAAAAAATTTTTTTTTATAAAGAAATACTAAGTTCTCCAGAGAGATGCAGCCTGGGCTTATGAATCTGGAAGCCATTGGTGCAACTATCTTGGAACCTTGCATCTTTGCCACTATGAACAACCACTAGCTTAGTTTATGCCTAGTTGATGGCCTGTTCGTGTTGTAAATTATCAACACCATTATTCTCTTACACACACACACACACACACACACACACACACACACACAGTTCTCTTTCCCCAGGTTCCCCAGTGCAACCATGGGTCCCTGACTCTCTGACTCCTCTTCTATGCCACTGCCTTCTCTGACTCTCCTTGTACCTCTTTTCTCTCTCCCCCAGAAACTTAATTCTAATTACCTTGCCCTCTGACTACCCAAATTCCCAGATGACCCTTCTTTACCACTTGTGCAGGGCCCCAATTCTTTCAGCCCTTTTTCTCCCACCACCCATCTACCATTTATTCAACTCAACTCAACTGAGAATTAGGAGAGCAAAATGACCTAAGCTAATTCTTACTGAAGTGTAAGTGACTGACCCCCTGTCCTTCATCCCAGCCTTAAAAGCATGGGCTTGAGAGCATAAAATCTGGTATAACATCAGTTCATGTAACATACTTTCTCACTGACCTTGGCAGATGGTTTCAGAACTTCAGTTTCTTCATCTTTAACTCTTAGGTAATTGTTGTGAAGATATGTATATTAAGTGCTTAGCATAGTAATCAGCACATATCAAGTATACTCAGTGAATAGTGACAACTATTAGCTGTGGGTTTTTTGTGTTCTTTTTTTTAAATATCTCTGTGAAAAGTTGTGCCTGGGTTGGAGGATCCGGGTGATATGTGCTCACTTTAGGGAACTGGGGCTCTCACTTTTTTTTCCTGAAGGAAAGAGAGACAAGCTCTGTTACAGAGGAAAGTGACTGCCTAGTGTAAGCCAAGAATACCTGATTATACCTCATTCTATGAGCTCTAACCCCTGGGAAGTGAGTACTTTCTGCTGGTTAAGGAAAAATTGAACTCAGTTTAGCAAACATTTATTAAATCTTTGCTGTGTTGTAGGGTCTGAAGAAACAACCACATCTAAGATGTGAACCCTGAGACCAGGCACTAACATTTATTGGAGGCCGCTGCACAAACGGATCATTACAGTCCAGTCATAATGGCCATGGTAGAGATTAAATAGCTATTTTCTGGGAACAGTGATATGAGTCACATAATTCAGATCAGGGAAAGGGACCCAGAAAAGGTGGCCACTGAGCTGAGCCTCTTGTTCTTATAGATGTTGAAGTATTTTTTCCTGAAATTCTATTTAAACATGCAATTGAGGGGTGCCTGGGTAGCTCAGTTGGTGAAGCATCTGACTCTCGATTTTAGCTCAGATCATGATCCCACAATTCGTGGGTTTGAGCCCCATGTGAAGAACCTGCTTGAGATTCTCTCTTTCTCTCTCTCTGCCCCTCACCTGCTCATGCTCTCTAAATACATACATACATACATACATACTAAACTTTTTTAAAAATTTAACATATAATTGATATACTACTTATATATTCCCTCTAAGGTCCTACTTCAGGTATTTCAAAGGCCCTTGGGACAGTTTTGTGTCCTGCCTTCTGTCCCCTTTTAGTCTTCCAGATCAGTCTAAAAATGCATGATTCTTCTGTATTATAAGAGTATCTCTGGTTGCCCCCCATTAATTACCAGGGAGGTGACAGATTTATGTCCTATTGCCACATAATATAATAGCAACGATGCCAACTGCTTAAAATAAACCAGATTAATTTACTATCAGCTTTATTGAATCTCTGTCCCTATGGGTAATACTGGAACTTGAAACCTGATTATTTATCTATAAGTTCCATGTCTCTCCAAGGTACCATGCTGCCATCAGAGAGCTCTGATGGCTCAGGAGATTCGAAAGAAGACCTAGAACATAAGGCCTTATATCTGTGTAAGGAAGGACCACTTGGCTCAAACAGTCCCTGACATTTCCCTCAGCTGTAAATTCAAGGTTAAGAACTCTTGGGTTAGACAGTTTTGCAAAGTTCTCTGAGTTCTGTGAAACTTGGTGTTGTGTAAGTACAAGATACTGAATTATTACTGTCTGTTATTTCTTCTTTTAAGCCCCTGCTTCATCTCTTGCCATGTGAGATATTCCAGAGGGTTGGTTTTCAGGGCCCCACTGTCCAATCAGTCCTCCAAATATTTGCTTATTGCACCAGTGCCATCAGAAGATTTGCTTCACACACAGAAACAGCAGCATTACAGAGAAAGCTCAGTTTGGGAACTGACCCTGAAATTGTTTTGCAATTTCAGGAGTAAACAAACAGGAAATTTGTACTCTGGGCTTGGTTAAACGACACAGGCCAAACGTGGGTTTTTGCTTTATTAGAGTCAAAAGTGTATGTGGGAAGACTGTGTAGATCATTGCTGAATATGTGCAGGATGCCCTTTGAGAAGGTGAATTATAGTTCCTAATGGTAGAAACTGAAGCTTATTCATCACTGATGCATTTACCAGGGAAATTTCCTGGAATTAAAAAAAAAAAATCTCTGCGGGTGGTCTGTTGCCCACCCCACCATACTTTTCCTGCTTCAATTCCTTCCTTAGACTAGCAATCCAGCAAAATCAAAGACTGCAATGCCCAGAGCATGTACAATTTTAGGTTTTTTTAAGCCGTGGAAAATCACAGAAGGAAACTGTTATAAGCAAGGTATTTATTGATGTAAAATTCACCACAACTAGACAGATACCATTTATCAATGCTCTTTTTGGGAGGAAAATGATGCCAGAATTATAATGTGGGGGAGAGGCTGATAGCGGAACCAGATCTTCCTCACAAGATGCACCCCACTGTCAAGCTTGATTTTGTGGCATTTTTTTTTTGCACTAATGGTAGGCCATTTATTTGCAACTGGGGAGATAGTACTGACAGTTGGGGAACCAGGAGAGCTTCCATTTCTCTCCTCTTCTTTCTAGGTTACCTATAAGGCATTTCCATGGGCCTTCTGCAGGCACATCCCAGGCACACCTAGAAACCCCTTATGTGAAAATGGGCACTGTCATGTACTTTATCTTTAATTTAATGGAGGTTGACAATATAACTGACCCATGGTGGAGTGAAGTGAAACCACATGTGGGCTGGATTGACCCTCCCTTGATCTAGAAAAGCAAAGTGTTGTTTTCCAGCTCACCCTTGCATACTTAACTCCTCCAGGAGGGTAGTTCTGCAGAACAAGGGGTTGGCAAGAGGTAGACTACTTTTCACCACACATGGTCTTGCCGCAGCTGTGTGTCTGTGTAGGTCTAGAAAGTAGGCCCATGGATTGTATTCCTTTCTCTTGACAAATAGAAAGGTAGTGTGTTGAAATCTTATATATTTGGCTATGATATATGATATCTTACTGCATCTTTTCATACTCAAGTGTGTAAAGTTCCCTTTCCATTGTCTCTCTGAGCATAAGTAAACTTTAAATGTAAGCCCATCCCAACATTTGGGCCAGTGCCATAATTGTTTAATTGTCTGCCTCTTAATCACATTTAAAAGCCTTGAAATCTCCTATATGGACAAACCAGTGTCTGAAATGGATGGGTTTTCTGAGCATCAAATGTATCCATTTGTTCACAAAGAACTCACTCTACCTGAAAAACTCAATTGAAAACATGAAGTGTAGGTAAGGCTTCCACTCCAATTCCCCATGCCCATGGCAGTTAATAATGATGGGTCAAGAGACTTCACCATGAGTCCACAGTCCTCAAGTAGCATTGGGAATCCATGTTTGTTGTGGCCAACACTTTTTCCAGTCAGTTATTGGAAGGTGGGTTCTTTTACTTTTAGTGACTGAAGGATCACGGTCACATGAGGAACTTGGTGGACATCAAATTCTCATCACTTCTCAGTCTGCTCTGTTAGCACTATTATTAGTACCAAAAGATCATAGAGCTTTATTATTTATGCTCTAAAAAGCCACCAAGTGGCAGGGAGTTTAGCTGACAGACTTGTCTAGAATCTAAAAATCTGACAAATGAGTCTCCCTCAGTGAGTGGGGTTACAGAATCCCAGAATGTAACTTGGCCCAATTTCCTCATTGTATCTGTGAAGAAAGTGAGGTCAAATGTATTAAGTGACTTGTCTAAGTAGCCATGGCTAGCAGAGCTCAAATTAAAAGCCTGAAAAATAGTGTTTCCCAACTTAAAACTCAGTGTTTCTCATAAACAGGTGGACTCCAGAAATTGGTACTGAAATCAGAATTTAGATCGAGAGCCAGACTTCCTGAGTTCAAATCCTGGCTGTGCTACTTATCAACTGTGTGTCCTTGAGCAAGTCACCTTACCCCTCTCTATCCTCATTCCCTTATCTTTAAGTGCTAATAGATGATGAAATAATAGGTTCCTCAGCGGTTCTGTGCAGACTGATGAGTTGATATATGTAAGGAACTTATGTGAGTACCTGGTTATTGAAAAATAGATTCCATATAAGAATTTACCAGTGCTAAAGATACACCAAGAGATGGACAAATTATTCAGATGACAGAATAGAGGACCCAGGTAGACATAATATACTCTTAACTAGAATAAGAAAGAATTTTTTCCCCAAACAACTGAAAGGATTTTTTCTTTATATCTCATTAACACTATAGAAATGAATTGAGTATTTTTGTACAGCTAAGAAGATACTAGTTACCTCAGGTAAAAATCTTTTATCCTTTCCAAAGATAGATAGATGGATAGATAGATAGATACATAGGCAAGCAGGAAGGCAGGCAGACAGACAGACAGATATCAGTAAGAAAAGCATTCCTTACTTTTTGAGAGTGAAGAGTAGAAGGTAAGGGGTCAGGTGAGATATGAAAGAGAAAGGAAGAAAATAGTTGCATTCATAAAGCATGAGGATTTTTCTAATAATTGAGTATGAATGATTAATAATCAAGAATTAGGAATTCAGTTGACTTCCATGTGGCATGAGGGTAAAAACCCTCTCAGTGGTTTCTTGAAAGTCATGGATTCCAGTGTTCCTATTCAGAATTTAGTTTCTGGGTTGCCCCACTATTTTTCTTTTCCTAACTGAAAAAAAAAAAATGGATGAAAATCTCTGAGGATCAGAGGGCAGCTAGGAAGTTTTCTGTGACCTGAGAAATGCTGGGCTGCGTGAAGTTAAACCATTAATTATTCCACGCATGGGATAAAACAAGCAAAACTGAAGAGCAAAATAGTTCCTCCAATTTGGATATGGTAATCGCAATAATTTCAAGGAACCACAAATAGGCCCAAAAAAGGAACCCCAAAGGCCCATTCTTCCTGTTGGCCTCTCTTGTGTATGAGAAATACTACTATAACAATAATGACAACAAAAATAGTAATGGAAGCTGCTAGGTGGTATTTTGCTCCCACTCCCTGTGCAGGCTACAGGTTAATAGGTAAGAATACAGCTAATAATTCTGGAGGCAGAACACTTAGAATTGAATCCTGGTGTGTGTGTGTGTGTGTGTGTGTGTGTGTGTGTGTGTGTAGGCATAATAACAGTACCTATGTCTTAGGTGGCCATGAGGATTAAATGAGTTAGAGCATGTGAAGTTCATACAACAGTACCCATAACAAGAATCATAACAAGTACATAACAAGAATCCCATAACTATTGGGAGCTATTTTTGTCATTTTTGCCCCATTTTACAGAGAAAGAAGTTGACATTCAAAATTGGTAACTTGCAAAAGGTTATAAAACACAGGTGGAAATACATTCCAACCCGAGCTGGAATCCAAGGTCAGGATCAGTCTGGTTGTTTGGCATTATGCTCATGTGCCTTCTCCTTGTTAAATATAACTCAGGGATTTAGGACAATTCATCAGTGCTATTCAGATCCAAGTGTGTTTAAAAATAGTGTTCCAGGGATGAAAGTGCTAGCAATAAATGAGCATCATGGATAATCAAAAACAAATGAGGGGTTTAATAAGCCAATATAAATCCTAAAGTGAGGATTTAAATTTATTCAGACTTTAGCCTGATAATAATCCCTTAACTCACCCTGAGATAACAAAACATCAAAGGGTGAAACATACATTCTATTTGAAGAGATCTTTGAACCTAACTTGAAAAATAATTTTAGGTCATTTTTGTGTGGTCTCATATGAAAACATTTGTGAAAGACCTCACTTTTACTCCTCAAATAAACAGCCTTCAGGGCTAGAGACTGCATGGGCTGCTGTTCTCCATGTCCTATGGATGGAACCCGTGTGTGTGTGTGTGTGTGTGTGTGTGTGTGTGTGTGTGTGTGTGTCCCTGCACTGACAGAATTCATCACATCCTGCATCCATAGCTAGGTGCTTCGTCTCCTGATTCCCCATACATCAAACTCTGGAGATGGGGAAAATGGCTCTATCTTTTGTTTTTCTCTGCCAAGCCAGGTTTGAATTGCATTTATGGTTTGGTTAAGCACGATAGAGGGCCTGCTTAAAGCACTGTCTGTGTCACCCTGTGCCATGGGCCTGTTGGAAGCCCCCCCCCCCCCCACCAAAGCCTGGCACTCCTTAAGATGAGTGGGAAGGGAGCAGGCTGGGCATCTGGTCCTCACAGTGAAGCACATGCCATTCAGCAGTAACCTAAGAGCTGTAAGTTTGAACTGTAGTGAACTTAAGTCACCTTTGTCACTGGGGCTTTGGCTGGCCACAGTGCCTCTGTTTCCCAGGCTCCATTACCCACCCCTGTAATTATATCAAGGAAAACAGGAGTGAGAACCAGAGTTTTCCAAGGACTTCCTAGGCTTTCTACTCCTTCTTTCCAACCCCCAGCATGGAGATCAATAAATATGAGTTCCCAAAATGCATTGTGCTTTCCCACACCTCGTTCTGCATAGAATACCTTCTCTTTACTTGTGCCTTTGCCTGACCACCTCTTACTCTTCAAGCCTCAGCACAGATATCACCACCTCCAGGAAGCCTTCCATGACTCTATGTCTTCCCTCTTGACTCTCAGTCTATATTTTTGTACTTCCCTAACACCTCATGTTTGTCTGTCTCATTCCCGTGAGCCCCACTGAAATTCATGTGTCTGTCTCATTTACTGCTCTGTTCCTTCACATAGAACCTGAGCACAAAAAGTGCTTAACAAACACTAGTTGAATGAATAAATAAATAAATAAATAAATAAATAAATAGCACGTATTACAATGTCTTGTAGTTGTCTCACAAAGCCCTTAAGATCAAGAACTTTTTTTAGGTCTATGTCCCCATCATTTGGCATAATATTTAGTACACAGTACATTGTCAACAAATGAATACGTGACTGTGGGCACACATACATATATGAATGGCCAAATATGTGGGTGGAAGAAAAAATCAAGTCTACAAAACTGACAAAACAAGTATGATGAAAGGAAAGAGGAGGAGACAGAATCTCACTGGAGATAACAGAATGGGGTCTGTGGATCCTGACATAAAGGACTGACCTTCCCAGGCATTTCACTTGCAGAGAAACCCCATGAATATAAACATCCACAAAGGTTTCTGTTTACAATATAAATAAATACATTAAAACTACTCAAGAGAACTGACGCATTAGTTTCCTGGACTACTGTAACAAAGTACCACAAGCTGGGTATCTTGGAAGAACAGAAATGTATTCTCTCACAGTTCTAGAGGCTAGAAGTCTAAAATCAAGGTGTTGGCAGGGCCATTCTCTCTGTCTCTCCCCCTCTCTCTGAATCCTGCAGGGGAAGGATCCTTCCTTGCCTCTTTATAACTTTGAAGCGCTTAATCAGCAGTCTTTGGTGTTCATTGGGTGGTAGATGTATTCCCTGTCTTCACACGGTCATTTCCACTGTCTGTCTCTGTGATCAGATTTCCCCATTGTATAAGGATAATAAGGACACCAGTCATAATTGGATTAGGACCCACCCTAATGACCTCATTTTAATTTGGTTACCTCTGTAAATACTCCATTTCTAAATAAGGTCACATTCTGAGGTACTGGGAGTTAGAACTTCAACACATGCTTTCGGGAGGACATTATCAACCTGTATTAGGGAGAAAAATCTTAGGCTTAGGAAGTTTTAGTGAGGAATGCCACCTGCAAATCAATAGACAGACAGAGATCTTTATGGCCTGATTTGATGGGTGCCAAACTAATCCCTTAACTCCAAAAAACTTGATAATGCTTTATATTCTACTTGGGATGATGACTAGAGAAAAACATAGAATTACATCAAATAAGATGCCCCACCTTCTTGGTGTTCTTATAACACTAATATAAGAACTAGTGTTCTTATAACACAATGCTAATGTTGTTTATTGTAAACAAGGGCCAAATGACAGTAAATCAGCTAGGGTTGCAAAGAGGATCCAGTTGATATGGGTTGGAATGGGGACAGAAACCTACCCCAAAGAAGAAGGGCTTGAATCAGACTTTGAAGTAGGAACATGGACAGCATTCCAGGCAGAAGGTGGAAGCAAATTCACAGATGTGAAAAGGGAAAATGGTGTATCAGGAAGCCGACATGTGGTTAAGCTTGGAGGAAGCTCACTCTGTTTGAGGCAGGTAATCTGGAAAAGGAAGAGTTCGTCTACTGGAAGATCTTCAGTGTGAGGATGCTAAGCAATTAAGATAAAAGTGAGAAAAAAAATAATAAAAACCAAAAGATGGTTAGAGGAAGAAAAAGAAAACCAACAAAATGACATTTGTGTTTATGATCTAAGTAAATCCTTCTCCGATCTGACCACAAGGAGAAAAGCCCTGCAACTATTTTTAGTAGAAAATTTCCACCTAGAATTCTAAACAAGCCAACTAAAATCTCAAATTCCCAAGGGCAGAAGTGATTTTGCGGATTACCGACCCTTCCAACCCATTTCTCAGGAAGCTCCTATGTGAGTTATAATAGCCAGGAGAAATTCTATCTCACTGAAATGTGCTGCCACCCAGATGACAGGGTGAGCAGAAAACGGGAAGCAGAATTTAGATGTTTTATTTAAATCAAGCTGCCTGTTGGTAAACAGGCACATGGGCATTTCTTGGGCATGGAATGTCATAGAGAATTGTTGGGGGTGTGGGAGGGAAGACACTCTGTACAATTGGGCCTAGTTTTGGTGCCATTTGCAGTTTGATATGCTCCGTGAAGGGGGTAGGTTTAAAGCAAATGGCATGCTAGTAATGAGATCGTAAATCTGTATGTTGCTACAAGTGCCATTTTTTAAGCACTATTCATTAATTAAAAACAAAAAGCAAAGAAGCCTTGACAAGAGTTATTTGCAATGTTGATAATCTTTATTTTATTTATTTTTTTATTTTTTTAAACAATGATTTGGGAAGTAAGGCAAACTCTCCTGGCTAAAACTCTCCTGGTCAAACTCTCCTTGACCACACTGTTTGCCTGTGGAAATGAGTGCTTTGCCATCTCAGGTGTTTGGTAATCCTGATTATAAATATTTTTATGGAGCCGAACCCTCATGCCAAACCAGCTGACTTCCAAGAGAAGTGTGGTTGTACCTCCTGTTTGCTGATCTGTGAAAGCTACCCTCTTACAGAGAGCCCTGCTCCTCATGGTGCTATTTATCATATATGCTTTGGGTTAATTTTTGGCCTTCAAATATATTTTTCCTCTCTATTGTCTAACACCTCCACTGATCTTTTCATTTGTCTTTTCCTAGACCACTTGAAGGAGTTTTCTAAAATACAGAGGTTGTACGTGAAGGTAGCACATCCATCTGCTATGGCATGTAACTGTTTTTCTAATTCTATCTAGCTTGCCCTTCACCGCTTCACAATCCCCTCCTCTGCCCGTAGAGACTTAGCAGGGTAGAAGGAGTGAGCTGAGTTCCCTTCTAAGCTTTGGGGAAATCACTTGTTCCTTTAAGTCTCAGCTTGTTTATCTATGAAATGGATATGGGAATGCCTGCCTTGGGTACTTCCGAGATAGGAGGATCAGGGAAGATAACATAGATGAACGGGCTTTGTGAATTGCAATCAGCCATATAAACATTAAATGGTCATGAGCTCCATTGTAGCCTGTCTTCTGAAACTCTGCAGTACTCATGGTTTAGCCAAATCGTTTAGCAATTAGCTCATTGCTATAACCTAACGTTGCTATGTCTCCTGGGCATCCGTCGGTTCTCTCCACCTTTGCCAAAAGCATGCCGAAGGTCATGAGCATGTTTCCCACTTCTGTATCTGTCCTAGTGCTGAGCAATGAATGCCTGAATGAGAAGTTAATGTGGGCAGGTCACAGACATCCTTTCCCTCAGTCTCCATAATGTATGGCTACTTTATTTCACTCCTGATTGACTCCAGGAAGAATTATCACTCTACTCATTTAATTTCTATCCTTACAATAATCATCCTTGCATTTAACAAATATTTACTGAGCACCCAGTTCATGTAAGCTAATATTTATAGAGCCCTTAAGCAGTGCCTCTGTGCTAAGCTCTTTTCATAGATGTTCTCATTTAAACCTCATAACAACCCTTCGAAGTGGCTATCACTATTATTGTCTTTTTAAACATGAGTACATTATTAAGTAACATACCCAAGGCTGGGCATTTAGAGAGTGGCAGAGTAAAGTTCCTTCATAGATCATCCACTTCCAGAGCCCAAGGTCTATGTTATGCCACACTGCCACCCTGAGCATCTATGACATGCCGGGCACTGCGGTGGGTGCTGGAGATACTAAGATGAATAGCTCATGGCCATTGTACCTTTGCGGAATGCAGAGTCTAGTGAGAGAGATGGATGTGTAGACACATACCTACAGTGTAATGAAGGGGAGTTTGAGGGAAGAAAAAAATGCCATTAGGAGGAAAGAGACGGTAGCGTGCTGCAAAGGGAAAGGTCTAGCTCTGCCTCATGGGACAGATATCAGAAAAGTTTTCAGAGGCGGGTGATGTTTAGAATCCAACCTGAGAGTCAGAAGAGTTTGCCAGCCAGAGAAGATGGGTATTCAGCAAGAGTGAGTGTAGGGGTGACCTGGGATTAAACCAGAAAGGTATGTTCAAACTCCTCTGTGAAGCACACTATAGGCCAGCCAAGGAATTGAACCCTTTCTTGTAGATAACAGGGAGCCAATGGAATTTTTCTGTAACTTTTATTTTGAAATCATTTTATTTTTTTAAAGTTACAAAATTAGCACACAGAGCTCTCTTGTACCAATTTCCTCATTTCTGTAGTCATTAACATTTTGGGGGCTTTTGAGAATAATTTCAGGGAATACACCATTGCATTTTAATCCTTCAGTGTTACTACCTACGTACAAGGATGCTGTCATAAATAACCGCAGTATAACTTTCAAAACCAAGAAATAACACTAATTCAGTGTCACCATCTCATTCACAGACTCTGTTCAGCTTTTGCCAGCTGTCCCAACAATGTCCTTTTTAGGTACAAGATCTGATCCAGGGTTACCTGTTATACACTGGGTTGTCATTTCTTTCTAGACTCCTTAAATCTGGGGCAGCCTTTTCTTATCTTTCATATTCTAGATAGTTTTGAAGACTATAGGGCATTTTACTTTGTAAAATGTCACTCTCTTTGAGTTTGCTTGATGTCTCTTCATGATTCGTGAATTTTTAACAGAAGTATGCTATATTTTTTTTAGTGCATTGTATCAGGATACAATGAATGATGTGTTGCATTCATTGCTGATGATGTTAACTCATTACTTGGTTAAGATGATGTCAGCCCGGTTTTCCACTGTAAGATTAATAAGTACATTGCATTTATTATTAGTAGCAAGTAAGTATTTTTATGGGAAGATAATCTAAAGCTAAGTAAATTCCTCATCAACCTTTTACCTACCAACATTAGTATTCATTGATGGCTCTTACCTGTATCAGTTATTATTATGGTTGACAAATGATGACTTTCTAAATTCTATCTTCTAGATTATTAATCTTATTTTATTATTAATAATCTAGATTTTTAATAGGCATTCTGCAAGATAGAGCTTTCTCATTTATTTATTTGTAAATTTCTATTTTACTCAAAGGATTAAAACCCATTACTATCAAATCATCCCAGACATGGCCAGTGGGAGCCCCTTCAAACTGGCTTCTGTATCCTTTTGACATTTACTCCATCATTCTTTGAGCACTTCCCAGTTTTCTGACACAACAAGATGTTCCAGGCTCATTTTTTATTTTCACTGCCCCTGCCCCACAGCCATTTCTACAGGAACAGATTCCTTAGTAGAGAATGCTGTTTAGAATCCAAAATCTGGGCACTTGATGTACTTGATTTTACTGAAATGTCATTGCCTCTAGGCCTCTCAGTAGAGAGGTCTAGGAAATATTGTATACATTACGTGTATTTATATACATCCATTTATATCTATTGATATGACTCTATCTAGGTACCTGTCCATCTGTTAAAAACCATGAGTTCACGCTGTTTTCAATAGCAATCCAATTCCATAAGGTTTATTCTAGTCTTCCCCCTTTCCATATCTGTAACTCCTTTCTCTGACAGTAAGAAATCTGGATCCCATTCACCTTCATGTATTTATGTATTTGTTCAATCTTCCCTGTATGTCTGATCTCCAGATATCCTGGCCCAATACTGAGCCCTGTCACATGCCAATGGACTACCCCTCACCAAGCCTCAGGCTAAAATTGAGCCCCTACAAAGGAGAAGAAGGAAAGAAGTTGGGGGTCAGGGAGGGAGCCAGTTAAAAAGTTCAGGTCCAGCCACATAGTGCCCCCTCACCCCCACTGGGTCCACTGGACCAAAGCTGAGCCCTAGATATACTGGGCTGAAAGCTCAGCTCAGACTCCAATGGAAGTTTTTAAGCAGAGGAAGTAAAGTCACATTTTAGAAGCACTGGGCTGTGAATAAATTGGAAACTGGGAGATATAGGGATAAATTGGGAGCCATCAGTAATAGTTCGAAAACCTTGAGGGAACAAAGGATCCTAGGCAGTGTTCCAGTTGGAAAAAGAGGTTTCTTTGCCCTACCTTAGGCTTTCTAGAGCTGGGCATGTTCCATGTGTCTGATTTATTATTGCTTGATTGCTTTCTACCTCCTGACCTCAGAGACATTCTAAAGAGATATCTTTGGGAGGCTTTTAAAATATCATATGATAGAAATGTTTTTTTGTCTTTTTTTTTAACTTTTAATGTTTATTTATTTTTGAAAGAGAGAGAGAGAGAGAGAGCACAAGCAGGGAAGGGGCAAAGAGAATGGGAGACACAGAATCTGAAGCAGGCTCCAGGCTCTGAGCTGTCAGCACAGAGCCTTATGTGGGGCTCGAACTCACAAACTGTGAGGCCATGACCTGAGCTGAAGTTGGACGCTTAACCGACTGAGCCACCCAGGGGCCCCATCATATGATAGAAATGTTAAATAGAAATGTCAAGTTGGAGGATTACACACAATTTTAAAGAAAGCTTCTAACAAATAATTGGAATTTCCAATGGTGTTGTACGTCTCAATAACTGCATCTTTAAATTTTGAATAAAGAAATAAGCCCTACTTTGCTGCAAAAAATCAGGGTAAGAGAAGATTCTTAGGACACAGATTGGGGTGTAGAGAGTCTACCTTTAGAAATTATGTGTGTTCATACCAGCAACCAACAATGAGTTGCTGGAGGCAATGGCCATTACCTTTTCTGAAATAGTATAGGAGAAAAATGTTGGCAACTCACATAATGAGCTCTTGTCCAAAAGAAGGCAAAAATTCCTCCTTTTATATAGCTAATACAAACACAAGCTACTAAGAAATGCCAACCACCATGGGTCTTTGCCCACATTGTCTCTGATGGCCACCTTTACAAAAAACAAACATATCCTTGGGGGGACCACACTCAGCCTTTGCCCATTTGCTGCCAAGTACCACTGCTGCTCTACTGAAATAACAACTCCAAGTGTATTCATAACCTTGGGTGGCATCAGTGTGTTGTTTTCTATTTTTTAAGAATAGATACGTCATTTTGTCAGTTGTCATTTCTGAACTTGTAAGCACCAGGAATCCTGGAATTTGTATCTTGGATCCAGTTTGAATTTCTGTATTCATCATTCTCACCCTAAGAGGCAGTACAATATAGTATTTAGGCATGCAGGAGCCAGGCTCTCTGGGTTTGAATCCTGATTTTCTTATTTACTAGCTGTGTTACTTTGGATATGTTACCTGACCTTTAAAAACCTCTGTTATGTCACCCTGTAAAATGGGGTAACTTACAGTACTTTATTCATAGGGTTGATGTGAATAATAAGTGACTTTGTATATGTATCACACATCTTGGGTAAGCTTTGCCCCAAGTCCTGCCAGGACCTCCGTGAAAGAGACTGGGATGATACAAAGTTGAAGCTTATAAATCCATAGTGCTGGCCTCTGTGATAGGAGCAGCCCCATTCTCAGAACTCATGTGTCTAAGTCATGGTAAACTTGGATGTGATGCATGTGGAATTGATCTGGCATTAGACATTCTAAGCCATGACTAATTAATCATTTAAGTTCTCTAGACCTCAGCTCCTTGGTGCTAAAATGCATAAAATAATACTACTTACCTCACAGGGCTGTGGAGAAGATTATAGGAGAGAGTGCATTGAAAACAACTAGCCACAGTACCTGACTCATTGCAAGTTCTGCGTAAATGTTAGAATTACTATTGTTATTGGCCATAATGTGTGAAGTCAGACAGATTGCTGTCACATCATGGCTTATGGCCATGGCTAAGGGTCTCTGCCTAGGCCAAGGCAAGAGGCTAGCCAGATCCAGGCAGGGTGACAGGATCAGAATGCAGTAGGCCAGATGTTGGGCAGAACTCCAGCACATGAGGGAAACAAAGTGGGAATTGGGAAACCAAGGCTAAACTTTAAAATCCAATTATAAACACAGGCCAACCCAAGTATATCTGATGTGGGGCAGAGGGCAAAAAGACTAATCCCAGCCCTGAGGGGTGGAAGGTAGCTTTCTGTCTCCTGGCTACTCTTGGTCAGGAGTCAGTTACTCAGGAGCTGGACAGGGTCCAGCCTGAAGCTACAGAGCATCAGCTGTGATCTGTCAGCTCCCAAGCCTCCTCTTCAAGCAGGTTTTGACAAAAAGCACAGGAATATGGAGAAGAAGGCCAGAGAGAGAAAAAAAAGCAATATGGAAAGAGAATGCTAGAGGAACCAGAGTTCTCAATAACATTTTGGCGAAGCGCCTAACCATGAAGCTAAACACCTGAAGCCTAGAAGCTGAAGGAAACCATAGTGATCATGTGTATCCTTATAGAGTCAGGATCCTTTAGCCAAAACCAGCGGGGCAGATGTGTTTTAGAATTCAGATTTTTTTTGTACTTTAGAAATATGTTAGGGTTACTATAACATAAATTATGTATTATTACCCCTAGTAAATTCTGGGGGGAAATGCCATAATCCAACAGGCTAACACTGCTGCAGTAAAGTATATAAATATTTACACTAAGTGGGATGCAACCTATAAAGGCATTATGTCAGTTCCGATCCAGTGCTGTCACCAAACACTTTGCACCACACTGAAGAAAATTTTGTGTTCAAGGCTTTGGGGACTTTGCAATGGCTGCTGACAGTTGTTCAGTGGACAGAGATGAAATGGTTAACCAGCCGAGTGACTAAACCAAGCACACACATTTCACTGGGACTCCACTCAGTTTGTGTCACTTCCCATTTATTGAACATCTATGTTCTAGGCATCACGCTAGATACAGTGATTACAGTGACATACTCGTGTCCTGGGGCTGCCATAACACAGTACCACAAACAGGGTGACATAAAACAATAGAAATGTATTCTCTCACAGTTCTGGAGGCAGGGATGAAGGTGTTAACTCGACCATGCTCCTTCCAAAACCTGGGAGGTGAATCCTTCCTTGCCTCTTCTAGCTTCTGGTGTCTGCTGGGAATCTTTGACATCCCTTGGCTTGTAGAAGCATCGCTGCAGTTTCTGTCTCTATCATTACATGACATTCTCCTTGAATGTCTCTCTCCTTTCTTATGAGGACACCATTCATACTGGAATAAGAGCCCACCCTACTCTAGTATGATTTTATCTTAAGTGATTGTATCTGTACTCACCCTACTTCTAAATAACGTCATGTTCTGAGTTACTGGGTGTTAGGACTCCAACACACAATTCAATCTAAAGTGCTAAACCAAAACAGACATTGCCCCATGCTCTCATCAAGGTAACAGTGGAGCAGGGTAGTCAGATTATAGGTGCATTGAGCACAGCAAAGAAAACATTCAACAGAATAATGAGAAAAAAATTACAAACCATATATATGATAAAGAGCTAATCTCCATAATATAGGAGGAACTCCTACAACTCAATAGCAAAAAAAAAAAAAAACAAAACAAAAACAAAGCAAGCTAATAACCCAATTTAAAATGGGCTAAAGACTTGAAAGACCTCTCTCCAAAAAAAGACATATCAATGGCCAACAGTGTATGAAAAATGCTCAACATCTCTAATCATCAGAAAATGCAAATCGAAACCACAATGAGATATCACCTCATACCTGTCTGGATGGCTATCATCAATAAAACAAAGGACCACAGTGTTGACAAGGATGTGGAGAAATTGGAACCCTTGTGTATTGTTGAGTAGGAATGCAAAATGGTATAGCCACTATGGATGACAGTATAGTGGTTCCTGAAAAAAATTAAAAATAGAACTACCACATAATCCAGCAACCCCATTTCTGGGTATTTATCTAAAAGAACTGAAGTCAGGATCTCAATGAGATATTAGCACCCCTATGTTCACTGCAGCACTATTCACAATAGGCAACACGTGGAAATAATCTAAATGTTCTTCAGCAGATGAGTGGATAAAGAAAATGTGGTTTATACATACAAAAAAATACTATTCACCCTTTAAAAAGAAGGAAAGTCTTCAATGTGTGACAACATGGATGAACGTCAAGAACGTAATGCTAAGTGAAATAAGCCAGTTACATGAGTACAATACTGCATGATTCCACTTGCATGTGATATGCAAACAGTCAATTCATAGAATCAAAGAATGGATGGTGGCTCCCAGAGGCTGGATGAGGGGAGAAAGGAGGAGTTACTCACCAATAGGCATAAAGTTAAGCAAGAGGAGTAAGTTCTAGAGATCTGCTGTACAACATCGTGTCTATAGTCAACAATACTGTATTGTACACTTAAAATTTTGTTAAGAGGATATTGTATTGTGTTCTTACCACCATAAATTTTTGTGAGTGTTGATAATTTCCAGAGGGGGAGGTAGCAATGAGACTATATAGTAGGCGAATTTTACCCAGTTGAGGGATCCATCCCTGAGTGAGTAACATTGTCAGCGAAGACAGAGATGAGTAAATGTCAACCAGGCAATGTGAGGGGAAAAAGCATAATGCCCTATCCTCTGAGCGGCTGCCTCCTTGCATCACTGGGCTTGTGGGGAAGCCAGGCTCCAGAATCTCAGGAAGGCCTGTAAGTGCCTCACAGGCTGCAAGACACAGCCAATCCCACCCCGAGGGTGACTTCCCAAGGCTGCAGCACCCCCTCAGAAACAGCCAAAGGCACAGAAGGCTGGAAGGCAAGCAGCTGGCCAGACCCAAGGCTCACAATTGTAGTCCCTACACAGACAAATAGGGGGAGAATCTCTGTTTTCCTTTCCCCTCCCCTTTGGCCTAAGTTGGTCCAAATACTTTCAACCCAGAATCAGCAAAGTGCTTAATACACAAATAGTTTCTGCTGACCTCCTCCCTTGAAAATGTAATATACTTTTATCATGGGTAGGCAGATATGTCTGTTTTGTGATTTGATGAACAGTGTTGAAGTGGCCTCATGGCTGCCAAAAGGCCTCTGCTTCAAGGTCCCAGTGACCCAATTTCTTCCAGAGGTGAAGGCATAAGTGGGGGCACTAGAAGGGCAGAGTCCATACTAGGACAGGTTTTAACCTTGGACAACATTCACTGTGTAGGCAGCTCCTTTGTGAAACACACACATTGTGGTCATCAGCATTGAACACGGTTGTTGGATTTTGTTTTATAGCCACAACATATTAGAACTTTACTGAAAAGTAGGGGGAACACCCTTTTTTTGATGTTTATTTATTTTTGAGAGAGAGAGAAAGAGGCATAGGATCTAAAGCACGCTGTGCTCTGACAGCAGAGAGCCCAATCGGGACTTGAACCCACAAACTGTGAGATCGTGACCTGAGCCGAAGTCAGATGCTTAACCAACAGAGCCACCCAGGTGCCCTGGAAGACATCCTTTTTTGAACCTTAACAAACATGGAGAAAAGTGCACAAATCCTACACGCGTGCCTTTGTGATTTTTCTCGAAGTGGATCCAGACATAGCACCCAGATCAAGATAACATCCCAGAATCCCTCCCCCCAAGTCTCCTCTTCTAGTTATCGCCCACCAAGGGGAACTACATCCTGATTTTAACATCATAGATTCGTTTTATGTTTTGAACTTCATATAAATGAGAGCATAGTATGAACTTTGCTTTTGTGCCTTTCTTTACTCAATTTTATGTTTGTGAGATTCATCCACGTTGCTTCTTTTTGAAGTTTATTCTCACTGTTCTGTGTTATTGTATAAATATATCATCATTTTTTATCCACTCAGCTATTGATGGACATTTGAATTATTCCCCATTAGAGCTATTATGAATAGTGCCTCTTTGAATATTCTTATATATGTCTTTTGATGAACATACACATGTTCAGAGGAGAGAGTATGTACTTGTATTAGTTGTCTATTGTTGCCTAATACATTTCCCTAAATCCTGGTAGCTCACAACAAAAATAAGTGTTTATTATCTCTCACCATTTAATGAGTGAGGAATCTGGGAGAGGCTTGGAAAGGCAGTTCAAGGTCTCTTATGAAGTTGCAATCGTCTGGAGGCTAGACCCAGTCCACCGGATATGCTGGCAAGGTAGCTCACTCATGTGATTGGCAAGTTGGTGCCAACTCTTGGTGAGCAGCTTCAGTTCCTTTGCATGTGGACTTTCCTGAGGACTGTCTGACTGTCCTCATGACGTGACAGCTGACTTACCCCAGAGTGAGCAAAGAGAGAGAGAGCCAAATGGAAAACATATCCTTTTCATGAGTTAGCCTTGGAGGTCACATAGCATCACTTCTGCTTAATCTTATTCCTTGCAAGTGAGCCAGTAAGTTCAACCCAAACTCAAGGCTTCATCTTTAGAAGGGAGAGGCAGCAAAGAATGTGTGGATATATTTTAAAACACAACATTTAAAGCTAGGAATTAAGCCAAACTAGAAATCTAAAAATAAGTTTATAGAAATTCACACAAGGATCTAAAAGAAATACATATTCAATCCAGCCTCTCTTCCATTCATTTAAAACTTTGTGAATGTTTATAGAACAGTTTTCAAAGTATTCCCTGGAAACAACGTGGTACAATAGAATGGACTAAGACTTTGGAGCCAGACGCACCCAAGTTTGAATCCTGGATTCACTACTTACTAATTATGGGTTTGGGGCAAATCAACCTCTTGAATTTTCAGATTTCCTCAAATATAAAGTGGGAGAAGTCAGTAGAGCCTATCTCATGTTGTTTTGGAGATAATTAAATGAGATAATGGGTATAAAGTGCCCACTATGCTGGTAAGTCCCTTCTATTTGTTCATTTATCAGGAAATTGTGAACCATGTACATTAACTATCTAGAAGGGGCCAAAATGAACACTGTGAGTGATACAAAACAGACTCACAGAGCTTGCCTTCAATAGGTGTATACTCCAGTAGGGCCCTTAACATTAAGGCAGAATAACTGTAATATAATTAGGAAAATGATCAGTGTCTGGAGCAGGTAGGGGCACAATCCTTTAAACGTGGGTCAAATTTGGATACAGAGAAATGGAAGACATCTTAAAGGATGGACCCGGAAAGGACAAAAAGTATTCCAAATTCAGAGTAACAGCTTGAGTAAAGACAGAACTAGAGAACCAGAGGGCATGAGCTGAGAATAATGAAGTTGTTTGCTACGTACATGACTTAAACACAGGATAGATGAGAGGAGGTAGTGGAAATAGGAGCTGGTAAGGTAGTTATAGATCAGAGTAGCAGAAGGAGATTAAGAGAGTGTGCACTCAGTTTTGCAGTCTAATGAAAAACATTAAGGACAAAGGTTTTTAAGCTGATTTTCAGGGCTAGCTACAAAAGCTAGGAGGGCCTAGCTACTTAAGGACCTACTTGCCATGCTTTTCTTGGCTAACTCCTGTTTGTAGAATTTTTGTGCCTCACATTGTAAATAGAACTTTCTAACACTGATCATTAAAGAACACTTCCCACTCCAAGCCCAGGCAACTTAGCTTTTCCTTATCATTCCCATTTTGGAGGCTGCATCGACAGGGAAATGGAATGGGATTGTTTTTATAGGCCTGCAGCTCACTGTAAATGTACTTCGAAAGACTTGGCCATTTGGAATGGCCAATTATGCACTCAACTCCTCTGTGTGTATTTGACTTCTACTTCCAGATAATGAGCCATTCTCTCCACTTAGTTCCCCTCAAGAAGACTGATCTATTTAGCAACCTTCATTTTTGTTACATTCTCCAGTCCTAGGTGGTGATGATATTTATACATTAGACAGAGACATTTCTATGCTGTGATGGAAGCTTGAAGGAAGTCGGAGCCAACGACCTTTTACTCTGAAGCCAAAAAAAAAAAAAAAGCACAAATTTTTCAGTCTTGCTAAGAATGGGGACTAGGCAAATTAGCAGAAAAGCTTCTTCTAGACCTGTTCAAGATATAGTGCCCAAAGCCTTTCTGTGCTCAAACCTATGTCATATCTATCATACCCCCGCTTATTTTGATGAAATTTGTATATTTTCTCAAATTAGACCCAGTTATAACCATTTTTGGTGATTTTACGGGCAAAAATGGATGTTCCATTTTATCACCTACTTTGTTTATCGTAAAAGAATTCTAGAGCACCAAGGAGAGGATGGGTTCTAGGCTTGGGATAGAATTCTTAGCCAATCTTATGCTGGAACTTACCACATTCCCAGGTATGTATTTTTACTCTGTTAGCAACACTTGATGTCATGATGTTCTCTGCGCAGGTACTAAGGGTGTCCTCGTCTCCTCTGATTTCTTCCCAGGTGGGAAATTGGCAAGTGGAGTCCATGCAGTCTCACCTGTGGGGTTGGCCTACAGACCAGAGATGTCTTCTGCTCCCACCTACTTTCCAGAGAGATGAATGAAACTGTAATCCTGGCCGATGAGCTATGTCGTCAGCCCAAGCCCAGCACAGTGCAAGCTTGTAACCGCTTCAACTGCCCCCCAGCCTGGGACCCTGCACAGTGGCAGCCAGTGAGTTCTGGGGCTACTCAGTTTTGGAGTTGGTGTGTACAGCTGATTCAGGACAGGGAACCCTCTCTTCAAGGAGTTTTGTCCCATTAAAGGAAGGTTCCAGGTCTGTTCCTCCCTCCCTTCTTAGTAGTCCCTCAACCTTATTCAAATCCAGATATTTTCATCATAAATACTGTCCTCTTTCTATGGTTTTGCACCAGTGTCCTCCAACAGCAATTCAAGACCCATCTGTTAAACTGAGTATATGCACAACAGAGTTTTCACCAAGCTAAGAAAAAAAATTTTTAAGTAAGGACAGTGTGATAGGTTTTCCATAAAGCTACATTTGTTCTGAATTTGTGCCTTTTCTAGTTTTTTACTGTTTAAAATTCTAGGAAGTAAGGGTCCTAGGCAATGAATTTTCATTTTTTTTTCTTTTAAATATAGTTACTTACTGGGGCACCTGGGTGGCTCAGTTGGTTGTGTCTGGCTCTTGATTTCGGTTCAGGTCATGGTCTCATGGTTCGTGAATTTCAGCCCAGCATTGGGCTCTGTGCTGACAGTGCCAGGCCTGCTTGGGATTCTGTCTCCCTCTCTCTCTGCCCCTCCCCCACTCATGCTGTCTCTCTCTCTCTCTCTCAAAATATATAAACTTTAAAAAAAATAATTACCAAAATAAAAGATTAGAAATCAAGCCAATTCCAGACTTTTTAAAATTTTCCCAAGCTCCAAGAACTATTGTTTTTTAAAACAATAGGGGTTGCAAACTGCCATCCAAAGCCAGGGCCATCTCATAGACAGTTATTATAAATAAAGTTTTATTGGAACACAGCCATGCCCATTTTTTTTTTTTTTATGTATTGTCTATGACTGTGTTTGCACTGGAAGGGCAGAACTGTATGGTTGTGACAGAGGCCATTTATCCCACAACACCTAAAGTATTTACTCTGTCCTTTTACAGAAAAAGTTTGCTAACCCCACCCTAAAGCATACATTATAATAATACAAATACCATAATATTCTATTGAAAATACATATTTATCAAATTTTAATTAAATAATTTTTTGCATGCCTTTAAAACAGAGAAATTTTAGGTTATTTGGATAGAATCTTATTTTGCATTTCTTATTCATGAGGGTATCAGGTAGATCTTTAAAGTGACAACAATGATCACAAAAAGTAAGCCTGAAAGGTGAGGGGGGGACATGCATCCCAGTTTTGCTAAAATAGTTTTCCCTCTCAAAAGTGTCCCAATTAAAATGATAAATTATATGGTTACCCAAGTGAGGAGAGAGCATTGCAGCTTATATACCCTTGCCTTAGTGCTGAGGTGGGCGGGGGCAGCGGGGGTCGGGGGGCTGCCTTTTCTAGACTGCCATGCGTTCCCATGCTTTTCCACCATCAGTTGGCAAAGCCACTTCCTTCTCTCTGCCCATCTTGGGACTGTGATTTACAAAGCACCCAAAGAATCAAAGAGTAATCAGTGAGCAAAACTCTAAAATGTAAAGCATCTGGAAAAAGATATTGACTACTTCCTTTTAGAGCTTAAATATCTGTGTGGCTAAACTCATAAATACCATGCTACTATGTGACAGTTTCTAGAAATCAAGAGGATGTTATATATTTTGAATGCCTGTGTACCAGTGTTCTTAAGAAATATTATTACCTAACTGAAGTTAATCTTCACAACAATCAGTGGAAAGTAGGTTTTATTATCTTCGTTTTAGGTTTGAGAAAACTGGGCTCATGCAGGTAGCAAATCTAGGGTTGGCCATCAACCCAGTTTTATGTGATCGTTTCCACTATACCCCGTTTTAGAGACGACTATGGCTGAAAGAGCAATCAGGAATTATATAGGAGTCTTCTTGTTTTACACATTATGTAACTGTGGCCCAGATATGGTCTTGCCCAAGATCATAAAGCCTGGTGCAGACCCCAGGTCTCCTGATTTTATACTGATTTTATACTGATTTTATACTGATTTTAACTAGAATGAATCCATGACCTCAAACTGTAACACAAACTAATGCCAACCCTAAGACAAGACCAGAAATCAATGCACATCAACCTCCACTACTGTATTAAGTCCCCATATTATTAACTTGTGTCTCTGTTAGGTACATAGTTCTGGAAAAAATACTTATTGAATGAAAAAAATGAATGACTAGATCAAGAATACTGCCCCACAAGCCCTGAAAATGCTGACCTTATATCTTATTGATAAGTTTGTTTTATGGTTATAGGTCCTAATAATGAAACTAAATAACGAAACACTGCTGTGTTATAGCACCATGATTGAGAACCACTGTTCTCAATCTGAGACTCTTTGATCATGACAGTCTTCTGCTAGGATTTTTTTCAGTGACATTCCATTGCCATATAGTAAAGCCAAATGGCATGGTCAGGCCTACATCCCCCTGCACATCTGCTCCTGCCCATCTCCCACCATGTTTCTCCCACCCCTGCTTGTACATTCCTAATGACCCATGCTTGTCCCTGCCCACACGCAGTTCCCTTCCCCTCTGCTTGTCATATCAGGCAGGAATCCCACCTCTTCTACCAGGACCCCTTGCTATCTTCCTGCACATGGTGTTCATGGTCAGTGCTGCTCACTGAACAGTCACATTCCACCTTACTGTGTGAGCACTTTTCCATGACTTTTGAGTAGACCCTAAGGTCAATGAGACAGAGACTAAGTCTCAGGTATGTAAAGCATAGAGCATGGTGCTGAAAAATTCCATGGCAAGTCTGCCAGTCCATTTATTGAGCACTTACCCCATTTCAGGACCTGCTTCTCTTTTTAATAAAAGCAGCACTTACTATGTTTCAAGTTCTAGGCACTTTACATATTTAACTCCCTTAATCCTCACTACCCTATGTGATCATTACTACTGTCCTCCCTGTTCCACAGATGAGGGACGTAGAGCACTATGAAGTTAGCATGAATTCAAACTTCATGTAGCAGAACTCTTTCTACTGCTCTCATATTTTCTCTTTTAATCCATTCAGAACAATCCTGTGAGGAAACAAGGCTCAGAGAGGGTTCCTTGCCCCAGGTCACATGGCCAATAAATAGCAAAGGGGGCCTGTATGCCTCAAAACCCCTTCTCTTTTCCACTATGCAGTTCAGCTTTCCCAAGACCTCTTTACCATTTCCTCCAAAGTATTAAATTGTGAGGAAATCTAACACCAGCCCTAAAATCAGCAGTTTACATAAAGCTCACTATTTGTTGTCTTATCCAGGGCAGTTAATCTGTGCGTGTTTCCTGTTGCTGCTATAACAAATTACCACACATTTAGCAGCTTAAAACAATGTGAATTTACTGTCTTATAGCTCTGGAGGTCAGAAGTCTGAAATCAGTTTTACTTGGCTAAAATCAAGGTGTTGGCAGGCCTGCGTTCCTTCTGGAGGCTCTAGGGGAGAATCTATTACCTTGCCTCTTCCAGCTTCTAGAAGCTGCTTGCTTCCTTGGCCCATGGCCCCTTCTTCCATCTTCAAAGTGCCTCACTTCAACCTCTGATTCTGTCCTTTCTCTCTGACTCTGATCCTCCTTCTTCCCTCTTATGAGGACCCTTGTAATGACACTGAGCCCACTGGCATAATCCAGTTATCTCCCCATCTGAAAATGCTAATGACATCTTTAAAGTTGCTTTTACCATGTAAGATAACATTTTCACAGGTTCCAAATTTTAGGACATAGATGTCATTGTTCAGCCTGCCAGTCTTCTATATTTTGGGCTATGCATTAGTCTCTATTAGCACAATATTCTTGAGATTAAAATTAAATTACCACTGCACTCACCACTATCTGTGAGCTTCACATGCACCAATCTTTCTTTATTCATTTTTATTCTAAAAAATAAATGGAAAAGAGAAATGAGACGAAAAGAGATAGTTGCTAGAAGAGTTAACTGAGATGAATTAGGGAGTCCACTCTGAAGCATAATTTATATTTCTCTGTATTATGCATGTTTTACGATCAGGATTGTGTCCACCCAACTACACACACATATTGCACACATCTGTGCAGAGACTAAAACAGTCACCATGGCCCCTGTTTTCTCCCTTGCTTAAAACTATGATTATGCGGCCATTTCCCTATAAACCGCTTTTTTAATCAGGGTTACAATTCAAAATGCCTATAGTTTAGCTATATAAAAAGGTATATGCGAGCAGAGTCACGGCTAGTAATAGTAAGAAAAAAGAGGAATTTTAATGACAACTACAAATGCTTGAGACCTCACTTTTTTCATTTTTTGGACTTAAACACACACACGTAAAAGAATGACTTTGGTCTGGATTCGAGGATTGTAGACTGGCAGGAAGAATCAATTGAGCCATCAGTTTTGTTACATTCCAGTGACTAAAATATAAATTCTCATAATTTAGAAACCATGCTTATTTAAAACATTATATTCAGGGGGAAAAATATCTATTAGGATGTTTATCTCAGTTTTGGCAGTGTGTTTTATAGGGAAATGAACACTTGATCCTACCTTTAGAATCAACAACAAATGTAAGCAAAACAGAGATTAGAAGCAAAATGTCACATGTGCAGTGCTTTTGTTTTTGTTTATTGGCAGAACACTTTTGTGTAATAATTGCTCTGGATTTCAGTGGTTTTGCAGCCCCATGCTTCACACGGTAACAGGAATATTAAACCCAGAAGATACACTGGACACCCCTTGTGTGTCCAGGGTTAAGAAAGATCATTTCGTATTAGATCAACAAGGTGATTCTAATCCACAAAATAGTTGGGGTATAAATTCTGTTCTCATTTAATAATTTTGAGCAAGACTCCAGGCTTCATTTTCTTCGTTTCTCTGAGGCCTAATTCACTGTGGCTCAGTTTGACCTCTGTTGTATACCAAGCACTGTCTCTACCAGCCTTTTGAACCTCTCAGTCTTGCATATCACAAAGTTACATCAAATTCCAAAGGTCTAACACCAAGCTTGATAACCCAGTCACCTGGGTTTGCCAGCAGACCTCTTCTTCCTTCACAGGGCATACTACCTCCTAGCATGTTCTCTAACCCATTGCCTTGGTTCTAGTCCTCACAACTAACCAAACTATCACAGCCTTTTACTTGGTGTGTCCCTGTAATTGTCTTATTTCTCATCCATTGTTTCCCAACTTGGTACAGTTGTTCTTTACTACAGGCCTTCTGTTGAGCCTTTAAAATATTAATATGTGCTGAGGGCCCCCAAACAAGGTATGGTATGGAGTGTTATTTAGACTTACATGGCCTGGAACCTTTTCTCCATGGTGCACCTATTAATGGCTCACAGGGCAGTACTCTCTGGAACCCATCAGCCTTCATTGCCTGAATAATTTTCTACAAATTGGATTATGTTACACCCGATGATCTTGAGATTGTATCCAGATATGCCCAAGGCCCTTCACTGTTTGCCCCTCAGCTGGCTTCTCAGTCTCCTTTCCCAACTGCAACCTCCCCATGAACTCTATCCTCTACCTTCTCAGGTCTCCTCAGAGATACCCATGTTCGCCCATACCCTGGGTCTGTATACATGCAATCTGACTCCGTGGGCACTCCTTATCTCCTGGGCCAACCCCTCATGTGTCCCCTCTCCTGCAGAGCCTTCCCCAGTTTTCCAGAAAGACTTAGTTGCCTCTCCTCTGTATTCCCACTTTTGTAAAACTGATCACATTTGATCATTTTTTTCTCCCTCACTGGACTGCAAATACCTGAGGCTTAGCAACCAGGTTTTAGTCATCTTAAATTCCCAGCACCTAATACAGTGCCTGGGACTCAGCAAGTACTCAGTGTTTGATGAAAGAATGAATGAGTGAATGAAGAAATGAATGAAATGAGTTAGAAACTATAAGTAGAACACATTAAAACTAGAAAGCTGACCTTAGAAAGAATATAAATGTCACTTTGTGTTGGGCTCAATGATATGACTTGAGGGACCAAGGAAATGAACTCAGCTCTCAGTAAATAAGGCTACCAACATGAAACCAAAGGTGTCAATACAGGCAGAATTTCTTAACATGTGATCACGGGAAAATCGTTCAAAGTACAGGACACTTAGGCCACTGTAGTTTTATATAGAAACCTAACTTTTAAATGCTCTCCTTACTGTATATTTTTTACTTTCTTATAAAACTACTGAATCTATGACCTTATAGCATGAAACATGTATGGCAGCAAGGATAATCATTAGCATAAATACTACTTGTTGTTATTTATTCTGTTTATGGCATGTATTTAAAAATAATTCCCGTACTAGAGATCTACCTCATCAGGTAATCTCAACACGTTCCCAAAGTTGTCGCAGACTTTGGAAACTTTATTAATTTGAAATTTTATCTGTAGTTTTTAAAAGTTTCTAAAGACACCCTTTCAGCCGTGCAAACACAGCAAGGAAACTTTCTGAGCAAAGATGAGGCAAGTGTTTAAGAGCAAACATCCCTGACAATAGTAACTTAGCTGGATGGTTATCTGCCACACCTGGAGGGTCACAGCACCCAGCAAAGGACACGTTGCGTCTGGCTAAAACCCACTGCTGACTTACTTAGAAACAGCTCCTGGCTAATGATAAAACAGCTCAATAAAAGGTGGATGTTCAGCCTATCATCTGGATGTTTGTGTCACGTCTTTTAAACATCTGGATTTTTGGCTCTTTTGTTCATCCAATCATCAATTCAACAAACATTTATGAAGTGTGTGCTCTTTGCCAGATGCTACATTAGGCACCGGGGAATAGAAAGATGAGTGCATTCCCTTTCCTCAAAAGATGCGTAATCCTGTGGGGGGGGGGTGGGGAGAATTGCAGACACATAAACAAGTAGCCCTTATAGAAGACATGTAGCACCCTTCCAGGTCAAGGCAGGGTGGGAGGTGACTCATTCTTTGAGCCTTTGAACTGGTCCTTCAAAGGTGTCTTGGAAATTTCTGGATAGACAAAGAGGCAAAGGGCATTGCTCACAGAATGAACAAGGTGATCAAAGGCCTGAGCAGAGAAGGCATCTGTGTGCCCAGGGAAGAGCAAATTGTCCCCATGGCAGGCCACCAAGGAATGTGGCTGGGTAGCTCAGCATGGGTCAGAGCGTGAGGGCTCTCAAGGGCGTTCTCGGGAGTCTGAATCTGACCTCCTAGGTGTTAAGAATTTCCTAAAAGTTTTCTGGGCAGATCAAATCTTGAAACAAGCTAATTTTCTTTACATTTTCTTGTAACTGCTTTGTCATCACATTGTCACAGACTTCTGCACATTGCCGGCGGGGGTCACCTAAGGGCCTGTCCCTGAAATCAGTCCTATCTGCAAAGTGATGTCCCAGCTAGATTATGTTTCATGAGTGGTCACCCTCTATAGCACAATTTTATTACATCTCCACCCATAGGTGGACCAATTATTTTCATCATCTATTTCCTCAATTTGAAAGAGAGAGAAAATTAGCCTGCGTTTTTCCTTATTGCCACATTCACTAAGAAGTTCTAACTAAGCAGCTTGGATCAGAGAGCTGTTCTTATGCAGCTACTTGTTTATTTTTGGAACACTTACTCACATTGAACGGAAGCCCCTGTGCCTTCTTAGATAGTTAGAAAAGAAAATTTTAGCCATCAAGCATTGAAGAGATCTGTAATCCCACAAATCCAGTGTCACCAGTGAAGTGACTAAAATGTCTGTCACCATGTAACAGAAACTTCAAGAGCATGTTCTTTATGGCTAACAAACTCAATAGGACCCATGGGGAATTTGATTGTGAATTATAATCAAAGGATTGGAAGAAAAGTGGCTTAATGTAATTTTGAGGTTCAGAGAATAATGATTTTATGAATCAGCTATTAGTTTTCTCAAAGATAAATACACTGCATTTTCACTACAGTGTACATATTTATGGACCATACCTAGATGTCACATTCTTCCGGCATCAGTTATAAAATGTCAGTCTGCTGTTTAGCTCATACCCTAATTACTTCTTTACTAGGAAAAAAATCATTAATTTTAAAAGAAAAAAAAATAGGGTGTAGAGGAAAACTGGAGATATCCAATCCTAAGGTCTCCTATTCAAGATATAACACTATCATGCTGGGGAAATTTTTGAATGCAATTCTCAAGCACTAGTATGAGCAACAAGAGAACCAAAATCCCTTTCTTCATAGAGCTAACAGGATAATGGATGATAATTTCCAAAGGGATGAGACCTATTTAAAAGAGGTATTTAAAAACAAAAAATAATGAATACATAAAATGAGGTGACAGAATAGAGACTGCTTTGGCTTTTCTAGCTAGTAGGTTAAGAATGGCTTCTCCAAGGGGCACCTGGGTGGCTCAGTCAGTTGAACATCTGACTTCGTCTCAGGTCATGATCTTGCAATTCATGAGTTTGAGCCCCGCGTCAGGCTGTGTGCTGACAGCTCAGAGCCTGGAGCCTGCTTCAGATTCTGTGTCTCCTTCTTCCTCTGCCCTCCCTCACTCGTGCTCTCTCTCTCTCTCTCTCGCTCTCTCTCTATCTCTCTCTCCCTCTCTCCCTCTCTCCCTCTCCCTCTCTGTCAAAAATAAATAAGCATTAAAAAAAATTTTTTTTTTAAATAATGGCTTCTGCAAGTAGGTGAGAATGGAATTAAACCTGAATAATTAGAAAGACTCAACCATGTTAAGATGTATGATGAGAGTGAGCCAGGTAGAGAGAAGAGCAAGTGCAAAGGTCCTGTGGGAGAAATAAGCTTGGGATGTGCAAGGACCACACACACACACACACACACACACACACACACACACACACACAACCAGTGAGGCCAAAATATACAGGGAAAGGGAAGAATTGTATGAGATGAGATTGCAGAGGTGTGTCTGGTTTCTCTTGTTCACTGCTACAACCAAAAACCTAGAACCATGTTTGGTCTATGACTGGTACTGAATAAATTTCTGCCAAATGAATGAATGAATTTAAAATTTGAGTTAGACAGTCTCAAAGGTTCCTTCAGGGCAGGGACCAGAGCATGTAGAAATTTGCAGGTCAGGGATAGAGGAGTTTGGATTTTATTCTAATCATAAAGGAAAGTCATTGAAGGCTTTTAAGCATGGGAATTCTGTGATCTGATTTATGCTTTGAAACCATCATTCTTGCTACTGTGTGGAGAATAGATTGTAGATATGTTGAATATCTTCCATTGCTCCTATAGGTCCACTCTGCCTTTCCACCTGTATCTCAGAAGGCTAACCTAGATAGACTCTACCCTCTGGCTTCTAGTTGTGTTCAACCAATGGTGTTTTCAGCAGGCCATCAGAAGGCAAGAGAAGCTGTCTTCAAAACTGAGTATGCCATCTATATGCTACTAGGACCTAACTGAGAAAACTAGAGACATGTTTAGGAAGCTTTGTAGTAGTCTAAATGAGAGATTATGATATCCTCATTTATTATTTGTGGTGGAGGTCAAGTTTATTTTGGAGGGAAATCTGACAGTATTTGCTCATGGATTGAGTGTCAGGGAAGAGGTGGTAAGAAAAAGGAAATGCTCAAGGATATTTCCCATGTTTCTGTCTTAGATATAGCACCATCCAGTAAATGGGGAAGATTGAGAGGAGAGTGGATTTGGGGCAGGGTTCAAAGGGCAAGATCAAAAGTTCCATTCTGGGCACATTTAGGTCAAAATGCCTGTTCGCATTTAAGACATAGGGGAGAGGTCAGAGATTAAGATTTAAATTTTGACTCATCAGCATAAACTTTTTTTTTCCAGACAGTTACCTGTTGAACAAAATTGCATTAAGTTCATGGAAGAACTTTAATAATTCATAGAATAGAAAGAATTATAGAGAACGCAGTCCCTACCTAAGTTTGGCAAATTTTAGAAATCAGAAATTCACATCGCTAGTTGTCTAATTATAAAAGAGTCCGAAGAAGGGCTGAATGATAATGGTTATAACTAATCTGATGATGGAATAACTGGTTGGCTAGAAGTGAGAATTCAATAGAAATGAGAGAAGACTGGCCTAAGAAGTCGTGAAAAAGGCTATAAAACCAAATTTAAAACCTTGGTTGTCTGTAATAGCAAGAAGGCATGTTTTAAGCAAATGGAACTCTTGGCCACTAATTTAAATTTCCCCCAACCACCAACTTCAATTCCACAAATATTTATTGAGAATTTACATTTACAGGAGGCACTGTGCTGGGCAGTGTGGGTACAAAATGCATTGAAGAAGTAAATTGAACTTCTACCAAACAAGAACTAAAATTAAAGTTTGCTTCTGTCAAAATGAAAAGACCGGGGAGTCATCAAAATGAGCCAGAGAAGCCTAAGTCCTGGCCCACTCACAGCTTGAATCATGAGCTCCGAAGCCATAGATTTTTCCTTAATTAAGGTTAAACAACATGCTAGACAAGCCCTTGGAAGGAACTGTTTGGATCTGTAATGAATAATAACAGGCTGCAGACCACTTCCAACTGTCTACCTACACGTTCAACTTTGTGGCATAGCCTAGAAGCTGTGTTCAACTGTGGCCTTTCAGCTCAGAAATCTCTAGGGAAAATACATTTCCAGGCCCACCACAGTGTAGATAAGCCGTTTGGAAATGTGTGTCCCCGACCTGGAGCATGGACCTTCTCCTGCCTGTCAGGGATAGTCCCAGAGTGGAGGCTGAGGATTGAATTGCAAAGCACCGCCCCTCCAGTGGCAGAAAGGATGAGACCAGGCTCTGGCAGGCTTGGTGCTTAGGAGGCCAGGGGCCCTCAGTGGGAAGCAGCAGCAGAGTACCCTCCCACTGCAAACAGAGAGAAGCTCCTACAGCCACAAGAAAGAAAAGCTGATCTTGGGCTCCTCTCCCGCTGTGTCCACACTCCCAGCAGGGAGCATGTGCTCAGGAGGAGCTGGGTGAATGTTGCACAGAATGGAAGTAAACCAGTTTTTGCCCAGGTGTGGCCTTAGTCTAATCTCTTCACCTCTCCAGCCTCAGCTTCTTTATCTGTAAAGTAGGGATAAGATCTACCTCCCAGGACGGTTTTGCCTTTACCATTACCCTTCTCTTTTTGTACAGTGGTTAGGTAGTTGAATCCAGCCATAAGAAAATATATTTAGAGGTGGGGGGTGGGCCACCTGGGTGGCTCAGTTGGTTAAGCATCTGACTCTTGATTTTGGCTCAGGTCATGATCTCATGGTTGATGGGTTCAAGCCCCACATTGGGCTCTGCGCTGACAGCGAGGAGTCTGCTTGAGATTCTCTGTCTCCCTCTCTCTCTCTCTGCCCTTCCCCTGCCCTCTCTCCAGTAGTTCTGAGGTCTTACACCACTCACAACTGCAAACAAAGAGCAGGTTTGCATAGGCCAGTTGCAAACAATCACTGGTTCTAACAGAGGCTCCTGGGTCCCATGTACCCCTCCATGTTTATTTTATTCCCATTGAAAATGGTGGAGGGATGGAGAGATGGCTCATTTGGAGAGATGGTTCTCGATCCTGGTTTACAGAATTACTTGGGAGATTTCTTTTTTATTATTATTTATTTAAAAAGCTGATGCCTGGGAGGTACTTCCCAAAATTTCTGATTTAATGGATCTGAGATGGGACCTAGACCTCAGTACTTTTTAAAAGCTCCCAGGTGATTTTAAAGTGCATCCAGGGTTGGGACCACTAAGAGACAGTGACCGCTGGGCCACAGCAGCATTCTGACCATACTCAATCACCATCCTAACCTTGACCATGAGCACAAATCCCCCCTTGCACTTCCAAGTACAACCCATTGAGCACAGATGCCCACAAGTCCTAAGAGGCCCCTGCTGCAGCACGAGCCACTCCCGTAAAAACTCTCAGGTCTGTATATCCAGGCCTAACCCCCCAGCGAGCCCAAGGGCAGCAGGTAAAAGGGAAAGGACTATTCTTGAAGAAAGAAGAACACTCTCTAGAGCTTTGTCAGGAAAGTAGCCCCAGCAAAGAGTAGCCACTGGAAACTAATCTAAAAGTGACAGAACACCCAAAGCCACAATGGCTTAAATAAGAAAGAAAAGTATTTCCTTCTCATTTAAACACAGGCCATCCAGGGCCCATGTGGTAGCTTCACCATCAGGAGGACAGGCTACTTCCATCTCTTTGCCTATCACTGTCCAAGATGGGAGGTTAAAGTTTAGACCTCATGTTCACATTCCAGTCAGCAAGGAGGGGAAAGCGAAGGGCGGGATGCCACACTCTTTTTGTGGTTATTTCCCTAAAATTGCACACAACACTGCCATGTATATCCCATTGGCCAGCACTTAATCATAGAGCCATGTGCATCTTCAAGGAAGATCAACAAATACAGTGTGTATGCTGAAAAGTCATGTGCCTAGCTAGACATGCTAAAAATTGGGGGTTCCTTTGCTGTTGCAAGGGAGGGGGCTACTGGGAAAACAGCCAATAGTTGATGCCACAGGGGCCTCCCTTTCCCTTCATGCAACTGGACTGTAACTATTAAGTTACATGTAAACAATGTGTTTGACTGGGGTCCCAGTGAAAACCACTGAAATAAGACTATTTTCCTATAGCCCAAATTCCAGTGGCTGTAGCTCCCACTGCCCTAAGAAATCACCAGTCCTACAAGAGGACTTCCAGGCGAGTTCTTCAGAAAACGAGACCTTAAATCTAATGTCCCTCCAATAGGGTAGAGTGAATATTCACACTGAGAAGGAAAGGGCTGACTTCTGTGCACATTAATTCCTCCAGATTTACACTGATGGCAGGAGCTCTCTCTTGCTCTTTCTGGAAGCTGCACAGATTATTTTCACTGGATCGTAAATATGTTTAACACCCTATTATACTAACCTTTTAAACCAGTTGTCTTGGGTAGCTGTAAATCATAGTTTAGGAACAACTTTCTATGATTCAAAGGCCCTTGAAATTCCTGGATGCTGTAGTTAAATACTTGAAATTAAGATTGGAGGGTATAGATTTTGCTACATTTCAAGGAAAGGAAACAAAATCCTTTGGGCTGGTTCTTAGTTTTCTTTTTCTTTTCTTTCTTTCTTTTTTTTTTTTTTTTTTTTTTTTGCAATCTTTATTCAGCCAGGGCTAAGATAAGAATTGGCAGTCAAACATCTACTGTCCTATGTTAGGTTGACTTTCTCTTCCTTCCCCAGTGTTCCCGAACCTGTGGCGGGGGCATCCAGAAGCGCGAGGTTCTTTGCAAACAGCGCATGGCTGATGGCAGCTTCCTGGAGCTTCCTGAGACCTTCTGTTCAGCCTCAAAACCGGCCTCCCAGCAAGCCTGCAAGAAAGATGACTGTCCCAGCGAGTGGCTCCTCTCCGACTGGACGGAGGTATGTAGGCTCCTCAGAAGGAAATAATGAAAGAGGCGTAAGGAAGAAAAGCAGGCACCCCAAACTTACACATAGAGAGGATAAGAATAGAGCAAAATAATCCTCCTAGCATTACAGAACAGATTTTTGTAAGCATTTATACCACAATGTGTCACTAGCTTTTAACTAGGCTGCAGGGACATGAGGTAAACAGCCAGCCCTGACGCAACAATCAGAAGCATGGAATTGTAAACGGGCTCCTCGTGGAACAAAACCAGACCTTGTTTGGCCCAGAATTCTTCTCAGAACACTGCGTTGTTCTACCTTCATCCCCACACCCACCTCCCCGACCTCCCAGCACCTCCTCCTCCCAGATGTTTCTAGTCTCTACTCAGGAAGGGCAAAGCCTCTCTCGTTATTCCCTTCCAAGTTACTGGACAATAAGGAACATGATTTATTAAGAAGAGAAGACCAGGGAAATCCTGCCTCTTTACTGTCAGTTTCCTGGCTCCAAGACGCTAACAATTTCCCAGCAAGAGAACTTGATTTCCCCTGTTGCTTGCATTTGGGGGGATGATTACATCAGCATCCACCATTCCTGACTTGCCTCATAAGTTAGGGATATACCCCCAACTAACCTACTTTTCTAAACAGTTCCTACTCTAACACTAGCATCAATGAAGTCATTTACACTCACTTTCGACTTGTTTTCAGCCCCTTTGACTACTGTGAATTGCCTACAACTCCCTCAGCCTCGTAGGCCTGTGTGTCTTCCATAAAGAAGTCACCCCAGAAGTACTGCCTCCTAAGCAAATGTAGCCAAGAACAGAATCGCCAGGCCCAAAATGAAAATCTTTGTGTCAAGAACAGATGCAACACTGTGCCCTTTCTTGCATATAAGCATTTGAATTGGCCTTGCTGATCCCACTGCCTTCTCTGTGGTTGTGTGTATACATGTGTGTGTGTATGTTGTACAGATACACAGGATGGGGCTGCTGCTGGTTGAAATACATCCCAGGGACACTTGCTTCCACAGAGAGAAAAGCTGCCTCTGAAAATTAAGATGCTACCTCTTTCAACCTGTTCTTAGACTTCTTGCCCTTTATCGTATCCACTCATACAGAGTTCACTCAGATGATACCTGCTAAGGGCATTGCAATTGTGAGGTAACCTACATTACCACAGGTTTTGTAATTTGGCAATAAATTGCCTTCTGGTGGCATCTCACCCCAAATGTCTCAGAACAGGAGTAGGGCATGATTATTTTTTTCAAATTTTAGAAACAATTTTCTTTCAGCAAGATAAAAGATTAGAAGCATGTCAAATAAGTGTGTGTGTGTGTGTGTGTGCACGCACGCACACATACGTGTGCATGCATGAACATGTGACTGACAGTTTTTCTATGGAATGTTGATTTGGGAGTATAGTATTATATCTGAAAAAAATCATAAAACTAACAGTGCAAGAGAGTGTAATCATATAGTTGCCAAGTAAGTGACTCTAGATGAAGATTTCCTCCCAGGGGCATATTGTGAAAGGTGTCCTTCTACAAGTCTATTGGTGACAGTTGCCATGAGTGGAATGCTGAGGAACGGACTTGTATGTACTATAATTGTCCTCCCGTGTTCCTGGAGTTTGTGGCCTCTGAGCACATGAGACCCACAGAATTCAGAAAAAATTATTTTAGGCCCTCAGATTTGAAGCAGGGACCATTGTGATTAGGCGCTTAGAAAATGAAACTGCTGAATTGAGGTACTCTGGGTCCCATTAAGTACAGCAGACAGTTGTTTTTTTTTTTTAAGAGAGTTGGTGGGGAGGAGAAGCAGAGAGAAAATCTTAAGCAGGCTCCGTGCTCAGTGCATAGCCCAATGTGGAACTTGATCCCACAACCCTGGGATCGTGACCTGAGCTGAAATCAAGAGTCAGATGCTCAACTGAGTGAGCCACCCAGGTGTCCCAAGTATAGTAGACCGTTAGAATTGTGTCATGTGTGCTTAGGAGTTAGACTCACAGATAGGCAAACTTAGGTTCTAATCCTGACCTTGCCACTCTGCTCTGTAACTTTGGGCTATTTAACCTTTCTCAGTTTGCGTATATGAATATTGGGGATAATAATGTCCACTCATATGGTTATTGGGAGTTCAGTTAAATGATGCATATAAACTACTTTGTGCCTAGTAAAAGTTAACCCTATTATTGTTATGATTCTCTTCCATCCCTGCTCATTGTCAGGAGGAGAGGAAATAAAAGAAAGTACTTACCTTGACTGGCCAGACTCAGGGTCATGGCCTAGGCTTCCTGTGGGCTTTCCCAGTCTTCCTAGGAAGAAGAAGTTACACTTTGGGAAGTAGGACTACTCAGCCCTTATCCATGGAATGTTATTAGGTTCTGAGTTACCTGGGTTGATGAATGGAAATTGCAAACACCGGGGAAGGACTGGGAATGGTGGGAAGTAATCACCAATTCACTGGGATTAAACTCAAGCTGGTGCCATGCAACAGTGCTCCTGGGGGCGTTCACAGAGGCTGTAATTGGCCCTGTCATCCCAACAGCCCTTGCCCTGGCCCTCTGGCTGAGATGAAGCATACATTCCACATCCCCTGCCCCCAAGACTCCCCTTGGAGAAAGGAAGACCTGGATGATCTATGGGTGTTTTTCATCCTCAACTATCTGGACTCAATCTCATAGTTACTGCACAGAATCCCTTAGAGACAGAATTAAGCCAAAATTTTAGACACTTCAAATAAAATTACTTTCAGATTCTATTCTGAGAATACGACCTCTTAAAAGTCCTTACTTCTTTTTTTTAAAAGAATTCCTTGCATCTCTTGACAGAGTTGGCTATTATATATTTTTAAATCATATTTTTATGAAAGTCATTCCCCCCCCCCAAAATATAAAAGAAATTAAGGTCAGAATAGTCCATTTCAGAGCTAGAAGGAGCTTAGAAGATCCTATAGCCTGGTTGTTCCTTTAAAAATTAAAGCCACAGAACCCTTTTTTTCAATTGAAATGTTACTATGAAGCCAAGAATCTAAAACAGATCAAATCAGAGCTGTTTGGATTGAAGTGTGGGTTAGGGTCCCAGATCTCCATAGGTTGGGTCTCCAGATCACCGGAAAAGCCCCTGAATCACTTCCTCAACATAGAACAGGGTTTGACAATCCCTGCTCTTACTTAGTTTTATTTTAGAGATAAGGAAATGGAGTCTCAAGAAAGAACTAGACTTGACCGAATCATCAACCAATCTTCGGACACACAGTCTGTTTTTCTGCTTGGCAACACTAAACTGACCATGCTTTTAAATTTTCCAGGCTCTTTGCCTCCATCCCACCTGATTCCGGGATTTGGTGCTGTCATTTACAATAAAATAAGGGATGGGTGGAATCTGGAATCCACGATCATCAGGGAACAAAAGCAATGGGTTTGATTCTTACATCCATTTTTTGCATCTTAAATGTCATTCAGGCGGGTGTATATCACAGTACATTGCAGGGAATAGTTCATTTCAGTGGGTTAGCATATAAAACTTGAGAATATAAGATGATTTTTTTGTTTTTAGTGTTCATTTTTCAAGTGAACGTGGCATACTGCCATGACCCTAGTTCAGGTCTTTATCATCTCAAGCCTGGACTACTGTGGCAGCCTCCTCAACTGACATCCCCGCCTGCCGTAGATCTCCTACTCCCATCCCTCCCAGACACTGTTGCCAGATTAACCTTCTCAAAACACCTCTTTCATCATTTCACTCCTCCCTTCAATGGCTCCTCATTGCCTTGTGGACCAATTCCAAACCTCCTATCTGAAAATGAAGTCTCCAACGTCTGGCCCCAAACTACCTCGTGAGCTCCTGATACTCTCAACTTGTTGCCTCTGTTCAGTCAAACTGGCTTAGCTCTGCCCCCAAGCCTGCCTTGGATTTTTACACTGAACTCTTCAACATTTGTTCTGGATATGCCCCTGCCCCCCATGCTCATCCCAGGTTTCTACACCCCTTCAGACTCTACCCATCTTCAAAACCTAGGCCAGGAAATCACAAGTGTACCAACAGCATTCAACAATTGTGAGCATTCATTTTATAATACTTGTCTTCTAGCTTTATATTTCTACTAAATTCTTCTATTACTCTCTAATTCTTTAAATAGCTTTATTGAGGTGTAACATATACTATAAAATTCAGCTGTGCATTGTTTCCAAGGTTTATCTGTTTACCACATATTTAAGAGACCAACATTCCTTTTAAGGTACAATAAGATTCCATTACATAGATAGACCATATTTTTATTGATCCATTCACCAGTTGGTGGACATTTGAGCTGTTTCCCTTTTTGTCTATTACACACTTTCGCATACAAGTCTGTGTGGATGTACATGTTCACTTGTCTTGGGTAGATACCTATGAGTGACATTGCTGGGTCATGGGGTAAATGTATGTTTATCTTCTTAAGAAATTATCAAGCTGTTTGTCAAGAAGACTGTAGTATTTTACATTGCCACCAGCAATTTATGAAGGTTCTAATTTGTATATCCCCACTCATAGTAACATTTGTTATTGTCTGTCTTTTTTACTATGGCCATTTCAGTGGATAGGAAGTGGTATCTCATTGTTGTTTTGGTTTCTATTTCCCTAATACAGTATTTCATTTTAGCAATGTATTTGGATTGCCCTCCCCCATTATTGATGACAGCTCCTTGAGGTTACAAACCACCTTGCACAGTTTTTCCTTAGTATCTAGCACCCTACCTCAAACATAGTACATGTATAACAACTACCTCATGCTTGACATTAAAATATTACACTTGTGAAGGAGGAGAAAAAATTAGCATTGAGTGTCATTTCTGTGTGTGAAACTTAAAATATATTATCTCATTTAATTCCCCACCTTGAAAAATAAGTCTAAGAAGTGCAAACAGACTCTGAGTTGCCAACTGCTAAAATGCTGAGCAGGGATTTGAACACAGGACTCTATGACTCTGTAACTCTAAAGCCCAGGCCATCTAAGTAAAAAACAGGTAGAGTGTCTACAGGAAACTTTAGAGTAGAAAAATCTTAGAAGGGTTCCTGGGTAGCCCAGTTGGTTAAGCATCTGACTCTTAACTTCTGCTCAGGTCATGATCTCATGGCTCATGATTTTTTTTTTAATTTTTTTTTTAACGTTTATTTATTTTTGAGACAGAGAGAGACAGAGCATGAATGGGGGAGGGGCAGAGAGAGAGGGAGACACAGAATCCGAAGCAGGTTCCAGGCTCTGAGCCATCAGCCCAGAGGCCGATGCGGGGGTTCGAACTCACGGACTGCGAGATCATGACCTGAGCTGAAGTCGGACGTTTAACCCACTGAGCCACCCAGGCGCCCCTCATGGTTCATGATTTTTGAGCCCCGTCGAACTCCTCACTGACAGTACAGAGCCTGCCTGGGATTCTCTCTCTCTCTCTCTCTCTCTCTCTGCCCCTCCCCCACTCACACATGCACGTGCTCTCTCTCCCTCTCTCTCAAAATAAATAAACTTTAAAAAAAAACAGAAAAATCTTAGAGCTAGCAGGTGGTTACAATATGGACAATCTTCCCATATTGTTACATAATTAGTATTTCTTTTAGTGACTGTTGCTTTTCCAAGCAACTTTTCTCATATTTGGGGGTGTTTGAGAGTCCATACAAAAACCCATTAGCCTCTACACTTACATGCATTTGACCTTTGTTTTCCCTCACCAGTGTTCCACGAGCTGTGGGGAAGGCACCCAGACTCGAAGTGCCATTTGCCGGAAGGTGCTAAAAACCGGGGTCTCGGCTATTGTCAATTCCTCCCTGTGCCCTCCCCTGCCGTTCTCTTCATCCATCAGGCCCTGCATGCTGGCAACCTGTGCACGTGAGTATGTCAGAACTCTGGGGATAGGGAGACAGAACCCACGTAGAAGCAGCTGTAGCCACGCAGTAGCCTTCCCTAAACCCAAGACCGGGTGGGAGATTGTCAGTCAGGAAAGCCTGAGGAGGGCAGCAGGCTGGTAAACTCAGCTGGAAGTGGAAAAGGAATCTTAATTACACGTGGCCAGGCAGAATTCTCTTCTCGGCTGGAAAAACAGTTTGCAGGGGGTAGAGCAAAGTTCACTTGCTGGCATACAGAGATCTGGAAGCTGGAGTCAGCAGATTACTAATGAAATCGAATGTGGTCCACTCTGGGGTTTTAAAATGCTCTGAACAGATTTGTTCTGTTTAATAGTAATCCCTAGAGTTGTACTACTTCTGGGCTCTTCCCCCCAGGCCCCCACCCCAAAGGCCACTAGGGCCTTGGTGCTCTGCAGACCCCAAAGGGTAAACATGGAAAGGGAGACATTCTCCTTCCCTTTGTCCTCTGCCTCTTTTTATGATTCTTTTCTTTTCTTTTCTTTCATCGTTCTAACGAGAGGAACTGCCTTGCCCCTGGGATCCCCCTCCATCTAGAACCTGCCTCTCAGCTTCTAGGGGTGGCCAGCCCCAGCAGGGTGAGAGCGGGCTGCCCCGCGGCGCCTAATTAGTTCGAGCTTTGCCTGTGCAGCCGCTTGATGGTCCACGGCTGGTAGCCCCTTCCTCCCCGAAAACCTAAGGCGGCCAATGAAGGCCCTGGCCCAAATCAACTCTGAAGCCGCTTTCTCTCCCTCTTCCCTTGTGTGTGCCTCCTCTGCCTTCCTCTTCGCCCTCTCTCTTGTGCCTGTGTTCGTTGGCTCTCGTTTTCCTCTGCCATTCCTTCTCTTTCTGCATCTGCCTGGCTTCCCTCGCATTCCTTTCGTTCCAGGGCCGGGACGGCCAGCCACCAAGCACAGCCCTCACATTGCGGCCGCCAGGAAGGTCTACATCCAGACGCGCCGGCAGAGGAAGCTGCACTTTGTCGTGGGGGGCTTTGCCTACCTGCTCCCCAAGACGGCTGTGGTGCTGCGCTGCCCCACGCGGCGCTTCCGCAAGCCCCTGATCACGTGGGAGAAGGACGGCCAGCACCTCATCAGCTCGGCGCACGTCACCGTGGCCCCTTTCGGCTACCTGAAGATCCACCGCCTCAAGCCCTCCGATGCGGGCATCTACACCTGCTCTGCCGGACCCGCCCGGGAGCAGTTTGTCATTAAGCTCATCGGAGGCAACCGGAAGCTGGTGGCCCGGCCCCTGAGCCTCAGGAGTGAGGAGGAGGCCCTCGCGGTGAGGAAGGCCAGCCCAAAGGAGGCCCTGCAGACCCACAAACACCAGAACGGAATCTTCTCTAACGGCAGCAAGGCTGAGAAGCGGGGCCCTGCCGCAGACCCGGGAAGCCGCTACGATGACCTCGTCTCCCGGCTGCTGGAGCAGGGGGGCTGGCCCGGGGAGCTCCTCGCCTCCTGGGAGGTGCAGGACTCCACGGAAAGGAACACGTCTTCCGAGGAGGACCAGAACGCCGAGCAGGCCCTCTGGCACCTGCCCTTCACCATGGTGACCGAGCAGAGGCGCCTGGACGACATCCTCAGGAACCTCTCCCAGCAGCCTGAGGAGCTTCGAGACGTCTACGGCAAGCACCTGGTGGCCCAGCTGGCCCAGGAGATCTTCCGCACCCACCTGGAGCACCAGGACGCGCTGCTCAAGCCGTCTGAGCGGAGGCTACCCCCGGTGGCCATCCCCCCTCATAAGCACGTGTCTGGTTTCAGCAGCTCCCTCCGGACCTCGTCCGCTGGGGAGGCCGGGGGTGGCTCTCGCCGGCCCCACCGCAAGCCCACCATCTTGCGGAAGATCTCAGCTGCCCAGCAGCTCTCGGCCTCCGAGGTGGTCACCCACCTCGGGCAGACTGTGGCCCTGGCCAGCGGGACACTGAGTGTGCTCCTGCACTGTGAGGCCGTCGGCAACCCAAGGCCTACCATCAGCTGGGCCAGGAACGGAGAAGAGGTTCAGTTCAGCGACAGGTGAGCCTTGCTACCCGGGTCTGGGAAGGGAAGGGGCAAGGGGCCATATCTCGCCCAAGGTGCTTTATTGGCCCTGCAGGTGGTTCCAAGAGTGGGGCACAGAGCCCTGGGTTTCAAGTCCTCTTTTAGCACCAGTAGGGCTATTGAAACAAAGACGAGGTGTTTGGTTTTTCTAAACTGTATTCTGCCCTCTTTATAAGGTAATAGCAACAATGCCTATCCACCCCAAGCCCCATAGGGTCCCAAAGATTAATGAGATACTTTGCAGATAGCTTTGAACTTCTGGCAGAAAGATATCATTCCAGGCCAAGGCATTTTTACATTACTGCTCTGTGAGATGGACCATTGAAAAGCTTATACGTAGGGATACTGTCTCCATGTGTGTGGTCCCCCAGGGCTGGGGAGAGAGTGCAGCCAGCACCTGCTGCTCCCTGTGGGTGAGACCATCCTCTGTGTGGGCCAGACAAGGCTGTTTGTTCCAGAAAGCTTTTATTCCCAGTCAGACCTGTGATTAATTATCCTAATACCTCTTGGTGTCTCTGTCTTGATGTGTCATTACTAGGATGACACCACGTATCACTTACTGGTTTCCTTGGGCCGTAGCCATTCATAATGTAAAATCAGTAGTGGTGGTCAAAGTTATAACAGTAATATTTTAGAACACCGCATGCCAAGAAGCGTGCCATAATTCCTGCATGCATTCTCTTAATCTTTGTAGTGGCCCTGACAACAACGATAGCTGCCCTCGAGCAGTGACAGTCTGCCAGGTAAATGTGGTGTTGGTGTGCTTTATCTCACCCATTTTAACTGTACCTCTGAGAAGTGGGTACAGTTTTTACCCATATGTTACAGAAGAGGAAACAAAGTCTAGGAACTTGCTGAAGATCACAATTATTGGGTGGCAGGGCCAAGACACGTGATGCTAAGATAGGCAATCAATGGAAGAATCGTAGACTCTGGATAAGAGAGGACTCTGGGCAGTCCTCCAGCCCAGAAACCTTGTTGTACATTTTTATTTTCTCTGAATCCATGTAGAATGCCCTTTTCATTAAATATACTTCTAAATACTATTCTTTGGTAATCCTCTTCCCTAGTTTGCTAGCTTTGGGGAAGGACAGAATGAAGGCAGGATTTGTTGTGCCAAGCGGTTTGCCAGGTTTCTTTAAATGTGACTGCGCCTGTTAGGCTACCCGTCAATCTGCAAGACTGACATTATCCTCCAGTGTCACATAGAAAATCAAGCTTTACCAGCTCTCTCAAGAAGACCATGCTTTAGTAAGAGCCGGGCCAAGGATTCAATATCAAGTTTACTTGAGTCCAAAGAGTACACAGCTCTGTCTACTCTTCTGAGACTTGGTGAAAAAACGTGACTTTGTCTAGCCTGCCCACATCTTTTGTGCCTTTGAAATGTCAATGATATTGCCTGTCAGCCTTACAGTACTTACAGACCAAACAGTTAATAACAATACTAAGTGTTTTTTCTGTGTACTTTTAGTATATGCCAGACACTGTGCTCAGTGCTTTATGGGCACTATCTTGTTTAATCTTCAAAAAAGAAAAAAAACCCTAGGGGGTAAATACTATTGTTGTTACCATATCAACGAAAGAAAGCTGAGGCACAGATGTGGGACCCCCACAGAAGCACTGGAGAGAGGGTTTGAATGCAGGCAGCATGCCTTGAGAACCTCTCCTCTCATTTGCTTCTTGGTCCTCCCCAGCTCATACTTTCCTTGACAGCTTGATTGCTATGATTCTTTCTGTGATTTCTTTCAAGAAGTCTTTCACAACAAATTTTGGGGTCAGGCTAAAGTTGGAGTAAATCCGCTTGAGGTCACTGGGTCAGTAAGAGGTAGCCCCCGTGTCAAACCCCCAGGATGTTGGGTATAGGGGAAGAGTGGTGCCCTGGTACTCGGGTGGGGGGGGTGCACTGGAATTCCTCTTTTTTAGTGCACCTGTCACACCCACTGTGACCAAATCTTGCCATCTTCTCCACCAGCCAGTCAGCTTCTCAAGGGTAGGTAACATTTTATTGCCCAGGATCGTACTACTGGAATTGAAGGGAGTAGCAGTTGGCTGTGCATGTGGAACATGCTTTTCAGAGATGAGAAAACTGAGGCCCAGGGTAGTTTGGGAGCTTGGCAATGTTAGGTAGATAGTAAAAGGCAGAATCAAGAGGGCGGATTCAAACGCTGTTCTGCCCAACTCAAGCCCATGGTGTTTTGAGTGAATGAGTAACTTCATGGTTCCACTCATCTGTACTTGGCTCAGGATGCTAAGTTGCCTCAAGACCCTTGCTATTTTTTACCAGCTCTTTCCAGGGTCCCTTACTTCTTCCTAAAAGCCGTAGACAGATAAGCTGTTGGGAAGGGGGAAAGTGGTCATCAGGACTCTGCTGTGCCTGGAACTGCAGGGAGAACATTGAGCCCATGGCTTACTCAGAGGTTGTGACAATTTCCTTGAGTGCTAAAGATACTTTTTATGAAGGCCAAGGATCACAGCCCATCTAGATCACCTGGTGACTGAAGGAGGGCTTCAGAAGGAGTCAGATGGGCACTGAGGGCTTCAGGCTGATCTTTGAAAGCCCCTTCACTTTGGCCTTAGTCCCTTCATTTCAAAAGTGGGGAGGGACAGGGCATCTGGGTGGCCCAGTTGGTTAAGTGTCCAACACTTGGTTTCAGCTCAGATCTTGCAGTTCCTGAGTTCAAGCCCTGCATTGGGCTCTGTGCTAGCAGTGCAGAGCCTGCTTGGGATTCTCTCTCTCCCTCTCTCCCTCTCTCCCTCTCTCCCTCTCTCCCTCTCTCCCTCTCTCCCTCTCTCCCTCTCTCCCTCTCTCCCTCTCTCCCTCTCTCTCCCCCCACCCTTCTCCCACTTATGTCTATGTCTTTCTCAAAAATAAATAAACTTAAAAAAAAAAGTGGAGGAGGGGGAGAGGCTGTACCAGATCATCTCTGAGGTCCCTTCTACCTCCTTTACTCATTTACAAAAGACCACAGAAGATAAAAACCGGTATCTAGTGGAGAGCAGGAAGAGCCATGAGTACAATAACTTCAAACTTTGTTGCAGCTTTTTCTGAGCTCCACAAAATGGGGGTACACTGATTGCACAAGCTTGGGATGTGTTCACTTGAAGCTAAACAGATGTATTTACTGCTGGATTTTACCTCTATTTTTTTTAATATAGTGCTTGATATTTTTTCTTGTTTTTATTGTAAAAGTAATAAAGGGTCTATAAAACAATTCAAATAATACCTAAATCTATAAAGTACAAATACAAGTCTCCCTCATCCTCTCACTTCTGTTCCCCAGAGTCTGTCTCTCTCAATAATCTGGTATACATCCTTTTGGAATTTTTATATATTTTATTGTATTATATATAAAACACATACACACACATATGATTTGGTTTTTTAATGGGATATTACTCATGTTTAGAAATTTGACGTGGTTTCTACTCAACAACATGTCTAGGAGACGTTTCATTATACTATGTTGAGATCCGTATCACCATTTTTAATGGCTGATTACTGTTCCCGAGTGCATTGAACTATCCCCCAATTGAAAATTATTTTGGTTTTTCCATTTTTTTAACTCCTTTAAGCATTCCAGCATGTGCTGTGACTTTCCAAGTGAACAATAGAGTATGCATGATTTTCCACATAGTTCCTTGATCAATGAACAATTTTCTGCCCCAGCCATCTCCAGGATACCAAGAGCTCTTGAAATACCACCTAGGAAACATTACTGTCACCTTTAAATTTTCACCTCCTCGGGTGTGCACCTGGGTGGCTCAGTCGGTTAAGTGTCCAACTTCGGCTCAGGCCATGATCTCACAGTTCATGGATTCGAGCCCCACATCGGGCTCTGTGCTGACAGCTTGGAGCCTGGAGCCTACTCCAGATTCTGTGTCTCCCTCTCTCTCTGCCCTTCTCCTGTTCATGTTCTTTGTCTCTCTCTCTAAAATAAAATAAACATTAAAAAAATTTAGTTTTCACCTCCTTGGGTATTGAGAATCTGACCCTAATGTCTTTATGATGAAGAGTGTGCAGTGGAATCTTGCTAGAAAAAGACACATGGAAGCCAGGTGCTGAAGATGCACTAAAGGTGCTAGACGAAGACAGCAGAGGGCCAGCCCTGGCTCTTCAAAGTTACCAGGACATTGGTGGGAGTGTGGATGAGGAGTAGCATTAAGAGGGATCACACGTGAGGGGTACGGACAAAAAGTTTTACAGTTTGGGCCACTCTCAACATTTTTCTAGATCTAGCCTTAACAGAGGTTTCTGATGCAAGTTAATGGCACACCGTAAGGAAAATTAGAGATTTCAGATTCTGATCTCTGACGTCATCATTTCTCCATTTAACTTAGCTGGCCAGTCAGAAATATGGCTGGAGCTTCATTTTCTGTACAGTTTTCCAAGTCCTGTTTGAGAAAAGAAAGTGAATATATCTGCACAGAGCACACAGGCACAGAGCCGCCATTGGGACTGCTTTGCTATGGGCTGTTGGTGACCTCTCTGTGTTGGGTTTCATTGCTTGTCATCATTCCTATGTCCGGTAGCAGTTCAGAAATGCTCATTTGTTTTCCAACAGAGACGTGCTGAAATGCCCACTGTTATAGTTCCGTTAGTCTGTTTTTGCTTAGTACCAAATCCATCTTTCTGAAAGAATCTGCAAGATTCAGCTGGCTATTGGTCTGTATGACTTTGCAGTGTATTAAAGTATACTCTCAGTAGCCTGAGCCAGCAAGATAGGTCGAGAGAGGAGGAAAGTAACTGAAGACAAGTCTACCACATCTTTGGCTTTTAAATATGCCAAAGTTTTATCTGAAAGAAATTCATTATATGAAATAATCACTATCAATTTGGTACTACTGTATCTCATCATACATATAATTTACTAGTTGAAATGAATTTACGTGATTCTTAGAAGCACATGCCAGCTTCTCAAGCAATAGTTTTATGGGATGTCTCTGAATGTATTAGGACAGACTGGTTCATCATAATCCCTGCTTCTCCTTTATTTCACAAATATTTCCATGCATACTTGGACCAGACCCTATGTTAGATACTGGGGATAGAGAAAAAGAAGACTCATTCCCTGTCAAACTAAAAGTCTCATTTGGAAGCCAGAGAAGTAAATGCAGTGCTTAAGTGCTAAAAGATGGTATAGGTATTTATTCATTCCATAAGCATTTATTAATCTACCTATTATGTGTCCCCCACACACCTAGCCACTGGGAGTATTATGAATGAAAAAGTCTGCATCCCCTAGCAATTTACATGCATTTAGATTTCTGCTCAAATTTCTGCGTCAGAAAGACCTTCTGACGGTCACTGTTCAAAAGAGCACTCCTCATCACCCCTTATCCCTTTAACTTTGCTGTTTTAGTCACAGAATTGTATCACCATCTGATATATATTGATTTGTTGATTGCCTGCCCATAAGGGTGGAGACTTTCTTTACTGCCATATCCCCAGTGCTAGGAATAGTGCCTGGTACCAAACAGGTACTGAGCAAATAGTGAACGAATGAATGAATGATTGGAGTAAGACAATAAATGCAGAAAAGTACACAAGAAAAGCATCAGGTGGTGATATATTTGGGACAGAAAATTGAAATGGGTGATAGGGAGTGATTTGGTGGCCATGTTAGGTGGGTGATCTGAGGTTACCGGTAAGCCAAGATGTGAATGATGACCAGTGTCTAGCAATATGACATCAGGAGGAAGAGTAGTCTTGGACAAGGGGAAAGCAGTGGAAAACCCCTGAAGTGAAAAGAGTTTGGTGTGTTGAAGGAATCCCCCCAAAAAGTTCATTTGGCTGGTCTGTGGTAGGCAGAAAGTAGAGGTGATATGGGATGAGGCCATAAGGCTAACCAGGGACCACAAGAAGGAATCTAGCTTTTAGTTTGAGTATCACAGGGAGGTTTTGGAGGATATTAGGCGGGAAAGTAAAATGATCTAATTTCCATTTGTAAAGACTCACACTGGCTCCTTTGTGGCAAGTGGATTGTAGAGGAGCATGAGTGGAAGTGGTAAGGTTTCCTCTCCAATCACCCCTTCAACTCCACAAATACATGCGTGGCATCAGATACAGTGGTAGGTGCCAGTGAGACTATAAATAAAAGCTGCTGTTCTCCAGAAGCTAAGAAACACCAAAGGGCTGGTGTGGAGTCAGATACCTTGGGCCCTGAGTTTGTTTTAAATTCCAATGGGCAGAATACTTCTCTTAAAACTTCTAAACGTTTAGAAGCTCTGACTAGAGTTTCCAAGTTCAGTGTGCACAGTAATCACCAGGACCTTGTTAGAAATGCAGATTCGCACATCCTACCCTACCCCAGAAACACCTTCTACAGCAAAGCCCCAGAATTCATACTTTACAAGCACCACAGGTGACTCTGAGGCTGGAGGTTCAAGGACCATCTTTAAGAAGCATGTTGAGAGAGAAAAGGGGAGGAAGGTGCACTTCCTAATAGCACTCGCTTTTAATTCTGTTAAAAGATCTGGTGGAGACAGAACTCAACACCGAGGTGACACTTAGGAATTCCAGGCACCCTCCCTGGCCCCTGCCTTCCCTCACAGACTCCCACCAACCCACACACTCGCACATGGGTTGGATTGAATTCACACCAGGCCTTGGACTTGAGGCAAAATGCATAGTGCCTGTGTGTGAAGGGAGCAGACATGTGGAAGTTAACAGGCTCCAAATCTGCCAGTTTTCAGGGAACATTCTGGACTGGCTAGAGGTTGAAATAACCAAGTGTGGCTACCTGGTTCAGCCTGAGAACAAAAAAGAACTGGGCTTTCCAGCACGGCCAGGGGAGTAAGTTAGAAACTTGTTTTCAAGGGGTCGCGATGCCACTTGATTTAGAAAACAAGAGAACTCTGCCCTATTCTCTCTTTGCTTTCATTGCTGTATCCTTAGCTCTGGGGACCTGTAATTGACTGGTTTCACCATATTGCTGCCCTACAATGTCCACCAAGAAAGAAGTATTGTAGCTTCACCTCATGGGTCTCATGCACTAATGGTACCTGAGTGGTTTATAAACATTAATATGATAGCCCTGGAGTAGCCAGCCTATACCCTGGAAATATTTTGCATATAGGTGGCTATCTTAGGTGCCCCCCAGCATTGTTAATTATGATTTTTAAGTACCACCTAATATTCTCCCTCAGTTTATTATAGAGTTGTCTTCTCTCGGTCCACCTCATATTCTTTTTTTTTTTTTTTTCATAGTTCAAAGACTTAAATATATGGCATCATCTTTATTTTTTTCTCCAAATTTTTACTTACATTCTAGTTAGTTAACATACAGTGTAATATTAGTTTCAGGTGTAGAATCCAGTGATTCATCACTTACATACAGTACCTAGTGCTCATCACAACAAGCGCACTCGTTAATACCCATCACCTATTTCACCCATCCCCCACCCCCCTCCCCTCTAGCAACCCTCAGTTAGTTCTCTATAGTTAAGAGTCTATTTCTTGGTTTGCCTCTCTTCCCCTCCCCCCATGTTCATTTGTTTTGTTCCTTAAATTCCACATAGGAGTGAAATCAAATGGTATTTGTCTTTCTCTGACTGACTTATTTCATTTAGCATAATATATTCTAGCTCCATCCATGTTGTGGCAAATGGCAAGATTTCATTCTTTTTTTATGGCTGAATAATATTCTATCATATATATACACCACATCTTTATCCGTTCATCAGTCCATGGGCATTTGGGCTTTCAATACTTTGGCTCGTGTTGATAATGCTGCTATAAACATTTGGGTGCATGTATCCCTTCAAATCAGTATTTTTGTATTCTTTGGGTGAATACCTAGTAGTGCAGTTGCTGGATCGTAGGGTAATTCTATCTTTAACCTTTTGAGGAACCGCCATACTATTTTCCAGAGTAGCTGCACCAGTTCAAGAAGAAGAAAGTGGTCTCTGAAAACATTTCTTATCTGATCTCTGAGTAGCATTCCATAGAAGGCTAAGCACTTCTTCCTAAAAACACATGCTGGCCTCTTCAGAAACCACACACACTTGGTTTGCTTCCTACTTCTCTGGCTATACTTTTTCAGTCTTTGTGCATTTTTCGTCCCCTGCCTGCCTCCTATCTACCCTCTTGGGAGTCTCACTCTCTTCCCCTGGATGCTAATGATTCTCATGTGTCTAGCACCAGCCCGAATCTCTCTTCTGATTCTTATGCACAGCTGCCTACTGGACATCCTTACCAGATGCCCCACAAAGATGTCAACTTTGTGTATCTAAAACTAAACTCCTGAATCCCTATCCTAGGAAAGTGTACTCCCACCTATCCAGCTTCCCAAGGCAAAATATTTTTATTTCTAGACTGTTCTTATTCCTCAGTGGCTCTTTATTCATTCCTCCACTTTTCTCTGTTTTCACTGCCTCTACTTTGCTTTACCCTTGTCCACTCTAGATGATTCCAACAACCCTCTAATTCTGTATTTGCCTTTTCTAGACCAGGGTTGGCAAATTATAGCCAGTGGCTCTTATGTTTTTTAAAGGGTTATTAAAAATGGCTTTTAAAAATGTTATTCAAAGAGCTGTTGAAATTGAGCCCAGAGTTTTTGGGTCAGCTTGCTCAAGGTTTCACACTTGGTAAGTGGTAGAGCTGGCATTTGAACCCAGGTTATTGAAGGGTTATTAAAAGAAGGGTTTTAAATTTTTAAGGGGTGATTAAAACAAACTAGAAATAAAATATACAACAGATACTATAGGTGGCCCTCAAAGACTAAAATATTTACTGTCTTGTTATAGAAAAAATGTATTGACTCCTGCTCTAGATCATTTGATATGCTACTGCCAGAGTATCTTTCTAGCAAACCTGTCTATGCAGCTTTCATGCTTAAAATTCTTTTAATGGCTTGCCATCACTTGAAGAATAAGTTCCAAGTGACTTTGTATGATGTGCAACACCTTTTGTCATCTGACATTTGTCTCCCTCACTCGCTTCATCTCTTACCATCTCTTACACTCCCCCCATCTCACCCCTCTGAGCTATGCCTTTCACCAGTACCCAGTTACTTGCTGTTTATGAATTTGCCTGGGCTTTAGATTTACCTCATCCTACCCTTCCTTACCAGAAGCCTAACCCTAAGGCTCAGTTGAGCTGGCATAGTAGAGCTGGGATTTGAACCCAAAGTGACACCCTACACGACCCACATAGTACCCTACACATTGTACTCTGTCTCAGATCACCCTACCACTGTGTGTTAGAATTCCTTATTTGTTTTTCTACATTACCTTCTGGATTATGGGCAGAAGGCAGATATTCTTCTTCAAGGGCAGATATTTAAGAGTGTATGTTAATTTCTCCACAATTCCAAGAACACATTAGACACTCAACAGATGATAAAATGATGAGTGTTTTACAGGTCTTCCTTTATTCTTATAATAATGCTTTGAGGTTACTATCCCAATTTTACAAATGTTGAAATTGAAGCATAGAGATGTTAGATTAACTTGCCCAAAGTTTCACACTTAATAAGTAGTGGAGCTGGGATTTAAACCCAAGGAAGTCTGGCTCCAGGGACTATTTCTTTGTATTGATTTTAACCTTAGTTGAATACATGGACTTGGCCATTGTTTTAAGAAGAAGCCACTGGGGTCAGCTAGATCTAGCATAAGTTAACATTCTGTCTTCTAGCCAGCTGGCTTGCAATCCGTGAGCCTTCATTTTTATTTTGGCACATCTGTTTTAGGGAAAGCCTTTCTTCTATTTTCTATTGCTCTACCTTTACACACACTTTCCCATATAAATATGCACAGTACTGGGCACATAATAGGTGCTCAGTAAGCACTGTAATCATGACATATGTATTTGCATCTCTAGCTGTGTATGTTTACAGTGTTTATGGCCTGTGCACATGTGTGTCTAGAGACCTAGACCAAAAAGCAAGCTGAAACTAAACTGTTCCTTGTTTTTCAGTTACTCTGTACAAACACTGAACGCTTAGTGGGCCCTCCTAGACTTCATCACATTGAGCTGAAACTCAGGCAGAAGCTAACTCCAGTTTGCATTTGGATGGAGTGTAACGCTAGCCAAAGAATCTCACAAGTAACTCTTCCCCACATCTAATACCAGGAGGCTCATGTAATATGGACAGATGTACATTCAGCGTTCCTACGTCTGAACCCAAATCCAGAAACAATACCTGTAAGGACACTGCTGATTTCCTTATAGAAAAGAAAAGCCAGATTCTCTAAACTAGGTGCTGGAAGTACGATTACCAAATTGGGGGGAAAGCTGGCTGAAGATTGATCCTTTTCTCTGAGAAAATCTAAATATTGCTGATAGCCCACACTGGCGGAGAAGTCTTGATTTGCCATTCAACACTCTGGCCCAGGGGTGAGCTACAGTCAACATAATATACATAGTTCAGTTAATATAAGCCTTAAAGCATCTAAACAAGACTTTCCTAAAAGTTACGGGATTTTTCAAAGGAATGAAGATGAACATGAAGAATAATATGAAATTAGATATTTTGAAGAAAACACTGATTCCTTTTTAAGGGTGGGAAGTGACTCACATGTGATAATCTATCTACATGGAATCATAGGGAAAGGGCTAATGTCAAGGAGTTTCTGCCTTTTAACCCCTAAGCCTGTCCCTGTTTTCCTTCTATTCGGGGTCTGCCTGATTCATGCTGGTCATTTCTGACCTACCCTACCCCCCTCCTTGGTCAGGAAGGGCAGCCAGGTGGTTCATCAGTTAACACAGAGGGCAGCCCACAGTGGTAGAAGGACAGTAGGGCAAGAGCAACTTAGGTTGGAATTCCTGTTCTGCCACTTAGTATCCATGTGAGCCCTCTTTAACCCCTCCGAACCTTGGTTTTCTCATTACTAAATTAAAACGATTATACCCACCCTACAGAAGAGCAAGAATATGAAGAACATATAGTATCTGTAAAGTGCCTGACATACAATGGATGCTCATACGTCAGCATCTATAATCATACATAGAGATATAATCAGAGAGAGAGATACATAGATAGAAGGTCATTATATCATACCATCTTCCAGGACATCACAAAATAAGGAGCCTTATTCTCATTTTGAGGAACTAGGGAACAACCTAGGCAGTTGTTCAAAGAGATGAGATAGAAAGGTATGAAGGAAAACATAGTGTGATAGGGAATTAGCCTAAATCCAGGCAAAAGGGGAGAATGCTTATATTCTTCTGACATTTTTTTGCTATTGTTTCTGGTCTGGTAGAAAAGAGAAATGTGTATGCTCTCTATGCTTATACTTCCCAGACAGTTTTGGACAACTTTCCAAAGTGGTGTTGAATAGGAGATGAATTAAGGAGTACTTGGAAGCCTTTGGCCTGGGCAACACAGAGTATTTACAGATGGAAACTTCTCAGAATGGAGGAGAGAATCAAATGGGAAATGCCTCCAGGGTCAATTTGAGAACCACAGTTGTGAATAACGCTATATGTAAAAGTCATAAGCATACGAAATGCAGTTTCCAAGTTTGCAGAGACTATAAAATCTGGGAGCAGGGCAGATAGGGAGAGAAGAAACCAGTTTTAGTTTGGTTTGGCTTGCTTCCTTCGTAGAACTAAAGGAAGTGGGGATAACAAATGTTTTTCCCAGTTGAAAACTATAGGAATAGTAAGTCAGAGGAAAGGGGGCCATCCCAGTAAATACCTGTGTCTCGGGGGGGGGGGGGGGCGGTGAGAAGTATTGAAGGTCAATGCAAAGGTCACAAGAGCATCAGAGGACACAAGATTGTGACAACCAGGTGGCACAAATGAAGCTTAGAGTCCAGCCTTCTCTATTCCCCAAAAGGTTAGGAGGTCTCCAAAGATCCCTCTAGCATTTATTCTTCTTAGAAAAATGGTCCTAGAAAAAGGCAGAGTTCCGATAAAGTGGTTAACATGGTTATATAAATGAGGAAGGCACTGAAAAAACCTGAAGCGAAAATTCTTCCATGTTCTAGGTCACAGCCAGCAAACTCTTCTAGTAAAGGGCCAGATAATAAACGTTTTAGGCTTTGCAGGCCATCCTATCTTTGTCCCAACCATTCATTTCAGCCATTGTACCCTAAGAGCAGTAATAGAAAGCACTTAAATGAGCATGCTGGTGTTCCAATAAAACTCTGTTGACAAAAGCAGGTGGCAGCTGACCAGAGTTTGATCCCTCTCCCAGGCCAAGAGGAAATCAAGTCAGAGTCATTTCATGCATAGCATGACAGTTTGAAATGAATTACCCAGCTAGCAAATAAAACTACAAGTATTAGCAAATTCAAGATTTCATGAGTTTCTGAAGAGAAAGATGTTGAAGAGTTTGGCAGAAAGTACTAGGACAGGGTTAAGAATGTGTGGTCAGGTGGCCTTTCCCATTCCAAGAATATTTTCTATACTTCCACCTGGAGCAGCCCTGAAGCTTCCAGCATCAAATAACTTTTAGTTGGCAATTACATTAAAAACAGCCAAGGTTATAAAAAGTTGCCCTAGCCAAATGGTGATATGAAACTCTTCGTGAACCTCAAATCGGTTCCCCAAAATATCTGTACAAAACAAAACTCTCCCTTGCAAGTCTCTAGGCTACTATAATTTTTGGTTTCAGAAAAAAAAATTCTTGCTCACAGAGGAGGTCTTCTCACAGCATTCTTTTTTTCCTCCAGCTTCAAGCTATTTAAAATCTAGAATATTCTTGTGAGTGATTATCCATTTCCCTGAGTAACTACAAACTTTGGCATAAATTACCCCCCAACAAAAATGAGGCCAAACCACATGCCTTCTAGTTATTTAAAATCCAGAATATTCTTGTTAGTTATTGTCCATTTCCCTAAGTAACTACAAACCTTGGCACAAATTACCCCCCACCAAAATGAAGCCAAACCACATGGCTTACTATTAGGCCCCAGTGGATGCCTGGATATGGTCAGTTTTTTTAAGGGTCAAAGTTCACTCCCCATTCCTGATTCCTCCATGCACTAGCTGAGCAAGTTGCTTACCTTCTCTGAGCTTTTGCTTTCTCTCTCAAAAGGGATAAAAATATCAATCTAATAGGATGACATAATAAAATTGTAGAAAACTTATACACTTGTATAATAAGTAACAGCCCCCACTGTCCCTTTGTGCTAGATTTAATTATCCTAATCTAAAAAATTTCTAGGCAGAGAAAAAAAAAACCACCTGCATTTCAGAGTAAGTAAGAATCCTCAGCATCTTTTCCTAAGAGTTTGGATCTGATGTTCTTTACACAGCTGGCTTTCACTTCATGTATTTCCTTGTAGACTCACTTTTTACCAAATCTCATTCTTTTACTCATTATTTATATACTTTTTTTTTTTGCAACTGCAGGATTCTGGCTTTTTTTTAAGCGTTCTAAGATTTCAGCATTTGGTTAATAGTGTTAAAGCAGTTATGAAAATAAGTAGTTGTACTTATTCAGAAATTTTGGAGTCAAGAATAGAACTGAGATGGTTGCCAACCTGACATGCCATGTGACCTCAGTCTCTGCTCCTCCTTTCCACCCCCAGTGCTACCACCAAGGTAAAGGCATTGTGGCTCACTCCCTGCTCATTCACACACAAAAAAACCCTTGTCCACCCACCTCCACGTGCCTGGTTTTATTCCTTGAAAACTCTACATTTCTTAGTCATTTACCCTTGTCAGAACAGTTCCTCACAGCATCCAAAATACATAGGCTCAGACATGAAGAGTGAATGATAACGGTGATGGTCATGTCAGTAACAACAACAACCTGTATTTCCATAGGTTTTAACACATTGGGCAATCATCTGCTTTGTTTTTGTTTTTGTTTTGTTTTGTTTAATATAATTTATTGTCACATTGGCTAAGATACAACACCCAGTGCTCATCCCAACAGATCATGTGCAATCTTTAAATACCTGAGCGCAGGTAGAATAGTCACAACAATCTTAGATAGGTGCTATAATTCTCCTCATTCTATAGGTAAGGAAACTGTGACATTCAGAAGTAAAGAAATGACTTGCCCAAGGTTACAAAGTGACCAAGGGTAAAGCTGGGGTTGGAACCCAGGCAGCTTGCCTGCAGAGTCTATTCTCTTAACCACTATGCTGTATTGTCAGCATGATCATTTTTAGCTCCATTATTCTGAAGTCTCTATCCAGCATGATAGCACTGTGCTAGGGAACTATTGAAGAGAGAACTATGAAAGAGGTAAAAAACTCTCAGCCCTTGAAGTATTAGTTTACCACCTAACTGAAAAAATGAGACCTTGTAGAGTAGAAAAGGTTTTGTAGTACAGCTCAGAACAACTCTGGATGATCAGGAAAGGAAGAAATTCTTGTGGACAGTGGTAACACAAGTGGTAAAACTTGACTCATTCTTAACTGAAAGGGAGAATTTGGAAGGATAGATGGGAGGAGAAAGAGCATGAATTCAGCCCCAAGCTAATGACAAGGAGAGCCAAAGAGGCCATCTTGACTAGAGCAACAAGTTTCTGCTGGGATGTGGGACAGGTTAAGTTTGCAAGGATGAGAGAAAGATACTGTTCTAAAGAGAAAGAATGTACCTATGATTTCCAGCATCCAGTCCTGTGTTGAGACCTAAAATGGGTCTAAGAATGCTTGTTTATCAGAGGTACATGGGTGGCTTGGTCTGACTCTAGATATCAGGGTCATGAGTTCATATCAGGGTTATGAGTTCAAGCCCTGCATTGGGCTCTATGCTGGACATGAAGCTTACTTTAAAAAAAAAAAAAAATTTTTTTTTTAAATACTTGCTTGTCATGGTGGGAGGCCTGAGATGGTACAGCATCGTGGCCTGTGTTGCCAATGGCTGTTTCTGTGTCCAGACCTTTAAAATTTCCTCTCAAAAAGGAGTTCCAAGATGATAACATAGGTGACTACCACCTGAATCATTTTTTAAAAAATACCAATTTGTTAAATGCATTTGATGTCGAAGCTTATTTATTTTACTTACAAAACCATAAGAATGGGTCTCCTTCCTTTGATTCTTATAAGAATTGTCTGAGGTCAGTATTATCCTCCATTTGCAGAAAGAACTTAGAGGCTCAGAGTTGAAAAGCTTACCCACGACCTCCACATGACTCTGTCTCTCTTGACTGAAATCAGAACCCTTCCTCTCCATAGCAGCTAGACGTAGTTGGTCATGGAGGTCACTTTGAGAGATGGGCCTGCACAAGACCATAGTGTTCACAGCTAAACCAAGGATTCAGAGGAAGGCATCATGATACCACCCCACTCTCAGAATTGCTAGAAGCTTTCTTTTAGACCCCCAGAGCCGCCTCCTTTTCAAATAAGAGTACTTTCTCACTGACCATTACAAATGCAGAGGAGACAACTTCACTTCAAGGAGCTTGTCCTTGATAGGACTGGCCCATGGACACTTTGTCCATATCCTACTCACAAGGTTGATCAGGGCCATACTTCTGTAACTATAGCAATTATTTTTACTCTCTCAGCTGCTCCTTCATTGCTAGAATGCTTGAGAAGACATTCTGTCACAAAGAAGCTTACAAGGCCACCAGAAAAGCAAATTCCTTTATTTTCTGGCTAACACTATGACCAAAGAAATAAAGCAGTTAAGTTTTAGCTCATTAAACCAAAAGGGAAGTGGGGTATGGGTATGGGAGAAAAGCAGCTAGTATTAATATACCTAATGTGACCACAGGACCATTTTCTATGTAGGCCTTAATTATGCCCCATTTCATGTCCCCTCATTCTCTGATTCCTTAAATTCCAAAACAACCCCAGAGAAATCTTTCTGGTTTTGCTTGGAAAGCAGCACTATGTTTCTGTGCCTGTGCATTCTAAAACAGGCCTGTCAAATCTGAAAACTAAATACAAGCTGACAGAAATCAGCTACTAACAAATTAAGTTAAATTAATAGAGTAGACGCCTGAAATACAAAGAAAACGTTTTTTTCCCCAAGAATCTCTCTTCCTAGATGCCAGGCTAGATAAAGAGACTAAAGCTGACCTCATTCTCCACAGCAAGCCCTTTCCTTTGCCTTGTCATGTTTCCTAGAGAGCCCTGCATGGGAACCCTCTGCATAACTACTGCTCCCCCTGGTGGCAGCCTCCAAACCCCCAACAGTCAATGTGAAGGACATATCAAAGACATGATAAATGGAAAAAAAGAATGCTAGACTGAGAATCTCCACTTCAAATTCTGACTCTGCTACCAAATAACTCTGTAGCCCCCCTTTGGCTAAAAGGTTCAGTTTCATGAGTATAAATAATTTGTAAGTATATGCAATAAGTGACAAATTCAGATTTTGTCCCATGTAGGTTTTGTTATCTTCTTTATCTCTATGTGTACATTTTATGGAATAAAAGAACATGCAAATGGTGAATATCAAGGCTTAGGTTCATTCTTTTCCATTCCCACTATTGCCATCCCTTATGGCTTTTAGCCTGGTGTGAAAGCGCTCCTCCTCCTCTTTATCACCTTTGTGGAAATCTTTTCCAAGCTTCAGACTGGCTCAGAAAGCATTATGGCTCACTCAGTAGCACCTGTGCAAAAGCTAACCCCCACCTTAAAAAGTAGGTGGTTCAGACCCACTGTGGTTTACACTTCCTGCATAAGATCAGGCAGGTACAGTAGTTCTATGGGGGAAAAAATGATCTGAATATGGAGATCTAATAAATCGGGGGCTGGAGAGAATTGGCCAATAGCATCTCTTCCTTTCTTACAGTCTTACCACTCCTGTCCTTCCTTGCATTGAATTCTTCATTCAGAATGTCCAAAGTTACCTATAAAGCATCATTGGAAATACCAAAAGATAGTCTGGAAATTCCTTATATACCTTATTTTTACAATTTCCTCTGAGTAGGAAAACCTACTTCAATTGGGTTTTAGATATTGATAAGCTGAAATGTAGGAAGGTAAAGAGATTTGCCAGTGGTGTCTACTTAAGCAGTACCAGGACCAAAATAAAGTTCAGAAGACGTGTCTTCTAGCCTCCTGCTCTGAATGTTCAAGATACCTTTCTGTAGGGAAGAGAGAGAGGGTGCTGGTTTTAAGGAGGCAACTATACCAATGGACTTGGGAATGTAGCAAATTCTAATCCCTACCTTTTGATTGTAGTAAAACTGAATAATGATTGACTAAACTCAGTCATCATGAAATTTGATTAAGCCTGCTTTTATTATTGCTGTTTGGAAATCATTATGGAGGCATACATGTTCCTGGATATCATAAGATTTATATCATAAAGTCAGTCTTTGATTTTCCTTAAAACAGTCTGAATACCTGAAGAGATTTAACAATGATAATATGTGGTGTCTATTAAGATTCCTTTTAGTGACATTATTACATATTATGTGGTTTACCAGAGATCAGAAATTGGATAGTCATCTTTCTCTTATTAGCTTCTCTGAAAGAAACTAACATGTAATTGTTTGACTTAGAGAAAAAGCACTTCACATTTGATGGATGTGTGAATGAATGAGTGGATGAGTTTTACCACAGTTTACCATGGTGTCTCTCCCATCCCTCTTGAAGCTTCAGTTCCAGTTCAATGCCACAAAAGCTTGACTGTCCTCAGCGGTAAAGGTGATGGTCTGGAATGGCACTGAATCAAACACAGACCATCCAGAAACTTTCCTTTAGCTGAGGTTTTCTATTTCCTTCCCCATTTTTACCAGAACTGCATAACTAGATTGAAGATTGAAACATGTAAGCCTTGCTTTCCCCCCTTCCTGCCTTTCTCCTGACAGGAAGTAAGAATAAGCAGTGCAATAGGCCCAAGGCCAAAGACAGACTTGAGGGAGCCTGATTCATTGCCAGACAGGTCACCCTCCTCAGAATAACTAAGAGCTGACAAGAGGCAGTGCCAAACTGCCAGTCCCATAGAGTCTGGAGAGGACCCAACAGGAGAAATAGTGAAGAAAGAAAAGAATTGTATAGTGGGGAGAACGTGTTGTTGGGGCAGGAGGTCTGACTCCTAGTGTTAATTTCACCACCAAGTCTTGTGAGTTCTTCTGACATTTTCATGTGCTTTTTCCCCTTTCCTGAAAAATGACCCCTGTTTCCAACTTATCTCCTACAGATGGATGTTAATGTGATATTAGGTAAACAGATCTTTGGGCCTTTTGAAACTAGGGAGGTGGAAATTATCACAAAGATGGAAATGACTGACTATAGGAGGCCACAAGCCACCTCTAAGGCATTTCTGTGTGTTGAATGGTTTACAAACCTAAGGCCCTGGCAGGTCCAGGCCCTGGATCTCTGAGCCTCCTACCCTGTTCTCCTCCCTTCCGTCTGGATCCCCACCTCCATCAACAGATTCCAGTTATCATCAGCCTCACCAAGTCACCAAGACATCAGTTTCAAGTCATCATTAGTCACTAACTGCCATGATGTAGCAGCCAGTTCTTAGAAATGACATAATCCAGAAAAGAAAAAATAGTAGACTGAGACTGGAGTGGGTTTTGAAGCTCATGTTAGACACTCACAATGTGATTCTTATAATTCTTTTCAGAGTAAGCAAAGTGTCTGAACTAGATGGGGGTTATTCTGGAATTCTCTACCATTGCCCTAAAGGGCAGGCTTTGCCTTCATTCTGTTGTGCACCTCCCCTACAGAGGGTCTTTCATTAAATATTATGGGAAATAATTAGATCTGAGTTTTACACCCCCTAATGTTCACAGGCTCTGAAGGTAATAGATGAATGTATGGCTACCTAGAATTGAGAGGTATTTAGGCATACAATTTCCTTCAAACATATGCATCAAGATTCTCTCATCAATATTTTTGACTTTTCGCTTCCTCTCACCTCTGAGTCTTTACTCCAGATGCCTTTCTCCATATCTGGAAGCCCTGCCTACTGTTCACCATCCAATAAAGCTCCAGTCCTCCTTTATGATTTTTCCTTTTCCATAAGCCTTTTCCAAATCCATCTGCACCATTCATTCCAACATCCCCTCTTATCCCTGTTGTGGGTGTTCTATGTATTCAGCACACATCTGCTATCTACTCCAACTGGTATTTTTAGATCAAGTAATCAACAAGCTGATTAAGCAATCAAAAGGCTCATTTGGGGTTGCTATCAGAATCACACCAATCATAGTAGCAAGAGAGCCTGGGTTCCTGAGTGTCACTGTGGCTGGTTTGTCTCTGTCTTAAAACACTGTTCTTTCCTGCCTTACCAGTATTAAATGCCAAAAAGGAGCCAACTGACATGACCAGGTCTACATTTCTTTTCTGTTGCTCCAGGATTCTTCTACAGCCAGATGATTCCTTACAGATCCTGGCACCAGTGGAAGCTGACGTGGGTTTCTACACTTGCAATGCCACAAATCCCTTGGGATATGACTCTGTCTCCATTGCCGTCACATTAGCAGGTAACATGAAAATCCTGTGTAGTTTGACTCGCTGCTATGTCGTTATTGAGTAGATACCTACAGTGTGCCAAGCCAGCCCAGGAACACATCCATAAATGAGATTTAGACACTGCCTTCAGAAAGGTTATAAGCTATAGTTATAATTAAATGGAGATGAAGTATAATATGAGGTATAATGAATGAATGAATGAATGAATGAGTGAATGAATGAAATAAGTGCTATAAATAACCTAAGGGTATGCAAGGACATTTCATCCCATCTGGGAGATGTCAGAGTCAGAATGAATGGACTTTGATAAGTATAGGTGGGTGACATATTCCAGGAAGAAAGAACAACATAAGCAAAGGAGTTGTGTACTAGTAAATAACATGTTAGGGAACATAAGCCATGACCTGTCATTTCTCCTTGTTACACCTGTTGCAAAGAACACTTCAAGACTCATGGGTAGTTGGAATTCTGTGGTCATGGTTTAAAGCAGGAGTGTTCTTCTCTCTGATTCTGTTTTATTTAAACCTCTTGCTGTACTGCACCTGCCAACACTTTCCCTTTATCCATAAAGGTCAGGCAAAACATTCTACACATGTGATGTAAGAACTTGCAATGCAGAACATGATGTCTCCCAAGGTTGTAGTCTTGTCATCATGTACTTTATAAAACCTCATTTACATAGGACACAAATCCTTGCCTGTGAAACTGGAAAAGACCTTAGATACCAACTGTACCAGTGCCCTCATTTCTTAGAGGCCAGGTAAGCTGAGGTCATGCAACCACTCAGCTGGTTGTAGAGATAAGAAGGGAATGAGGCCTCCTAACTCCCAGCTCATTGTTCCCTATCCACCTATCCTACCAAAGGAGGATCTTTTTTCTCAGATCTGGGCCAGGCAGTCTTTTTGGCAGTATGTTGCATGTGTTTGTATTTATTCTTTTCAGTTGCTGCTCCCGTCAGATGATTCAGTAGATGCTAGAAAAGCCAACATCACCCCACACTGACCTCATCGGTCCATGCTGGGATTATGTTGTCACACTGTTCTCCAGTCACACATGCTACTCCCTTGCATATCTGTTTAGCAACAGCATTTCTGCCCCCATGACCTAAGGCTGATCAGAAAAGGGACCTTTAGCAGGAGGCTTTCCAGGGAAGATGAAAGTCAGCAGTGCATAAGGCAAGCTGAGGGGCCCAGGGGTAGATTAAAGACTGATAATTTTAATGCCTATTTTGTGTGTGTGAATAGAACACTTGCTTTTCTCCTAATGTATTCCAGCTACAATCTTTATTCCCCTCTTTATACAGAGTCCAGATGCACAGCACCAATCTCCTAAAATCTCTTCTGCCTTCCACACTCCAGCCTGCCGTAGCAAGGGCACTGCTGACATGCTTCCAATTGTTGGCAAAGAGTGGCTGTTACGGAACTAACTCTCTTGTTTATATTTATCCTGATACGGTTCAGCTCCGTCACAGACTAAATACCCTTTGTTCACCTGAATTTAATACGATTAATGGAAACCTGTCTGGAACTAAGTAAGGCAATTGTAACATCAGACTTGTCTTCAACTCTTTGGAGAAGAGCTATTGGAGGCTGCCAAAGTGTTCAAAGCCAGAAAAGAGAGAGCAGCAAAAGAGGCACTAGGGAATGGAAGGAAAGGATTTGGCCTATGAATTTGATCACAAACACCACACCTAGGACTGTGCCCTTGTACTTCAGTGCTGGGGTTTGTTCAGGTGTGCTCACGAATCCAATAGTCCCACTAAAAATTAAGGCTCAAAATGTGCATGTGTTGCCTTAAGATTGTATTTGTGTCTTTACCTGGAATTATCTGCTACCCCTGTGCCAATGTCAACACATAGTATTAAGTGGCACACCAGCTACCGTTCTAAGCACACCCTCTGCCAAGTACTGGGGAACAATGAGCAATAAATAAGGCCTGAGTTTTGTGCTCCATAATGCTTACAGACTAGTAAAGGCAATAGATGTATACAGGACTACCTAGAATCGAGAGATAATTATAATTTCCTTCAAATGTATGCAAGATCCTATGTAGCAGCATACAAAACACCACCCAAATATACACTAAATTTAAGGGGGAAATGGATGTCAAGCATTTCTAAATTTGATTACCAATTATACTGCTTATCTTGAACAAAGTATGCAACCTCACTGAGTTTTCATTCTCATCTGTAAAAATGAAATTAATAATATTTTATGGGATTTTGTGAATTAAATAAGATTGTGTATGTGAAAAAGCACCTAGCCCAATGCCAGGCATAGTTCACACTTGATAAATGTTTCCTTTCTCTAGCTCTTCTAAAATGAAATACCTCCTGAAAGCAATTCTAAAATGTGTAAAACATTAGTCCAAGTTTGCTTCTATGTATTTTTCATTATAAGTCTTCATATTGAAACTCTGTGTACAGACTTAGGAACTGATTCAGCTCACTTGCAATTAAATCTTCATGGTAAGGGGCACCTGGGTGGCTCGGTCAGATAAGCCTCCGACTTTAGCTTGGATCATGATCTCACAGTTTGTGGGTGCAAGCCCTGCATTGGGCTCTGTGCTGACAGCTCAGAGCCTGGAGCCTGCTTCAGATTGTGTGTCTCCCTTGCTTTCTTTGCCCCTCCTCCACTCGAACTCTGTCTCTCTCTCTCTTTCTCTCTCTCTCTCTCTAAAATAAATATTTAAAAAATTTTGTTTAAATCTTCATGGTAAATCTCAGTGCTTATGCACATCTAAAAACATGGCAGGTTGTGTGTGTGTGTGTGTGTGTGTGTGTGTGTGTGTGTGTGTGTGTGTGTTTTCCTTGACTTCAGTATGAATGTTAGACCAAAAGGGAAAAACATCTTTTTGAGACTCAAGATACTCAGGTGTGTCCACGATTTTGAACTTTGGTCTGGCCAGTGTGCCTGAGTTGACCAGAAATGGGGAAATTTGTTCATAATAATTCACAAGAGCAAACAGAGCCTGACAGTTAAGCTTGAGGGCTCTGTAGCCTCATGGTCTGGATTGGAATCCTGGCTCTGTCGCTTCCTGGCTATATACCCTTGAGCAGCTTCTTTACTCTCTCTGACTTGGCCTCTTCGTTTGTACATGGTGATTAAACTAGCACACGATTCAGTGGGGTTTTGTGAAAATTAAATACATTCATTCATATAAAATGCTGATAATTGTGCCTGGCGTATAGTAAGCACTCAATATTTGTTAGCTATTATTATTGTGAGGATAACACATAAAACAAAAGCCAAGTTGTTTTTACAGTAGGGAAGACTCCTTCTCAGAGACTGGAATGCTCACAAACCCTTTGTAGAGCACCTTGCTCTCAATGTCTCAATGCCAGCTGGGGAAGTTGAATTAGCCATCTGGAAAGGGCTGGCCTTCCTGGATTCAGAGGAAGGGAGACAGCTTGTGGTAAGGAATATTTCACATGGACCACAGGAAAGGGGGCCTGATGAGCTCTCCTTGGCTCACAACCAGACCTCTTCCATTGAGTTGCCCCATCCTCTATAGGGAGTATGCCCCATTTCTGCTTCTCAGATTCATTTTTGGTCCATTGCTACTCTCTACACAATTTTTCTTTAAACACAATTCAGCTTCAGACATGCTATTACAGCCAAATCTTCCTCCTTCTGCCTTATTCGGTCCTATAAAATATTTTCTTCAGTATCCTTTTGCTTTTCTTCAAACCCATCCATTATGTGCTGACTTATCTTTGAGTCTCAGAGATTTGAGACTACTTTGCTTCTCAGTATGGAGATAGCTTCCTGTCAACCTCCCTGGTTCAGAATGGAAGCCCACAGCCATGTAAACACAGGGGCACAAAATTCCTTTCTGTCCTAAAGTGACTTAATTGGATACGTGTTTCACTGCTCAGAATGTAGATGACAGTAGCATACGGTGGATGGGAGGGTAATAGGAGGTAGGGAGGAGTGTAAGATTATCCCCAAAATGTCACATACCTAACTCTTTGAAGTATTTATTACTTTACATGAGGTATAGACAGTTCTGGGTAAAAGGAGAGTTTCTGGTGTGCACAGAGATGGGCACAAAGATTGGAGAACCCTCTTGACTAGTCAGATTCAACATTCAGCCAGGTTACTCAGAAACCAAGCTGAATGGTAAAGCAGAGTTTTGAAGGAAAGCAGTAGTTTCCTGGCAAATTGCTTCAGTCTGGATCAGTGGAGTTTAGCTCTACTTACCAATGCAGATGAGTCCTGTCCAGGTGTAAACCATGGATGAGGTCATAGCCATGAGGGAAACGTGTTTGGTTGTCATTGATTTTATAAGATCACAAAAGAGATACTGTAAGGCCTGCCTGACATCATCACTGGAAAATGGGAAGAAGGTGAGGGATGAGCTTATCTTTCATTGAAAAGAGAGAACACAGATGAGCTCATCTGAAGTTTTCACAGGAAGAGAGAGACAGAAAATATTTCTCCTTTCCTGGCATGCTTTTCTGCTTTTTGATGAGTTGAATAGCTGACACATACTGTGTCTAATAAAGAGATCACAGAAAAGAAAAAGGAAAATAAAAAGGCAGTTGTCCTTGAAATTCTTCTTTCTCTGCCCCCTCCCCATCATGATTTAGTAGCTGCAATAAAAGATGAGCAGTTTTGTAAGGTTTTATAATGTAAGTCATTTTAAATTGGCATTTCTGAATTTTTTTTAGCCAGCAATTCTGTTAACCAGAGAAGGGCTTTTCTTTACAGATGGCTAGAGAGGGTTTCGTCACCAGTGGCAAAAACAAAGGGAGGTTTTCTCCAGTGCTCTGGATCGGAGGGAAAGGTAGACAAGTTTGGCTATGTTCCAGATGGTGCTCTGGACCACAGGGTATTGGCTATTGACTAATCCAAGCTGCCATCAAGGGATTTTATTATCTGATATAATCCTGAGTAATCAGCGTCCTTAAGTTTTGTTCTGTATGCACAGATGTGTAGCCTGCCTACTACAGAGCACTAGTCTTTACAGAACTTAGATAAAATGGGCATGAATTTAGCAGGAGAATCCAATTAACCTGCTCTGCTTTTCAGTAGACTAAAGGAAATGAAGTACACACGATCCTGGGGCCCCCGGGTGGCTCAGTCAGTTAAGCGTCAACTCTTGATTTCAGCTCAGTTCATAATCTCACAGTTCATGAGCTGGAGCCCTGCACTGGGCTCCACACTGACAGCACAGAACCTGCTTGGGATTCTCTCTGTCCTCTCTACCCCTCCCCTGCTCACGTGCTCTCTCAAAATAAACAAACATAAAAAGTACAAATGATCCAAACTAGCCTGTCTCAAATTCTGAAAAAGTGATGCCCACATCTGTGCGAAGGAATGAGGGAAGGATGGGTGGTTGGACAGATAGCAGGATATAGCATAGCCTGGATTAGTTGTTTCTGAGAAACGCTGCAGCATCACATGGTTGTACTAGATGTGGGGTCACTTGTCTAGGATTCTGCAGTGGAACATGCAGAAAAAGCGAGGACAGCACCACTTGCTGCCTTAGTCTTCCAAGAAATCATCGACTCCACCTGAATCATTAGAAGAGGTAAATGTCACACTAACAATGGCAAAAAATATCTTTAGGAAATGGTATTGAAAATAAGAGAGTAGAAGGAAGCCACACAGCCTGAGAATGTTCTGAAAAGGAGTCTGAGCCCTGACCACCACCTTAGGCCCTACAATGTTTATACTAAAGGCACACCAACTAAACAGGATAGCAAGGTCAAAGAAATCCCAATTCCTCTCATTTTTAGTGCCAAATAATTAATAGTCACAATGTTCCCGAATCATCACAAATAGATTAAATTGGGTTAAAACTATTTTTTCAGCTTTATCAAGGTATAATTTATATCACCCATTGTCAGTGTGCTATTCAGTGATTTTTTTTAGCAAATTTTTTTTACTTTTTTTTTTTTAACATTTATTCATTTTTGAGAGACAGTGAAAAAGCGTGAGCAGGGGAGGGACAGAGAGAGAGGGAGAAACAGAATCTGAAGCAGGCTCCAGGCTCTGAGCTGTCAGCACAGAGCCCAATACAGGGCTTGAACCCCTGAGCCATGAGATAATGACCTGAGCCAAAGTCAGAGCCTTAACCGACTGAGCCACCCAGGCGCCCCATTTTTAGCAAATTTTTAAGTTGTGTAACCATCACTCTGATCCAAGGTTATTGTTTTTTTTAAAAATATTAAATTATTAAATTATTTAAAATTTTTAAAAATGATCCACATACTACACAATTCAGCCATTGACAGTATATAATTCAATGGCTTTTAGTACCTTAAGTTGTACATCCATCACCTTGCTCAAGTTTAGAGCATTTTCATTATACTGAAAATAAAATCCATACCCTTTAACTATCACTCCCTAGTCCCCCCATTTCCTCTAGCTCTATGCAAGCACTGATGTATGTGTCCATCGATGTACCTATTCTGGGAATTTCATATCAATGGATCACACAATACATGGTCATTTGTTACTTTCACTTAGCATAACGTTTTCAAACGTCATCCACATTGTAACACATATGCTAAATTTTTTATGGTGGAATACTGTTCCATTGTATGAATATACCACATTTTATTCATCAGTTGATGGATATTTGGGTTGTTTTTACTTTTTGTATGTTGTGAATAATGCTGTGTGAACATTCACGTGCAGTGTGGAATTATGTTTTCCTTTCTCTTGGGAGTAGATACCTAAAAGTGGGATAGCTGGTTTATGTGCCACATTTGGATTTAACTTTTTAAGAAATTACCAACTGTGTTCCAAAGTGGCCGAACCATTTTGCATTTCCACCAGCAATGCATGAGAGTTTCAGTTTCTCCACATCCTCGCCAATGCTTGTTATTGTCCATTCTTTTTATTATAACCATGCTCATGAATGAGAATATTTCATTGTGATTTTAATTTCTATTTCTCTCATGATTAATGATGTCAAGTATCTTTTTTGTGCTTACTAGTCATTTATATACCTTCTTTGTTGTAGTGATAACTTTGTCAAAACAACACAAATATATTATCTTACAGTTCTTTGGTCAAAGTCTAGTACAGTCTCACAAGGTAAAATCAAGGTGTCAACAGGCTGCATTCATTTCTGAAAGCTCTAGGGGAGATTGCTTTTTGTTTTTTTCCTCATTTAGATCGTTAACAATACTTAATTCCTTGCTACCTAGGACTGTGGTTTCTGTTTGTTACTGGCTATGAACAGGGTGCCATTCCCAGATTCTGGAAGCTACTGCATTGCTTGGCATCTAGCCCTCTTCGTCCATCTTCAAAGCTAGAAATGGTGGACTGAGCCCTTCTCATGATGCCTCTCTCTGACACACTTCTCCCTCTTCTGATTTTAAGAGCTCATATGATAGACTGAGCCCACCTAAATACTCTAGAATAATTTCCCTATTTTAAAGTCAGCTGGTTAGCAACCTTAGTTTCCTTTTGCCACACAACATAACATGGACACCAATTCCAAGGATTAGGATGCAGACATCTTTGGGGGGTGGGGGGCATTATTCTGCCTAGCATACCCTGTCTGAAAGGCATAGCTCATTTTCATCTAACTGTTGACATAGAAAAATGCATATAGATAGACCTCCTAATTTTTCCAGATAAGCCAAACCAAAACAGACACAGATCTCCATTTTTAACTAAGCTCAACTAATTCAAACTTTAAAAAAAAAATTATTTTGAGGCTAAACATGTCTGTGCTGTGAACATAGCCTGGAGTTTACCAGTACTGTCTGGTTTCTGTATTTTGTTTTCTGTATTCTCTGATCACATGTTACACCACATTTCCCAGTGTTGTCAGAGTATTATGCAAAGCATAATAATTTATTAGATTACACTAACTAAAACCATGTAACAATTTGGATGAAAGAGAAGCATTTATTTTTTGCTATTACAAAAAAGGAAACTATTGTAATAATGGAATAAATAAGATTCTAGGCAAAGTATTTGCCTCATTTCAAAATTTAGAAACAGATTTAGAACTATAAATCTGTGTCCTTGTGATAAACAGAGGGGTTTTAAACAGATGCACACGTGAGTCTCTTGAAGACCTAAGACTCCTATGAATTTCTTACATGCAAATCAAGAACAGCAGTCCCCACTCCACCACCACTACCAGCTATAAACTCGCCGTACCTGAAATCCTAGCATTTACAAATTTATTCCTTTCTTTGGAAAACCAGAAGACTAGATAGCAAAGAAGTACAGCTTTTGCAGTGGTAGAAAAATAATAGGTGAGAGGAAAGTTTTCCAAAGGACCAGTGATGAGAAAGGGGACAGGGTAAGCAGAGTGGACTGAAAGATCAGATGCCAATCAGGAGGCAGGAGACGGAAGAGGAGGAGACCCCACATGAGAGACAGCAGGACAGGAAGGAGTTAAAAACTCCTGAGCTATAAAATGTGAAAGGTATTTGGAAGGAGAACCAGACTAAGGGGAAAAAATCATGCTTTTCAGTATAACTATTATCTGTAACAAAGCAACTCTTGTTGAAATTGCCAGGTAGCCAGATCCTGAAAAGTTTCTGGCCGGCACGGGATGGTAACTGGTAATAGTCAGTATCCATCATTACTAATTTCAGATGTCTAAGATGTTGGTATTTATAAGGGCTTTTATGAGATCGCACTGATCGTGGTTAACTGTATTTAACTCATGAGTCTCAAATTCTTCAACCGGGAATTCTCACTTCAGAGAGCTTTTGCAGATTTACCTCCAGTGGCCCGTGTGAGAAACCGATGATACTTACAGAAGTGAGCATTTCTTATGGCATTGTTTGGATAGTCTCATTTATTACAAGACATCATCCATTGATTAAATCTGGGCTGAATACAGTTTGCTTTGTTTTAGATATTGAAAGTATGTGACATTTGTAACACCTCATTGCTGAATACTCTAATCTTTTCATTAGTGGGTGTCACTACCTTCTTCACCTTTCTCCTGAATTGAGATTTTGGGGCCACTGTGGCTATCACAGCTGGCTTCCTGAACTGTACTGCAGGGGTCCCCAGCAAGTCAGCCTAGCATACACAGTCTCATTTCTCTGCAAGTAGATGCTTTCTGGGGTCTCCAACAAGACCAACCCCGGGGTGACTTTTAAGCTCTCTGTGTCTGTCCAGATGCTGATGGCAGTTTCAGGAGAATCCATCGTATTTAAATTTCTTCTTTTTGTAATTATCCTGAAACCTTCACAGTTTTTCAAAATTGAAACAGTTGAGTTCCTTCTCACTAACAGATTTGATCCTTCTCTTTTTTCTTGTTCATTTCCTCTTTATTTTCTTTAAACTTGCTTTCTTCTTAGTTTACCAGAAGTTCCCAACGCCGTCACAGCATTTCCTCCCATTTTGCAGATCTGATGCCGATAATCGCTAACATTTATTCAAACCTCATACTGTGCTAAGGAATCCTTCTAACAGCTTTACATACATTAATGTGTCTATTCTTCTCTGCAGTCATAGAAGTAGAAAACCAAGGCACAAAGAGATTAAATAACTTGCCTAAGGTCACTCTTCAGTGATGGAGTCCAGACACCTGATGTGTGGGCTGCCCCTTCTCGTGCCCATGCCCACTGTAGACATCACTAGTTTATCATGCTTTTTTTTTTTTTTTTTTTGCTGCTCAGTCCTCATGCACGTTACCCAGAGTCCATACCTGAATGGTACCCTAGGAGGACTCTGCCAATCGCTAGTTCAGGCTTCAGAATCTCAAACCTATGTGCCGTTGACACATCCGTTCTGGAGCTCTCAGGTAGTCTCTAAACCCACCGCCCACAGTTCCCATTTCTGTCACTGCCCTGTACCACAGTCATCTTCAACATGTCCCATTCTGCCTGGGAATGAACGTACATGCACATTTCCCAGCATAGATTGCCTCCAGCTACACAGTAAGAACCTCAAGTCTTTGAAGTATGATTCACTTTTGATGGCTCACAATAGTAAAGAACCATTTTCAAATGATGTTTGTGACTCATAAGGTTAGGAGAATTGAAAGAAGGACCCATTTGATTCATTCAGTGAGTTAACAGATATTCACTAAGCCTGGATTAATCAGCACTTGCTAACTACTGTAACAACAAAAAAAAAAAACCCCGCAAATATATGATGGCTAAATATGATAGACTGTTTCTTGTTCACATAAAGTCTGAAATAAATCATTGCTCAGGATGGATTTCAAAGGTAGGGCCAAGAAGTGGTATTCTCGCATTCCATCAGCTAGAACTTGGTACCTTGCTCACACCTAACTGCAAAGAGGCTGAGAAGTGACCTAGCTGTGTGACTGAGAAGAAGAAAGGAGTTGGTTAGTAGTAAATCTGCCTCAGCCGGAGCTTCTAAAATGGAAGGCATCATGCTGTTAAAAACAAAGTTCCTATTAGCAGAGGCCTGGACTTGGGCCCTGAGAAAAAGTTACTCACAATGCTCTCTGTTCTTGGCTGCACTCAAAAAACAAACCTTCCATCTCCTCTGGCTCCTCTCTCAATCACCTTTATACTGGGCCAAAGATATTTTTCAGGCACATATGTTCAGATTTTTTCCCATTGGGTTTTGATTTTACCCAGAGCCACACATGCGGGAAAGAGGCATGAGCCAGAACCTAGGCTACACCCAGGAATGTATTTCTGAGCATTTGCTCCTGGGGCTGCTCATTTATCCATACCTGTCTCTCCATTGCTCATCCTTCAGGGTAAGGACAGTGCCTGGGTGGCCGAACTCCTCTGCTGTAGAGGCATCACAAGGTAGCACACCATTGGATACCGACACACGGGTTTAGCTGTGCCTCACGTTCACCCTGTGACAAGGGCTGCCCTTGCTTATCACTAGTGAGGCTCTATCTCCCCTCTTCCACATGACTTCTAACAGGAACCATGATCCAACAGCTAAGGGGTATGAGATCTGACCTGAGCAAAAACGATTCCTTTCATGCTGCTGTTTCTAGGTCTGACTCTCTCGGACGGGCTTGATTCCTCATATTAGGCCCAGTAAATGGAAACACTTGCCTTTGTTTCCACTTCTTTGTTTCTCTTAGGCATGTATAACTAGGCTTAATCTCCTTCTCTCTCGCTCTTAGTCAGCTGTAAGAGAAATGCATAGATTAAAGGAAAGCCTAATCTATAAACCCTATCAGTTTACATCAGTGAGCGTGAATTTACTCTGCTGGCTGATGCTGACTTGAAGAAGGGAAGAGCTGCCAGCAGCATGTGCCCACCAGCCCGACAGCCCAGGTACCCCTCACACTGCAGAGGCCCTGCAGTCACAGCCCAAGTCCCGTGGGACTTTTCTGTTTTGCCTACTGTGAAAGCCATTCTGAGTACAGCATGCCATGACTTTTGTTTTTGAGCATCGTCTTAGCACAAACATTTAATTTATCATCTCACTCCCTCTGTGCATCTCTAGTCTTTTTTTTCGTTTTAATTAACTTCCATAATTAAAAGTCATACTCAGGGGCGCCTGGGTGGCTCAGTCAGTTGAGCGTCCAACTTCGGCTCAGGTCATGATCTTGCAGTTTGTGAGGTCGAGCCCTGTGTCGGGCTCTGTGCTGACAGCTTAGAGCCTGGAGCCTGCTTCGGATTCTGTGTCTCCCTCTCTCTACCCCTTCCCCGCTCATGCTCTGTCTCTCTCTGTCTCTCAAAGATGAATAAACATTTAAAAAATTTTTTTTCAAGTCAAACTCATTAATGTGAATATAATCAGACACAAACCTAGGCATGGCAACGCTTAGCAGCACTCACTTATTAGGTCATCATCCAGATGATCTAGAATAGGTTCATGTTGTTGCTGCTGGTGGTGCTGTTGTTGTTGTTGTTGTTGTTGTTGTTAGCTGACCATTAAAATCAAGGTCCAACTTGAAATTTTCAAATAGGAACTAGCAAAGTTCTCTTAAAAGAAATCTTTCCAACTCACCAGAATCAGAGAAATCAGTTACAGAAGAGTGTAATTTGTTGATTTTCAAACCTGGCTGTGTATCAGAATTACCTATGAACTTGTTGAAAATGGAGATTATAGCTTCCATTCCAGGACAGAAAACTTTATCAGAAGTCTGAACTCTGTCACTGGCGAAGCTTCTCCTGTATACTGGAATGGCATGGTTATGCACACTGGATGAATCTGTTTCCTTGGGAACCACGGTGGAGTAAATCAAAGGGACCTAAAACCATCTCACGGTTGCCTTACTCTTGGGGTAGGGAGAAACTTTGTGTCCCAAGTCAAAGTTGTTGCCCTGTGTGCTGGTTTTAAACCACCTAAGATTCAAATTTAGCAGGTCTGGAATGGGACTCAGTAATATATACAAGCTTTTTCTAATAGATGTAAGAGGTTGATAAACATTATTTTCAGGGGCACCTGGGTGTCTCAGTTGGTTAACCATCTGACTCTTAATTTTAGCTCAGGTCATGATCTCATAGTTCATGGGTTTGAGCCGCATGTGGAGCTCTGTGCTGACAGTGCGGAGGCTGCTTGGGATTCTCTCTCTCTCCTTCTCTGTCTGCCTCTCCTCTGCTCAAGCTCTCTCTCTCTCTCTCTCTCTCAAAATAAATTGATAAACATTAAAAAGAAAAAAAAGAGAAAGAAACAGTATTTTATAATTACAAATACTTGGGTAACGTGATTTGTCTTAACAATGGATCATGAAGGTAGGGAGAAATGTACAAGTAGCCTCTGCAAATGAGAGCACCTCTAGTGACAGGACGAAAGGCCATTACTTTTGAGCAAAAACTCAATATAATTAATTAAGGGCTGGATTTAATTCAGTGACATTTGAATTTTATAGCTATACACTTGCAGCTATAAAAAAAACTTTATTATTAAAATTCCTATAGGAAAAATAACTTAGTAATTGTAAGCCTGAAACTCTCTGGTCCCTTACCTACTTTTCTCCATTGGCACCGTTGTTTTTATTGCACAGTGAGGCAATTTGTATTATAGCAGGAAGATTATGTTTTTAATAAGTACCCAGGGAGTTCTGAGACAGCCAGTCCACAGACAAGGATTGGAGATTCCGTATAACAAGCACCAGACTTTAGGTCAAAAATCTAGGTTACCCCTACTACCTGCTGCTCTGTGATCTTGGGCAATCCGTGAAGCCTCTCTGAACCTCAATTCTTTGATTACATAAAAAAAGTACTTTACCTGCCTCGTGGTTGTTGCAAAAGCAAAAACAAATTCAGACTACACATAGCATACAAAACGCACACATATATTCACTTACTAGATATTGATTGAGGACCTACCAATGTGCCCGGATTAGGCAGTAGGAATAAAGAAGAGAACAAGAGTGATGTGATCCCTGCTTTTTGGAGGTTACTTGGTGAGGGATGGGGACAGAGAATACACAAATAAATGATAAATTCGGATATTTCTTTGCTTATGAAGTTGGTGGTAAGAGACATAATGACTGGCCAGGGATAAAGGAATGCCTGATTTAGATGGGGTGGTTAGGAAAGGTCCCAGTAGGAGATATTATTTGCACCTGAGGAACAACTGGAGAAGACAGCCATGCAGAAGTCTGTACCTAGAGACTGTCGGAAAAGGGAAGACCCCTGGTACATGAGCCAATGTTTTAGGAAGAGAAAGGAGGTCAGTGTGGCCAGAGCAGTGACTGATGGGGAGTGTGGCTCCAGTGAGGTAGGAGAGGTTGACAGTTGGGCCTGAACCCATAGAGGACACGGTTGGTTGTGAAAAGGAGTTTGAAATTTTGTTTTATGCGCACTGATAAAGCACTGGATAATTTAAACTGAAGAGTTACATAATCGGATTCATGTTTGAGAAAGATCACTGTAGCTGTCACAAGAAGAGACTATAGTGACAGGTGGAAGTGAGATCAGTTAGGCTGTGCTGCAGCCCAGCCAGAGAAGGTGACAACATTAGATTATAGCGACAGAGGGGCGGGTTAGGCTTAAGGTATATTTGGAGTTAGAGCAGGGAGCTTTCTGCAGGTAGGGAGGTAAGGAAAATACGCTGGGATTTATTCACTGTCATTCCAGATTATTCCCCTATTATCACCCTGTGTTATTCTTGGAAACCATCATAGTTCAAAGTCACTCATCTCCACTTCAGGTCTTACACAGTCTCGTATATATGGAGTACATACAGGTAAGATAAGGAAAAAGACCCCTAAACAGTCAAAATAAGGATGGAAAGCCTATGCACGTATTCAGACCTTACTCAAGCTTCTGCCTTGGAACATAGTTTTAATGAGCTTAACAACCTATACCTAGAGCACAGTTAAAAGGGAAGAGGAGAAGAAAGAGGACAGCTTGTAACAGGAGGCTGTGTGACAGTGCAGGCAGGAATGATGGATAAATAGATGAGGGAGAAAACATAAAGTATAAAAAGCAAGTTAAATGGCATTGTTGAGTTAGGGGTTTCTTCACAGTTAATGAAGGTACAGAAGAGGGAACAACCTTGTAGTGTCCTGCCTATTAAATGGTTAAAACAAAACTAAATCCATTTGGCTTACAAAGAAGTAAGCTTAGGGTACATAAAATATTATTTCATGTGGACCCTTATTTCCCCGAGGTGCTTAATAAATGGTTCTTTTAACTGTATCTTGTGGCCGTGTACACAAAGTGCTGGATTTTTAGCCCCAGCTGATAAAGGCCCATTAAAATGTCACGTACACAGAAACTCTACTTCCGGGAAGGTGGCGCACATGCACTTGTCCCCATTCTTCTTGTTAAATACAATTAAAATCCATGGCGACTATACATAAACTGAAGACTCAAAGGTGGAGAGGAAAAAGCAGACTGGCTAGAGACCTTGGGGACTGTGGTACTACACAGTTGTTACCTCCTTGGCTTCTCTTTTTGCCTCCTAACTCCCAAACTCAGAGCTGAAGAAGCCAGCCATCCACAGATGCAATGGGAACACAAAAAAAATGCCTCAACCGAAGACCTCTCTCTCTAGCCAGAGGACCGGGAAAGGGGTGGCTTAACCAGACAGAAAACTTTTGGGAAGCTCTACTTCAAAACAAAAAACCATGATTCATTGCCACCCACACCAGCAAAGGCTGAGTGGGGAACCTAGACTTCACCTCATCTGATCTGAAGTGATTGTTCCTCAGTACCCTCATGGATGTGGTGTCAGAAAAGACAAATTTCATCCCCACAGGGTGAAAAGCAGGGTAGAAAGCACATTGGGAACCTGGAATTCTACCCTCACCTTGCGACACCTTCTTTACCCTTTACTCTGGGGTGGTGTTACAGAAGGCCTCTTGGAGAGTCAGGACTTTCACCTACTACCCAACAGCACTAAGGGCCCTCCCACAGTGGAGCCAGGAGAGACCATGTGGGGAGCCAGAAGTCCCACCACTGCTCTGCTCGACAGAGGAGTCCCCCATTTGAGTGACAAAGGAGGCAGCTGGAGAATCTGGACCTCTATTTCCATTGGGTAGTAATAAGGTAGCCCTTCCCTGCTCCCCCACCTTAGTGGTTGCAGAGAAAGCCAACTAAAACAGTAGGCTTAAATAAGATCCAGATTTGCATAACGTATGAAAATGTCCAAGTATCAATTAAAAATCACTCGTCATACCCCAAACCCACTATCACCACTCTTACTCTGCATTCTTATTCAGTTCTAGCATTCTTACTCAGGGCTGGAAGCTCTATCCAGTGAAATAATGCAAGAAAAGGAAATGAAAGGCATACAGATCAGAAAGGAAGAAATAACACTATTTGCAGACAAAATGATCACCTACTTAGAAAATTATAAGAAATCCACCCACAACAAGTCCTGGAACTAACATGTAAGTTTAACAAGGTTACAGTGTATACAAAAATCGGCAGTATATCTATGTACTGTCAGTGAACAGTGAAATTGAAAATACAATGTAATTTACCATCCCTCAAAAAAAATCAAAATAATTAGGTATAAATCTAACAAAATGTATATAGAACGTGTGTGTCAGAAACCATAAAACACTGATGGAAGGAGTTAAAAGAGATCTAAATAAATAGACATACAGTGTTCGTGTATTCGAAGATTCAACATAGAATGTCAATTCTCCCCAGATTGATACAGTAGTTTAACGTAAATACTGTCACAATACCAGTAAGAGAAAGTCTTTGCAAACCACGTATCTGACAGAGGACTAATATCTAGAATGTAAAGAACTTGCAAAACTCAACAGAAAATAATATTCCAGTTAGACACTGCTCAAATGATGCGAAGAGACATTTTACCAAAGAGGATATAAAGACAGCAAGAAAGCACGTGAAAAAATATTCAACATCAGTAGCATCAGGGAAATGGGAACTCAAACCACAATGAGATATCACTGCACACCTATCAGAATGGCTAAAATTAAAACTAATGGCAACACCAAATGCTGGCAAGGATGGAGGGAAACTGGATCACTCATACGTTACTGATGGGAATGTGAAATGATATAGCCACTCTGGAAAACAGTTCAGCAGTTTCTTTAAAAACTAAACATGAAACTACCGTATGCCCTAGCAATGGCACTCCTGGGCGTTTATCCCAGATCAATGAAGACTTATGTTCACACAAAGACTTGTACAGAAATATTTATAGCAGCTTTATTTAAATAGACACATCAGGAAACAACCCAGATGTCCTTCAACAAGTGAAGCAAGCACACAACCATGGTACCATTAGAGACCCCATATAATCTCCAAAGAATTATTCTGAGTGGAAAAAAAAATTTTTTTTTAAATTAGAGTACCATAGGACTCCATTTTTATAATGTTCTTGAAATGACAAAATTTTAGAAATGGAAAAGAGATTAAGAGTTACCAAAGGATTAAGGCAGGGCTGGGGCAGCATTTGGGCTCCTTTAGTGATGGGAATGTTCTTTAGCTTAACTTATCAATGTCAATGTCCTAGTTATGATACTATAGTTTTATAAGATGTTACTATTGGGGGAACCTAGGTAAAGAGTACACAAGATTGTGTTATCTCTTACAACTGCATGTGAATGTATAATTATCTCAAAGTAAAAAAATTGATTGAAAACAAGAGGCCCTTGGGGCACCTGGGTGGCTCAGTCAGTTAAGCCTCTGACTTTTGACTTTGGCTCAGGTCATGATCTCATAATTCATGGGATCATGCCCCGTATCAGGCTCTGTGCTGACAATGCAGAGTCTACTTGGGATTCTCTCTCTGCCCCTCCCCTGCTTGTGCACACGCTGTCTTTCTCTGTCTCAAAATAAATAAATAAACATTTTTTAAAGCATAAAAAATAATAAGCCTTTAAAATAGAATATATACTATCATTTATTAATTTAACGATAAAATGCACAAATCACAAATCATCCCAGCTTGTTAGATACTATTCTCCATCTTCAGATTCTTCGATCTTTGTTCTTTTTCTGACAGTTCTATGGTGGGCGAGCAGGTGGGTGGATGGCTGCTATATTGTGCAGTTACAATTTTTTCAAAGGAAAACGTGGTTAGTGGGAAAAGCCTTGGTATGCTAGTTATTCATTGTGGGTCATCCCATGTTTCAAGTGAATGACCCAAGCCCATTGCCACCATTTAGTAAAATCTCACATTCCTTCCCACTTTCAGGAAAGCCACTAGTGAAGACATCACGAGTGACTGTGATCAACACTGAGGAGCCTGAAATCACAGCTGATGTAGGAAGCACCATCAAAACAGTTCAAGGAGTGAATGTGACCATTAACTGCCAAGTTGCAGGTGAGAAATGTATTCATGTGTTAGTTCATCTGTTCAAATATTAATGGAGCCTTGTGCTAGGTGAGGGGATACAAAGATAAATACAGATTCTATTCTCAGGGACTCAGGGCTAGTAGGAAAGCTAAGGAAAGAGCCTCAGTCACCCTGAAAATGGAAAAGGCTACAGAAGTTTAGAGGAGGAAAGATGAATTCTGGCTGGGATGAGGTGGTTTCTTATTTCAGCCTTGCACACTGATAGAATGTGAACATGCAAAGATGGGGGCAAAGAGTGTTCCAAGTGAACAAAAGAGTGTGAAAAATTCATGGAAGTAAGAAAGCCCCAAGATAGAAGCAAACAGTATGTGCTTTGGTCTGGCTGGAGCCCAGAGTACAGAAATGGTGTGTAGGAGCTTAAACTTTAGGAAGGTGGGTTGTAACTACGCCATGGGAGACCCTAAATGCTTGGCCAAGGAGTTCAGAAAAAGGTGGGTGGAAAGTGACATTAAGGAGCCATACTTCCAGAAGACGAAGCCAACAGCAGTGCATAAAATGGATTGAAGATAGGAAATACTGGAACAGAGAGGCCCGTTAAGAAGCTGTCATAGTAGTTGGGGCACCTGGCTGGCTCAGTCAATAGAGCATGTGACTCTATTTCAAGGCTGTGAGTTCGAGCCCCATGTTGGGTGGAGAGATTACTTAAAAATAAAATCTTAAAAAAAAAATGCTGTCAGAGAAGTTTAGAGAAGAGGTAATGGGGGCCTGAACTCAGGGCACTGGTGATAGAAAGGTAAAGGGTAGAGGAACATGAGAGAGATGGCAGAGGTAAGACCAGCAGGAATCTGGAGCTTACTCTCATCAAAAGTGGGTAGGAGTCATTGATGAAAACATCCGGTGCTGTTAGGAGTGGTGATACAGGAATTGCCCTCCAGTTGGCCTTGCAAACCCAGAGGCCTATAGGGAACAGAAAGTCAGAGGAAAGTGGAGGAGTGGTAGACAGTAGGGGGTGGTAGTATGCTCTTTATAAAGATACTTACCTCCAATTAAAAAACAACAGGGGTGCCTGTGGCTCAGTTAAGTGCCCAACTCTTAATTTTGGCTCAGGTCATGATCTCATGGTTCATAAGTTCAAGCCCCTCATTGGGCTCTGCACTGACAGTGTGGAGCCTGCTTTGGATTCTCTCTCTCCCTCTCTCCCTGCCCCTCCCCTGCTCTCTCTTTCTCTCTCTCTCTCTCTCTCTCAATAAATAAACCTAAAAAAAAAAAAAATCCTACAAAACCCAGATGCTGATCTTCCCTTCCTGTGGACCACTACTTGGTGACATCTACCCTAAGGGTTTTCACTGCCACAATGCAGAGAAATGCATTGTACCGGGGCCCAGCTACAGTCCCCTGCTTGTTGTCCTCAGTGGCTGTACTCTTCTGTGGCACACCCAAACCCAGGTTACCCAGTCATGCTCAGTGTACACAGTGGACAGGCATTGGCACCCTGTTCTGGGGCTTTCTCGATCTCCAATCTCTACCCCATTACCAGAGGCTTTACCTCCACTTAGGATTTATGAGCCAGATAGACCATTTTCATTTTTTTAATATAATTTATTGACAAACTGGTTTCCATACAACAGCTGCCCTCCTCAATGCCCATCACCCACTTTCCCCTCTCCCCCACCCCCCATCAACCGTCAGTTTGTTCTCAGTATCCAAGAGTTTCTTATGGTTTGCCTGCCTCCCTCCCTCTCTGTAACTTTTTTCTTCCCTTCTCCTCCCCCCATGGTCTTCTTTTAAGTTTCTCAAGATCCACCTATGAGTGAAAACATATGGTATCTGTCTTTCTCTGCCTGACTTATTTCGCTTAGCATAATACCTTCCAGTCCCAATCATGTTGCTGCAAATGGCCAGATTTCATTCTTTCTCATTGCTAAGTAGTATTCCATTATATATATAAGCCACATCTTCTTTATCCATTTGTCAGTTGATGGACATTTAGGCTCTTCCCATAATTTGGCTAGTGTTGAAAGTGCTGCTATATAACTCTCAACAATAGCCAAATTATGGAAAGAGCCTAAATGTCCATCAACTGATGAACGGAGAAAGAAATTGTGATTTACATACACAATGGAGTACTATGTGGCAATGAGAAAGAATGAAATATGGCCCTTTGTAGCAACGTGGATGGAACTGGAGAGTGTTAAGCTAAGTGAAATAAGCCATACAGAGAAAGACAGATACCATATGTTTTCACTCTTGTGTGGATCCTGAGACACTTAACAGAAACCCATGGGGGAGGGGAAGGAAAAAAAAAAAAAAAGGTTAGAGAGGGACGGAGCCAAAGCATAAGAGACTCTTAAAAACTGAGAACAAACTGAGGGTTGATGAGGGGTGGACGGGAGGGGAGGGTGGGTGATGGGCATTGAAGAGGGCATCTTTTGGGATGAGCACTGGGTGTTGTAAAGAAACCAGTTTGACAATAAATTTCATGTATTAAAAAAAAAAGTGCTGCTATATAAACACTGGGGTACAAGTGCCCCTATGCATCAGCACTCCTGTATCCCTTGGGTAAATTCCTAGCAGTGCTATTATTGGGTCACAGGGTAGATCTGTTTTTAATATTTTGAGGGACCTCCACAGTTTTCCAGAGCGGCTGCACCAGTTTGCATTCCCACCAACAGTGCAAGAGCAGATAACCCATTTTCAAATAGGTAGGAGGAAGATCTTACTCTAAAGCATTTTGTTTCCAAACAGTGGCCAGGCTGGTTTTCTCTGAAATATTCTGGTAGCTCCAGGAAATCAGAAATATAAATCTCTGTCATCCTACATTAGCTTCTTTTTGTAAAGCTTCCCTTGGCCTGCATGTCCAGCCTCATCAGGAAACCTTCCACAGCCACACCCCTTCAGGCCCTGTAGTCCCAGATGAAGAGTCAGATAAAACCTCTGACAGGGCTGCCCTTTGTGCAGGGACTGCTGGTGCAGGTAAGGCCTTCTGTGCAGAACCATCATTCCTCACCTGGTCACTTCGAGCACATGCCTCAGCGACAGAGCACTGACTGGAGATAAAATGGACCATGCCGGCTCTCTTCTTGATGGGTGAGGTTGGTAGGAGTAGAAGAATGGGGATCAAGGACAGCGCAACAAGGAAGTGGGCACCTAAAGGCGACTGAGAGAACCAGAATCCAGGCAAGGAAGTATTCACCATGGGGAACTGGGGGCATTGAAACCAGCTTTGGCCAATTCTTCCATGCCACCTGGTGCCCTGTCTCCCTGACTACATCCAGAGACTCACTCTTGGTGACCTTATCATGAGGTCTCAGGTCGCGCCCAGTTTTTGCCTGGCTGGGCACATTACAGTCTTTATTTTTATTTTTATTCATAGAACCGTTTGTGTTCATCATGGTTAACCAAAATGAACCTGTGTATCTCTGTCATTATGCCTTTTGTTAAATAAGATATTTATTCAGAGTGGTGGGAAAAAGACTACTTTTGATTACACAGTTGGTCTGTGAATTTGCTGGACAAAGAAATTACCCTTGAGCTGAGTCTCCAGTCAAAAGTGTTGTGACACTCAAGGGCATTAGGAATGACTTTTACTTTACTAATACAGTGGCTCTGTGGCTTTCTTCGGGTATAATTTATTGGCTATTTTATAGTCTATATTCAGAATATGACATAATTTATGTAGATTAACTTCTGTCCTTACATGTTAGAGTTGTTAGCCATTTCTCATTAAATAACTTTTTGTACATATATGCGTTCAATTTGTAAGATGCAGCCTCACAAATTCTTCCCAACGCTTAAACATAAAAAATATTAAGCAGTGAGTATGATGAGCAGTCTTCTTGAAAAGTGATCCAAACCACTGTACTACTCACACACTTTTTCTCTATTTGAGTTCAAAAAACTTGGTAGGAGATAAAGGGTTAGGGGAGGAGGGAGTGTTTCAGTCATTTGGGACTAGCATGTACAAAGGTCCTGAGGTAGAAAGAACAGGCTTCATCTAAAGGCGTAGAATATGGCTGGTATGGCTCTAGTACAGAGAGCAGAGAAGAAAGTAGCACGACATGTGTCTGGAGGGTGGAGGGCAGCAGGCAGGGGCTACCTCTTACATGCTCTCATAGATTATGGTACAATTTGGGATTTTATCCTAAGAGCAAAGGAGGCTTTGCAAGAGCTTAGTGGGTAAAATCATCAGGACTAGTGATATAGAAATAAACAGTTGAGGAATCAGTGATGGGCAGGATATTCATTAGGATAGTCCAGACTCTGATAAGAAGTAGACCCCCAAATGTATAACGGGTCAAACACAATAGAAGCTTATCGTTGTTTAGCTAAGAGTCCAAAGAGTGGCTGCCCCACCCAGTCATTCAGGGTCGTGGGATGCTGGCGGCTCTGTTATTTTCAACATATGCCTTCCAAGGTGTCCCCAGGGGTTATCTCTAACCTGTCAACCAGAACAGGGGAAAAACAAAACGTGGAAGGTGGTTGAGAAGGCTTTTGAGGGCCACACCTAGAACCAGCACGCATTGGCACTTCTCACAGTGCCTCTTTGCCACATGGTCACTCACCGCTACAAAGGATATTGAACAGTGTAGCCTAGAGGGGTACCCAGGAAAAAGAAGAAAACAGGTTTTATGAACAGCTGCCAGTGTCTGCCACCGTCAGTGTGGATAAGTGTGGAAGGCTGAAAACCTCCTTTCCAGACTTCGGCAGTTCTTTAGAATAATTGCCAAGGCTGCCATTTAAGTTACTGTATCCTTTCCTTTTCTTGCACCAAGCCATCAAAGAAGCTTCTAAAGTGCATCATGTCAAGGAGCACCTTGCAATGGACACCCCATCTCGAGATGCTGACAGGCTGCCAAGGACCAAGCAGCGTTCCAAATGTAACAAGCGGTTAGCAAGAATATCCTGTCTGGGATTTTAAAAAGTATTGTGGCATCACCCTACCTAGCAGCTCTGTGAAGATTAAAGGCACTAATCCTTATAATCATATCAAGTTACAACCCATTATCACCACTTTTATTGATCCTTTCAAGCCACAGGCAGGGCACTGTTTTGTTGATAAGATACGCCACGGAGGAGAAAAAGTAAAAGCAGAGTTTTTTCCCTCCGCTGTTTTAGACAGAAATCATACCAAGGGAGTCCAGAGTGTGGAGCCTGTCCAAGTAACTTGTCAACAACATAGCTTTGTATTTTGCTCTGTGGTAGAGTATATTTTCTGTCATTTTTTAGACATTTCTTTCAGTAAAATGTGTGGTCACATCACAACAGCCAAAGAGAAAAAAAAAAAAAATCTCCCGCAACCTGACCAGCTTCTCAACAAAAAGGGAGCTACCAAAGCCAGCACACATGGGTTCTAGAAACCTCTCCTAAGAATAACCCGGGTGTTATAGTTATAGCAGAAAGGTTAACTCTCAAAGTAGAAAGTAAGGATTTGACAGGGCAGAAACAATAGTGTAGCAATTCTGATCTTCCTTAAAGAGGCAATCGGGTATGTTGGAAGACAGACGGGGATCTGTGGCATTGAATGTAGGAGTTTGGATCTCCACCCTGCCATTTGTAGGTCACTGATTGAGGTGAGTAGGTCATGGGGTGAGGAGTAGGAAGGGACAGGGGCTCTGTCCCCTTGTAATCATTCAGGGATCCAAACTCTCATCACTTTAGGCAGATTTCTTAATCTCTTTGAAAAATGTGATTATGTTTATAAAACGTTTGGCTTATAGCAAATGTTCACCAAATGTTTGTTTCTCCTCTAGCACGTTCAGGATGTTTTGCACAGTTCCTGACGTTTGCACATTACCCATGTTCAGGTATTCTGAACATTAGGATTAAGCATGTGTATCTGGTACCTTTTCAAGGGACACTGGCTTCAACAATGGCTGGTGATGTTTTCTCAAGTGTCGTCGTCATCTCTTGAGGAGAATAGAGCTCTATGAGGCCTCACTTATTTTCCCTCTTCCTTTCTTCTGTGTTTATAAGATGTCAGAGTCAATCATGAAAAGAACTCAAAGATTCTAAAGCATCTTTCTGGTGTCATTTTCTGCCTAAGGCCCACAGTCCCAGACAGGAAGCCCCTAAAATGTGACACCAGACACAGCTCCTCCATCAGCAAATTCCCAACGCGGGTCCATACTTGAGTGAGCCTGACAGAGATTTGCTAATAAATGTATTAAAGAACAATTCCTGCGTAATTTCTCTTCTTTCGGCACTGCTGTCACCTCTATGGTTTTAGTTGTACAGAGACTGGGGACAACCTCTTTCCACTCTTTGCTATCCGGAATATTTCTATGTCTCCCAAGACCCCTCCTCCCCTCACCTGAAGAACTGTCCTTTTGGTAAGCACCCTGTCTTGTTCTGGCAAACACCCCGAGATCATGGGGTTACAGGAATAGAAGAAGCTTGCACCCACTTCCTGGGGAAGTGAGGAATGGCTCCAGGTCTCTCTCCCTCCACCTCTTGTTTCTCACCTTCCCTCGCCCTCCCCATTTCCGCTCTCCTCCTACATGTCTCTGCCTCTGTAGGAGGATCACAGGTGCTTGCTTCCAGAGAAGGACGCCCTGCAGGAGCCTTGCTATGGGATTTGTCCTTGTTGCGGAGAGAGCCTCATGAGTGTCGGCACTGGAGACACACACACCACCCCATCAGCACAGTTGTGGGGAGGGTGTTCACTCCCCTCTCCCCCCCACCCTCCCCCATCCCCTTCACTTAGTGAAACTGAAGACCCACTTAGTCCAGCTCTCTTACTCGGCCTCTCTCGCTCTAGAACAGCCTTCATTCCTATTGGGGATTGTGTGCTTGCTGCCCACAGCAGTCCTCGCAAGAACATTCCAGCATACATGCTGTGTGAGCAATTCATAGCGAGGGAAATACTCGCAGAAAATGATTTGTAGCGCCTCGTTTTTCCTTGTGCTTTCAGGAGAGAAATGGCAGGGAATGTTTTCTTCAGCTTACCTTTCAGAGGCCTTCTCTTGAATCCTGTGGATTTTTTTTCCCCCAATGGAAAAACTGAGCTCAGGGTCCAAAGTCCAAGCTGGCATGGCTAAGCATCATGATTCTCTTGCTCTCCCTAGTGGTGCTGCAATGAAAAATCAGCTTCTCTGCCCCTTACCTGCATCTTTTGTCCAGGTATATTCAGAGGCCATGCCGACCTGGTCCTTTTCCTGCATTTGAGCATCAGGCATCACGAGGTATGCCTCTCCCTGATGTGACCTGAAGGATGCGGTATCTAAATCTTCACTCCCTTTCAGCTGCCCTGCCTCCTCTTTCCAGCCAATTTGGTGATCCTTAGTGATTCTCACTCAATTATTGGTGATCTGAATAAAAGAGAAAACCAGAGAGTTACTCCTCTGTTCCTCATAATAGGGAGGGAGGCCCTACAGATCTTGGCCAAACATTTTGACCTTCAGCCACTGCTCTAGGCCCACCTGAGGCAGCAGAGCCACCAGGATACCAGTGAATTCACACAAGGCAGTTCGTCATTAGTGAGGGAGTGTGAGACCTCCTTCCTACCTCCACCCCACTTCCCGCTACTGGAGCTCAGGAGCAGCAAGTGCCCCGGGGTCCATAATTAGGGCTCTTGATCTGGGTGTTACAGAATAGACTGCTGATAAATTCTTCATCAGATTCAAGGACAAGTGACAGGTACACAGGTCTGTATTCTCACCAGTAGGCTGCCCATTAAGGGTAACACTACCCTTGCCCCAAGGGCAGAATCCAGCCCCAACACAGGACAGCACAGGACTAAGGACTGAGCCCTTTGACTCTTCCTGGTTTTGACCCCCCCCCCCCCACCATTAACCAGGATTTGACATTATAAACATAGGCTGGATACATGCCCCAGATTTCTGAGTAAATTTTTTGAGCTGGGCCAACAGGCTAAGTGGTGCAAGAAATGGAGCTTTCTGCCCCCCAAAGCCCTGTGAATTGATGCCACAGATTTTCTGTCTCCCACCTCACTCAGAGCCCAGCCTCCTATGGAGCCTTCTAAGCAGACTATCTCAGAAAGCTCGTCCTGAACCGGGGCTTGCTTACCAGCATGTCAACCATAGGGAAGCTTCCTAAAGAATTAAGCCCATCTCCTTGTTTTAGCCTACTCAGGCTGCTATTACAAAATATCCATAGACTAGGTGGTTTAAGTGTCCAAAATGTATTTCTCACAGTGCCGAAGACTGAGAAGTCTAAGATCAAGTGCCAGCCCATCCAGCTCCTGCTGAGAGATCTTTTCCAGGATTGCAGTTAGAGATCTTACTATGTCCAGACATGATGGAGAAAGAGGGCTAGATCTCTGGTCTTTCCTTATAAGGGCACTAATCCCATCGTGATGACTCTACCCTCATGACCTCATCTTAACCTAATTACTTCCAAAGGCCTCCACCTCCAAATACCATCACATTGGAGGTGGTTAGGACTCCAACATTTGAATATGTTGGGAAACACAAATGTTCAATCAATGACACTCCTAGAGGAGGACATAGCCCAACTTCTAAAGGCAGGTACCCTATCCTAACTCCTATACACACTCCCCAACTCTCTTTCACAGACAAGAAACTTGGATTGAAGAGAGAGCACTTTTTTTTTGTCACTCCCTTTTGTCTCTTTCTCTGTGGTGCTACTGACCATAGTTCCATGTTTTCTTGTTCTAAGAAAATACATAGGCTTGGGGCACCTGGGTGGCTCAGCATGTTAAGCATCTGACTCTTTTGGCTCAGGTCATGGTCTCAAGGTTTGTGAGATCGAGCCTCACGTTGGGTTCTGTGCTGACAGCTCAGAGCCTGCTTGGGATTCTCCTCTCAAAATAACTAAACCAAGAATTTTTTTAAAAAGAAAAAACATATGCTCCAAAAAATAGAGGCTTGTTTTCTACGTGTGGTGTCAATTCTGGTAAGGCTCTGGCACTTTCGTTTGTTTAGTCCATGAACATACTAATATTTTGTAGCTTTTAACTTTTTACTGAAGTGTAATAATAACCTATACAGAAAAGGGTACCTATCATAAAGGTACCAAGCCCACAGAACCAGCCCTCAGGTCAAGACACAGAGAATTACCAGCCACCAGGCCCTACTTCCAGCCCCTCCCCATTCATCCCTTCCTCTCTGAAGAACCATCACCCTGATGGCTAACAACTTAGATTGATGTTATCAGTTTTAGTTTTTCACTTCCAGAGATGAAATCATACAGTGTGTACTCTTTTGGGTCTAGCTTCGCTTACTCACTGTTAATGTTTGTTTCATGTAGTTGTCAACCGTTCCTTTTCACCGAGGTATAGTTCTGGTTCTTAGGTTTATCGATGCTTTCTGCAAAGAATTTGGGTACTTTCCTTCCACCCTGGCAAGCGCCCTTTACCAGCTACCCGCTTCCTGTTCTGTTAACTGGCCTCTCTCTTCCTGCCTCATCAGTGTGAGTTTTAAAAGGGAAAAGATCTTGAGACCACAGAGAGGTCAGAGATTATTTAGTTTGGCCAAAGGACGGTAGAAGACGCCCAGGCAGCTGCTTCCTGCAGAGTAGCCCCTGGGAGGGCCCGCCGAACCGCCAGAACTGCCTCCGGGGTCACCTGAATGTGTTTAGCTGATAGAGTTTATTGTTTTTTTTCTTCCTAGGTGTGCCCGAAGCCGAAGTCACTTGGTTCAGGAATAAAAGCAAACTGGGTTCCCCTCACCATCTGCACGAGGGCTCCTTGCTGCTCACAGACGTGTCCTCCTCAGATCAGGGCCTCTACTCCTGCAGGGCAGCCAATGTGCACGGAGAGCTGACGGAGAACACACAGCTGCTGATCCTAGGTAAACACCACGAGGCTGGCTGCCCCTGCTGGACCCCATGGGGGTGACTGTCTGACCCACCCTCCACCCCCCTTTTCCCCTGATCCAATTAAATACTTAAAAGCAATGTCCCTTCCCTTCTCTCCACCTTAGGGCCTTCCAGTAGAAAGAACACAGACTTGGGAGCCAGGCAGACATCAGTTTGAACCCTGGCACTTACTCACTGTGTGACCTTGGCTGGCTCACTTAGCCTTACTAAACCTTAAATGCTGGCCTTGACACAGAGACCTGTACAATGAGGATTGCCCACATAGGAGGAGGGGGTTGTCAGCTAGAGCTACAGAAGCAAAGCAGTTATTTTTAATTTCTTCCGTGGTCAGGACTTCTTTGAGAATCAAAGGAAAGCGCTAGATTAGCCCCTCCAGAAGAATTCATACATGTAACATTTTTCATATAATTTCGGAAGGTTCCTAGTCCAGCCCACATAAAGTCTACACAGGTACCCCACCACCGCTCCCCCCACCCCTGCCCCAGTCTTAGCCCCTTCCACCTGCTAAAACAAAATCCTGCAAACTGAGTAGCTGATAAACAACGGAAATTTATTTCTCATACTTCTAGAGGCTGGAAGTCCAGGATCAGGATGCCAAGACTGTCAGGTCCTGGTGAAGCCCCTTTCTGGGTTGCAAACTGCTGGCTTCTTGCTGTGTTCTCCCATGGCAGAAGGGACAAGCCAGCTCTCTGGGGTCTCGCTTATAAGGACACCAATTCCAATCATGAGGGCCATACCCCACCCCTCCCAAAGGCCCCATCACCTAATACCATCACCTTGGGGAGTTAGGACTTCACATATGAATTTGAGGGGACACAAACATTCAGACTGTAGCACCCCCCAAAACAGAAGAGCCCCTGGCTAAAAAGTCTAACACAGTTCTTGGCATGACATGGGTATTTAAAAATAACAACCACTGGGACATCGTCCCACATTCCCTGTTGCCCAGTGCTGGCCTCAGCCATGTTGCGAGCAATAACCCCTTTATCCCCTGGACAGGGGACCCTAGGCTAATCTTCCCCATAGGGTCTGGACCTTAGAGGGATGCAGTAAAAAAGCTTATTTTTGTCTTACCTTTTTTTTTTTTCCTTTAAACAAGCAAATATGAGAGCACTTTTTATTTTTAAAACAAGCAAATTTAAAACTAGCAAATATGCTAGTTTCCTCAAGAGAAAGCTACCCTTCTAAGAAGAAAGAGAAAACTGTGGGAAATATGAATAGTCACACCCCATACATACATACACATACATTATAGACTTCCTTTGGGGAAAAATAATTAAACTTTATACTTGCATTTCCATACCCCCAGTTGATGCTACACCAAAGCTTCAGGGCTCGAGCCCCTGCCCACTCAGATTTCAGAGAGGCCCAGGTGGGTTTTCATCTCACCAGTGGCTACATAAACCTCCAGTCATCTTAGAAAGCCCCAGAAGATCAGCTCCGTGAAGGGTGTCATTTGTTCTGCATTGGGTTTCATCCGGCTGAGCTGCATGCGAGGCTGGAGCCCGGGGCCCAGGGACTCTTGCCCCACACTGAGCTACGGTGCTTCACTGTGGGTTTTTCCTCCTTAATAAGCTTGCTTGTCGCCTGTGCTGACGGGATGAAAGCCTAGGATGTGTAGCTGCTACTGTGGGTCTGCCAGTGAAGTGTGCTTGTTCCGTGAGCCAGCTCTGGCAGCATCACAACCATAAAACAGCGTGGCTGCGAACATGTTGCTGGACGAGCGGAACACCTTCCCGTTTTAATCAAACGTGATGGGGAACAAAATCACTATTTAGACTCTTAAGTTTAGGGCTTTTCTTGATCAGAAGCCTCGGTTTATGAATCGAGGTATTTTTAGTTTTGTAAGTACTTTATGAGCATAGAAATAATGTCTCTTTTTTTATTATTTTAATCGGCCAAAAATTTTTAAACAAGGGACTTCATGTATAAAACTGAGGTTTCAGGGGTACCTGGGTGGCTCAGTCAGTTAAGCTTCCAACTTGGGCTCAGGTCATGATCTCGCATTTCGGGAGTTCGAGCCTCACATCGGGCTCTGTGCTGACAGCTCAGAGCCTCGAGCCTGCTTCCAATTCTGTGTCTCCTTCTCTCTCTGCCCCTCCTCTGCTCATGCTCGCTCTCTCTCTCTCTCTCTCTCTCTCTCAAAAATAAAGACTTAAAAATATTAAAAACTGAGGTTTCATGCCAATACCTGTGATTAACCTGTAGTGTGGAGACTTGAAGTGTAATGAGACTTTCATTCATTTATTCCTATAGCCATTGAATGAACATTCATTACATGTGGCTCTAAATTCCATCTCAAGCTATAGGATAAATTTAAGAGGTGACCTCTGCCCTTGGAGAATTTATAGTTTCCCTAGAAAGATCGAATGGACATGCACCAAGGAAGAAAAATTAGATAAAAGCTGTAAGGGCATCAGGAGGGGCTGACACTTGGCCCAAGAAGATCTGATGGTTTTGAAGATGGGATGTAACCTCCCTTTTTGGCTTTTAGTAAATAAGCAAAGGTTTCTTGAGTTAATATTCTGGAAGGAATACTCAGTATTCAATTTCAGTATTCTCAAGAGAGCATTAAAAAGGATGAGAAAAGGAGAGTCTAGGTTAGAGTAAACTGCCACCATCAGTTCCTAAAATCATAGTATTTCAAACTAGGTCTGGGAAATGATGAGATTCCTCATCATTTTATAGACAAGGAAAGTAGGGCTCAGAGGGATTAAGTGACTTGCCCAAGGTAGTGAATGGCAGAGCCACAGCTCAAACAGAGGGTTCCTGAGCCCAAACATGATGTTTTCACCCTATACTATATAAATAGTATTTTAAGTTATATGCAATATGTATGAAGACTTTATCATTTTTAAACTATTTTATATATTTTTTTTTAATAAAATCTCAAGCTCATCATTGTTTTCTATGTGTGACGGTCTTTTGTAGTCAAGGCAGAGTAGACAGGTTTATTTCTGAAGCAGACTCCCGAGCCATTGTGACTTACTTGCCACTCTTAGAAGTATCTGAAAAATGACAGGCACATGATAGGTCCTCACTGAACACCGATGAAATGACCATCACTTGCGAGAGCAATACTCCTGCTTCTCTTTAGATTCCAACAGGTGCTCTAGAGACAAAGGTGGGGTCCGCCCTGGGAGATGCAAGGAGTGGGGAGACAGGATTCTGCTGCTTTGCCTGGAGAATCTCGGGTCATCTCACCACAAGATTCAGTAGGGGCTCATCTTTTTAGTTGTCCAGTGGAAGTGACAGGCAGGCCCCTATATTTCCTATTTTTATCACTTTGGTCTCTAGTTAACTGTGACCACTGATGACTTCAGCCCTTGTAAGATTTTGAAGCACAAATCATCCCTGTTCTGCTTATCTGGTCCTTACCTGGGCATAAAAATCCAGACCACAAAGAAGATTAACTTTGTCAACTTCATAAACCTTTTTCTTCATGGGAATAGTCACCCACAGGCTTCTTTTAAATAAGGAATTCCTGTGGTGATGTGTCTGTATCTGTGGGGACAGTAACAAAGTGCTCTAAAGGATGTCGTAAGAGTTGAATGAAAAAAGAAATGAAAACTATTTAACACAGGACTTGGCATATAAATAAATGCTGAAGAAGTGTTGGCTTTTTAAAAGTGCTTTTATAATTTTAATTTGCCTACACATTTATAGGAAGCCAGTGGTACTGTGGTATAAAGTGGTATACAGTAGGAACTCCTAAAAATCAACATACCTGATTCTTATTACTGACCTTATTGTTTTGGGCATCAAATATTAAGCTTGAAATTCAGACTCACCTTGATAGGCCCCGGAGGCAATCATAGTAATGCTCACCTCACACGTGGACACACATAGGTGCATGCCCACCTCTCCTTGTCCCCTGAACACAGCCTTCACGCTTTAACCTGTCTGACTCCCCATCTGCCTTCCCACAGATCCTCCCCGAGTCCCCACACAGTTGGAAGACATCAGGGCCTTGCTTTCAGCCACTGGACCGAACCTTCCTTCAGTGCTGACATCTCCTCTGGGAGCACAGCTGGTCCTGGATCCTGGGAATTCTGCTCTCCTTGGTGAGTCCAATTCTCTGGAACGTTGGGCAGAAATCCAGGGCTGGACAGGATTTATGGATGGGTGACTGCTTGCAGGTGGGAGGGAGGCAGCAGTAGGGGGTAGCCAACAGGAAATCACTAAATTGCCTACAGAATCCAGACTCACCAGTGGAAACTTGGCTGACTTTCCATGTGAGGTGAGTGCAGATCTTAGTCTGGACTCTAGCTTGTCTAGATTCCAACATGGCTCCTTTCTGAATCCTCTTGGGCTGATGCCACAGTCCAGATCCTCTCAATCAGATTGACTCACTCAACAGTAAATAGCAAAGCAGTAAAAATGGCTCCTCCACCCCCCTCTCCCCTTGCCAACCATGCCTCAGTATGCCCCCATGACCCTCTCACAACTAAACTAGAGCTATAATCAGCTTTCAAGAAGAAAAAGCTAGACAATTCTATTTAGGCCAGCCGTCTGTAGGTAGGGTCCAAAACCAACCTAGATGGGCTCCTCCAAAGCAAGTGTTTAAATAACTTTACCAAGTACAACTTCCCTGACACCTGTCATTGGGAACCTTCACCAAGTTATTGCCCATACGGCTGGTGCCCTCTGGTAGCAGAGAAGTATTGCAAAGGCATCCTGCCCTGGGCCCTTCACACCAGAAACATGGAGATGCCACAGGAACCTCTACACTCCAGTCATGACCTCTGGAGATGGTCACGGTGGAAAAGAAGAATTATCTTCCATCAAAGGCCTGGGAAAAAAAACAGGTCTACAAAATGGGGGACATCCTCATGCTAATTCTTTGTGGCCCCAAATGTTGATAATGGTGACTATGGTAATGGTGACTTTGGCTCAAAGTTGAAAGTTTCTCTATTCTCATCCCCACCAATTAGCAAGGAACAGGAAGCCAAAGGGTTCCTAATCATATTGGTGATTGCTTATCAACATGGCCACAGGGACTGATATCTCTAGGATGACAACACAGGAAGATTACCTTCGGTTCTTATCATCTAAAATTAACAAAGAATGCTCATAGCATATGACCACGTGGCAAAAGCTTACAATTTTTTTATTTCTGATCTTACCTTAAGAATAAGACACAGATGCAATGACAAGTAGCCCTGTTTCCTGTAAGTTACACAAGCGTGGCATTGAGCTTTTCTACATCGTGTTGATCAGAATTCATAGAAGTTTCAAATTGCTTTTTTGTTGGCTTATAAATGGTAAATTTGTTCTAAATGTGAGCACAGTAAACTTTTTTTATTTTAGACTCATCACTATAAGAAATTGTCATAACTATTAATCATAGCCCAGTCACTAGCAGAGTGCACAGCAATTGTTTATTTTCAAGTTTCAACAACCTTGGGACACTCAGGTGCCAGTCAGCATGCTGGAAAAATTAACCTGCTCATATTTTTCCATGATAGTTTTACTTTCTTTCTCCCTCATTCTGGAATAATATTTTGTCTCATTGTTGTCATTAGCAATAAGAATTTATTGTGCTTTATGCGGCTGCATTCCCTTGCTAGTCTATAGTGCTTTGTTACCTTAGACTGGTATTTAAATCTAACAGTTAAGAGACACCTTAACACCCTAGTTCACATCCAAACTGCTCCATTTGAATGAGACAGTGAGTCAGTAACCATAAAGGCCCTGAATGTAACTTCTTGGGCAACACGGACTCTAGCAGCGAATGTTGATGTCGTGCCAGCACTATAGAAGTAAGAGGGATCTACATGGAATTGTGGAGATGAATTAAGAAACGACGTCAGGTATCAAGACTCTGAAAAGTAGGTCACTTGAAACGTACCAGGGCCTAGATCTGTTGCTCAAATTGCTCTTATTTAGACTAGTTCCCATCCCTGGCTCCTCTTGGTGGCCCTTTTAGACCAGAGTGTGTGTTCTGGGTACAAAAATAGGTCAGGGAGGCAATTCTGTGTAGCGCTGCTGAGAACTCTGAATGGCAAACAGTGTCAAAGACTGTTATTGGACTAAGGAAACAGATTTACTGTGTGGGAAATGGGGACAGATCTTTAGAGGGCTTTAAGTAGGAAAATGATATAGTAAAAGTAATATTTGACAGACTTAATCTGATATTCTGTAAGAGTAACCAATAGTGGGAGCAATTCAAGGAAGAAATCCTATTTTGAGAGTAACAGATGTTCTAGACCGGGATGGAAATATGTGGCAAAGATACTGTTAACTGCCCCTGCCACAACCTACACATTTCCAATCAAACATGACATTCTTTTTCATCAGCCCAGGTGCTGCCTTGGAATTCATTTTAACATTCCCACCAAGCATGGTGGCAGTTGCTATATAGGATGAAAGTCATTTGTCAACCCCGTTGTATCCAGTAAACGGTGACATTCCTGTATTCGGTGTATGTATTTCTACTATCTATCAGACCGGTTGTCTGCATCAGATTCAGAGAACTTCGTGATTCTGTGGCATATGGACAATAACTCATGGACCTTGATTCTCATGTTTTCATGGCAGAAGGAAAAAAGGGAAATGTGAGGTTTTTCAGAGCCATATATCAGAGCTAACTCTTCTTGGTTAAGACTCAAGTGTTGAGATTCCCAGTGGGTGGGCTATTCCAATAATGACTATTTTAGTTGACAGACACTCTGGCATTGACCCCACTTCAAGCCACTGCTGGAACTTTCAAGAAGGAATGTTGATTGAGCAACATGTGCATGGGCCTATGTGGGACTCACTTTCCATAACTGTAAGTGAAGACTTGGGACCAGTGAGTCTCTGTTGCTCTCACACCCTTTGTTGTATGACACAGACTTAGAAAATGCCCAGTGGAGGCTCAGCCACGCAGAGTGGACCCAACCCAAACAGATTCATTGTCCTAGGCAAGACGGGTGCTGATTTTCTTTGCCCTTATTTTACAGCTGTCCTTTGTGCTGGGAGGCCTGAACTGTGCCAACTGCTGTGTATGGAGGGCAAGGCCCATGCCACCCCTTTTAGTGGTCCAGGTCTGGGTCCTGGGGCTCCAATTTTAGAGCAGCAGCATCTCAGGCCGCCCTGCAGCACCTACACCTTTTGGCAGCCTTCTGTTAAAAATTTTTTTGGTTGCTAAGACTCAAAATTATTATTTCTCACAGTATCATTTATAAGGCATTAGCATTGGTATTTTGCAAAAAAAAAAAAATAACTTTTATTGGACTTTCCCTTAGAAGAGCAATATATTTTCATTGTAGAACAATTAAAAATAGAAGCAAAAATAAAAAACTAAAAATTGTCTATAATTGCCTAGCCCAGATAAAACGAGTACAAATATCTTTTTCCAGCCATTAATATACACATCATACATACCTTTTGTCTACAATGAACTCATACTCTATATGCTGCTTGCAACTTTTTTCACTAACTGGTATATAGCAATTATCTTTCCATGTCTCTATGCTTCTATAGTTTTAATTTTGAGGGCTGTTTTGGTAGGAGGTATCATACATTCAACCAACTCTCTAATGTTGAACTTTTAGATTCCTTGCAATCTTTTGCTAATATAAAAACATAGATGTGGTGAATATTCTTATTCTTAAAATGTTTGTGTACACCTCTTGGCATAAATTTCTAGAAGTGGAATTATTATGTCAAAAGTTTTGTATATTTTAGTTTTTGCTCTTTTCAAATTGCCCTCCAAAAAAGCGTTATCTATTTATATGTGCACAGCACAATGTGAGAATTCTCACTTCCCTAAAAATATCATCAACAGTATATATGACCAAGAGTTTTTACATTTACCATTTAAATTGGTAAATACACAATAGTATAAAATACAATATGAAAATTATGCCATTTAAAATTTTTATTTACGATGTTTAAAAATTCTTGGTTTTAATGTTTATTAATCATTTGCATTCATTTATGAGTTGACTGTTCAGGTCCTTTTCCATTGATTGATAGAAATCTATCTTACTTTAATGATTTGTAAGACACAATACATATTTATATATGTTTGACATATATTTGACATAAAAGTTTTTTTTTTTTATTAACTATTTTTTCCTAGTTTATTTATTTATTTATTTTATTTATTTTTTTTTATTTTTATTTTTTATTTTTTATTTTTTAATATATGAAATTTACTGTCAAATTGGTTTCCATACAACACCCAGTGCTCATCCCAAAAGGTGCCCTCCTCAATACCCATCACCCACCCTGCCCTCCCTCCCACCCTGCCCTCCCTCCCACCCCCCATCAACCCTCAGTTTGTTCTCAGTTTTTAACAGTCTCTAATGCTTTGGCTCTCTCCCACTCTAACCTCTTTTTTTTTTTTTTTTTCCTTCCCCTCCCCCATGGGTTTCTGTTATGTTTCTCAGGATCCACATAAGAGTGAAACCATATGGTATCTGTCTTTCTCTGTATGGCTTATTTCACTTAGCATCACACTCTCCAGTTCCATCCATGTTGCTACAAAAAGCCATATTTCATTTTTTCTCATTGCCACGTAGTATTCCATTGTGTATATAAACCACAATTTCTTTATCCATTCATCAGTTGATGGACATTTAGGCTCTTTCCATAATTTGGCTATTGTTGAGAGTGCCGCTATAAACATTGGGGTACAGGTGCCCCTATGCATCAGTACTCCTGTATCCCTTGGATAAATTCCTAGCAGTGCTATTGCTGGGTCATAGGGTAGGTCTATTTTTAATTTTCTGAGGAACCTCCATACTGTTTTCCAGAGCGGCTGCACCAATTTGCATTCCCACCAACAGTGCAAGAGGGTTCCTGTTTCTCCACATCCTCTCCAGCATCTATAGTCTCCTGATTTCTTCATTTTGGCCACTCTGACTGGCGTGAGGTGGTATCTGAGTGTGGTTTTGATTTGTATTTCCCTGATAAGGAGCGACGTTGAACATCTTTTCATGTGCCTGTTGGCCATCCGGATGTCTTCTTTAGAGAAGTGTCTATTCATGTTTTCTGCCCATTTCTTCACTGGGTTATTTGTTTTTCGGGTGTGGAGTTTGATGAGCTCTTTATAGATTTTGGAGACTAGCCCTTTGTCCGATGTGTCATTTGCAAATATCTTTTCCCATTCCGTTGGTTGCCTTTTAGTTTTGTTGGTTGTTTCCTTTGCTGTGCAGAAGCTTTTTATCTTCATAAGGTCCCAGTAATTCACTTTTGCTTTTAATTCCCTTGCCTTTGGGGATGTGCCAAGTAAGAGATTGCTACGGCTGAGGTCAGAGAGGTCTTTTCCTGCTTTCTCCTCTAAGGTTTTGATGGTTTCCTGTCTCACATTCAGGTCCTTTATCCATTTTGAGTTTATTTTTGTGAATGGTGTGAGAAAGTGGTCTAGTTTCAACCTTCTGCATGTTGCTGTCCAGTTCTCCCAGCACCATTTGTTAAAGAGACTGTCTTTTTTCCATTGGATGTTCTTTCCTGCTTTGTCAAAGATGAGTTGGCCATACGTTTGTGGGTCTAGTTCTGGGGTTTCTATTCTATTCCATTGGTCTATGTGTCTGTTTTGACATAAAAGTTTTTAACAGCCTTAATGAGAGATAATTGGCATTGGTATAAACAAATACAACACATTTTAAGTCTAAAATTTGATGTTTTGATACACAGATAAATCCATGAAACCATCACTGCTGTCAACATAATGAACATACTCATCATCCCCAAAAGTTACTTTTATAAAATCATGCCTTCACACCTTTGCCCCACCCCTCGTCTACCCCCAGCAACCACTGATCTGCTCTCAGTATAGATCTGATTATATTTCTAGAATGTTTTATAAAAGGACCCATACCGCAGGGAGAATGGCTTCTTTTGCCCAGGGTAATTATTTTGGCATTCATCCATATTGTAACATGCAACAGTGCATCTTTTTGTCAACTAGTGTTCCGTTGTACACATAGACTATAGTTGGTTTAATCGCTCACTTGTTGAGGAACAGAATGGTCATTTCCCATTTCTGGTTGCTACAAGTGAAAATGCTGTAAGTATTCATGTATCCTTCTTTCTGTGGACACACACTTTCATCTTTCTTGATTAAACACCTAAAAGTGAAAGGGCTGCATCATATAGTAGGTGTTTGTTCAACATTTTAAGAAACAGCCAGACTGTTTTTTAAAACAGTTGTACTACTTTACATTCCTGCTGGCAGTATCTGGCATTTCTAGTTTCTCCACATCCTAGGCAACACAGACTATAGTTAGTCTTTAATTTGAGACCTTCTACTGGGTCTGTAGTGGTTTCCCGTTGTGGTTTTAATTTGTATTTCCCTAATAGCTAATAATGTTGAGCATCTTTTCTTGTGCTATTTGCCATCCTGATTTCTTCTTTGGTGAAGTGTCTATTCAGTTTTCTTACCTTTTTTTTTTTAATTGGGTTGTTTGTTTATTGAATTTTGAGAGTTCTCCATATACCTTAAAGGCAAGTCTTTTATTAGATATATAATTTTCAAATATCTTGTCCCAGTCAGTGGATGTCTTTATTACTCTTTTAGTGTTTTTCAAAGAGCAGAAGATTTTAATTTTGATGAAGTCCCACCTATTATTTTTTTTTATTTTATAGATGGTTTTTTTGCAGCTATATTTAAGAAATTTTCCTACTTCAGGGTCCCAAAGATTTTCTTCCATGTTTTCTTCCAGAAGATTTATATCGATATTGTATGGATTTAGGTTTTACAGTTAGGTCTATCATTTCTTTTGAGTTTGTTTTTACCAAGGGTGTGAGGTATATACTGAAGTTCATTCTTATGCATATGGTTACCCAACTTGTTCCACTACCATTTGTTGAAAAGATTATTCTTTCTCCACCCAATTGCCTTGGCACCTTTGTGGAAACTCAGTTGTCATTATATGTGTGGGTATATTTCCAGACCATTCTGTTTCAGTGATATATTTGTCTCTTTACATCAATACCACATTCTACCCAACACCCTATGAATCATGAAGTTTTCCAGTCTGGCTGATAGGAACAGGTGCTATTCTGTACCCTGTGTGAGCCCCAGAAGCTGCTACCTCTAATTCTTTCCCTTTTCCCTGCCTCTGGTAGTTCTTCACAAGCATGCACTGATGTGGATTCTATTGAATATGCAAGGCGGACCTTCTGCAGATTTCTGGAATTCATTCATTCATTCGATCTCCCTCTCTCTTTCTCTCTCTCTCTCTCTCTCTTTCTCCCTCTCTCTCTCTCTCTCTCTCTCTCTCTCTCTCCAGTTCTCTCTTCTCTGATAGTCCATTCTGTAAACTCAAGCCACCTTGATCTCCTGTGCTTTCAGCTCCCTCTCCTAAACTCAGGAGTCCACTGGGCTACACATAGGTTTTCCTGTGTTGCAGCCTGGAAACCCTCCCCAGCACTGAAGCTGGGGAAACATACGGCTTACCTTGTTTTATTTCCTATTTCTCAGGGATCAGTGACATTCATTGCCTAATATTCTGAAAACCACTGCTTTATACATTTTGTTCATTTTTTAATATTTTAAGCAGGAAAGTAAATTCATTCTTTTACTCCATTCTGCTCGGAAAGAGGCATACATATATGTGCAAGATATGTGTATATATATATATATGAGTGCTTGTAGATGTATACACACACACACATATATATTATGTGTATGTTTTAAATATTTGCCTAGACTAAGCTGATACCCAAATTTTGCAATCACATTCTAGAAGTATTACATAAGCACTTTTAAGAGATAATGTTTTACAGGTTTGGCAAACTATAGTCTCCAGGCCGAATCTAGGTCACTACCTATTTTTATAAAGTTTTATTGTCACACAGCCACACCCATTTATTTACCTTTGTATTGTCTATGGCTTCTTTCATACCATAATGGCCGAGTCAAATGCTTGTGACAGAAACCATATGGCCTAGAAGACATATGCCATATGCGGTGCCCAAGTCAGAGACAGTCCTCCTGACCTCTCTACTGGAAACTCATGTTAGGCTAGTCCCACAGAGCCAAACAGCACAGCCTTTTCTCATACCTTGTGATTTACCAAGAGAAGAGCGATTTAGGCATTCCAACCTGGGTTTGCAAAGTAAAGTTTTTCCAGGAAAGAAATCATTGTGCCTGGCCATTCTCCCCAGCCAGGGCTCAAGGGTCACAGCCAACACACACAGTAGCATCTCAGCAGCGTCAACATGCTCCCCAGGGCCCTGCATGGTAACAGTCCCACCTCTCAGAGCCTTTCCATCCCTGGAGAAGCCAGACAGGGAGGCCAAGGGCCACACACCACAGCCAGGCAGTGGTGTTTTCCTTCTGGCCACCTGATACAGGTGGCCTACCCATTTTCTTCTCTGTTCATTTGAAGTGCCCAGAATTGCACAGCCTGGCTGGTATAGATGCAGTTCCTACAAATCCTACCACGTCAACAAGGGAGCTGTAGCTGGAATATATGGGACCCAGGTCTGGAGCCTAAGGTGGAGTTTATATTGTTCTCATACAAACCCCTGAAGGTAGGAGGATGTTTCAGAAAATAGTTGAGTAAATATTAATGTTCGAAGTTGAAAGCCTTGGTAAAGGGCCTAAGAAGGGACTATCTCAAAGATAGATCAATTTGCTCCTTGAATAAATATTTGATGAGTGCCTATTATGTGCCAGCCACTGTGCTAGGGCCAGGGACACACAGTAAATAAGATAAATCTAGCTCTCATTCATTCAAGAAAAATTTATTGAGCATTTCCTATGCATTAGGCACTAATCTAGATCTGAAGAAACAGTAATGAAGCACATTAACATGTGCCCTCATGTGGTCTGAATTCTAGCAGGGGCACTTCGAGTCTGGTAGGGAAAGTAATTCAAGTAGGAAGACTGTGATCAAAAGAGTAAGAACTGGTGCTTTGGGGACACTTGAGGAGGGGATATTTGCGCTGGGATTGGAAGAGAGGCTGGAAGTTATGAGAGAGCATTCCAGTCAGAGGAGTTCCAGAGCATTTCAAGGCAGAGGAACCAGCAGAGGTTCTAAAGCAAGAAAGCCTAGAGTATTTGAGTAAGTGTCACAGCCATAACTAAGGGCAGAGTGGCCTCAGATGAAGCTAAAGAGAGAGGCAAGAGCAAGTTTCTGGCACTCTGTGAGCCCTGGTAAGACTTTCACACTCTGCACTAAATGCAGTGGGAAGTCTCTGAATGGTTTAAAAGCAGGAGAGAGACATCATCTCATTTGTGTTTTTAAAAGCTTGTTCTGGTTACTGTGAAGGGGATAGGTTCTAGGGAAGAGACTAGATGGAGTCCACCATTCAGGTAGTATTCCAGGTAAGAGATAATGACAGGTGAGAGTAGAGAGCTGGAGAGAATGGAAAGAAGTGAACTAATTCAGGGACATGTAGGACATAACACTGATAGGACATGGCAGGTAGGTTAACATGGGAGGTGGGGGTGGGCAATAGTAATCCATACAATTCTCAGTAAAGCTCATGTACCTCCTATGTGATGATGACACATTTCAGACCACTCAAGTCAACATGTTGGAATAAAAGGGAGAGCTACCTAGGTGTGTGACTGCAGAGAGCATTGGTGTGAAGAGAAGGACAGTCAAAGCTTCTGTTACTAAATCCTGGTTCGTTTCCTTAACACGCCTGTCCAGTTTCCATTCGATGCTGGGCCTTGTGCCCTCTCCCAGCCTTGGAGGATCTCAGAAGCAGTAGGAAAGAGAGAAAAGTCAGCCACGTGTGAGAAAATCTCTGAAGAGTTGCAAAAAAAAGCCAGGGGAGTGAGGACCCCTTTCTCTGGTGAAGGAAAATCAGCAGGCTTCAAAGAATTGTTCAAACTCAGTCTTAAATGATGAGTAAAAGCATTCCAAGCACTGAGGCAATAGACACATACCTACTGAGTTCCTTCTGTGTTCTGGGACACCATTGAAGGCACTGGGGATGTAGCAGGGAACAAAATAAAAATCCTTTCTCTCACATAGCTTTCATTGTACTAAGGGAAATAGAAAATAAACACAATGACGTAAATGACACAGTATATTAGAAGTTATGGAAAGTGGAGTATATTAGATAAGTGCTATGGAAAAAAAATAGAGCAAGAAAGATGGAAAGTGCTGATATGGGAACAAGGATGCAATTTTAAATTAGATTGGCAGGAGAAGGCTCACAAAGAAAGTAATCTTTGAGCAAAGACTTGAATGTGAGCTATTGAGCCTTGCATACATCTGGAAGAAAAGAAGAGGGGAGATGAGGGGAGAAAAGGGAAGGAAAGGGGAGAGGAGGGAAAGCTGTGGAAAAGCCAGTGTGGAGTCTTTGAGGCAGGGACATGCCTAGTGTGTTCAAGGAACAACAAAGAGGCTAGTGTGGTGTTGCCGGAATGGAGTCATCGGGGTTGTGTGTGAGAGAGAGAAGATCAGAGACGTAGCAAGGCTGAGGGCAAATTGTGTAAGGCCTTGTAAATGGCCATGTTAAAATAACAGTGAGAGAAAAAAACTATAAATGCCCAAATTTATAAACAGACTCAATATCGCATTGAGCATCATGGGCTTTTCCAGGATTAGGCAAGGGCAGGCAGAAGTGATTTCTTTTATTGGAAACCATGCAGCCAGCTGAATGTTATATAGCTGACTCTAGTAAAACAGAGGTTTATCAGGCTGGCTCTGGTACAAGCCAATATTGCTGACTTAATTTGACTCACATGTGTTGGGCACCTGCTACATCTACCTGGCTCTGAGCTGGGCTTCTACAGACACGTGCCTGGCCATTTCTTTCATCAAGGAAGAGGTTCCCAATTGCATGAGAGTCACTGAGAAGTTAAAAAAAAAAAATGTCCTAGGGGCACCTGGGTGGCTCAGCCAGTTAAGCATCCGACTTCGGCTCAGATCATGATCTCATGGCTCATGAGTTTGAGGCCCCGGTTGGGCTTTCTGCTGTCAGTGCAGAACCTGCTTCAGGATCCTCTGTCTCCCTTCTCTTTGCCCCCACCCCTGCACACGTGCACTCTATCTCAAAAACTAATAAACATTTAAAACCTAAAAAATGTCCTACCTGAGACCAATTAATACAGAATTTCTGGGGGTGGGGTAGACATCAGTCCTTTTGAAAACTGATTCTCAGAGCTTGAATGGACTTTAAAAGTCACTTCTGCAAACCTTTCTACTCATGTAGAGACTGATATGGGAAAATGGGAGGCTTTATCATTTAGAAAATTTTAAACTGGTATTCAAGCCTCCTTGCTATTCAGACCTACCCTCTACATTTATCCTTCCATCTTATTCCTATCTCAAATGATTCCTCCATTCCAATCAAAATGTTCCCTAGTAATTGCCATGGCTTTGAGCTTTCCTTGCCTGGAATACCCTCCCCTGCCCCTTCATTTCCGACTGTATCCTAGAAGTCTTCAAGGCACAGTTCAAGCTATTCTGTGAAACCTTCTTGCAGTGCTCCAGCCTGAACTGATCTCTCCTGCTGACGTCCTAAGGCATCTACTCCAGACCAGGGTTGGGCAAACTTTTTCTGTAAAGGACCAGATAGGAAGGAAGTACTTTATGCATTGAGAGCCATAAGACGCCTATCGCAAGGACTCAACTCTGAGGTGTAAACAGCCATAGACTGTAAGAAACAAATGAGTGTAGCTGTGGTCCAATAAAAGTTGATTTCCAAGTATCCAGACCATAGCTGAATAGTCAACCCCTGCTCTAGACCCCTGATAGGACACTGAGCTTTCCACATTTTCTATTATTAAAGGTATTTCTCATTTGTGTCAGGTCTCCCAACTAGATTCTAGGTCCTGAAGAGAAAAGAGGCTGTCTAAATAGTCTCAGGTGATTTAAAACAGTGTTAGGTAGGGGCACCTGGGTGGCTCAGTTAAGCGTCTGACTTCGGCTCAGGTCATGATCTCATGGTATGTGGGTTTGAGCCCCGCTTCAGGCTCTGTGCTGACAGTTCAGAGCCTAGAGCCTGCTTTGGATTCTGTGTCTCCCTCTCTCTCTGCTCCTCCCTCATTCATGCTCTGCCTCTATCTCTCAAAAATAAATAAAAGTTAAAAAAAATTTTTTTAAACAGGGTTAGGTAGCAGGGCCTTGGCTGAGAAAGCCTCTTGAGTCATTTCCATCTCATTTCTATTACAATTATAACTTTATCATCTGTCCCACATACTTCCACCCTCGCCCCACCCTGTACACTTCCTGATTATTCTGGTACAGACTGGATCGAGCACTTCCTGCACCCCATTATGAGGCAATTCACACAGCAACAGTCAGTGAGTACCCTCGGCCACATCTGTTGGGAAACCACTTTTCATATGATTGTTTGGAAAACTAAGATCATCACTGTTTCCTCTCTAAAGATAGTTATGGGAACAGCAAGTTCTGATGGCCAAAAGTTAGGTAAAAAAATTAATCCACAATGGGGGACCGCCCCATCAGAAATTACAGACATGGCAAACAAAAGTGATGCAAAGAAAAAAATAGGAGAGGGCTAGCATACTTAATGAGGAGAAGGATAGAAGAGGAATTTATCCTGACCCTTTTTGAAGAGACATGAGTTGGCATCTGTTTCCTCATTTATATGGAAAGCCTGAGGTTTTATGTCACAAGGAAAATGCTTTTGATTTCCTATAGCTTTGCCCACAAAAAGAATATGCTTTGCTATTAAGAAGAAAGGTCAGCATTTGTGGTTGTTATGGCACATGCTTATGCACTTTTGTCTTTTCTTTTTAATAAAATCCAAAGTAGAGAATAGAGACCCCATAGGGACTGCAGGAAGCTCTGTAGCACATATACTATAAAACTGAATCAGTATTTCAGAGGGCATTTATGAGGAAGCCACAGGAAGGAGCACTGTGGTTCTTTAGATTGGAGTGAACATCCATAAATTTAAAAAGACACCAGAGCATAAGTGACACTTAAAATAGTTGGACACAGAAAGCGAGGCAGTAAATCTCCCTGCCTGGCCACTGTTCCAAGCCACAGCAAGCATCCAGGCACGAGCTTATTTTAAGACTCCAATAGTCAGGAAATGGGGACCTTGAGAAACTTACACTTGCCCCTGCCCTTTCCTGGCACAAGGACACAGTTCGCAGACCCATCTGCCCTCCCCGCCATGTTTAACAGGAATGACGTGAATGAGTCGGATGTCCCAGAAATAGACTGGTATTGAAAGTCCATCAGTGGGAAAATGAGGAACTCTCCACTTTACCTAATAAATCCTTCCTCAACCCCGAACTGGCTTTTGAAAATACTGACTCTGGTTCCATGCCTTCCTGCATCTATGTGGTCTAGAGACAGTTTTACATCGTGCCCAGAGGCAGATGGTGGAAGGGAAGACAGGATCATGAACCTAAGGCCCCCTGCCTTGGTTCCCATCCTACCTTGTACAGTGAAGAGCACAGGGGTAGTGCCTCAGTTAGAAGACCTGTTACCAAATCCTCAGTTATAAATAATTGTCTTAGTCCATTCAGGCTACTATAACAAATGCTACAGAATGGCAGAAATTTACTTCTCAGTTCTGGAAACAGGAAGGCAAGAATCATGGTGCCTGCGTGGTCATATTCTGGTGAAAACCCTCTTCCTGGTTCATAGCCAGCACCTTCTTGGTGTGTTCTCACAAAGTGGAAGGGGCTAGGGATGGATCTCCGTAGTCTCTTTCATAAGAACACTGACCTTTCCATGAGACTGCCACCCTTATGATTTATACACTCCCGAAGGTCCTCTGTCCTAATACCATCACACTGAGCATTAGGATTTCAGCACATGAATTAGGGAGGGGGGACACTAACATTCAGAACATAGCAATAATGCCCATCTTGCAGAATTAATTATGATAAAGGTTCAGTGAAATCATATCATATGCAACCTGCCCAGTTTAATCTTGGTACAAAGTGGATACTAACGTATGTTAATTTCTTGCCTCTATCCTTTGCTTCCCTTTGAATCTATGAACCAAGAAGTCCGTTCTCTTCTTCACTGTGGTCTGGCACAAGTTCTTCCTTATAGGATCAGAGTTTGTTGCCATTTTGAGCGTACATCACTGGCTAAAAATCATTCAGGGTTCATTCTATGCCACATGCTGGGTTGGAACAGACAAGCACAATGTAGGCCCCCTGACATCCAGAAACTTCTTATCTAGTTAGAACATATCAACACAGAAGGAATGATAAGAAAGCAGTAGAAGTTGACGAGGAGAAAGAATAAAAAGCACTGAATGGTTGCTCTGTGAACTTGGAATAAAAGACCAAGGTTTCAGTTCTCTTTTGAAAGTTCTATTCCCATCTATCCACCTCAGTCCCATGCTCTGTGTTGGTGCCCTTCACATGCACATTGGAGTTTGCACAGCACAGTGGTTAGGAGTGCAGACTTGGTCAGAATGCCTGGCTCGGCTGCATGGTAACAGCTGTATGACCCTGAGCAAGTTCTGGAAGTTCTCTCTGCCTTTGACTGTAAAATGGAGGTAATAACTGCATATACCTCCAGGGCTTTTGAAAGGAGTAAATGAGGTAATACGTATAAAGTGCTTACAATGGTGCTTTGGCACACAGTAAATGCTCAGCTAATGCTAGTCATTAGTATCTTGGCAGTACATGCTCTTGCCCCAGCCCTCCTCTTCTTGAAGTGGGAGAACCAAGAAACTTAAGAATGCCCTGGGGATACTGTATTATATACCTGAAAGTTGCTAAGAGAGGAAATCTTAACCGGTCTTCCACAAAATAGAAATGGTAATTATGTGAGGTGATGGAGGGGTTAGCTATGGTGGTAATCATTTTGCAATAAACAAGGGTGTCAAATCAACACGTGTTGTACAACTTAAACAATGTTATATGTCAATTATATCTCGATAAAGCTGGAAAAGGTGGGGGAGTGGGGGGAGAATGCCCTTAGGGGCCAAGTCCTGAAGGCAGAGATAACCTACCTTTCAACTAACTTACCCATTTTATGCTGTTCATTTTTCCTTTATATATTTACTAGCTAATTTATATATTTACTAATTTAACATACTTTTTGGTCAGTTTCCCTCAGACAATTTCAGCCTATCTCAGATAAATTAAGCAAGAAAAAGGGAAGGGCTTTTGCCCACTACTGAAGCAAAAGGATGAAAAGGGTGTGAACTTTGGAATAGGACTTGAACAGTGGTTAAGTCACATAACCTTTATGGGCCTTCCTTTCTCATGAATAAAATGGGTTGATAACCCATCTCTGAGGACCGATTTGAGAGTCAAATGAAATTAAATATGTAAAAAAATTTTGTAAACTCTAAAGTACTCTATGAGCCCTGATCCTGGGGCTAGAGGTAAGGATGGAGGTGAAGGTGGGATTTCTAGAACCCCAAAGAGAAGGCAGAATCTCAGGGATTCTGGACTATTTGTGAAGACCCTAGCTTCCAGCCGAGAGCAGTTTCCTTACCTGTTTCTCTTTGCTACGTACTGGAACGTAGATTTCATTGTTGTTTTTTTAACGTTGGGAGACTGTTGCTGATAAAATATAGAGGACTCAAAGCACCCGAGCTGACTTCATGGAGAAGTGGGACCTGAGCAGCACCAGGACTTACAGGATTAGACAGGCCAAGAAAGGGATACAGATGTGAGTTACGCATCCCTCATGAGAGACAGGGAGTAGTATAAAGCAGAAGACACAGTCCTATTCTACATCTATGGGCTTGGCCCATGGAGTACAGACGCCTGGACTCACTTGTTGTTTTTTGAGACAGAATGGAATGGAATGGAATCAAAACTCAGCCAGGATCTTGTCTCATATCAGTCACCTGTTGCCACTTGTAGGAGGTTGCAATCTTTTATCTTTTTGTGTGTTATGCCTGCTGTGTTCAGGAAAAGTTTGGAAAAGCAGAGTTTGGAAAATATTAGGGAAATCAAGTTTGTTTAGCCTCTTACCAGAATTAGCTTCAGTTTCTTTTGTGAGGCAGAATTATCACCCGGCTTCTGCTTTGTAGTACCTTTTTCTCTCCTGAATAAGAAGTCATTCCCAACACACATACATACTCCTTAACTTCTTGTTACCCATGGATATTGGCCTTAACACTAAAATTTGAGGGCTTCCTTTGACTTTAAGGCTCTTAGAGCTTTAAACAAAAAAAAGCAGCCCATTTAATTGTTCTTTGCTCTTGAAAGGAAAACAAAAAAGAGGAAGGTAGTTTTCTTGAGAGCATCAGTTTTAATGTTGTCTTTTATGTCAAAAAAGTACTTTCTAGATACATAAGAAACTGGGAACACTGGTGCCCTGTGAGGAGAGGAACCATGTAGCTGGGGAAAGGTGAGGGGGAAATGAGAGGGAGAATTTCAACATTCCATTTAGCTACCCGTTAAATTTTGAATCATATGAAGTATTTTGAAGTATATGTATTAACTATTCAAGAATAAATGAATAAAATCTGGGCTGGAAGCCTAGCACAATTCCACAAATATTTCATACACCTCCACTCTATGCCAAGAATTCCACATCTTGGGGCCCTGGGTGGCTCAGTCATTTGAGTGCCTGACTCTTTATTTCGGCTCAGGTCATGATCTCACAGTTTTTGGGATCAAGCCCCACGTCAAGCTTCACACTGACAGCATGGAGCCTGCTTGGGATTCTCTCTTTCCCTCTCTCTCTGCCCCTCCCCCACTCACACTCTTCCTCTGTTTCTCTCTCCCTTTCTCAAATAAAAAAAAAAAGAATTCCACATCTTGATCATCACTCAGCTTATGCTCTAGGTCTCCCATTCTATGGATACACAGGACAAACAACTTGAGAAAACATCCTCCATTTGCTGGTAGAAAGCAGAGCAAGGCAGTGAGTCAGAATCACATTTCAGCTCCCTTAAAATCCTAATGAGGTTACACACTGGTATAGTTGGGTTCTGGTTTTGTTTCAGTGTTCTCATGGGTCGTCTGAGAGAGAAATTTTGCCAGGATATCCCCATGCTAGGAGCACACGTAGCATTCCTAAATATAGAAGAGGATTTGCACCATCTCTGAAAACCTACTCAGCTAAAAAGAATTTTGTTGACCATTTGCTGTTCCCTATCCACTACAGCCTGTCAGAGCAAATCTTAGAAAGTAGGTTCAGTCCAAAGGGAAGAAATGATGACAATAATAATTGTACTCTTATTCTAGAAACATAACCTAGTAAGACGTCTGTATCTGTTTAAAAGTTTAAACTCTCTTTTGTCATTCACCTTTACTACTTTATCTCTGAAAGGTACGTAGAAAGACAGGTTTCATTCCAAAATCATCATTCTGTCAAGAACGTTTTTATGTGAAAATCCATTATGATTATGGAATTTTCCATTTCTCTGCAGGCAGTGCCAGCTCAGAAATAATGAGCTCCCTGTGTCTTTTGTTGCCAGGGGATAAGACCAAAAATTCATTCAAGGCCCTTTCTGGAGCATGGCAGGGACCGTCGTGTCTAATGTGTGACTCTCTGAAATGGTATCAACAGAGAGAAGCCGGCACAAGCTTGTCTGTTGTCCTGCCAGCTTCCTGAGCCCAGGAGAAGAATTTAGGCCCAGAAGAAAATGACCACAGTGTTCCTATATGAACAATAAAGACTGCACCCCCTCTTAATTATTTTCCTTGTAATCCTGCTATTCTCAACTTTAATGAACTTTTGCGGTATCTCAGATCCTTGCTCAAAGCCATGCTTCAGGGAGTGACTCATCACAGTTAGCTCCGAATGTAAGTCAGGAACATAGAGAGGGCCTCGAGATTTGGGGGAAGATTCTTCTTCTAAGCACACTGAAATCATTCATAAAATGGTGGAGTTAGAGAGAAAATATGATACAAAGTGAAATTGGAGGCAAAAATAAAACAAAACTTTTGTTTAGAAGTCTTTACAAACTTTTAACTATAAGCTTTTTATATTCAATAAAGCAAAAAACACATCCCATTCCATGACTTTTGAAGGATTTTCCCTCCTTTCTCCACCCAGATTGTCCTCTGAAAATGTCTATTTATCCATTAAACACTACAGATAAAACCTGTAACATAATAACTTTGTTTTACTCAAATGCTGCTATTTTTCCTCAAATCTTTAAAAGTACTTAAAATCTGATGAAACGTATGAGAAATGAAGCTCCAACAACCCCATGTTCTCAACCGTCAGCAATTTTACTGCTTTGGGTGCTGGTGTTTATCAATCCCCCAGTCCTGTAAATCCTAAGGCCTTGGCAGATAGAGAAGGTTTTTCTCCCACACCTGTTGTTCTATTTCTTGATTTGGTATAAGAATTGCTTTTTTCATTACCATACTGTTATTTTGACATAATCTCCATTTCACAAAAAAAGTTGGAAGTATAACATAAAGAATTTTTTCTACCTGGTCCGAATGAGTTGACAGCACAATACCCCATCACCCAGTGTACATTTCCTTCACGTTGTGGCAGTTGTCCCAATAATGTCCTTAACAGCAAAAGAATCTGTCCCGAATCCCATGCTGCATTTAGTTTTCATGGCTCTTAAGTCTTCTTCAATCTGGAACAGCTCCTCAGGCTCCCTTGACTTTCATGACCTTAACCATTTTGAAGATTATGGGACTGTTATTTTAAAATATGTTCCTCAATTTGGATTTATCTCAGGTTTCCTCATGATTAGATTCAAGTTATGCATCTCTGGCAGAAACATCACAGAAGTGATGCTGAACTCTTCCCATTACACCCGATCACATGATCATGATTGCCATTGTACCACTACAGTTCATGTTAATTCCAGTCACTTGTTTCAGGTGGTATCTGCCAGGCTTTTTCATTCTAAAGTTTCCCTTTTTGCCCTTGTAATATGTATTTTGTGAAGAGATGCTTTGAGACTATGTTAAATATTCTGTTCCTCATTTAATACTCAATTGATTCATTTACTTATTTATATCTGCATGGACTCACAGATTCCTGTCTTATTGAATGGGCTATAATCTATTGCTAACCTGTTTTACTTTTATGCAAGAAATTTCTCAGATTCAGTCATTTAGAGCCTCTTTAAGGTGATTCCTGTACCCTTTGATATGTCCATATGAATCTTTGATAATTTCTTACTCTCTGTCTCATCTTGAAATTTACCTGCTCTAGCCTTGGAGAATTGATATTTAGAAACCCAGATCTCTGACCCAGGTCTGTTCATTGCTTCTGGAGTATCACTGCTCTCAGTCCTTCTCAGTGCAGAGAAATGAAAACTGTCTACCTGTCTGTCTATCTATCTATACATATACACACGTGCAAACACATTTGTTTTATTTCTATGTCTGTATATTGGGATTCATGAGTCCTTCCTTACATCTCCAACTATTGTCCAACACCACAGTATTTATTCTGTTTTTTACCCTTTCAATATTTGCAATTATCCGTCTCCCACTACCCTTAATATATATACTTATTTAATCAAACCCTCTCAGTATAATCTATCACCACTGTCTCTACCCCCCACAGTTGTGGTCTTTATCCCACTCAGGGTCTGACACCCCTCACCAAGCCATCACCACAATCCTCAGGTAGATGCCCTTTTCACCCTGCTCAGGCCTAGTGCCCCACTCTGGTCTACCATGACTTCCCACCTCCTCCCTATGAATGCTGCTGCCTTCTTTGGCTTCACCTGGTGGCTTTTAGACTTAATTGTTTAAGAGGGGAAAACGGAAAGAAATGGCTGGTGTAAGAATTTCTGAACAGAAACCAAATTGCTTCCAGGCTTGAAAGCTAGAGGGTAAAACAGGTAGAGAACAAAAGGGGGCTCTGGACAGTACCTTGTCTTTGTATTCTGTGTTGCAGGAAGGATCTGCTTGGCCAGATCACTGGTGACCACCCTCTAAGCCAGGCACTTTTTATAACATCAAGTCTTATGTAGCCAGGGAGTACTAGCATGTTTTATGTTTCTGGATTTGAATAAGAGAATGCTATCATTGGTACCTTTTCCAGCCCTGCTCTCTAAGTCTAATTTTTTTATTTTATTTTTTTTTTTAGAAGCTCTTATCCTGGGGACCATGAGCTTTAAGAGGCTGTAAGCTCCCTAGCATATGTGCAAACCTACTTTTCTCTAATAAAACTTTCTTCAGATTCTCAAAGATACCCATGACCCAGCAACACTAACGACTTGCTATACATTAAAAGCTCAAAAATAGATTCAATCTTACTAGTAAATAAATGCAAATAATAATTAGACAATATTAATTAAATAGGAGATTGGCAAAGATGAAAAACATTTACAAAATCTGTATTAGTTTCCTATTGCTGCTATAACAAATTTCCCCAAATTTAGTGGCTTAAAACAACACAAATTTATTCTTTTATGGTTGTAGAGGCCAGAAGTCTGAAATGGGTCTTATTTGACTAAAATCAAGATCAGCCAGGCTGTGTTCCTTCTGGAGTCTCTATAGGAAAATCCATTTCTTTACCTATTCCAGCACCTAGAAGTTACTTACATCCTTTGGCCCTCTTCTATCTGCAAGGCCAACATCTAGCAACTTCCTCACATCTCTCTCTGACTTTGGCCCACTTCCTTTCCCATTATAAGGACTCTTATGATTACATTGTGCCCACCTGAATAATCCAGGATAATCTTCCCTTTCACGATCCTTTCAAGATCCTTTCTTAATCACATCTGCAAAGCCTCTTTTGCCATGCAAGGTAACATATTCATAGGTTTCAGGGATTAGGATGTGATTATCCTTGGAAGATCATTATTCTACCTACCAACCACAATATCCAATAATCAGTTGGCATTTACTGTCATCCATTGTTGCCCAAGGCATAAATTAGAATAACATTTCTGGAGGCAATATATTTTTAAATGATGCTTATTGATCTAGCAATGCTACCTCAGTAATGTAACCTAAGAGATATCTGGATGCAAAGATTATATATACTAAGAAAGTTATTATACCTTAGTTTATATTAATGGAAAATTGGAAACAACGTAATTATGTATAGAGAATTGATTAAACAAAAGTTCTGATGCATTCACACATAGAATCTTAAGCAGCAATTTGAAAGAAAGATGTAGACCTATATTCATTGATGAGACTGAGATTTATCAACCTATTCAGTGATATATGTGCACATGTATGATTAGAAGAAACAACATTCATACGATTAGGATTGTTTTATTCTTTTTTTTTTAATATTTATTTATTTTAGAGAGAGAGCACAAGCGTGGGATGGGCAGAGAGAGGGAGAGAGAAAATCCCAAGCAGGTTCCTTGCTGTTAGCATGGAGCCCGACCCGGGGTTCAGTCTCATAAACTGTGAGATCATGACCTAAGCTGAAATCAAGGGTCAGGTGTTTAACCAACCAAGCCATCCAGGCGCCCCAGGATTATTTTATTCTTATATTTATCTGAACTTCTAACCTATAATGACCATGCACTGGATTTTCTTTAAAACAATTAATTGAGCCTGTTACATAGCAAAGAAGGTATTGAATTCATCTTTATTCTCTTGTGAAAATGGCAGTTGTCTGTACAGGTAAAAATACATCCTGCACAGGCATTTAGTGGTTTTACTACACTGTGTGGTTCTTAGCATACAGAAACTCTAATCTCATACGCTAGACCAGAGTTGGCCCTTCGGCCAAGTCTAGGCTACCACCTATTTGTAATTGAGGTTTTAGTTGGGCACAGCTATGCCCATTTAATTCCCTTTTCATTTATTTATTGTCTGTGGCTGCTTTCAAGTTATAGTGGCAGAGTTGAGTAGTTGTGACAGAGACCATATGGACCACAAAGTCCAAAATATGTATTGGGCGGCCTTTAAAAAAAAAAATTGCCCACTCTCGCTCTAGACTTTCTTATCAACAATGACAAAAAGATCTTTCTACTGCTTAGTTTTTAAGAAATTATTTTGACAAAGAGATAGCAATGTGTGGGCACCTTATTGTAAACACTTCTCTTTCAGTCCAACCCTGCAAAATCATAATCCAAAAATGCATTTTAGGAGAAAAAAAAGTCTCCTTACTATAGGAAGAGTTATTTCTTTCCCTATTTCCTGGTATTTCCCAGCTTTAGTCTTTAGAAAGCTCTAGGAGCCAAACAGTAGTGGAATGCTAATTGCACCTTTTAACGTGGAGTGTAGGTACCGGGTGAGGTTACTGAATAACAGGCATTACCTATCCCCATGGTACGTGTTTTTGCTCTCCCCAAGCCTGGATCTTTAGCCTTTCATATCTCTACTGTCCTTGGAAGGCCTTTGAGAAGCTCAGTGGGAACATTAGTTCTCACTTCCAGCAGTTGTATAGAGATTAGGCAAATAGCCCTGTTTCCTCTCCCATTCTAGACCCTCTACTTTCACCTGATGTGAGTGCTTGGAGAATAGGAAAGCCCATAAAGAATGAATTCAATCAATAAGTTCTCTGTTCCCAGCAAAGCATCATGCCCTCTGCCTCACTCAGGGCTACTTTGCCTAGAATCCCAAGTTCCCTAAGGAGACTGCATTGGTTTTAGGGTCTCTAAGTCCAGGTGATTCTTTCCAAGGTCAGATTTGCCCCGAGGGTCTGAACTTACCACCTCAACCTTAAATCACCAGGGAGCACACTAAATGTTCCAAGGGAGTCTCTGCACTGTAGAGGACCAAGGCAGATCTGAGAACCAAACGCAACGAGGATTAGAATCCAAAACAAATCAGTATCAGAAATGTATGTTGCCAGACAAAAAGCAGGCATTTGGACAGCCACTCTCTGCTCTTTAGATCCGTGTCCCATTTCCGTGATGGCTTTTTCAGTCAGGGTTGTAGGTTTCTGACCTCCTCTTCATAGGACACCTCTATTTCTGGGCCCTTCACAAACTACACACTCTTCCGGCTTGGCTGCCAAAGGCCAGACATCACCTGCCAGAACATATTATGACACCAGCAGAGTTAGCCAGCAGCATTCTTGCAAACACTCACCACCAAATCCCTCCCAACTCTCTCCTTTCTCCCTCCACATGGCTCGCATCCCTGCTTCAGCCCGCCTGCTTAACCCTCCCCTTATTCACCTCAGTCACATTGTTTATTATTTTCTTTACTTTGTTGAGGAGTTTCTGGAGTCTCAAGACCCAGGAGGCTTATGTGGGAATAATAAATTCAGGCAAGGTCTTCATGCTCCCCCAGCAGCCCCACCCCTACCACTCACCCTGGAAATGCTCCCCCAGCAGCCCCACCCCTACCGCTCACCCTGGAATCCCTCGTCAGCAGTTACTCCTTCCTGTGACTTGCCGCTGAACTCTGTGGTGTGCCCCAGTCAGGCCTCTGAGGATACCTGCTATGAATATTAGCCATTCTTCACATCCACTGCTGTTCTGTGGCTTTGGTTCAGCAGAGGAGAACTGAAATGGGGTGTGTACGGGGCTGTGAGCGAAGGCTCTTTTCTTGCGTGTGTGGGTTTTTATTTATTTTGCAAAGACTCTGGCCCATAAGCGAGCCAAACCTAGGCTGAGTTCACGAAGGCATGTTGGCTCTGAGCTGCTGCTGGCTTTTGTTTTTTTCCCCAGCCTAATCTGGATGTTTTCTAGCTGGCCTCTCCGTTGGCTGGCGTGAGGGGGTGAGGACGGCTATATTCCGCAAGGGAAGAGAATATTCATAGAGTCTGAAACCATCATTTCTCACAGCAGTAGCACCTAGATTATTACAGAGGACTTCTTGAAAGCCCTGAAATATTGTCCCCATTTGGGCCAAATGTGAAATATCAGTCTCATTCCTTACACAATCTAGACTTGGTGGGTGTAACCTTTAAACACACACAGAGAGGGGGATTCAGACGTGGGACCCTCCTCAAAAGTATGGTATGGCCCAAGCAAGATCCACATTCTGGGCTTCATTAAAAGGCCATCTCATCAGTGGACTGAAACTCCCTTCCTCTGCTCCAGACAGCCTCCAGCCAGGCCTCCTCTGGGGTCACCCCAGTCTTTCCTCCTGCAGGCCTGGTAGCACCTGCCAGCAGCCTGAGGGTAGAGTCAACCAGGGACTTATAAACCCAGAAATTTGAAACTTTAAAAAAATGCTGATGTGTTTTTAAAGGTGCGTTTCATGCCAAGAGCCTGCTGGCAGAGAAGGACACATGGGAACTCTGTGTATTATCCACTTTAGATAGTTTCAATCCCCGTCAACACTAATGTGAATTTAAGGAAATTGGACCAGTTTCCAAACCCCCACCCCCAGGTAGCCCAGTCAACCCTGGATAAGCATGTTGTTCAGCAGTGCCAAACTCTAACTTAGACAATGCAATTATATTTTCATACTGAGACTCTGTACGTATGGACATCATAAATGGCAATCACCTTCCTTACCTGTAAGAGAATAATCAGATCCTAAGGTACTGGCTGAGGGCAGTAGCCAAGCAATAACCAAACCATTTTGGAGAAGGCAAGGCTTTAATCAAGTCATAAATCTGGACGGAGCTACTTTTCATGCTGAGAAATATATCAAGTTCTTGTACCAGATGCCCAAGAGCATGGAGACATTAGCATACCCCCTGCCAGTGGAAACCCAAAGCCTGCCCTAGGGGTAAAAAGACATTTGGGGAATGGAAAATGGGCTTGTATAGTTCCTTTTCTTCCAGGAATGTTTTAAAGTTAGTTTTCTTTGGGCAAATGTACATGGGAATAGTCTTGGCCTGCTTATTCGACCAGCTTATTGGGAGGTCCCAAAAATCGGAGTGAAAATTAAAGTTGTGTGTCTTCCCCCACAGCCTTCTGGGGTCCAGCTGACAAATGGGGAGTAAGGAACTGAGTTTTTTCCGATATGAATTAATCATGTCTTTCAGCCTACTGCCTGGTGCCAGTTCCCACCCATTCTATGCTGCTTTAGAGACCATCTCTCAAACTCCAGGGAACACCAAACCTGAAAGGAGCAGCCAGAAAATGTGGCGAGGCAGCCTCTCTGTTCTCGTCCATCACCCCACGGCCTTAGAGTGAGGCCAGTGCGCACCGTATACCACGCGCAGCATGGAGATCCCTCCATAAATTTAAATGGCTGAGCATTTTCCAGTTTTGTAAAATTAAATTAAGGAAAGGACTCCCAGACTGACTCCACCAAGTGCCAAGTTTCATCCCAGCACACATCATTTTTATAGTAAGTTTTAACTCCGTGAAAAATACAGGATTATAATGGAAATGCTGACAGGCCCAGAGCCAGCTCATGAAGTAATAATGCCACGTCTTTAATATTTTTACACAGCACGTCCTAATCTGCCACAGCTTTCTTTGCCTTTAGATAGTGGTTAAATAAATGAAACCCTCCAGAGCACTACTTTTTTCTCCTCCTCTTTTAGACCGTGTCTTCCATTTTCAAACCATTGTTTCTTCTGGGCCTCTTTCAGTCTATTTCAGTTTTTGCTCTATACAATTGGTTTATCAAGCTCAGGTGCCTTTTTCTGAACTATTTGGCTGCCGAGGGAGGAGAGATGGAAGAATTTGCACCCTGAACTCTTGCCTTCTTCTCATGAAGGCTAAGAGCTCATGGAATTCAACTCTGGATATGTGTCTCCCTCAGGTGATGAGCAGCTGACAAATGCCCGAGTTGGCTTCATCCATCCTACAAGGAAGCCCATAAATCGAGCTGCTTGCCTCTCTCTCAGCTGACCAGAAATCCTACTGGTTTCCAGCCCTTCAATTCAATGAAAATATCCACTAAGTAATGACCATCATGAGTTCAGAGCTTCGTTCTAGACAGGTGCCTCAAAGGCAGTCCTATCTCCCCATCTTTAAGGTAAACCAGCATCTTCCAAAGGGTGCAAGGAAGTGGAAGCCAGGGCCACCAGGCCTCCCAGTTTTCTTCCCCCATGTTTTCCTCGTCTGTTGAATCAACCTGTTTCCCTGAGTGGGGCTACTTCAGTTGCAGAAACCAATGTGAAATAGACAAAGATGAAGAAAGTCAGTGAGGTCAATTTGACTTAATCAGGGATGTCAACTAGTGGCAGGTTACAGCTAAACGGACTCCCAGAGGATGCAATTTCATATTTAATTTGATTTTCTTACTGTGCACCTCTCCCTCATTCTAAACTTTTATCACTCTCCATTTAATGTATTTTAAAAAAAAAATAGTAGGTGAAACTAGGAGGAAAAACCCTCACACATGTATGAATCACACCTGGCTTTGGCTCAATTTAGAGCCACAGTAGACCTAGGAATGGAGGCCTAAAGGCAATATTTTCTTTCACTGGTTGAAAAGGATTGATAGAGAGAGGCTTTCTGCTGCCAGAACTCTCATTAGCTAGGCAGGCTTCCCAAGCACTGCTTCCTCCTCAGACACCTAACCAACTCAAGACCTGTAATAACGGAGGTCTGAGGAAAGAGAGCACTGTCATTCCCTGCTGATTGACTGTTTCCTGGCGTAGGCGTTGCAGTCGGGAGGACAGAAATGGTCAACGTTCATGTGTCCGGGAGGGAAACAGAAAAGGAGATGCTAGCCACTGCATGAAACATTGTCAACATCCTCACTGAATCAGAGGGGGCAGGGGAGTGGTTCATTACGTGGTCTCTCTGGAGGTGTGGAACACGTTAGCCCATGATTTTGGTGTCCTTGTAAAATGGCACACAGAGAGATTGCTCACCTTCAAAAAATGATTGATACCTCTTTTACTTTAGCAAATGAGAAATGTCCGTGACAGAAAGGAACCCGTTACAAGCCAGGTTTTCTCATTAGCAGTGAAACATGGATAATTATTCACTGGGAACATACACTGTGGGAATTCATGTTAGATTTCTTATTTTGACTATTGCGGTGGGCAAACCTCAGAGACCACTGTGTACGCATAGAGACATGCACATAAATATGTACATAAAAGCACAGAGGCCTGCATCACACGTGTTCTGGGGAGGATACCACTTCTGGATACAAAGTAAGTCTTTAAAGAGAATGAGAAAAGCATTGAAAGACAGATTAGTGATGGAAAAGGCAGATGGCCAGAAATTTTGTTCATTGGCTTTAGTTATAATTAGTTTATTTTGGTCTTGACTTTCCCTTTACCTTTGAAAGCAGACTTCCCTAATACCATTTTCAATGCATGGTGAGTAGTCACACTTACTAGAAGTACGTTCTCTCTGGTCACTGTACAGATGTGAAGGAAAACACAATAACCTATATAGCAGGACAGTGGCCCTGTAAAGGAAAGAATATTTAGGACTGTCATAGTTAGGATATGCGTTCAACAACCTATAACAAAGAGCCAAAAATCACAGTCAGCAGGACAGGAGTGTATTTCTATCTCACTTGGCAGTCCAGAGGAAGGCATTCCAAAGATGGTCTGACAACCTACCATGTCATCTAGGGACCCAGACCAAAAAAAAAAATTTACACTCCTATCACTGGGACATCCAACACCTGGGCCAAGATGATTCACTCCACATACATGAAGGATAGAGGAAGGGGGAACAAGAGCAAGCACTTTTCTTTTAAAGACATGTCCCAGGCAGTGTATACATCACTTTCCCCCTCATTTCACCGAAGGCAATCATATGTCCTATACCTTATTGCAAAGGGGGATGGGAAATGTCTCCCTAACTGAAATTCAGGGGTTCTTTTACTCCAAGGAAAGGACAGTTATGATAGGATCACTAGCACTTTCTGCCATACAGAGCAACTGAACCAAAGTTGTGGGAATCAAGGGTGATAGAAGTACAAATGAAAGTGACCTCTGACTTCAACAGGGCTAAATGAACGAAGGTGAACCTATGAGCAGGAATTTGTAAGTTGGGCAGGTTATAAAGCGTTTGAGGAAAGATCTGAAAGTAGCGGCTGGAACAGTAAATTTTTTAATGTGTTAAACCCTTACAGAAAAAACATAGAATGAGCAGAATATGTGAAAAGCAACTCTTTGGGGGGCACCTGGGTGACTCAGTCAGTTGAGCGTTAGACTTCAGCTCGGGTCATGATCTCACAGTTCGTGGGTTCGAGCCCTGCGTCGGGCTCTGTGTTGACAGCTCAGAGCCTGAAGCCTGCTTCCGATTCTGTCTCCCTCCCTCTCTGCCCCCCCCCACTCGTGCTCTGGTCTCTCTCTGTCTCTCAAAAATAAATTAAAAAAAGAAAAGCAACTCTGGACGCTGAGTTGCTCATGCTGATCGATGATTTAGACAACAGAAATATGTGTTTTTTTCCTTTTTATTAGGGGTAATTTTGCATATATGCAAAGTAAACAACACTCATCACCCAGCATCAATAAACGTGCAGCCATTTCTGTTTCACTTGTACTTCTACCTCTCCCCCCCAATTAATTATTCTTTAAGTGAAATATACATACATTAAAATGTTCAAATCTTAACCGTACATTTTTGACATTTATATTTTTGACAGATACACATGTCTAACTATATCCTTGTCTGACATATGTTTTTGAACATGTGATATTTTTTTCAGTTTTCTTTCTCTCTTTGCTTCACTCTGGCAATTATCAATTCCTGCATCGTCAATTTCACAAATTTTTTTCTCTAGGATTTAAATTGTATCTAGTGAATTCTTCATAAGGTGTATGTTTCATTTCTAGAAGTTCATTTGATTCTTTTTATACCTTCTATTCTTATCTGCATGTTTTCCTTTAAATACTTAACATATTTTTAACATTCTACTTTAATATCCTTGTCTGGTAATTCTGTAATCCCTAAAATTTCTAGATTTGTTTCCACTGACTGAATTTGTCTTGGTTATGGATCAGATTTCCTGCTTCTAGACTTATCAGTTAACATTTGATTGAGTGCTGGATGGTGTAAATTTTGTGTAAGTAGGTATCTGGATTTTATTGTCTTCTAGAGATTGTTGGATTTTCTTCTGTTAAACAGTTATTCAATGTTTAATTTTGACTTTCTTTTTAATTTAAGCATTATTAAGACACCTCTAGAGTAGTCTTTATTGTAGCCCCTTGTAGGGTTTCTGTTGAATACTCCAGATGATCAACAAGGATATTCCAATCTGGCTTGTCAGAATTTCAAGGTCTCCCAGCCCTATTTGAGCTTTGGGAACTATTAGACTCACAACTCCTTAGTTGGTCTTTGCTCAGCCTTATAGAGTTATGCATTATATCTTTAATTGAGCAGATTGTCAGGATGAATTTATGCAGATTTCTGGAGCTCTTTTTCTATGTAGCACTCTCATCTCCAAAATTCTCAACAACATCTAGCTGCCTGAGCCTCTTTGAACTGTATTCTTTATCTCATCAATTCATTCAGACTGCTGTGCTCTGCTTGGGATAGTTCTCTGTTATGGGTTGAATTATGTGCCCCCAAATGATATTGAGATTCCAAACCCTTTGTACCTTATAAGCCCGTAAATGTGACCTTATTTAGAAATAAGGTCTTTGAAGATGATGAAGTTAAGATGAGGTCATTAGAGTGGGTTCTAATCTAACATGACTTACAAAAAGGGGAAATTTAGACACAGAGACACTCAAGAGAAAACTCCATGTGAACATGAAAGCATGGAGTGATGCATCTATAAGCCAAGGAACACCAAAGACTGCCAGCAAACCACAAGAAGCTAGAAGAGAGGGGTAAAACAGATTATTCCTCACAGCCATCAGAAGGAACTAATACTGTTGACACTTTGATCTCAGACTTCTAGCCTCCAAAACTGTGAGACAATAAATTTCCATTTTTTAAGTCACCCAGTTGGTGGTACCTTGTTATGGCAGCCTTAGAAAACTAGTATACTCTTTAAGGCTTTAAGTTTACTGACTCATTCCATCTCCAACTTTCTGTTGGAGCCCATCTGATGAATTTCTTATTTCATGTTTTATACATTTCAGCTCTGAAATTTATCTTTATAGTTTCTACTTCTCCACTGAGATACTTTATGTATTCATTTATTATGAGTGTATTTTCCTTTAAGTCTTTTAACATATTTATAATAGTTGCTTAAAATCATTGTCTACTCACTGAAACATTTGCATCTCACAATTCATGCAATCCTGAGAGAAATTGCTGTTTGACTATGGGTCACATTTCTTCTTGTCTAATAGTTTTTATTATATACTGAGCATTATAAATGGTATATTGTAGAGACTCTGGATTCTGTTATGTTCCCCAGAAGAGTGTTCATTCTTGTTCTGGTGGACAGTTAACTTTGTTAGACTCAAATTCCAACCTCCGTCTTCCTTGCAGTGAACACCAAGTGAATTTTCTACTCTGTTCTTTCAGCTTCTAGCTGCTGTTCTTTTGCTGGGTCCCCTGGGGTTTGTATACTAAGAATTTGGACAGGATTTATGTAGATTTTGAGGTTTATCCCCACCGTGACTCTTCCTGGATTTTTCCCTTAACTTTTCAGCTGTTCTAACAACCCCCAGACTCTGTCCTCTGACATGTCAAGCCACCTCTCTGGACCACATGAGCTTTGAGGAATTTGCTCAGGTAGCAAGCTACAAGCTGGCAAATCACACTTGTTGCAATTCCTGAATTTCTAGGATAGATTACCCTCCTGTTTCTGTCACTGCTTTTGGTTACTCTTCATTGCTTTCAAAGAGTTGTTTAATGGGGGTTGTCGTGGTTATTGTTTAGATTTTATGATTGCTATTTGCAGGAAGGTTAGTCCAACCAAGTTATTCACCATTACTGGAAGCTAGAATCCCCAGTCAAGTTGTTTGAAGAGTTTTCTGGCCGAGATCTACTCTGTTCTTGTTTTGCTACATTTGAAACATTCCCATTCACCCTCTTTAGTTTTTCATCTTTTTAATAACCCAGATGTTGGTCTGCTTCTAAAGATTGAAGACCCAGAGGTAAATTTTCTCTTAAATTCAATACATGGGTGTGCATAGCATTGAATAGGATATTTTGATCATACACTTTTATTTCTGATTCTATTAACTTGGAAGTTTGATCATTCAAACATGAGTGAGGATGAATTTACCTATTGCCTGAGCAGGGAGTGGAGCGATTGTGGGGAAAATGTTTGTTTATTTAGTTATTTTTGTAAACAAATGAAGCCATTCATTCATTACACATATTCTTACTAATCACTTATTTTCTAACAACTAGTTTCTGTAATCTCTCTCCTCTCTGGATTTCCATGATATCACATTGTCTCAATTTTTGTCCTCTCACACCATTTCTTCTCAGACTTCTTTAATACCGCCTCATTAGTCTTCAATCACTGAATGCTAGAATTCTCCCACTGTTTTGTCCTGAGGTTTGATCTCTTTTCATTGAAGACTTTCTCCACACACATGTATGAAATTGGTTCCCCAAATTTGTAGCAAATATCAGACTTCCATTTTTATCTCCATCATCTTGATGGATTTTTCTGTACTCTGGTTCCATCACAACCTTTAAATGCTTAAAACTAAACTCATCCATCTCCAGGGGTGGAGATAAGCAATAGCTTCTCTTCCTGACTTACCTTAACCAACTAAGCCACCCAGGCACCCCTCAGTTTACCTTAATCCTCAATAACTTTCATATGTAAAATCTCTTCCATGAGCTTTTCATTGGCATAGTTCAGTATCACTACACAATGATCTAAGCCATATAGATTGAATAGTCTATTTTACCCTTGGTACTTGGCTATTGGGGAGCAGGAAGAAGAGTGAGGATGCTGAGTTTGAAATGATGTTGGGAAATCTAGGTACCTTAAAAGGACCTTAAAGTTATCTAATTCAGTGGTTATTAATTGTGGAATCTTCTTATGCAGAAGCCCAATATATTCGTTTATTATTGAAAAGGAAATAGAATCCCCAGAGCCCCACCTTATGCTGATTTCCTCTCAAAGGCCCCTCCCCAGGTACCTCTGCAGCCCCGTAGGGACCCAGGAAACTATCAATTATAAAACCGTTCACTCAGTCAAAACTCTCATTTACAGATTAGAAAAATGAAACCAGAGAACCCTATTGAAATCTAAGCTTCTAATTGAGAGTCATGAATCTGTGTCAGTGCATTCGAGAGTGACAAAATTGCTTTTCTTTTTAAAACTTTCTACAAAACTGATTTGTATCCTGATAGGTTTCAGAATGAGAGGCATTACTAGGAAGACAGCTGCTCCATACAGCTGTCTTCGCTGCTGCTACTCATGAGTCTTTCTCAAGTTGTAAGAACTTCATGTCATGGCAGCCCTGATGCCTGCCCTTAGAAGGAACTCTGCCCCATCTCATCCGCACTGGGAGCACTAGGCTGGAAGGCCCTGGGAGCATGTCCAAGACTCAAGACCCAGATGGGCCAAGAGAGATGTCCTGGCTGCTCACTCTGGCCCCTGATTCCAAGAAGGAGGGAAGATTATAAATGTAAATTGTTATGCAAATGGCCTCCTATTTAGCTGACTAGGATTCCTGGCTCCCAGAGAAGTAACTTCATCAGCCATAGAAAACAGCCTGAGGCTGCTACTGCTCCTTTTTCTGCTTAAAAACTCTCTCAGAAAATCAATCCTAATGGAGTTGGAAAATGAAGATTAGGCTAAATATGAGAGATTTCCTTGCCAAATATCTCATGTTTCCTCAGAAATAGCAAAGTTCTTACTTATCAACTTAGAATATAGTCAGCCTCACCAGGGCTCTGTCCCCACTGACCAAACATAATGATTCCTGGAACCAGCGTCTTAACCATGTATGACACCTTTTTTTCCCCCCCTTCAAAGCAGATGTGATTGAGACATATATTGGCCTGTTTAGGCAAGTCTGAAAAGCCATACTGGTTTCAAGCTTCACTTTTTAAATCATGCTATTTGACTAAGTAAATGTACAGTATTCCTGCCTTTTATTAGAAAATGAAATCAGCATCTAACTCCAGACTACAGTTGGGACTGAAGAGAGTTCGGTACTGCTGCTCCCAGGAGATCCCCAGTAGACTGATTTCTATACACCTCTCCCCAAGGCCATTTTTACCTCCATTTTATAACAGGAGTATAATGTGAGTACCACAGACTTCATGACATATTAGATGCCTAGATGCCACCGGGAGCGTGCAGGGAACTTGCTCCTCCTAAGTATCTGAATAAGAAGACATAGGTGATCAGCACACAGGCAGAAACTTTGCCCTGTCCCAAGCCTTGGATTCATAGAGCTAGGAGAAATTTGGAACTCCCTTCCCCCTAAGTGTATCAGTTAGCTATCACCACATTAAAAAAATAATAATAATAATAAGATTCAATGGCTTAAAATAGCAGTCATTTATTTTTACTGATCTTACTTACTTCAGCTGAACTAAACTGAGTTTGGCTGGGGAGACTTGGCTGTTCTCCACTTTTCTCTCAACCTCCTCTTGGGATCATCAGGCCAGTCGAGGCATGTTCTTCTACTGGTGATAGCAAAGGCACATGAGCACAAGCAAAAACACACAGTCTCTTGAGGTTTAGGTTTGGAACTGGTATACCAGCACATCTGCCTCATTTCCTTTATTGTGGTTAAATATTCATAACATAAAATTGACTATTTTAAACATTTTTAAGTTTTCAGTGGCATTAATTACATTCACATCATTGTGCAACCATCACGCTTTCCATCTCCAGAACTTTTTCATCATCTCAAACTGAAACTCTGTACCCATTAAAAAAACAATTCCCCATGCTCCCCTTCCTCTAGCCCCTGGCAATCACTATTCTAATTTCTGCTTCCATGAATTTGACTACACTAGGTGCCTCACATAAGTGGAATCATAGAATATTTGTCCTTTTGTGTCTGGCTTCTTTCATTAATGTGTTCATGGTTCATCCACGTTGTCACACATGTCAGAATTTCTTTCCTTTTTAAGGCTGAATAATATTCTATCATACATACATGTCATACTTCATTCATCTACTCATCCATTGATGGACATTTGTGATGCTTTCACCTTTTGGCTATTGTGAATAATGTCGCTATAAACATTGGTGTACAAATAGCTATTCAAGTCCTGGTTTTCTATTCCTTTGGTTATATATATCCAGAAGTGGAATTTCTGGAGCATATGGTTAATTCTACATTTAATTTTTTGAGGAACCTCCATACTATGTCCCACAGTGGCTGCATCAGTGTACATTCCCACCAGCAATACACAAGGATTCTACTTACCCCACATCTTCCTCAACACTGGTATTTCCTTTTTTTTTTTTTTTTAATAACGATCCTACTGGATGTGATGTGTAGCTCATTGTGGTTTTGATTTGCATTTCTGTAACAATTAGTGATATTGAGCATCTGTTCATGTGCTTATTGGCCATTTTAAAATCTTTGGAGAAATGTCTATTTAGGTCTTTTGCCCATATTTTTTTTTTTTTTTTAGTTTGACTGTTTATATTGTTGAGTTGTAGGAATTCTTTATATATTCTGGACATTAATCCCTTATCAAATCTACGATTTGCAAATATTTTCTCCCATTCTGTGAGTCGCCTATTCACCCTGGTGACAGTGTCCTTTAACACACAAAAACTTTCAATTTTAATGATGTCCAGTTTATTTTTTTCTTTTGTTAACTGTGTAGTATCATATCCAAGAAATCATTGCCAAATACCATATCATGAGACTCTTGCCTGTGTTTTAAGAGTTTTATACTTTTAAGTTAATTTTTTATATGGTATAAAGTAAATACACAACTTCATTTTTTGCAAGTGGATGTCTTGTTTTCCCAGCACCATGAAATGGTCCTGGCATCCATGTTGGAAATCATTTGACCACATAAGCAAGAGTTTATTTTAGGACTCTCTATTTTGTTCTGTTGGTCTATAATGTACATCTTTTTTACCAGTACTATACCGTTTCAATTACTGTAGCTTTCTACTAAGTTTTGAAATCAGGAAGTGTGAAAACCCCAAGTTTGTTCTTCTTTTTCAAGATTGTCTTGGCTATTCAGTATCTGTTGAGATTCCATATAAACTTTAGGATGAATTTTTATATCTGTGCAAAAAAAAAAAAAGAAAAGTCATTGAGATGTTGATAGGGACTGCACTGAATCTGTAGTTCACTTGGGGTTATTGACATCTTCACAATATTAAGTTTTCTAACCATGAACATAGCATCCTATTTATGTTTTAATTTTTTAGCAACATTTTGTTGTTTTCAGTGTACATGTTTTTCATCTCCTTGGTTAAATTTATTCTTAAGTATTTTATTCTTTTTGATATTATAAATGGAATTGTTTTCTTAATTTCTCTTTCAGATTGTTCACTGTTAGTGTAACATCTGACTCATTTTATTGGCCAAAGTAGTCACATAGCCAAACCCCAAATCAGGAGGTGGGGAAGTACATGTAACCCACCCATCATGGAAGGCCACTGCAAAGTTACAAGGCAAATTGAGTCAATACAGGGAGGAATGAAGAACTGGGTTCTGTAACAGTGGTATCCCATCCTGAACTTCATACAGTCAATTACAGCGTTATTTTTCCAGGGCCCTTTTTCAAAGTGTGTGTGTATATGTATATATGTATATATGAAATTAGGGCATTAGGAGACAAAAGGAATGAGCAGACAAAGGAAAGAGATAACAGGGAGGCTAAGTAATTTGCTGGTGTGCAGCTATACAAGTGGCAGATAGAAAGGAAAGAGCACAAGGCAAGGAATCAGAAAGGCTGCCACTTAATCATGGGAAAGTATCTTAACATCGTTGGGCCTCAGTTTCCTCCTCTGGCATGTAGGCTAGATCATCTCTAAGGACCTTCCCTGTGTTAGCTCTGCATCCTACTATAAATTCTAATAGTGTTGACCCCGGAATAGAAAAGAAGACAACATTGGAAAATTCCTTCTCTTACAGATCCATAGGTAGCCATTGCAGGTGGCCATTCTCTTGTCTCACAGATCTCATCATTTTCTGCCTTACATCTCAGTTTTATTAGTGTGCTTTGTTTCTTATTCAATACCAGCTAGGATCTCCTTGCAAGAAGGAAGATAACCATCACTGTCTTATCTATCCCCAGAACAGTAGGTGCAAAATCGTTACTTCTGTAACTAAATTGAGGGAAAACTGCCAGTACCTTTAATTTTGACTGGTTTACCATGTGTTTTGAGCTTCTAAATAAATTTTCTTTAGAAGCTAAGTTGTTGAGGACACAACAGCAAATTCAGCGAGTACTCTGAATTTAAAGAAAATTAGGTTTTTCTCACAGTAGCAACCAGTTTACTTTAATAATTCTATGCTACAAAAGCTTGAGTAGACATAATATCTAAGCTTAATATTTTGGAATTTTAATGTATCAAAGTATGTTTAATGACTATGTAGATAATTAGAATATCATACATGTCCAAATGCAGGCTTGGTAAGAGCTGTTAGAAGGCCAAGGTTCTTGACTGATAGAAAAATGAAATTGGTGTTTACAATTGCTTTCCTAGAGTCTGTTAAAAAATTTTGGCTTGAAAATCACATAAAGAGTAAAATGGTAGCAGATACTAGACTTTTACCAATTAAATTGATTAATTGGTTACTATGTAGCATCTTTTCCAACTCACTACATTTGAAGAAGTGATTTCTTCCAGTAGAAAATCAGTGTAGGAACTAATTAACTTGAAAATTTTTTCAATGAGTGAATATTAACTGCTTCATTTTTTAAAGGTTAGTTACAAGGACATAGAAATAAGCAGTTTGTATTCTCTGAGAATTTTTACTTAATTGAATGAATAATAGTCACCTTCCCAGAATTCCAGAGAATAAAAACATCTATTTGCTTGGAAATAGCAAGCAAAAGAAAAATGCCACCGGTAAGGGGGCTACACTGCATGTATGGCTTCTAGAGCCACAGAGACACTAAAAGAACTTGTCAGGAATATGTCCCTCTTGGCTTTATTAATGGCTTCTCTCTCTTCTCTTCTCCTTCTAGGCTGTCCCATCAAAGGTCATCCTACCCCAAATATCACCTGGTTCCATGGTGGTCAGCCAATTGCCACTGTCCCAGGACTGACATATCATATATTGGCAGCTGGACAGATTCTCCAGGTTGCAAATCTTAGTGGCGGGTCCCAAGGGGAATTCAGCTGCCTTGCACAGAATGAGGCAGGAATGCTTGTGCAAAAAGCCTCTTTGGTGATCCAAGGTAAGAAACCCTTCAGGCTTTGGGTGCTGGGCTTATTGTTTGAACAAGAAAGTTGACCTGAGAATCTAATTATCTAATAGAACTAAATTATTTCTGATCTCCAGTGGTTCCTAGAGCATGAAAGTCAAAGCTGAATCATGTTTCCATACAATGAGGCCCTTCAGAAGAGCCACCAGTCTCCGTCCCAGCAGAATCTGGAAAAGTCAGTGCTGCTTTCATAAATGGGCCCTTCTGCCTCACAATGTTGGTGCTGCTGTGGACCAAAGAAACACCATGATATATCAGAGTCAAAAAAAAAGTTTCATTTATGCTTGTTTAGTAAGAAACACACACAGACACACACACGTGTGCATGCAAGCACACATGTGCAAGTTTTCTCTGCAGGTTTTGTTAAAAAACAACCTCTTGATCAGAACTGCTTGGTTATTGCCTCCTCTCCTGGAGATTCAAGCCAGTGCCAGTACCTGCTTATCGTCCGAAAGAGTCTTAAACTGCAGTCACGTGCTAAGTGTTTTGCAGGCACCTTTCTTGTGGCCCCGCCAAAGACAGACTGGATGGCTCATGCATTAATCTTCCAGGAACACAGGCGGGTCAGAAAGCCCTTGGGAGGGGCTTGGCATTAGCTGCACCAAGAAAGCGTTGTGAATGAGCCCAAAACAGTGAGAAATAAACCCAAAGTGGGCCATGTTAAATAGAAAGTAAGTGAGGCTTTCAAGTTTCCCGTAGGCTAGTTCTAACCTGTGGCCTGTGTGTGATTATTTTAAGGGAAAGCAAAATTCTTTTGCATGCATTCTAAAATGGAGTATTCTGTGGGAAGGGACAGAATTTTGTGCCAGTGTAGCACATGAGGAGGGAGATTTTTCTGAGCAAATGGGTTTTCCCCTTAAACATCCTCCCCTGCCATTTGGCTTTCAAGACAGGAAAGTAAATGTTCCATTTTCTTGCCAACCAGCCATTCTCTGCTGAAAACCAGAAGCCAGTGCCTATCTGCAAGATTTGTAATATACGACCTTGCAAATAAGCACTCCCAATTTACCAGCCCGCAGTTATTTTTAACAGCTTTCCTACCAGTGAGTCCCAGACCCCCAAAAAGAAAATCCAAAGAAATTGAATTTCTCCCTTACGTCATTGTCTCATGTCCAGAGTACTCTCTGGATAGACTGGGTTTTTTTTCATTTAGTAACATCTATAAAGTCCAACACAAATGTGCACGTATAAATATGAGTGTTAGTTATTTGTGATATTTTTATATCTCTTTGTTGAAAAATAAAGTCACTTTCTGCTGAACCACTAGGAAGAAAAAGCACTTTGCAAGTGTGCTTAAAAATATTAAGGACCAGAGGCACTGATTCTAAATACTCTTTGTGCGCCAGGTGCTGGGCTAGGCCCTTTCCCTTCATTATATCTGGTGCTCACAATAACTTCACAAGGTAGAGGCTTTGTACTCCCTTTACGGGTAAGCCAACTGAGTCTCCTGGAGATGATGCCACTTGCCTGCATAAGTTGGGAATGGAGCCCACTGACAGAGCCTCATTCATAACAATTCGTGCCCACAGAGCATGGGCAATAATGCAGTCTTCTTTTCACCTCTGATCCTCCTCCTGTGACAGATTACTGGTGGTCCGTGGACAGACTGGCAACCTGCTCAGCCTCCTGCGGTAACAGGGGCGTTCAGCAACCCCGCCTGAGGTGCCTCCTGAACAGCACAGAGGTCAACCCCACCCACTGTGCAGGGAAGGTGCGCCCTGCCGTGCAGCCCATCGCATGCAATCGGAGAGACTGCCCTTCTCGGTGAGTGTGGCAGATACTGGCTCGGGGCTCCCCAACCCCAAGGCTGGGCCCTGGCTTCTAGCCAACTTGCTGGCTAGCCTTTGTCCAGCACTGCACAGGGAGAGACACGGAGTGCCGGCAAGGGGGCCTGCCATCCAAGACACTGTTCTTTTCTCTAGGTACAGACTTGTCAGGCCTCTCCACTGTGCAGAAGATATCCCTCAGGATGGGCCTCCTCCCTCAGCAGTTTATTCCCTTACCACTCGGCCGGCTAAGGGCTATCTGGTTGTCCCAAGTGCCCGAGAAGATCTGTTCAGGGAACAGGAGCATCCCAGGCCCTAGCAAGAGCTAGCTTGCATCCTGCATTAAGAAACGGGCTCTCCAGTTTGTTTGTAAGAGGAGAAATGTGTTTGCAGTTGAGGTGCTGAGGAGATAGGAATTACTGACCTCAACCCCAGCCCCTCCCCTTTGTTCTAACTTCAAAAACTGTGCTAATCAGTACTCCAGTTTAGGTGAGGACATCTTACCCTAGCCTTGTCTTTGAAGGGTTGCATCCTGCTGAAGTCACAATAAATCTTCATTTTCTGTAGTCGCCTCACTGTTGGATATACATTCTCAGCATCTTGTCTCAGAATGACACCCACCCTCTCTGCCTCTTACAGCTTAGAGAAGCTGTGAGTCGCACAGAGCACCCTACCCCCAGTTTGCAGGCAGTAGTTAAAGGGATAATGGATGGGTTTAGAGTTGGCACCAGCATGGCACCCCAAGCCTGGGGGGACTTGGCTGGGCCTTGCAGTGGCCCTTTAGTACCTATCTGTGGGACTTTCATATACTGCTTAGGCAACTGCTTTGTGTTTTGCCAGCTGAGTCATAAGGAGCAGCTGAAACCAGGAGAGACTCAATGAAATATGAAACACGCTCATTAATATCAGCAGTTTGACTTGCTGACGGGAAGGTTTCCATGGGAATGATTAATGTCCTTTTATACCCTTCCTGAACTGTAACATAGCCGTCCCTCTCCTTTCTCAAACCCCCCATCCCAGCTCCTGAAAAATTGCTGAAATGTATATTTGGAAATAAAAGTTGATTGAAATGCAGGCCTGACATTCACCGGGGATGTAAGAGGCTGGAAGACTGCCCTCGCCAAGCTATTTGAAATGAAGACGAAGTCTTGGACATGCCAAGGACTTTTTGATTTGCTGTGGTGATGGTCAGAATCAATCAGCCTCATTTACTTCTGCAAATGAAATAATGGCCACGTCTGCTTGGGTTTCAGTGCCCCCAGGAGCTTTAAAACACCTCGTGCCTGCTTCCTAAGTGGCTCTGCTCCTGTGGGTTGGAAATCTGCATTCAGTCATCTCTCTCCAGGGCAAATGGAGCAGGGAAGTTCCACCAAACTAAATAAGTCACAGATCCAGATTCAAGAGGAATGTGCTCCCTGTCTCTGCTACTTGCCTCTCCTGAGAGCCAGATGTGGCGCCACTGGGGTAGGAAGTGGCCACAGGCTTACCTTTGACTAGTTTCCCTGCCAGGCCTCTCAGGCACTTCAGTAGTCTTCTTTGAACACAAACAAGTATCGCCCTGGTTGTCTTTGAATAGGGCTGGGAGGTCCTGCTTTGACCCAGGTAGCTAGTCAGCCATTTCATTTAGATAAACTTTTCCTCGGGCAATAAAACCAAAGAATGTTTTGGTGGGTGGGTGGGTGGGTGGGTATTTGATTGGTTATTCCTTAGATTGAATAAAATGGCTGGAAAGCACCAAGTCTTTTCTCGCTATTTTCCCCCAAACTGTGCCCCCTTCCCCTTCTCTTTGAGAACAGTGCAAACATGCACAGAGAGCCCCTACAGGTTTATATATGGACCGAGGATTTCAGAGTGTTTACTGGATTACAGCTTGGCTTGATGAGAAAGGCCATTTGCACAGTCTCAGTCAATCTCACCTCTAAGGATCCCAATTGTAGTTGGAAGAGAACATTCTGAGAGGAACTACATTTGCCACGTGCAGCCCTCGAAGAGGTGTAAGACCTATAGACTGTGACCCACGGAGGGGAGAGGTGGGAGACTGCTCCAGAAAGCTAGAATGAACTTTGCATGTTTCTCGGGGATTAAACAAAATCCAGTGGCATGTGGGTTAAGGCAGGGGAGAAAATACAGTGAGTACCAGCAGATAAAGTGTCGACTTCAGTGAGAGCCAGATTACTGCCTGGGTCAGGAAGTGGCACAGTTTGGGTCTGACTTCCCTAGGAAACTCGCCCTCTTCTGTCACATACTTGGATGGCTTTAGGAAGTACCAGAACTCCAGTGCAGTGTAACTACCTAAAGGACTGTCTGCTCAGAGAGTTCTACCTGCAGGCTCACGGCTTTTGGGACCAGGGTCAGGCTGAGACCACTGATCTTCAGACTACTCTTTCAAGATGCTTTGTAGTCAATTTCCAAAGATTATTTGTTTCCTGTGGCTACCATTACAAATTAACACAAACACGGTGGCTTAAAAGAAATGACGTTTATTCTCTCATACTTTTGAAGGCCAGAAGTCCAAAATCAAGATGTCAGCAGGGGTGCACTCCTTGCAGCTTCCTCGAGCCTTGCAACTTCTGGTGGCTCGGGGCATCCTGTGACTTGTGGCCACATCACTCCGGCCTCTGCCTCTGTGGTCACACGGTCTCCTCCTCTTCTCTAATTTCTGTCTTTCTCTTATAAGGACATTTGTGATGACAGTAAATGTAGGATAATCTCATCTCAAAGTCCTTAATTATACCTTTAAAGACCCTTTGTCCAAATATGGTAACATTTACGGGATTTGATGTAGATTCTTTTGGGGGACCATTTTCAGACTTCCATGTATACCTTGGAAAAGTATTGGTAGCTGTGTGATGAGAACAGAGGGATGTACAGGCTCTTTTTCTGAGAACGTATGCCATCATTCCTCTGTCCAAGGCCTGACCCTCTGCAGCTGCCCTGATTCTTCTCCCTCTCCCCAGGTGGATGGTGACCTCCTGGTCTGCCTGTACGCGGAGCTGTGGGGGAGGCGTCCAGACCCGCCGGGTGACCTGCCAGAAGCTGAAAGCCTCTGGAATCTCCACTCCTGTGTCCAATGACATGTGTACCCAGCTTGCCAAACGGCCAGTAGACACCCAGGCCTGTAACCAACAGCTCTGCGTGGAGTGGGCCTTCTCCAGCTGGGGCCAGGTGAGAGGATTTTATTTGACAGATAAATCTAAAAGCATGGACGCTGCCAAAGTAGGAAATAAAATGCAACGACTGCCACATTCTCTGTGATGTCAGAGCTTTCACATCGCATCTGTCAATCAACTCACCTGCCCAGTATCCATCCTAAAGCTTAGAGTTTCTGCTCATTCTTGTCAAACACACCTCCCACAGCCATTACAGTTTTCCTATTGGTTTCCCTCCCCCACTGAGGTCTTCCCTTTCTCAGGCCATCAGCGAACCCTCAGCACCCCTTTCTTCAGACTCATTTTCTGTAAGGCCACCTCTCCGCACTATCTGTGCTAAGGCTGATGATTTAAAACTCTGATGAGATCCATGTGGGGACTGCAGTCTTATTCTGGGCCAGGGGTTCTCAACTGGGATACACAGAATCACTTGAGAAACTTCTTTAAAAGACCAATGTCCAGGCTGCACCTCCCTGAGATTCTAAGTCAGTTGTTCAGAGGCAGGATCTGAGCATGGGCAAGTTTTAGAAACTATGCAGGAGATTCTGGGGTGCAGCCATAGTAGAGAACCCCTATTCCAAGCCAAGAAGAGTTGAAGCCTAGGCTGGATCACTTTGGAACCACCAACTCCCTTCTCAATTCTCAGCCAGAGGATAGCCAAGAAAGTCCCAGGTTAGCTTAACACACTGCAACAATGCAGGCTTATTGGACCCCAGGAGGGATGGGTCCTCTTCTAGATAGAGGAAGGAACCACAGGACTCTCTCCATTTGGAGAGGAAATTTTATGTTTAGTTATGACTTTAAAAATTAACACGTACTGAAGATTCTCGGTGGGGAAGAACAAACCTGAGCAATGACAGACACTATGCCGTGATGGAAGCCACCCTGGAGGCACTGATAGTCACTTTGCCATTGTTCTCGCATCATTTCTGGGTCAGGTAGGACTGAGCATCAGTCAGAAATTCCCACTATAATTAGAGGCCTGGGCTTTCCCCAGTGCAGGTGCATAGGGTCTCTATTTAGCCAAAGTAGTTTTCCTACTCCTCTGACCCCTTCTCTGTTTTAGAATGTTGTTGGCACGGGCGGGGGGGGGGGGGGGGGCGCAAAACAATCGAGTGTGGTGTGCTTGGGGGAAATAACATAATTGCATATGTTCTGTTCCTTTCAAAGTGTGTGTTCAAAACCTCCTGAGGACTTACTTAGCATCTAAAAGCTGCCTGCCGAGGCTGATAATCAGCTAGTACCCACCCACTAACTATGTGGTAACAAGTATTGTTTGTCAGAGGCTGACACTATTGACAGGATAACCACTCTGATTGGTCAGGCCTAGTTTGTGACTGGTTGGTATCTGAAACATGTCATTAAGCATGGCGTGCTAGAACACCCCAAAACCACCACAAGGCTCTTAATTCTTTGTGTAACTGTGTGAACTAATGTACCTGAACATCTTGGGCAGCTAGCAACTTGAAACTTGTTGGAACTGGCTCTCTGCACATTACTGCCTTCATGTTCCTCCATCCCCACCCCGAGGTGTGTTCTTTGGAAAACAATCACTTGGAATTTCCCATGAAGTTAATATATGCTGTAGCCATCTCTAACGAAGATCAAATGTTATTTAGAGGAAATCTGGCCATGCACTTGCATAAGCCATTCCTGTCCCAGGTGAGTCCTGGGATAATCTCAGCACTGGCCAATCAACACACTCGGCCTGAGTCTCCTTTTTGGCACCTTTACCAGCCCTCCCTTATTTCTAGTGACCTAATGTATGTGTTTCATAATTAAAGAGGCATGAGCTCCCTTTTGCTCTGATGCCTGGGGGATATCATCTTTCTCTTACCTGGAAAAGCCCACTTCTGCTAGCTTTCATTCAGCCCAAGGCTTACTGCTTCTAGGCCCTCCAGGCTCACTGGCAGTTTGTGAAATTACAATTGGGAACAGATCTGGCTACACACGGGGGAGATGTTTTGCATTGTATCACTGAGGTCACTGAAGAGGACACACATTGTGCACGTTGATCATTCTCAGTGATTACTTTTTCTAAAAGAGAGGAAAAAAGGTCCTTCCCCCTTCCTTTCCCTCAAACACTCTCATCCCCTTCTTCTAAAACCTTGTAGGCAAGTAGATCTCAAGCTTTAATGTGAATCATTAAATCTTTAATCTGGATTTATTCTTAATGTGGATCTTGTTAAAAATGCAAATTCTGATATGACAGGTCTGGAAGTAGAGCTTTAGATAAAGAATTTTTTTACTGAGGTATAAGTGATGCATGTCATTATATTTTCAGGTGTACAACATATGATTTGATATTTGTATACATTGCAAAATAATCCCCACAATAAGTCTAACAACTGTCACCATACCTAATTAGAAAAAAAAATTCTTGTGATGGAGACTTTAAGATCAACTCTTAGCAACTTTCAAATAGCAATACAGAAGCATTAACTATAGTCACTATGCTGTACCTTACATCTGCATGCCATATTTATAACTGGAAGGCTGTACCTTTTGACGGCCTTCACATACTTCACCTATCCCCACCTCTGGCAATCAACAGTCTATTTTCTGTACGTCTTATGGCTGGGGGAAGTTTTGTTGTTTAGATTCCACATATGAAACCACACAGTATTTGTCTTTGTCTGTCTGCCTTAATTGACTTATGCCCTCAAGGCCTTTACATGTCATCACTAATGGCAAGATGTCATTCTTTTTTTGGATAAATAATATTCCTCCCTCTCTCTCTCTCTCTCTCTCTCTCTCTCTCTCTCTCTCTGTGTGTGTGTGTATACACCATATTTTCTTTATCTGTTCATCTACTGATGGACACTTACGTTGTTTCCGTATCTTGGCTATTATAAATAATGCTTCAATGAACATGGGGGTGCATATACCCTTCCAAGTTAGTGTTTTCATTTTTTAATAAATACCTAGACATAGAATTGCTGGTTGACATGGTAGTTCTATTTTTAATTTTTGAGGAACCTACATACTGGTGTTCATGGTAGTTGCACCAATTTACATTCTCACCAGCAGTGCACAGTGGTTCCTTTTTCTCCACATCCTCACCAACCCTTGTTATTTCTTGCCTTTTTGATATTATTCTAACAGGTGTGAGGTCATATCTCATCGTGGTTTTGATTTGCAATTCACTGATGCCTGGTGATCTTGAGCACATTTTCATGTTCCTGTTGGCCATCTGTATGTCTTCTTGTGGAAAACATCTATTCAGATCCTCTGACTTTTAAATTGGATTGTTTGATTTTCTGCTATTGAGTTGTAAAAGTGCTTTATGTATTTTGGATACTAACCCCTTATCAGATAAATGATATCTTCTCCCACTCAGTAGGTTGCCTTTTCATTTTCTTAATGGTTTTCTTTGCTAATGTAGTCCCACTTATTTACTTCTGCTTATGTTGCCTTTGCTTTTCATGTCAGATTCAAAATATAATTGCCGGGGCTCTTGGGAGGCTTAGTCAGTTAAGCCTCTGACTTCAGCTCAGGTCATGATCTCATGGTTCGGGAGTTTGAGCCCCGCATCAGACTCTGCGCTGACAGTACACAGCCTGCCTGGGAGTCTCTGTCTCTCCCTCTCTCTGCCCCTACCCACTTGCTTGCTGGCTCTTTCCCAAAATAAACTTTTAAAACGTTTATTTATTATTTATTTTTTTCCCAAGAATGATGTCAAAGAGCTTATTGCCTATGTTTTCTCCTAGGAGTTTTATAATTTCAGGACTTAGGTACAAGTCTTTAATCCACTTGTAGTGAAATTCTGTGTGTGGTGCAAGAGTAGTCCAATTTCACTGTTTTCCACTTGGCTATCCAGTTTTCTCAGCACCATTTATTGAAGAGACTGTCCTTTCTCCATTGTATATTCTTGGTTCCTTTGACATAAATTAACTGAGCATATATGCATGGATCTAATTCTGAGCTCTCTGTTCTGTTCCACTGACCTATGTGTCTGGTTTCATGCCAAACTATATTGTTTTGATTACTATAGCTTTATAGTAGTTTGAAAATAGGGAGCATGAAGCCTCCAGCTCGTGTTCTCTCTCAAGATTGCTTTGGCTATTTGGGGTCTTTTGTGGTTACATACAAATTTTAAGACTGGTTTTTTTTTTTTTTATTTCTGTGAAAAATGCCGTTGGAATTTTGACGAGGATTGCATTTAATCTGGAGATGGCTTTGAGTAGTATGAACATTTTAACCATATTGATTCATCCAATCCACAAACACAGAGTATCTTTCTACTTCTGTCTTTTTCAATTTCTTTCATTAATGTCTTACAGTTTTCAGTTTACAGGTCTTTAACACCTTGGGTAAATTTATTCCTAGATATTTTCTTTTTGATGCAATTGTAAATGGGATGATTTTAATTTCTCAGTTTATTATTAGTCTAGAAATACAACAGACCTTTTGTACTGATTTTATATCCTACAACTTTACTGAATTGGTTTATTATTCTAACAGGTTTTTGATGCTCTTTAGGATTTTCTATATAAAATGTCATCTTCAAATATTAACAGTTTTACTTCTTTCCAACTTGGATGCCTTTTATTTCTTTCTCTTGGCTAATTGCTGTGACTAGGAATTCCTATACTACATTGAATAAAAGTGGCAAAAGTGGGCATTTTTGTCTTGTTTCTGATCTTGGAGGAAAGGCTTTCAGCTTTTCACCACTGAGAATGATGTTTCCTATGGGCTTGTCATATAGGGCCTTTATTATGCTGAGATACATACCCTCTGTACCTACTTTTTTTCTATTTTATTTTTTATTACTGAAGTATAGATGACATGCAATGTCATTTAGCTTCAGGTGTAGAACATAGTGATCCCACAATTCTATACATTACTCAGTGCTCAGCACAATAAATGCAGTCACCAGCTGTCACCATACATTATTACAATATTGCTGACTATATTCCTTTGTGATGTACTTTTCATCTCTATGATTTATGTATTTTATAACCGAAAGTTTGTACTTCTTAATGCCCTTCACCTATGTCACCCATCACCTCACTCACCTCCCCTCTGGCAACCAACAGTTTGTATTTAAGTGTCTCTGTATTTGTTTTCTAGATTCCACATGTAAGTGGAATCAAATAGCATCTATCTTTCTCTACCTCACTTATTTCACCTAGCATAATATCTTCTATGTCTGTCCATGTTGTTGCAAATGGCAAGATTTCACTGTTTTTTTTATGGCTGAGTAATAACCCATTATCTGTCTGTCTGTCTATCTATCTATCTGTCATTCATCTATCAGTGGACACTTGGGTTGATTCCATATCTTAGCTACTGTAAATAATTCTACAACAAATATAGAGGCGCATACTTCTTTTTGAATTAGAGTTTTCATGTTCTTCGGGTAAATACCCAAGAGTGGAATTACTGGATTACGTGGCATTTGTTTTTAATTTTTTGATGTTCTCCTATACTGTTTTCTGCAATAGTTACACCAGTTTACATTCTCAGCAGCAGTGCACAAGGGCTCCCTTTCTCCACTTCTTTGCCAAAACTTGTTATTTCTTGTCTTTTTCATACTAGCTATTCTGACAGGTGTGAGGTGATATCTCATTGTTTTGATTTGATTTGCATTTACCTGATTAATGATGTTGAGCATCTTTTTGTGTGTCTTTGGGGCATCTGTATTTATTCTTTGGCAAAATGTCTATTCAGGTTCTCTGCCCATTTTTTCATTGGATTTTGTGTGTATGTGTTGAATTGCATAAGTTCTTTACATATGTTGGATATTAAACCCTTATTGGATATGTTATTTACAAATAACTTCTCCCATTCACTAGGTTGCCTTTTTGTTTTGTTGATGGCTTTCTTAGCTGTGCAAAAGCTTTTTAGTTTGGTATAATCTCAATAGTTTATTTTTGCTTTCCTTTCCCTTGACTAAGGATACGTATTCATAAATATATTCCTAAGGCTGATGCCCAAGAGATTACTGCCTACATTTTCTTTAAGGAGTTTTACAGTTTCAGGTCTCAAATTTATGTCTTTAAGCCATTTTGAGGTTATTTTTGTGTATGGTATAAAAAGTGGCCCAGTTTCACGCTTTTGCAAGTAGCAGTCCAGTTTTTCCAGCACCATTTATTGAAAAGACCATATTTTCCCCCATCGTACATGCTTGCATTCTTTGTTGTAAATTGACCGTGTAAGTGTGGGTTTATTCCTATCCTCTCTATCCTGTTCCATTAACCTCATGTCTATTTTTGTGCCAGTACTATACTGGTTTTTGATTGTGACGGCTCTGTAGCATATCTTGAAATCAGGGATTGTGATACCTCCAGCTTTGCTCTTATCTCTCAAGATTGCTTTGTATATTCAAGGTCTTTTGTGGTTCCATACAAATTTTAGGAATATTCTAGTTCTGTGAAAAATACTATTGATATTTGGGTAGGGGTTATATTTAATCTGTAGATTGCTTTGGGTGGTATGAATATTTTAACAATATTCTTTAAATCTATGAGCATGGTATACCTTTCCATTTGTTCATGTCATCTTCAATTTCTTTCTTCAATGTCAGTTTCAGAGTAGAGGTCTTTCACTTCCTTGGTTAAATTTATTCTTACATATTTTTTGATGAAATTGTTTTCTTAATATTTCTGCTACTTTGTTATCAGTGTATAGAAATGCAACCAATTTCTGTGTATTAATTTTGTATCCTGCAACTTTAATGAATTTATTTATTCTAAGAGTTTTTTGGTGGAGTCTTTAGGGTTTTCTATGTATAGTACTATATGTCATCTGTGAATAGTGACAGTTGTATTTCTTCACCAATTTTTATTCCTATTATTTCTTTTTATTTTCTGCCGCAGCTAGGATTTCCAGTACTAGGTTGAATAAAAGTGGTAGGATTGGACATCTCTGACTTGTTTTTGATCTTAGAGGGAAACCTTTCAGTTTTTTACCATGGAGTATGATATTAAGCGTGGGTTTTTCTTATATTGTCTTTATTATGTTAAAGTATTCCTTGTAAACCCACTTTGTTCAGCATTTTTATCATGAATGGATGTTGTATTTTGCAAAATGTTTTTCCCGCATCTATTGAGATTATTGTATGGTTTGTATTCTTCCTCTTTTTAATGTGATATATCGGTGCTTGGAAATACTGAACTCCCTTTGCATCTCTGGAATGAATCCCACTTGATTGTAGTGAGTGATCCTTTTTAATATAGTTTTAAATTTGGTTTGCTAATATTTTTGAGGATTTTTGCATCTATGATCCCCAGGACTGTTGGCCTATAGTTGTCTTTTTTTGTAATGTCTTTTGTCTGGTTTCAGTATCAGAGTAATGCTGGCCTAATGGAATATGAAAACTTTCCTTCCTCTTCTATTTTTTGGAGTAGTTTGAGAAGACCAGGTATTAACTCTTCTTAAAAAGTTTGGTAGAATTTGCCTGTGAAGACCTCTGGTCCTGGACTTTTTTCTGTTGGGAGTCTCTGATTACCAAATTCAATTTCATTACTAGTAATTGGTCTGTTCAAATTTTCTATTTCTTCCTGATTAAGTTTTGGAAAACTATGTTTTGGGGAATTTACCCATTTCTTCTAGTTATCCAATTTGTTGGCATCTAATTTTTCATATTATTCTCTTTATAATTCTTTATATTTCTGTGATGTTGGTTGTTATTTCTTTTTTGTTTCTAATTTTGAATCCTTTTATTGATGAGTAAGTAGAGATTTATCAATTTTATCTTTTCAAAAAAGCCAGCTCTTGGTTTTCTTGATCTTTTCTATTTTTTTTTTTTTAGTCTCCACTTATTTCTATTTTAATCTTTATTATAGCTATACTTGTACTAGCTTTAGAAAAATAACAAAGCCCTGTTTCTTTAGGCATAAGGTTAGATTAAGACTTTTCTTATTTCTTATAACAGGCCTACATTGCTATCAACTTCCCTCTTAGAACTGCATTTACTGTGTTTTAAAGATTTTGGACAGTTTCCATTTCCATTCACCTTTGTGTATTGTTTGATTTTCCTCTTTATATTCATTGACCTATTTAGTGTTTAGTAACATATTGGTTAGCCTTCTTGTATTTGTGTTTTTTCCATTTTTTTATTGTAATTGGTTTCTAGTTTCATACCATTGTGGCTGGAAAAGATGCATGATTTGATTTCAGTCTTATAAAATTTATTCGGAGTTGTTTTGTGGCTTAGCATGATCTATCCTAGATAATGTTCCATGTGCACTTAAAAAGTATATGTTATTCTGTTTTTGAATGGAATGTTCTGTATGTCTGTTAGATCCATCTGGTCTAATGTAATTCAAAGCCATTGTTTCCTTGTTGATTTTCAGTCTGGATGATCTATCCATTGATGTAAGTGGGGTGTTAAAGTCCCCTAATGTTATTGTATTACTGTCCGTTTCTCCCTTAATGTCTGTTAATATTTGCTTTATACATTGAGGTGCTCCTATGTTGGGTACGTAGATATTTACCATGGTCATATCCTCTTCTCAAACTGATCCCTTTATCATTATGTTATACCCTTCTTTGTCTCTTGCTACACTCTGTTTTAAAGTCTATCTTGTCTGATATAAGTACTGTTACACTAGGTTTTTGTGGTTTGGTTTTGTTTTGTTTCCATTTGCATGGATGATCTTTTTCCATTCCTTCACTTTCAGTCCATATATTTTTTGGTCTGAAGTGAGTTTCTTGTAGGCAGCATATAGATTGTTCCTTTTTTAAAATCCATTCAATTGCATTATGTCTTTTGATTGGAGCATTCAGTCCCTTTATATTTAGTTACTGATAGGTATATACTTATTGCTGTTTTGTTTTGTTCTTTTTGTTCTTTTCATCTTCTGCTGCTCTCTTTCCCTATAGTTTGATGGCTTTCTTCAGTATTATGCTTGGATTCCTTTCTCATTTTTTGTGTATACATTAGAGGTTTTTATTTTGTAGTTATTATTGAATACATATATAACATCCTAGGTGTATAGCAGTCTAGACTAATTTGACGGACACTTATGTTCAAACACATCCTAAAACCACTAAATTTTTTCTCCCCCTCCCTGTTTTATGTATATGATGTCATATTTTACATCTTTTTATTTTGTGCATCTCTTAACTAACTTTAGTAGATATAACTGATTTTTACTACTTTTGTGTTTTAACCCTTCACTGGCTTTGTAAGTAATCTACTACCTTTACTATATGGTCACTTTCACCAGTGAAGTTTTTTCCTAGCATGGCCTCTTCTTCCCACTTAAAAAATTCCCTTTAATATTTCTTCTAAGGCTGGTTTAGTGGTGATGAACTCTTTTAAAATTTGTCTGGAAAAACTCTCTCATTCAATTCTGAATAACCTTGCCAAGTATTCTTTGTGGTGGACTTTTTCCTTTCAGCACTTTGAATATATCATGCCACTTTCTTTAGGCCTGCAAAATTTCTACTAAAAAATCAGCTGATAGCCTCATGAGATTTCCCTTGTATGTAACAGTTTGCTTTTTTCTTGGTGCTTATAAGATTCTCTATCCTTAATCTTTGCCATTTTAATTATTGCATGTCTTGGTGTGAACCTCCTTAGGTTCATCTTGTTTAGGGATCTCTCTGCTTCCTAGATCTGGATGTCTAGGAAGTTTTCTGTCTATCCCCTCCTGGGATCTGTAACCTATTATCATTTTTTTTTTAATTTTTGCTATTCAGCTTGGTTGTTTCCATTACCCTGTCTTCCAGATCTCTAAACAGTTCTTCTGCATCTTCTAATCTGATGATTCACTTTAGTGTATTCTTCGTTTCAGTGAGTGGGGCTTTATTATATTTTCTGTCTCTTTGTTGAAATTCTTGCTAAATTAATCTCTTTTCTCAAGTCTAGTGAGTATCTTTACCACCAGTACTTTTGTGTTGTTTGGTTTTTTTTTGGGGGGGGGGTGTTTTTTTGTTTTTGAGAGAGAGAGAACATGAGCAGGGGAGGGGCAAGGGCAGAAGGAGAGAGAGTATCCCAAGCAAGCTCCATGCTCAGCACAGCCTGATGCAGGGCTCAATCCCATGACTGTGAGTGAGATCATGACCTGAACTGAAGTCGAGTCAGATGCTCAGCTGAGCCACCTAGGATCCCATACCACCATTACTTTGAACTCCTTATCAGACATATTGCTTATGATGTTTCATTTAGCTTTTTGTCAGTGGTTTTGTCTTGTTCTTTCATTTAGGAACTGTTCCTCTGTCTCGTTTTGTCTAACTCTGTTTATTTCTGTGTATTAGGTAGGTCTCCTGGTCGAGAGTAGTGGTTTTCTGTAAAAGAGGTACTGTGCTTCCCTATAGCACTATTCCCCAATGTAATCAGAACCAGTTACTCCAAGGATTCCCTTTGTGGGAGCTGCGTGCATGCTCTGGTTGTGGCTGAGCTATGATTACTCTGGACACACTACTGGGTGACACTGGCCTGCAGGCCAGCCAGCTGCAATGACCTGCTTTGCGTAATGTGTGTATACTGTGCAGAGTTAAGGCTGTTCAGAGGCCCAGCTACAGGCACTGTAGCCATGCTGATGGGTGGGGCTGGCACTTAGCCTAGCTGTCTGAAATTAACCTCTACTACAGCTGCAGGCACACCAAAGGACAGGGCTTTCTCTCTGTGTATAAACTATGGTACACCAGTGTAAAGGGATTATTCACCCCCTTCCCAGGTCACTTTTGAGTTGCACCAGTCCCTGCCAGGGCTGCCTGCCAGGTGCAATGGGGCAGGAGCTACTTTGGAGAGATGCCTGTCTTGGCAGGTGGGTTGGTTGTACAGAAGAGTGCTAGGGTGTGGCATGCAGTACCAGCAAGGTAAATAGAGTGTTAGCTGGATCCCCAAACATCCTTTTAGAAGATAGCAATAAAAATGCCCACAAGCACTTTTGTTCCCAGAGAAGTCTGCAAATCTCTGCCCTCTAGCATACATTCTAAGTTTAGTCAATTAATCTCCTTCACATATACTTCAGGTGCTTTTCAAACTGCTGCTTCTGTGCTGTGTGTCAGGCCGTTATTTAGCATGCTGGCTCTTTAAAGGTGGGGACTCAGTTTCCTATCATCCTCCTGCCCTCCTGGAGCTAATCCCTGCTGATTTTCAAAGGCAGACTTTATGAGGACTCATCTTCCTAGTGCTGGTCCCCAGGGCCAGGATTGTCCAGTGTGGGGTTTGCTCCCCCTCACTTCTCAATGCCTGTGATGTCCCTCCCATTTGTGGTTAGTCACACTGGGGGCTTGGTTCCTGATGACCACCTCTCCTACCCTTTTTGATGTGCCCTTCTATGATTAGCTGTGGAAGCAGTCGTCAGGTTGTTTTCAGAGTTATCTGCCTAAGTGTAGTTGTTATCTCAATGTGTCTGTGGGAGGAGGTGAGCTCAGGATCCTCCTACTCCACCATCTTCCAAATCAAGAGTAGATGTCCCTCCTAAATACCTTGTCAACAAGATACATATCAGGTCCTCACCATGTTGCAAATCTGGCCAGCCCCCTGGGAAGAGGCACTGCTACATTGTGACTCTGAGTAAGCAAGAAGAGTAGCCTCCACAAGAATTGATGACATAAGCCAGACTCCTTATGGATAAGCCTGGGACAAAGAGCCTCTGTCACCCAGGTGTTTCTCCCCTCTGCCCACTTTGTTCAGAGTTTTTATCATAACGGAATGTTGAATTTTCTCAGATACATTGCATCTATTGAGATGATCCTATTATTTTAACCTTCCCTTTGTTAATGTGTTGTATCACTTTGATTTTCAGATGTTGAACCACACTAATGCCCTTGGAGTAAATCCCAGTTGCTGGCGGTACATGGTCTTTTCAATGTATTCTTGAATTTGGTTTGCTAATATATTGCTGAGGATTTTGGCATCTATGTTCATCAGAGATGTTGGCCTACAATTTTCTTTTCTTGTGTCCTTTTCTGGTGTTGGTAATGCTAAGCTCATAAAATGAGTTTGAAAGTATTCCCTTCTCTTCTACTCTTAGGAAGAGTTTCAAAAGCATTGTTATTAATTCTTCTTTGAATGTCTGGTAGAATTCACCAGTGAAGCTTTTTGGTCCTGGACTTTTGTTTGTTGGGAGGTTTTGATTACTCAATGTCCCTAGTAGTAATCAGTCTGTTCCAGTTTTCCCTTTTATCAATAATCAGTCTTGGTTTTTAGAAATTTCTTTCTTCTAGGTTGTCCAATTTGTTGGAGTACTATAATAATAGTCTTATGGGGCAGGGGCACCTCAGTGACTCAGGTCATGATCCCAGGGTCATCGGATCTAGTGGAGCCTGCTTGGGATTCTCTCTCTTTCTACCCTTCTCCCCTGCTCATGCTCTTTATCTCTAAAACAAAATTTTAAGAATAATAAAAGTAGTCTATTATCCTTTATATTTTTGTGTTATCAATTGGAAAATCTCCTATTTCATTTCTGACTTTGACAAACCTCTAGCTAGAGTCACCAAAAAACAGAGGACTCGGTTTTATTTTTTCAAAGAACCAGCTTTTAGTTTCACTAACTTTTTCTATTATTTCTGTTCTGATCATTGTTATTTCCTTCTGCCTACTAACTTTGAGCTTTCTTTGTTCTTTGAGGTGTAAGTTAGGTTGAGAGTTTTGTTTCTTGAGGTTGGCATGCATTGCTATGAAATTTCCTCTTAGAACTGATTTTGCTGCATCCTTTAAGTTTTGGTATGTTGTATTTCCATTTGTCTCAAAATATTTATTCTCTTTTAATTTCTTCTTTGATGCATTGGTTGTTCAGTAGCATGTTGTTTAATCTTCACATATCTGTGAATTTTCTTATTACTATTTTCTAGTTTCATACCATTGTGGTCAGAAAAGGTGCTTTATATGATTGTAGCCTTATTAAAACTTATTTTGGCCTAATATATGTTCTATGCTGGAGAATGTTTCAGTGTACTTCAGAATAATGTATATACAGTTGCTTTTGAATGGAATGTTCTATATTTATATCTGCTAAGTCCATTTGGTATAACATGTTGTTTAAGGTCAATGTTTCATTATTGATTTTCTGTCTGGATGATCTATCCATGAGTGTGAGTATTAAAGTCCCCTACTATCATTGGTGTCTATTTCTTCCTGTACATCTGTCAATATTTGCTTTATATATTTAGGTACTCCTATGTTGGATGCATAAGTATTTACAAATGGTCTATCCTCTTGTTGGATTGACCTCTTCATTAGTAAGAGACAAAGATTGCCATTACATAGTCTTTTTTTAGGTCTATTTTGTCTGAAATAAGTATAGCTACCCATGCCTTATTTTGATATCCAGTAATATGGATTACCTTTTCCATCCCTTCACTTTAAGTGTGTGTCTTTACATCTGAAGAAATGGGCCTCATTTTTTCATCCAGTCACCCTAAGTCTTTTGATTAGAGCATTTATAATTAATTTACACTTAATATAATTATTGATAGCTATGTACTTACTGCTTTTTTGTAGTTCCTTTCTTCTTCTCTTACTCTCTTCCTTTGTGGTTTGATGACTTTCTTTAGTGATAAGCTTAGATTCCTTTATCCTTATCTTTTGTGTATTCACCGTAGGCTTTTGCTTTGTAGTTACCGTGAGGTGTACCTACAATAACTTATAACAATCTATTTTAATTGACATCAACAAATTTGATTCCATTCTAAAGCTCTCCGTTTTTACTCTGTCCCCATTTTGTTTTTGATGTGACATTTTACATCTTTTTATCTTGTGATCCCTTAACTAATTATTGCATTTAGAGTTGTTTTTACTACTTTTGTCTTTTACCCTTCATTCTAGGTTTATAAGTATTAATCATTACCATTTCTATATATTTACCTTTACCAGTGAGTTTATACTTTAGGGGCACCTGGGTGGCTAAGTCAGTTAAGAGTCCAACACTTGGTTTGGGCTCAGGTTATGATCTCTTGGTTTGTGGGATCGAGCCCTGCTATCAGCATGGAGCCTGCATGGGATTCTCTCCTTTCTCTCTGCCCCTCCCCCTGCTCACACACACTCTTAAAACAGAAAAGTGAGTTTATACTTTCATATGTTTTCTACTTACTCATTAGTAACCTTTGTATTTAGCTTAAAGCTGGCCCTTTAGCAATTTTTGTTTATATTCACTTTTTTATGTGACAAAGTCTTGTGATATTTCTTTTGCTACTGAAGATGTTGAGTTTTTTTAGCTGAAATATGATAGACATAGGATATCCTCTTTTAACATTTCTTCTAAGGCTGGTTAAGTGATTGTGAACTTCTTTGCCTGTCTGAAAAACTCTGATTCTGAATAGTAATTTTGCAAGGTAAAGTATTCTTAATTGGAAGTTTTTTTCTTTCAGCAGGCTGCAGGTAAGAAGACAATGATACAGTAAATTCAACATTTTTGCTAAAAAAAATCTGATAGTCTTAACAGGGTTCCCTTGTATGTAACAGATTGTTGGGATTTGTTTTTTCACCGATTTTAATATACCCTCCTTATCTTTAACCTTTGACATATTGTGGGTCTCTTTGGATTCATCTTCTTTGGAGTTCTCTGGGTTTCCTGGATCTGTTTCCTTCCCCAGGTTAGGGAGGTTTTCAGCCATTATTTCTTAAAAGAAGTTTTTTGTTCCTTTTTCTCTCTGACCCTTCTAGGTCCCCTATAATGCAAATGTTGGTATATTTGCTGTTGTCCTGTAAGTTCTTTAAAGTATCTTCGTAGTAATTTCTTTTTTTTTTTTTTTTTTGCTTCTGTCACTGGATGAGGTTTACTGCTTATTTTTGAGGTGACTAGTCCTTCTGCTTCATCTGTTATTGAACCCTTCCTGTATATTTGTCAGTGTAGTTACTGTGTTCTTTACACAATTAAGAATAGTGCGTGACTTCTATTTGGTACTTTCTTATATTTTCTATCTTCTCACAATGTTGACTCATCCTTATTCATCCATGCTGAATTTCTCAAAGCTTTCAGGTGATGCCAATGTTATTGGTCCAAGGACTACCCTTTAAAGAGTAGCAAGCCTTGAGGCATTACAAATTATAGTGTACTGTTTGATCTCACAATCCTGTTGATATTTGCCTATTGGTGATATTGTTGGGATGTGCTTCAAACTATGGATGTCCTCCAAGATTCCACATTCCACTCTGAATGAAAATGGCAATTGTTTCTGAGAACAAAATCCTTTTGGAATAGTTTCATGCAAATACCTGTTCCTTCATGTGCCTACTACTTTGAGTCTATGGAAACCATGCTGATTTTAGTCTAAGTAGTACTAAGACCACTTTCTCAGCTCTAACAATATGGCTTCATGTTCATAATTCAACTTCTTTTAATACAACATACATTTATGAGGCACCTGTCTTGTGTGGGGAATGTGTTCCATAAAAGCACATGTGAAGGAATGAAACTGAAAGCATCCCCAGAATGTTTGCATGAAAATTAGGTGAGAGTTAGAAATATATAAATGTCACTGGAAAACAGGTGCAAGATCATGAGAAGTCTTGTATGCTGTATGAGGAGTTTGGATTTTATTATAAATTCCACCTTGTTTGGAGGCAACTTTCTTAGGAGTATCACAGTCAGAGTTATATTTTTAAAAGATCATACATTCAGCAGTATAGTATTTAATTGGGAAGTGATAAGACTGGAGAAAGAGAAACCTAGTTGTGCTGATAGAAATGAAGGCAATGTAAATGGAGAAGAGAGTCTGTGAAAGTGTGATTTGTGTGGCTTCAGTGGTGCTTGAATATCATAGATGAGAGAGGAAGAGGAAGCTGACACTCAAAAGGACTGAACAACTAGGTAGGAATACAGAAAAGAGAGAGTGAATTAGGTAAGAAACTATTTCGAACATGGTGATATGTTTGTGAAATATCCAATTAGATATTTTATTAAGCAGTTGAATGTAGATCTGGGACTTAAAAGGTAGTATAGATGAAGAAAGGCACAGGATAGAACTTTCAAGAACACTAATCTGCAGAAATAGGAGGTGGGGGGGGGGAATAACCTAATGAATAGAAGAAGAAAGTATATTCACAGAGCATAACAAAGAAGTTTCCAGAAAGAAGAAAGGATAAGGGGTATCAAAATGGATCGGAAAGAACAAACAAGAAAAACATTAGCCAGTACCCACGGGAGCTTGACTGACAGGTCTGTGAAGGGCAGTTTCAGGGTGTCAATGGGCACTTAAGGCAGTGAGTAATTTACAGTTGTGGCCAAAGGACATCAGGGAAATGACAGACTAGGTAGCCATTCTCCCATGGAAACATCAAAAAACAATCAGAAATTGGCTGAACTAACCCTATAGGAGGAAGAGCCTACAACAACCAAGCAACACCCAAATAAAGTAAAATCACCTTCAGAAAAGTAGGAAATTTTGTGGCATTTTCACTCACCCTTCCCTGTCTATTCCCTAGTATGGCACTGTCTTGGTATAGAGGCATCAGCAGTCCATTTCCCTCCTTCAATCCATAGGGAGCATAGAAAATCCTGTCTGCAATGTTCTAACCAGTCAGGGAACTACCTAAAGGAATGGTCTCTGTCTTCTTTAACTCAGGTATCAAATGAGGAGAAAAAGGCAGCCACTAGTTGTGAAAGCTGTAAGGGGATTACAGACCTGCAGACACCTAGGGCAAGAGATTACAGATAAAGACATAAAATAGAGCATCGAGGGCCCTGAGAACTTGGGTTAATTTCCTAGAACATCTCACCCCATTAGAAAGGAGCCAGTTGTACAAAGGAATTGAGAAAGCTACATGCAGGTCTAGGCAAGACATATGCTCCAAAAAGACCTGAGCATATCCTAAGTTTTCATCACAGGCTTGATTCCTAGGCACAGAGACAGCATACAAAGACTGGAGAGATGTTTTTTCAAATGTTCCTTAAGAAGGAAAACAGGAAAATTCACAAATATTGGGAAATTAGAAAATACTGTGAGACAAGTGAAAATAGAAGATGTAAAGAATGCAGTGCTAAGAGAAAAATCTATATTTGTAAATGCTTGCATTAAAGAAAGACTTGAAGTAAACAACCTAACTTCAGGCCTTAGGGAACTAAAAGAACAAGAGCAAACTAAACCCAAAGCCAATAGAAGAAATAATAAAGACAAAAGTGGATAAATATATTTATAGTTTGTAAATAATAATGAAACCACCAGTTCTTCCAAATTTATAAGAAAAAAAAGTATTAAAATTTGAAATGAAAGTGGGAACACTGATTTTACATTAATAAAAAAGATTATATCAATACTATCAACAATTGTACACCAACAGATTGGATGACCTCCATGTAAGAATTTCCTAGAAACACACAACCCACCAAGACCAAATCATGAAGAAATAAAAATTTGCATATACCTATAACTAATAAAGAGATTCAATCAGTAATCAAAAACCTCACACCAAAGAAGAGCCCTGGACCAGATGCCCTCACTGGTAAATTCTACCTACATTTATTCTTCCTAAAAATTGAAAGGGAGGGAACACTAACACTCCATAACTCATAATATGAGGCCAGGATTGCCCTGATACCAAAGCCAGGGGAAGACAAGAAAACTAAAGACCAATATCCCGTTTATTTTTTTTTTTAATTTTTAACGTTTGTTTATTTTTGAGAGACAGAGTGAAAGTGGGGGAGAGGCAGAGAGAGAGAGAGAGGAAGACAGAGAACTTGAAGCAGGCTCTGAGCTTTCAGCACAGAGCCCAATATGCAGCTCAAACCCACCACACGTGAGATCCTTACCTGAGCCAAAGTCAGACGCTTAACCAACTGAGCCACCAAGGCACCCCTCCCTTTTAATTATTAATGCAGAAATTCACTGCTGTGAAAAGATACTTTTTTTTAAATATATTAAGACTTCTTTTGTGGCCTAACATGGAAAAAAAATGTGTATTCGACTATGGTTGGGTAGAGTGTCCCATATAGGTCTCTTAAGGACAACTGGACTACAGTCTTGTTAAATTTTTTTATCTGTTGTTTACTTGTCCTATCCATTATTGAAAGTGGGGTATTTCAAGTGTCCAATCATTATTGTAGAACTATCTATCTCTTCAGTTTGATTCGTGCATTTTGGAGGTTTGATGGTTATGCATATATGTTAATTGTTGTTAGAACTTCTTGGCCTTTAATCAATATATAATTTCCTTCTTTGTCTCTTGCAACAGTTTTGACCTAAAATGTGTTTTGTCTGATATTAGGATATCCATCACAGTGCTCTTTTGGTTACTCATTTTGCATGAAATATCTTTTTCCATCCATCTTTTACATTCAAAGTCTCTTGTAGATAGCTTAGAATTTGATTATTTTTTAAACCTATCAGGCAAATATCTGTGACTTTTGACTGGGGAGCTTTTTTCCATTTAAATAAGCTCTGATAGGGCAAGTAGCTCAGTAAGTTGAGCAACTGACTCTTGATTTTGGCTCAGATCATGATCTCAGTTTGTGAGGTCAAGCCTTGCATTGGACTCCTTGCTGACAGCACGCAGACTGCTTGGGATTTTTCTCTCTCTGCCCCTTCCCTGCTTGCACTCTCTAAAATAAAATTTAAAAAATAAAAATAAGGTAATCCCTGAGAAGGAAGGACTAACTTTTGCCACTGTTTTTGGTATGTCTTCTGGCTTCCTCCACACCTCATTCCCTCCATTACTGCAGAATCCTCAACAAAATACTAGCAAATGAAATTTAGCAGCCTATTAAAAGAATTACATGCCTTCAGGTAGGACTTATTCTTGTAATGTAAGGAATGTTCAACATATGATAATTAACCACTATAATATATCACATTCACCGAATTAAAGGAAAAAACACATCTCAATTGTTGAAGAAAAAGCATTTGAAGAAACTCAAAATCCTTTTGTGATAAAAACTCAACAAACTAGTAATAGAAACTAACTCAAAATAAAAAAAGACCATATATGAAAAGTCCACAGCTAAAAAAAAAAAAAAAAAAAACACCACAGTTATAACTATTCTCCTAAAGTGAGGAACAAGATGAGAATGCAATGCTCACCACTCCCATTCAACATAGTATTGGAAGTTCAGAGCAACTAGGCAAGGAAAAGAAAGAAAAGCCACCCAAGTTGGAAAGGAAGAAGTCAAATAACCTCTGGCTCATAGATGACATGATCTCATATGTAAAAATCCTAAAAATCCCAATAACACCAGAATATGTCTCTTAGAGAATATGTTGCAAGATATAAAATCAATAGAAATCAGTTCATATCTATAAATGAATTATGAACAATCTGAAAAGGAAATTAAGAAAGTTATTCCACTTACAAAAACACTTACAAATTTAACCAAGGAGGTGAAAAACATGTACACTGAAAACTACAAAACATTACTAAAAGAAATTAAAGAAGACAGAAAACTTAAGATGTCAGTACTGCTCAAATTGATCTAGAGATTCAAAATCCCGATGGCTTCTTTGCAGAAATAAGAAAATCCATTCTAAAATTCAAATGGAATGTCAAAAGCTCTTGAATAGCTAAAAAAAATCTTAAAGAACAAAGTTGGAGACTTTACACTTCCTGGTATCAAAACTTACTACAAAGCTACAGTAATCAAAACAATGGTAGTTCTCGCACATAGACCAATGCAATAGGATAGAGAACCCAGAAATAAACTTTTGTATATATAATCAGATTAAGTGTGCCAAGATCATTCAATGAGGAAAGAACAGTCTTTTCAATAAATGGTGCTGGGTAGCTGGATAACCATATGCAGAGAATGAAGCTGGATCCTTATTTTAACCATATACAAAAATTAACTGAAAATGACTGAAATAAGCTCTTAGAAGAAAATATAGGGAAGAAGCTTCATAATATTGGATTGGCAATCATTTTTTCACTAGGACACTAAAAGTACAGTTAAATGAAAAATTACATAAAAGCTTTTCTTCATCAAAGGACACTACCAACAGTGGAAAGGCAACCCCCAGATTGGAAGAAATTATTTGCAAATCATATATCTGATAAAGGATTAATATCCAAAATACAGAGAACTACAACTCAACAACACAACAGAAAGCCTAGACTAGACATTTCTCCAAAGATATACAAATGGACAGTACACACAGGAAAAGATGTTTGACATCACTAACAATTAGGGAAATGCAAATTAAAACCACAATGAGATACCATGTCACATCCACTAGGATAGCGATTATTTTTTTAAATAAAATTAACACATGTTGGTGGAGAAATTGGAACCCTTGTGCACTGTTGATGGGAATGTAAAATGGCACAGCTACTATGGAAAACAGTATGGCAGTTTCTCAAAGTATTGGACATAGAATTACCATATGATCCAACAATTCCACTTGTGGACTAATGTTCATAGTAGCATCACAGTGGTCAAAAGGTGCACACAACTGACATGTCCATTGATGGATGGATGGATAAACAAAATGTAGTGAGTACTTGCAATGGAATATTATTCAGCCTTCCAAAGGAATGAAATTCTATACATGCTACAATATAAATGAACCTTGAAAACGTTAACTGAAATAAGCTAAGCACACGGTAATTACAGGCCAATATCCCTGCTGCACATAGATGCAAAAACTCTCAACAAGATTTTCACTAGCCAGATTCAATAATATATTAAAAGAATCATACACCATGAGCAAATGGAATTTACCCAAGGGCTGCAAAGATGATTCAACATCCACAAAATGATCAGTGTGATACACCACATTAACAAAATGAAGGATAAAAATCATACCTCAATAGATGTAGAAAAAGCATCTGACAAAATTCAGTATCCAATCATGATAAAAACTCTTAAAAGTGGGTATAGAGGGAATGTACCTCAGCATAGTAAAGGCCATAGATGACAAGTCCACAGCTAACATCATACTCAATGGTAAAAAGCTGAAAGCCTTTCTTCTAAGATCAGAAACAGGAGAAGGATTCCCACTCTCCCCATCTTTATTTAACATAGTGTCAGAAGTCCTAGCTAGAACAAGTAGATAATAAAAGTGTCCAAATTAAAAGGAAATAAAACTGTCATGTTTTGCAGATGACATGCTATTATTATGAATAGAAAGCCCTAAAGACTCTATAAAAAGAAACTGTTACAATAAACAAATTCAGTAAGTTGCAGGATACAAAATCAATATGCAAAAACTAGCACCAAACTATCAGAAAGAGAAATGAAGAAAACAATCCCACATATAATTGCATCAAAATGAAAAATATACCTAGGACTAAATTTAACCAAGGAGGTGATGCAAGAATTATATATTGAAAACTAGGAGACATTTATGAAGGAAATTGAAGACACAAATGGAAATACAGCCTGTGCTCATGGATTGGAAGAATCAATATTGATAAAACATCCATATTGCCCAAAGCAATATACAGATTAAATACAATCCCAATCAAAATTCCAATGTCATTTTTCACAAAAATTGAACAATCCTAAAATTTGTATGAAACAAAAAATATATAGCCAAGAAATCTTGAGAAAGAACAAAGCTGGAGACCTCATGCTCCCTAATTTCAAACTATATTAAAAAGCTATAGTAATCAAAACCATACGGTATTGGCATAAAAACAGACATCAATCAATAGAACAAAATAGAGACCCAGAATTAAACTCATGTATGCATGGTCAACTAATTTACTACAAGGGAGCCAAGAATATACCATGAGGAAAGGACAGTCCCTTTAATAAATGAGGGACTGGACAGTCACATACAAAAGAATGAAAATTAACCACTGTCTTACACCTTACGCAAAAATTAATTCAAAATGGTCTAGGGGCACCTGGGTGGCTCCATGGGTTAAGCATCTGACTCTCGATTTCAGCTCAGGTCACAATCTCAGGGTCTTGAAATTGAGCCCCGTGTCAGAATCTCTGTGCTGGGCATTAAGCCTGCTAAAGATTTTCTCTCTCTCTGCCCCTGCCCCACTTGTGTTCACCCATGTGCTCTGTCTCAAAAAAAAAAAAAAAAAAAAAAAAAAATGGACTAAAGACTTGAACATAAGACCTGAAACCATAAAACTCTCATCATAAAACATAGGCAGCAAGGTCCTTTGACATAGATTTAAAACCAAAAAAAAAAAAAAAAAATACTGGCAATACCTGACACCAAAAGCAAAGACTACAAAAGCAAAAATAATTAGAACTACATCATACTAAAAAGCATCTGCACAACGAAGGAAACCATCAACAGAATGAAAAGGCAAGCTATGGGATGGGAAAAAACATTTGCTAATCATACATCTAATAATGGGCCACTGTCCAAAATATATAAAGAACTCATGAAACTCAATAGCAAAAAAAAACAAAAACAAAAAAAAATCCAATTTTTAAAATGGGCAGAAGATTTGAATAGACATTTTCCCCAAGAAGACATAGATGGCAAGCAGGTACATGCTTGGTATCTTAGTATATAATCACCAGTTATCAGGAAAATGCCAGTCAGACCACCACAAGATATTACCCCACACCTGTCAATATGACTATTATCAAAAAGATAACAATTGTTGGCAAGGATATGGAGAAAAGATAACCCTTGTGCACTGTTGGTGGAAATATGAATTGGTGCAGCCACTATGGAAAACAGTAGGGATGTTCCTCAAAAAACTGAAAACAGAACCACCATGTGAACCAGCAATTCCACTTCTGGGTAGAATTTATCCAAAGAAAATGAAAATACTCAAAAAGACATATGTAACCCCATATTTATTCCATTATTTATAAATAAGATATTCAAGCAATCTAAGGGGCCATCAATGGTGAATGGATAAAGAAATTGTGATATATAGATATAGATATAGATATGTAATATATGTATACAATATGTACATAATATATATAATGTATATAAGTATTATACATATATATACATGTATACACATATACATATTATATACATTATACATACATATTATACACATACATATATATGTGCTATATATGTATGTATAATGGAATATTATTCAGCCATTAGAAGGAAATCTTGCCATTTGTGACAACATGAATGGACCTTGAGAGCATTACGCTAAATGAAAGAAAACAAATACCCCGTAATCTCTCCTGTATGTGGAATCTAATACAAATGTGCACATGCACACACACACACAGACACACACACACAGAATAGATTGGTAGGAGTTGCCAGAGGCAGGAAAATAAAAGGTAAGAGAAATGGGTGAAGGGGTCCAAAGAGAAAAAATAAGATTTTTTTTTAAAGATTTTTACTTATAATTTTGAAGGTTAACAGCTCCCCGGTGGACACTTGAAGTCTAAAGATCCCCAAGAGATTTCTTTCAAAAGTGACCTCCACGAGATGTCTATCGCCTTACTTTACTCAAATAGAAAATTTTGGCTAAGGATCTGCTGCTCTGGTATGGGGTATTTACTGTGATAGTCTGGCTCCATCAACTCTGGGAAAAGTTTAACAATCTCTCTGAGCACATAGCAGGAGAACGCGCAGAGAGTGTGCATACCTAAGTCCACTCCTGTTCATCTGCGCTGGGTTTGACCTGGAAAAAATGAAGCCAAAGAAAGGAAAGAAATGATGGACTAGTTAACTTGGATGAATTTAGCAAGAAAACAAACCAAGTTACCCTTTGGACTGAAGGGGTGCTTAAAAGTCTTCTGCTCTAAAGCTTACCACACCACACTCTTAGTATATTATGCCAAGAAACCTTTTTATATGGTTAATCTGGGAGGGAGCTGACATTCTCCGACTGGCTCTACACTACCATTAGCCATTTGCTAACAGAAGGCTCATAGACCACAGGAAAGCTAACTATTCCACTATGGCACAAAGAAGAAAATATGCCAATGTTTTTTAGTTGATATACAAAGAGGAGCAAGATGAATGATCTGAAGGCCCCAAACAAAATGCTGCAGAAGGGTTCTGTGTTCCATGCAGCCTGAGCATCGCAGCCTCTCCCTTGACTTGGCTAACATTATAATGCCTCCTTTATCTGCTTCCCAGTGCAATGGGCCTTGCATCGGGCCTCACCTAGCCGTGCAACACAGACAAGTGTTCTGCCAGACACGGGATGGCATCACCTTACCATCAGAGCAGTGCAGCGCCCTTCCAAGGTAAGAGAAAGCCGTGGACCTCCTTTCCCCAGCCCCTGGGTCAACAGCATGGAAAGACAGCGTTAAGTGAGTGTTTCTCCTCTAACATCCCCTTTCCCCCTCCATTCTCCCCAGGCCATTGTTCTCCCTAGAGATAGATGTGCTGAATGTGCCAGGGTGGGTGGGCTCTCCTCTTTTGCAGACAAAGAGTGCAGAAGGTGCTATTCCTTTGAGGGTGGCCTGATATCGCATGAGATCTGCACCTAGCCCTAGGGTGCGCAGGAAGTTAGGGCTACGAAGTGACCTCCAGATCTCAAGGGCTCCAGCAGCCCCTCACTCTTGTTGGCCTTCCTATAAAACTGATGCCGAATGAGGGCTCTTATCCCTGAGTCTCAACCTGTCATTCCCATCCAGTCCCCATGCCCTGTCATGCATTCCTGTGGCTGTCCCCTTGGGGTGAGGGCTCACCATCCCCGCCCAAGGCCCCAGCCCCAGGCTCTGCCTCTGCCAGCCCCCATCCTGGACAGAGTTTATTCCTGGGTCATACAGCAATACAGACTGTGTACCCACGAGGACGCAGAGGGCCAATCAGAGCAATTGTCCTTCCGAGATCTTACAACTCCTCACTGACGGAGCAGAGACCAGAACCCAGGTCTGGTGGCAATAGAAGTGCTTGAGCAGCTGCCCAACATTCTTAGGTTTGCGACAATGTCTTCACATCTGTTCCCCACTCCCGTGCCCACAGAGGCAGACCCTAACCCCGCCACCCTCGTCCTGCAGGCCCGTGAGCACCCAGAACTGCTGGTCAGAAGCCTGCAGCGTACACTGGAGGGTCAGCCTGTGGACCCTGTGCACGGCGACCTGCGGCAACTATGGCTTCCAGTCCCGGCGTGTGGAGTGTGTGCACGCCCGCACCAACAAGGCAGTGCCTGAACACCTGTGCTCCTGGGGCCCCCGGCCGGCCAACTGGCAGCGCTGCAACATCACCCCATGTGAAAACAGTATGTTCCAACCCCAAAGAGTCTTCTGCCAATTCCCCACGGGGCATCGGGGGCAGAGGGCAGTCCCCAGGACTGAACCTGAGCGTAGGGCATTGGACCAGGTTTCCCAAGGATTGTGAGCTGGGGCCAGAGTTGGGTATGTTCACAGGGGTGCACGCAAGCGAGCAAAGATGTGTATATGCATGTCCAGGCCACGAAAGATGGCTGAGTGTGCCCCCAAGGGCTCGATCTTGGCCCCGGGCAAAGCCAGGTACTATTGGCCAAATGCTAAACGAAGTCAGCCTCCAGCTCACCCGCAGTAGTTTGGCTGGTACCCAGGGGACGACAACCAGTGCCTCCTGGGGGCCGGGCTACTAGACAGAAAGCACCGTTTGCACTAGAAGAGCACACAGAGTGCCTCCTGCCCAGCTGGCCTTGCGCCCATCATGGCTCTGCTTCTCACAGAACAACGACCGGCTGCCCTCCCTCCTTCCCAACCCATGGGCACCCACCGGAACTGTGCAGGAGCCCATGCCCTTGAGATCTACTCTTTCACTCCCTCCTCCCTCAAGTCTGGATCCTCCTCTGCCCAACACCGGCATTTGTATCCCAGTTGGATATTTTTTCTTCCTCTGGACCCAAAACAAACTGGAGGTCCTTCCCCACAGGAAAGAAGACAAAGTATGAGACAAAGAATACAAAGTTTTTAAAAGTTGCCATGCAGTTTTCCCCTAAACGGGGCCTCTCTGAGCATGAGATTTCCAACGCTGAGGCAGATGTCCTGTAGGCAAATTGTCCCACTGCTTATACACTGGGGAGGGATGATCTTTGTTCTCTGTGTGGTGCTGACCCATCTTTATGTCAAGAGCTCACCACAGCACTAATGTTCAAAGTATTTCAGACTTCCTATGTTGGTCACAGAAGTCCACAGCCCAAATCAGCACCAATAGCTAAGGACCATCTCGTTTGTGCCAATACTGAACTAGAGGCCACAGTGCTCGGGCAAGACATGGTCAGGGGAAGGAGTAGAGAGGCATGGGTGGACAGTGTTAAGAAACTTTCACGGAGGAAAGAAGGCTCACATTCCAGGGGATGAGGCCATCAACCAGGGCCTCACTTGCACACCCCATCAGAGTGGTGCAGCATTGAGTCCTTCTGGGAACCAGCTCGAGGAGAGCCACTTAAATACCACAGGGAAAGGCCAGCTTGCCTTAGAAGGTCAGGCGGTCCCTAGGAGAGGGAGATGAACAACGCCCTCCGGAAGGAAGCGTGCCATCAGAAAGGCAGTAGAACAGGCCGAGGGTTGGGCCGTGTCAGCCAGCCAACAACGGCAGCCTGTTGGCAGGCTGGGAGGCAGGTGGCTGAGTGCCACCAGAGCAAGGCCAGCCCAGAGATGCTGGACAGCAGGGGCCCTTCCAGCATGGGAGTCCAGTGCCCAAGGCAGACCCCAGGAAGCACCCAGTGGCCACAGCCTTTAGCTCCATTTCACATCTTTCTTTTGTCCCCTTTCCCAGTGGAGTGCAGAGATACTACCAGGTACTGCGAGAAGGTCAAACAGCTAAAACTCTGCCAACTCAGCCAGTTCAAATCTCGCTGCTGTGGGACTTGCGGCAAAGCGTGAAGACAGGGCCCAGGGAAGAACTCTACCCTGGCCACACAGAGGACTCCCGCCACCACCTTGGACAGAACTTAAGCTCTCTTCGTTTATTTATTTATTTTCCTCTCCCCACCCCCGCCCCACACACCCTCGTCCAACCTCCTCCCCCACCCCAGACATGAGGACCTCGGCATGTCCTCTCTCTCGGTTCACTGGAGAACAGAATGTGGGGGAAAGACAAGGAAAGGGGTCTACAGAAGGTTGCAGAGCAGACGCCTCGCCTTCCCAAACCCAGGTCCCGAAAAGGCGGAGGAAGAGGCAGGCGTGGCTCCTGGGGACAGCAGGGAGGCAGAGCCAGTAGCAGACGAGAGATGGGAGGGTAGGCCACAGAGCGTTTGCAAAGCATTGGTACAGACTCCAGACAACCAGCTGTGTCTTTCCTGGCAGCACACCGTCCACACGGGAGTGTGCTTCTGCTTTGTGTCCTCCTCTGCCTCAGCCTTGGGAAGAGCAGGCAGGAAGGGGAGGACACCATGGGAAGGCAGAACCCAGGCCAGAACTCAGCTCTTCTGCCGGGGAGCATCGAGAACTCCAAGCACAGATACAGAGCAGTAAGGCGGAGACCATCCAAGTAGGCCCGAAGCACACTTGATGCAGAAAACCACGTGGGGGCTGGGGCGGGGAGGAGACAGAAGCAAAAAGAAACCTGTGCATGGTCCTCGGTGGGGAAGTGCAGGTAGATGGGGAGGAGTGAGGAGGCTCGGGGAAGGGGCCTTCTGGATTTTGCTGCCCTCGCAGAGGGCACACTGCCTGCTAGGAGACCTGCCCTCCCTGAGGTGCAGGGGACTCCCCACTCCCCACACTGTCTCGGACTTCTGCCTGTACCCCCCTAGCAAAGCCAGTGAGACATCAAGATCTACTTGCTCAGTCGGGCGGCCCCTCTCATCTCTCTCTACATCAAGAGTCCCCCACTCCCCAACCCCAGCCCAGAACGATACTGCTGATGTGGGTCAAGGGCATTCTGAGCAAGAATAGGCTGGGGTTTCTGCCTGTATGGCCTTTGCTGCCCCACTTAAGGGCCAGGGGTGGGGTTCAATTTGCCAGATGGTATCCATCGGGTCACAGTAGCCGCTTCCAGAACGGGCCGGGGCCCGTTCAGGGTGGGACAGTGGGCTTGTGCGGGCCCACTGTAAAAGCGGTGCTCCTATTTATACAGCAGCTTGGGGCAGGGTGATGGGGTGCGGTGGCAAAGCCATAGGATAACTAAAGCTCGCAAGAGGGTCCTCAAAGGCTTTTCAACCTGTTCCCTACACACACTGAAGTACTATGAACCTTATAGCAATTAATATCCACCCAGTTTTGGTAATCCAGTCAGCAAGGCAGCACACACACTTGCAGTAATGCGGGTCAGCTAGAGTAACATGGCTGCAGCAAAGTCTAGGGGCAAACCTGAAATCCTGGGACCATTTGGCAAATTGTTCTTTCAGCAAAGGGGTTTGGGTGAGTGGTTTTGGCCACCTCCCCCTTGAGTGGAGACCGTTGAATAGCCAGGGCAGCGTGGCCACACTCACTCACCCCTCAGACAGCCTGCTCCCCCCTCACATACAGACTCGCAAAATGCCACCCAGCCCCGGGCCACCACCAATACCAGGGCTGTGTTTTCCAGCCCACCTGGAAGTCAAAGACGGGGGGAAGACGGTATTAACCTGTGTCCTCCCCAGGTGAGCTATGGACAATTAAGGTGGGTCTCTTTCTTCCTCACCACAATGGGCTCTAAGAAGTCATGTTACTAAAAATCAGCGTAATGTTTATTTAAAATAAAAGAGAATGTTTTCTATGTCTGTATATCTTTTGTGAATATTTATTAGGATTTCTTGTATAAAAACGTGCAATATTAATAATTGTACATTGTCATTCAGAAAACAAAGTATTTGGGGGACTTTTTTATTAACTTCCTGCAGTTGTGTTCCTGTAAACTCTGGTAACTATTGTATTGTTCCTATTTTTAATAGAGGCTGATGTTTAACTCTGGATCCATTCACTGTGTACAGAACACATTGTAAAGCTAACGTGGGATGACAGGGCAAGAAGAGGGGACTTGTTTGTGACACAATAGTTATGCATGGAATGGAGAATACAAATTCCATACTGCTACTAATGTGGTTGGTTATTTGTAGTTCAATAGCTGTTGAGAACCAGTGGCCAATATTTACATTTTCTAAATAGCCAGTGTCCTCCAGCTCCGCCTCGTGTCAGGTTGGAGCCGTTGGAGGGGGCCTCAGAGCCAGCTCGGAGGACCTAGGTTTGGGGTGGGAAGCAGCGTGCTCCTTGCATGAGATGAATGTACATTTCCTGTTTGTTCTGTGAATTGTGACTCAGCAGCAACACAAGATGATTAGAGCTGCTGAATAATATGGAAGGAGGCACTTTCCTCCTCTAAAACACAAAACTGTATTTATATTTTTTGTACAGATAATACAGCTTATTTATTTAACTCTTGTCGTCCGAGTCTCTGTTAAGCTCAGCCTTCCGGTCTCGTTCTGTACAGGGGTTGAGGGTGGTTCCCAGCCACTTACGTGTGTTTGGCCGCCACGGAAGAATGGTGGTTTTGAGCTCTGCATGGGAAGCTGGGAGCCCATGCCTGCAGGGCCAGCTCTGTAAGTGAACCCAAAGGAGCTATGTTTGTGGATGTGCACATATTCAGGTTTAGGACTACCCTTGACAATCATCTCATTTATGGCCCTGGGTAGTGGGAACATGGAAGCCACAGTGCCTTCAGAAAGACAGATACATGGGCATCTCGTGGGTGGGGGGTAGATGCAGATTTGGCTGCAGGAGGAGTCTGCCGGTCAGGCTCCCGCCAACAGGGGCGTGCACAGTATAAAGTAGCTGTGTGCTGAAATTCTGGATGGACACCATTAGTAGGAGCTAACACTTACAGATCGTTACTACATTTTCATCCTCACATGAGCCCTATGATTATCTGTATATGGGTAGACAGAGGCCCAGAAAGCCCAAGGTCAACCAGCTGGTGGAACAGGGATCAAACTCCTATAAGTCTGGCTTTTTAGCCACAGCCTTTTCCTTACCCACTATGCCATCTCCAGCTTCTCTGTGAAAGAGCGGACCATGCATGGCCACCATCGTGGGTGCCATCTTTCCCTACTGCTTGGAGGCTGGTAGATGACAATGGGACATTTTACTGGAGTTGTCACTTTCTCATCCCCTAAAATTAATTCTTCTGGCATTCTATGGCCCCTAGCTCCCTATTTTTAAAGCATTTTAATAGAAATAAAGCTACTATGGGAAGTGCAGAAAAAAATAAAAGTGTATTGTGGCGTTCTTCATCAATTGTTTCCAGTGGAAGGGCAGCAAGTCCTCAAGCCCCCAGGATGTCCACACAAAGACCTTTGTGGGAGGCACTTAAGAACCCCAGCCTGAAAGCCCAATTCCAATCCATTTTCCAACAACTCACCCATCACATCACAGTCTGTTATGCAGTGTAAAAATTAGTTAGAAAGCTCTTCCTGAAATCCCAATTATTTTCTAAGGAGTTTTAGGTTTTGCCTTAAAGAAATAGTCAATACTTGAACTAGAAATACTCACATACCAACAATCAAATAATATCCTACAGAGACCCCAGGGGAGGATGGGAGGGCAGGGATAAGTCAGAGATGCCAGAGCAAAAAAAAAAAAAAAAAAAAACAAAAAAAACCAGGAAGTTTCAAATGGTGGGACAGGCTCAAATAGAACATACGGAAAAGTTTCCAGCCCAAATCACAGAGCTCAGCAGGGAGAAAAAGATCCCTATAAGGATGCTCCCAACCACAGCGTAAAAGTTCAGAATCTTAACCACAGGCAGGTCCTGGGATTCAAACTGCTCATACCAGAGTCCCCTGCTTGGCCTCAGAAGTTTCTAGGACTTTGACAGCATGAGCCCAGAAAATCTGGGGCCCATCCAAACCAAAATCATCAATAATCACCAAAGCTCATTCATGCCTCAGTTTCTCACCTTTGAAAAGAGGATATCTCCTAAGATAGGGTTTTTATGAGAAAACTAGCAGTTCATTCACATTGAGGAAATCTAGGATCTCCTGGCACATCACTGAAGCGTCACCAAATGTTAACTACCTTGAAGACAGGGAGATGAGGGCAGAGCATTGGTCCTATTTCATATTCCCATTGTCAGCTGTGAAAGACTGTCCCTAGGTTTTCATTTTTGAGTGAGAAGGACATCAGTCGTTCCTTCAAAGTTCAGTACTACACAATAGTGTCAATAAGAGAGACATTAGTGAACCCAAATCTGTATATTGGAACATAATAGCACATGTAGCCAACTCACCAAAATATTGACATACTTTCAGAAATAGTTCCCAGGACAGCTGTTACCTTGTAATCCCAATGTACAGTCTAGTTTCAAATCAAATCTCCCATTTCCTTTGATTTACTAAAAAAAAAAAAAAAAAAAAAAAAAAAAAAAGGACAAATGCTCATTCAAGAGCAAACATACATGTAATGTAAAAGCTAAAGTTAAGGATATCTCACTTACCAAGTGGTAGATTTTCTCATAAACAGCATGCTATGATAATCAATCCTGCAAATAAATCCAAAAAAATCCAATTTTATTAATGACTTTCAGCTAAAATGAGACAACTTAGAGCTCAATAATCCATCTGTGGGCCTCCCCAAAATAGGCAAATTCATCCACAAAGGATAAGGGACTTATCGGGTGAACAGAAGGATGAAGCTCTTGGAAACAGCCCAATGAAAACTGACCTACTGGGTGAATTATCCAAGGAAGGATAAATTAGTAAACAAAATAAAGTGACACCCCCTTGGTTTTGTCTCTTTCAGTCCCTCATTTTGTTCAATGAACCAGCCATGATTTAAAGACTTCAGGATTCAGACTCAGAATACACTGAATGTGAGTTACATCAGGGAAGGTGATCTACGCATGTCACATACAACCAAGCAGGAAAATACTGATGTGGATACAAGCCTCAGTCAGTAAAGAATTGAATACTCAATGAATTCTACCAACCCTGTAAGATTAAAATTAACCTAAAATTATCATGTGTCCCCACATAGCCATGCAGTCCACTTGGAGATGCTTTTACAGGTTAAATGCGTATGAGCCAATCAGAGACTGTGATCTTTGGCTGAACCGCAGTTTCTTGTTCATAGCACCCGAAGGTTTTCAAATGTATGTTGCTACCTCTAAACTGGAAGGCAGATATGGTAATCAAGGTTTTGCTGGCAAGAACTGAGCTGTCACCTTGCCTGTCAACCAGAGGTTTACAACTTCACTCAGATGGATTCTGTGAAGCACCTGGTCCCAATCAACCATGTGTCATGCTTCTGATCACACAATATACAGATGTCACTCACCTCTGTGTTTTCCAAAGGCAAAATCCATCTTCAACCAAGGATTTCCCAAGCTGCTCCTAAAGATATGGTTTATATGTGTGTAAACAGAAATTAAACGTGCAGTTTTACGTGAGTGAAGAGAAAGCAGACAGTAGGGAATGGTTCTCCTGCTGAACATAAATAATGTTTGTTTAAGCAGAATGCTTAGGAGGGCCTGAGAGATTGCACAGTCAGCATCCAGACCAGAAAGCATGCCTGGGAAACCTGCTTCCTTTTCCAAGATGACATAAACAGCCCTCCTCTGGGTCTTTGTGATAGCCAGGGTTGACCTTGTTACAACTCCCAAAAAGGACAGAAGACAAGCTGTGAACAGCTTAGTTACCAGGTAAGCAACTCAGGGAAATGTTTAATGGCCAAGGCAGGGAGTATGGTGATGAAGTGCATCATGGGCTTGATTTTCTCCTCCTAATCCTCACCATCTTTTGTTTAAATAACAATGAAGGGGCCAGGAAATGACTGAGCTGAGGCCAGCTGAAGGATGACAAAGTTGTCCAGACAGTCATCCAGGTAGTTCTGTCCTATAGCTGAAGATCAGTGTGTCAGTGCCAGGGTGCAGAGCAGGGCCAGATCAATAGGCCAGTCACTCCTGAGCTGAATTTCTTTACCTGCACAGGGCCTTTCTATTGGAATGGAGACACTCAAGGCAACCACCTGGGAGCAAGCCCCCATGATTTGGATCTTCCACTCCCTTTGCAGTGTGAAGGTCTAGCCTATGCACTAAGGTCCAGCTGGGATGGAAAACAACCAAAGTTCTCATCTGGTCTGGTGGACTTCACTCTACCTTCCCCTGCCAGATAAGCATTTATCCCTTCTCATCTCCTCTCCTCCCTGATTTCTTTTCCCATCACGTATCTTCCCCTTCCCTCAGAGTCTGAGAAACTCTTGCCAAGTGCCAACTCTGTGCCAGGTCCAGGCTGGGCCCTGGGGACATGGCTTTCAGGGAACTCAGAGTCCAATCAGGAAAGCAGACATATCTCACCACAAATGCCAACGTGAAGTCCCAGGTTTGGGGGAGTTTCCAGCTCAGTTTTCTTCTTCGTTTGGTTCCTTCACAGTCAGCACCCAGGGATTTCTCCTTTTATTCCTGATCCTTTCTCATTGGGACTTTACAAAGGTATCCTGACTGAATAAATCTACTCCCTCCCACTTTCTCTTCCAATCTACTCCCCATATAGCAGCTAGAACTATTCTATTGCCTGCAAACACATCAGTGTAACCAAATGCATATGTGTGAAACTAACTTAAATCTATACCCTAAAGGCAGTTAGCTAACATTTAATTACCCAATCATAAACCCACCCTCCAAAAGTGACCAGTGCAAGGATTTCAAATACTGTTATCTAAATCTGCACCAGAGGGTTTCTTAATTAACGCAAAGTTCATTAATTACACACCAGTGATATGAGCAGTCCTAGAGGTCTGAAAAGGATACATGGCACCACTGCCCCTGTATTAACAGTCTGAGAATCCAGCAAATCCAACAGCCGGGAGCCCCAGGTCTAGAGTTGTCCTTGGTTCTGTACACCACCATCCCCCCACCCCAAGCCACCCTGCTCAGTTTGTTTGATTTGACTAGAGAAGTTTTTGGCTGATCTTATGGTAGGAACATTCACCTTGGAGTAACTATCAGAATGCCTGGATTTGGACAATATGACTTATTTGAGTTCAAAGAGCAGGTTACAGGACTGTGTTGGGCCACTTTGCTGGCATTTACGCCCATGCCACAATTTGGGCCGGGATTGTTTTCAGTGAAACACACCATCTTAGGAGTAAGGCTGCATAGGTGGAGACAGAGAGCTCCAGCCTCTCTTGATGGAGCTACCCATTTTACCAAGGTAACTCAGAAACTGGTGATTAGCCAAAATGGCTTAAATCCATTCACAAAGTGATCTTTGCAAAAGATGGCTTGCACTATACCAGTCCACTGTTTCAAAACCTTCCACACTTTCCCACTGTTGTCAGGACAAGGAACAGACTCCTTTAAATGTCCTGAGGCGCCCTGCAAACTCATCTCTGGCCACTTTCCCTGGGTGACAGGCCTCAGTTCTTTGAAAGCTCCATGTCCCAATCTCCTTTCCCTTCTTACCTTCCCATAAACCAATGGAATACCAACCACCACACCCCTCCCCACCTGCTCTTCCTTTGTGATTTCTTACTTGGAACCCAGGGCAGGCAAATATGGAGGCTATAAATGTTTGTTACTCACCACTTCCCTCAAGATTGCACCGTTTTATAACTTTTTTCCTACTGCCCTGTGGCAAAGCTGGAAAGCTGGGCCTCTCAGAACTTTGACAGCCCACAGAGGTGGATGCAGCCTGAGACTCAAAGTCAGTAGTCAAAGGCAGGGAATCCTGTACTCGTAAGCTATTCTCCCCCTCCATTCCTCCTTTCTTTCCACACTGCACACATCCACTTTTCAGGGCCAGGTTTGGATTTATGGCTGAAAACTCAGTGTAAGTATTTACAATATCCCCTCTTCTTTCTTTTTCATGACTGAAGTATAATTGACACACAATGTTTTATTACTTTCAAGGGTACAACATACTGATTTAACAATTCTGTGTATTACTCAATGCTCACAATATATGCAGTCACCATACAGTGTTATTAAGTTATTGACTATATGCCCGATGCTGTACTTCTCATCTCTGTGACCTATTAATTTTATAATTGGAAGTTGGTACCTCTTAGTCTACTTTATTTTGCCCATTCCCCCACCCACCCCCCTCTGGCAACCACCAGTTTGTTCTCTGTATTTAAGAGTCTGTTTATTCATTCGTTTTGTTTTTCAGATTCCACATATAAGTGAAATCCTATGGGATTTGTCTTTCTCTGCCTGACTTATTTCACTTAAAAGCATAATACCTTCTGGGTCCACCCATGTCATCTCAAATGACAAGATCTCATTCTTTTTTTATGGCTGAGTAACATTCAGCCATTTTGTGTCTGTATGTGTACGTGTGTGTGTGTGTGTGTATGTGTGTAAACCATACATGTATATACACCATATCTTTGTTCATTCATCAATGGACACTTGAACTGCTTCCATATCTTGGCTATTATAAATAATGCTGTGATAAACAGGGGTGCATATATGGTCAATTAATCTATGACAAAGGATGAAAGAATATATAATGCAGAAAAGACAGTCTTTTAAATAAATGGTGCTGGAACAACTAGACAGCTACATACAAAAGAATGAAACTGAACCACTTCCTTATACCATACACAAAAATAAATCAAAGTGGATTAAAGACCTAAATTTGAGACCTGAAACCATAAAAGTCCTAAAAGAAAACATAGGCAGTAATTTCTTGGCCTTAACAACATATTTATGGATAGGTCTCCTCAGGCAATGGAAACAAAAGCAAAATAAACTATTGGGACTACACCAAAATAAAAAGCTTTTGCATAGCAGAGGAAATCATCAACAAAACAAAAAGGCAGTGTAGTGAATAGGAGAAAATACTTGCAAATGATGCATCCAATAAAAGGCTAATATCCAAAATACGTTAAAAAAATGTATACACCCAAAAAATGTGATTAAAAAATGGGCAGAGGAATGTTATTCAACATAGTATTGGAAGTCTTAGCCTCTGCAATCAGACAACACAAATAAATAAAAGGCATCCAAATCGGTCAGGAGGAGGTCAAACTTTCACTCTTCGCAGATGACATGATACTCTATATGGAAAACCCAAAAGAGTCCACCAAAAACTGCTAGAATTGAATCATGAATTCAGCAAAGTTGCAGGATATAAAATCAACACACAAAAATTGTTTGCATTCCTATACACCAACAATGAAGTGATAGAAAGAGAAATCAAGGAATCGATCCCATTTACAGTTGCACCAAAAACCATAAAATACCTAGGAATAAATCTAACCAAAGAGGTGAAAAATCTATATGCTGAAAACTATAGAAAGCTTATGAAAGAAATTGAAGAAAACACAAAAAAATGGAAAAAGATTCCATGCTCCTGGATAGGAAGAACAAATATTGTTCAAATGTCGATACTACCCAAAGCAATCTACATATTCAATGCATCCCTATCAAAATAACACCAACATTCTTCACAAAGCTAGAACAAATAATCCTAAAATTTGTATGGAACCAGAAAAGACCCTGAATAGCCAAGGCAATCTTGAAAAAGAAAACCAAAGCAGGAGGCATCAAAATCCCAGACTTCAAGCTATACTACAAAGCTGTAACCATCAAGACAGTATGGTACTGGCACAAGAACAGACACTCAGATCAATGGAACAGAATAGAGAACCCAGAAATGGACCCACAAATGTATGGCCAACTAATCTTTGACAAAGCAGGAAAGAATATCCAGTGACATAAAGACAGTCTCTTCAGCAAGTGTTGCTGGGAAAACTGGACAGCGACATGCAGAAGAATGAACCTGGACCACTTTCTTACACCATACACAAAAATAAACTCAAAATGGATGAAAGACCTAAACGTAAGACAGGAAGCCATCAGAATCCTCGAGGAGAAAGCAGGCAAAAACCTCTTTGATCTTGACTGCAGCAATTTCTTACTGAACACGTCTCCAGAGGCAAGGTAAACAAAAGCAAAAATGAACTACTGGGACCTCATCAAAATAAAAAGCTTCTGCACAGCGAAGGAAACAATCAGCAAAACTAAAAGGCAACCGACAGAATGGGAGAAGATATTTGCAAATGACATACCAGATAAAGGGTTAGTATCCAAATTCTACAAAGAACTTATCAGACTCAACACCCAAAAAACAAATAATCCAGTGAAGAAATGGGCAAAAGACATGAATAGACACTTCTCCAAAGAAGACATCCAGATGGCCAACCAACACATGAAAAAATGTTCAACCTCACTCATCATCAGGGAAATACAGATCAAAACCACAATGAGATACACCTTGCACCTGTCAGAATGGCTAACATTAACAACTCAGGCAACAACAGATGTTGGCAAGTATGCAGAAAAAGAGGATCTCTTTTGCATTGTTGGTGGGAATGCAAGCTGGTGCAGCCACTCTGGAAAACAGTATGGAGGTTCCTCAAAAAACTAAAAATAGAACTACCCTATGACCCAGCAATTGCACCACCAGGCATTTATCCAAGGGATACAGGTGTGCTGTTTCAAAGGGACACATGCACCCCCACGTTTATAGCAGCACTATGAACAATAAAGTATGGAAAGAGCCCAAATGTCCATCTATGGAAGAATGGATAAAGAAGAGGTGGTATAGATATACAATGGAGTATTACTAAGCAATCAAAAAGAATGAAATCTTGCCATTTGCAAGATGACAACTGGATGGAACTGGAGGGTATTATGCTAAGTGAAATTAGCCAGTCAGAGAAAGACAAAAATCATATGACTTCACTCATATGAGGACTTTAAGACACAGAACAGATGAACATAAGGGAAGGGAAACAAAAATAATACAAAAACAGGGAGGGGGACAAAACAGAAGAGACTCATAAATATGGAGAACAAACTGAGGGTTACAGGAGGTTACTAACTAGGGGGATGGGCTAAATGGGTAGGGGGCACTAAGGAATCTACTCCTGAAATCATTGCTGCACTATATGCTAACTAATTTGGATGCAAATTTTAAAAAATAAAAAATAAAATTTAAAAAAAATGGGCAGAAGACTTGAAAGACATACAGATGGCCAACAGACACATGAAATGATGCTCAACATCACTCATCACCAGGGAAATGCAAACTCAAAACCACAGTAAGATATCACCTCACACCTGTCAGAATGGCTAGTATGAAAAAAGACAAAAAACAAGTGTTGGCGAGGATGTCAAGAGAACCCTCTTGTACTGCTGGTGGAAATGCAAATTAGTGCAACTACTGTAGAAAGAACACGGATGTTCCTCAAAATATTAAAGATAGAGCTACCATATAATTCAGTAATTCCACTGCTTGAGTATTTACCCGCCCAAAAAAAAAACCACTAATTTGAAAAGATATACACAATATCCACTCTTCTAACTAGATCCCCCCAAAAATGATCCTTTGTTTTGCTGAAAAGATGATGGTGGGTGCAGAAGAATGCAAAAGTTTGCAAAAGAATGAGACCAAGACTAAACTATACTACATGATAAAAGGACATAAAGATCCTGAGGGACAAGACCTGGATGACTGTGGCTGGAGAGATGGGGGAGGGAAGGGGAGGCAGGTCATGTCTCAGTTGATGGTCACAATCTAAAGGAAACCATGCCCACCCTCCAAGCAGACAACTGCCCTCCTTCTCCCTCAAGGTACCTGGTGCCTAATAACTCTAACTTTGGGAAATCTTTCCTTATGTACTTCAGAGAAGACTCCCTTTTCCCTATGGGTCATAGTGCAGAAAGGGGAAACAGAAAGAGGAAAAGTTCCTAGAATTCACAGAATGCTCTGTTCACCCCCTCAAACAGACCACATGGGGACCACAGCAGTGAGTACAAGCACCAGGCTAGTCTGACTACAGAGCCTCCTCAAAAACTGCTGTACCTTGCTTCTCAGAAGCAGCCTGCTGGCCATCCAGCATTCACATGTCTACCCAGCCCTCCCCAAACTCAGTGGAGAGACCCTGTCCTCCTAGTCTCTGCGACCTAAGGTTCTAGAGACATGCTTAATTCCCAGTTGTTTTCACCCACCTCTAATCACCAATTCCATATGGCCTGCCTTCAAAATATGCCCAGGATGTGACCCTTTTCTCATCAGCCCCACTTCTACAGCCTGGCATGGGCCTGCATCCTGCCAGGCCCTGCTTCTACGCTGGCCCCCTGCAGCCCCCTCACAGAGCCTGGGTGACTACAGGGATGGTTGTAACATATACCAGATCTGAGCACTTCTCAGTTGGACCCTTGACATTGCCCCCCAATTCCAAATTCCTGGCCATGGTCTATACAGCCCTCACAGAAATGTGCCCACCTCAGGCCCTTTTGCTCTACATGTTCCCTGGGGTCATCTCCCCCTTTGAGCCTCTCAAACATCATCTTCTCAATGAGGCCCACCTTGACCATCCCATTAAATACCACCTGGGCCTCCCAGAACTCCTGGGCTTCTCCATTCCAATTATGTTCTCCTTTTTCATGGTGCCTATCACCTTGTAACTTACCAATTTACTTATTATGCTTTTCATATATTATGTGTTGGTTATTTATATTATACATATCTTATTATATATAATTACGCATTGTTTATTATTAATGAGTGTCTGTCTACCCCACTAGACTATAAGACCCACAAGGGCAGGACCTGTATATGTTCTACTTACTGATGTTGTCCAAAGCACCCGGAAGAGTGCCTGGCACCCAAAAGATATTTTCTGAAGGCATGAACTAATGTATGTTTGTGTACACATACAGACGGATGGGAGAAGAGGAAGGAAGAAGTGTGGTCAGTGAGTCCACCTATCCTGAGGACCAGAGCTAAGACAGGGGTTATGGGGTAGAGGAGGAAGAAGAGGAGGAGGAGGAGGAGACATAGAAGATGAGATGTGTGAAAGGAAAGAGCATGGTTTTGAAGTCACTACCCTGGGGGTGGAGGGGGACTCCCTGGATGGCGTAGAGAAAAATGAAAAACAGGGAGATGCTGGAAAGCAACTGAGGGCCATCAGGCGGGTCCCCAGGAGATATCCCCGGGGCAAGACCATAGTGAGATGTGCAGCAGACCCAAGAGTCTGGAAAAGGGCCCCATGATAGCTCCCAGAGTGGATGGCAAAGGTAGGAAACACAGCATTTTTGGAGCTATGGAATCCTAAAGAGCTTGGTAATCAAGAGGCAAAACCTCCCTAAATAGCACTATTCGAAGATCATAGTAAAACAAACAACAGATGTGACTACATGTTACCAAATCACAAGATGAAAATACCTTTTTCCTCCAAAAGGCCCAAGGGATCTTTTTCTACAATGAAGAGAATCTAGTCTTAATGTAACTATTTCCAACAAAGAGCTTAAAAATTTAAAGATCTCTTCATATACCTTCAGCTCCTGGATGTAATCATTCCTTCCTATGCATTAACCTTATAAGTAAGCAAGCATTGTGTAAAGAAGCTCTGTTGCAACCCAATCAACATCTTTGTAAATATCTGTGTGTTTCCAGAAGCAATTAGTGAGTAAGTCTGAGTGCTGAGTACAACGAACAGTGGAGAATCAATCACACGCACAAACAGCTACCATTCCCAGAGCTCATACACCTATACGCCGCATGGCCCTGGAAAGGCATTCAAAAATTCATTCTTTATCCTCAAGATCAACAGCCTCCTACATCTCTCCAGCCTTCCCCTTCTTTCAAACCCATGGTGTCACTTCACTGTTCACCCAGCTGGTTCTACAAACATCATTTCCTCCACTGGGAGTCAAACATCATTCCCCCAAGTTACTTAACCCATCTGAGCCTCAATTCCCCTCAGTTCCCTGCCTGAACAGGGAGATAACAACAGGAGCAGGAAGCACATATGGATGCAGTGAGATGGCAGGTGCTGTTGCTGTCAGAACTTAAGAGAGCTCTACACAGGAGATAACAGACTTGTGTCCACTCTCCGGTAACTGAACTTTCCCAGGCTCCCTGTACCTGCCCTCTGGCTGGGCCAGAATCTCCCATTTATCAAGAAGCCAAACAATTTCAACGGTCAAGGACTAGGATGTTTCAACACTCAGAGTTGACCCTGAGGCATAGCAGGATTCGCTGAGGTTTTTAAATCATCAAAGAAAGGTTCAACTACATGCTTGCATGCGTGCAGATTTTACTGTATTCTAAACTTATTTGAAAAAAAAAATGTATGATGAGCACTTGGCACTGTTTCTCCATGTGTGTTCCAACAGATTTTACACAATAAAAGGGCTCTATTGTCAGAGTTGGAAACTGTTGTCTCTGCCTGCTCAGAGTTCATCCCTCCCCTTGCCTGGAAACTCTACGGCTTCCTTTGGGGACCCACCCCATCCCAAGCCCTCCCATGTTCACATAGCTTGCATGGGGTTGACCCTAGCCATAAACACTACTCAGTCCAGGGGTGGACCCTGATTCAGTCCTGGACAGGGAGGATTTTCATTCTCCCTGGCCATGGCAATCAGTTCAGAAAGGACCAGGAGTCTCAAGCCAGGCAAGAAACTCATTTCAGGGATTTTTTCTGGAACCCCTGGGAAGGAGAAGCCCTTTAGCTAAAGAGATGTTGTGAGCTTAAAATTGCTGGAAACCATCACGTGGAAAGGGCCTGCCTAAGAAGGCAATGCAGAAGAAAATAAAGGCAAAAGATGAAGACCAAGCACCCATTGCATCCTTCAAGCCGCTGGATTCAGCTGTGCCTGAAGCCCACAGATAAAGCCCTAGACTGTTCAATTGCCTGAACCAAAAAATTCCCTTTTCACTTCTGCACTTGTAATTGCAATAATACTGATCCATGAACTGGGTTATACAAAGTTAAGCAAGGTTCCTTTAATATAGGGTTTCAGAGAGCCTTCAAAATATCATTATGCAATATGAATCTCAAACTCCCAAACTTCTATGTCCAATGAACTTTTTTGAAGACCATATCACAGGACTTTTATTCCATAGAAAACACCTTCATAAAGGCTAATAGATATTACCTGTAGGTTAACTTCATATTAAAATACTCCAAAGCTCCAATCCCTTATAATTCTGGACAAATGAGACAAATGGGAATTCATTTACCCAACTCTGTTGATGCATTTGGCCAGACTTGATAAGTGTATGTGTATAATTTTTTATAATTTTTATTAAATGGGGGTCATAAGCATAAACTATGATATATTTTTCCAGACTTAATAAAATACGTGTGTATGTACATGTGCAAATGTGTGTGTATACACACACATACACGTACATTATTTTAAATTATTACATTGAGGTCATAATTCCTGAGATGCTACACTTTTGAGTTCTGCATTTTAAACCATTTTTTGGTCTCTAGCCCCACTGCCAGGCTGTCACCCCTTTCCATTTAGATGTTGGCCTCTAGCAGAAGAGCCATGCCCCCGTCCCGCCCTTCTGAGGGCTAGTAACCCAGATAAGAGAAACTCATTGGAACTGTGTGTGAAAGAAAGAAAGAAAGAAAGAAAGAAAGAAAGAAAGAAAGAAAGAAAGAAAGAAAGAAAGAGGAAGAAAAAAGGAAAGGAAAGGAAAGAAAGAGAGAGAGAGAGAGAGAGAGAGAGAGAGAGAGAGAGAGAGAGAAAGAAAGAAAGAAAGAAAGAAAGAAAGAAAGAAAGAAAGAAAGAGGGAGGGAAGGAGGGAAGGAAGGAAAGAAGGAAGGAAAAAGGAAAGGAAAGAGAAGGGAAAAGAGAAAAAATGAAGAAAAGGAGCCAATATGAGCAGAGTGAGGGCCAGGATCAGGGGTGCATAAAGTACCTGAGTTTCCATACATGAAATTTGTCAGTGATTTTAGCAACTTAAAGCCAGCGTGTGTCCAGGTTCTAGCCACAGTTTTGGACATGGAAGGTTCCAAATAACTGGCCTTCAAATATGGGAGGTGTTCTAACACTGAGCCAAGCAGAGAGACTCTCCATGTTGATAGCAAGCACTGAACTCTGCTTAGAAACTTTAAAATGAAAAGTGGGTTGTTTTTTTAAGACTGGGAGATCCTATTGTGCCAAAAATTCCATTTCTTAGTTTATAAGTCATTCACTGGCATAGATGCCAAATTTTCATCATTTTTCATGCATTCTGTCTGCCTATGTTTCTCAAGTAGCTATTTGCCTGTTTAAAGGGTATTCGTGGGCTCCCCTGTTTTATGATCCTATCACATGAAATGGATGAGAATCTAGGACATGAGGGAGTAACCATGCTGCCTCCTTGGCAATGAAAGAATAGCCTTGGCCCTGGGTAGATTGGCAGGGTGCAGGTGGCAGGCAGGTTGGTCTGGGTAGTAAAAGCCCAAGACAAATCAGTGTTAGATTCAGTCACAGGAGTGAAAACTTCCTGAATCCTTTTGGTTAACATCAACCTGGGTTTGCTGCTGCACCAAGAGGGTTGACAAGAAAAAGCCATCAGGACTTCTCATGTCAGCATCCAAGGATCCAGAGACAGGGACCAGGAGCACCTGTGGTACAGAAGTATGACTTAAAGCACAGCCCAGCCTAGCATTACCCTGATGCCTTTTCCAGAATCCAGAGCACATGTTCTGGAAGGCTCCAGGGCTCGTGTTGCACCCCCAAAGTGGGGAGGAGCCAAGCACCTGCTCAGCCAGCCTTGTGGAAATTCTGAGCCTACTCTGCCAAAGCAAACACCTCCTCCTGGCCCCCACCCCCAGTATTTATGCTCAGAAGGGCCTCTGTCTTCCTGCTTCCAGGATGCTGACCAGATGTGGGCCTGGGTGATGGCAGGGCAGGCCTGAAGAGCCAAGGGATCATTTAATCTGCAGTTAGAACTCGTGCACACCCCCACCCGGCCCACTAGCTTCCTCTTGGCAACTACACAGCTGAAAACCACTTTTAAAGGAAATAGATCCCTCAATTCATCTTTATGCCAGAGGTGACCAGATCCCAAAAGGGTGCATCACTGTGGAAAGGTGTGGTTGTGACAATGCCCCTGCCTTGGAGCAGTTCGCTTCACTCCTGCTTTAGATGCAGAAGCTTGGGGTGGGGCAGCCAGTTATTCTATGTATGTTATTTCGAACATGCTCACGGCAATGAGACTACAATGGAAGGTACCTGGCGGACACAAAGGGAAAGCAAAACCACGAGACAGAGTACTTGCTCCCCCAGCCACTCCAAAATGGAGCCCCGGCACTGGCCAGGACTGTGCCTGCTCGTGTCGCATCTGGGCTGTGGTCTCTGCTCAGTTGAGAGCTGTCTCTGAGCCCCTCAGACCTTCCCTCTGTGAAGTTGCTGGTGATGTGTGAGAAGGGTGAGAGGGAGGATAGGTGAGGCCAAGGATGCAGGGAGGGGAGTGCCGTCTGATGCTGTCTGCACAGCCTTGGGAAACAGCCGGGGGTTCAGAAGCCCAAGCCAGGGCTCCCTTCACCTGTACCTACCAGTTGGCCTGGTACTTATTCTACACTGCCCACCTCTGCCCTTCTGCCGAGTCAGGGGTGAAACTCACCCTCCAGGTATGCTTTCCAGTTGAGAAAACCCCCAACAAAATCCCATTCGTGCCTTATCACCTCCATGTGGCTCCATCCATGCAAGGCCAAGGGGCAGGCTGCCTGCCTGTGCCACTCTCCTTCCTGCCCCACTCACATACACCATATTAAGCTACAAAAAATCAATAATGAAACTGCCAAAACCATAGTGAGCAAGATGGGAGGAGGACCGTCAGTGGACAAGGGATTTCAAGAAATGTGAAGTTGACAAGAGGCAGATGGGAGAAGGAAGACTGACGAGTGCAGAAGGGGAAGCTTACTCTGCCAAAGCAGAGAGCAAAACAGTCACAAGAGAGTCAGAGCTGACAGGGAGCAGGTCTGCGAGGCAGAAACAGGCAGGGGGTTGAGGCTTAAAACACAAGCTACACAGAAAGCAGGGGACAAATTGTGCTAAGGATGGGGATGGCTGTAAGAACCACTTACGATGGCCCCACCATCTCCACCCTCCAGACCTGGCCTACAATCTTACCTTACCTTACTTACCTTACCTACCTGGCCTACAATCTTAGAGTCAAGCCAAAAAGGGAGGGCTCATCCTCACAGACAGTGACCCTTGAGAAAATGCAACATTTGAATGCAGGTCCTTTAACCTGTACTTAGTGCTCTGTTTCTACCTTAACTGGGGGGGCAAAGTAGAGAGCAGGTTCCTGATCACCAAAAAAATGAGAGTGGTGTGCTGGGGTCATCATTCCTGTATGTGGCCCACTGTCCAGGGGACCAGGGGATATTACCTGCCCCGCTGACAAAGGCACCACCCCATGCATGACACAGGCAGGGAGACACCGTTGTGGAGAGTGGGGCCTCATCTGCTGGGATGAACCATATCCCAAACCAGAAGACCATGCCCAACCAGCCCAGGGATTCCACACCAGCAAATCTCACTAGCTGCAGCCCATCAGCCACACTTGGAGACTCTGCTTACTCGGATAAGATGGAATTTGCCATCTTTGGGCTTCAAAAGCCCTATCCCTGTTTTCTTCCCCAGAACCTCACCCCCAAGCGTACTGGATCCTGCGCTGGAGCAGGTTCCCTGCTTGGCCATAAAACTCTTCCCTCTGCGTTTGTTCTTTGGTCTCTAATAATTTTTCTTTTTTAATATGCATAAAGCCTTGAGATGCTGGGCTATGGTAGGTGATTAAGGACCCACTTCATTCTCACAGGGGGAAAATTATACAATAAAATTATACATTTGTACATATTTCTGAGTATTTGGCAGCTTCCATTACCAGGGTTTGTTGGACAAAATCCTACCAGGTGTTAGAGAAGTGCGTACACACATGGACAGGTGTTTTAATAGAGGTGTTTCCAACAAACTCTTAAGTGGAAGCTGGATACACAGAACTGATGAAAAAGAGCAGGAGAGGGGAACTAAGTCCCCATCTGCTCAGCTCACCTTGTTTCCCTCCTCCTGACTCCAGTTACTTCCTAAAATGACATTTCCAGGGAGCACAGGTAGGAACCCCAACTCAGAACAACTAAAAACTAACTCAACTATATGGGGGAAAAAAGCAGTTATGGAATTATATGGAAACTATATACGGTGAAAAAATAAAACAAGCAGTTAGGCTTACCTTCGCACATGTAAACAATGACCGATAAAATCACGAGTAGATTCCATTAGGTACAACTCAGCAACCATCTTCATTATCCTCATCACCATCATCCATGTTTAATGAGAGTTACCCATGAGCCAGGGCCAAGTGATTGACCTATATTCTTCATTCAACACACACAATGAAGCCATAGGGCCAGTAATGCTATTATTCACATTTTAACAAATTTGACCAAGGTCTCATAGCTAGCAGTGACAAGGGCCAAGAAGCAAACCCAGGTCTGCTGGGCTCTCTCCTTACATGTTGTTAGCCACTGGGTTCCATTAGTCTCCTAACAGCCACTTGTATCCTCCCTTACATAATTTCTGTGTTTTCTGAATTTTTTACTGTATTAACCACTTTCATAATAAAGATATTTTGAGACCAAAATGGACAGACAGAAGAAAGCAGATTCCTTAATTCTGGTAGAAGTGGGCAAGGTAGAGATGCCCTAAGTGGCTCATCTAGCCTGAAGTCACCTGGAGGTAACCCCTAAATGTCACAAAGGAAGGACTCAGAGGAAATTCCTCACCACAAGAGGGCTAGCACTCTTCAACAGGCCAGGTCCATCCATCCTTCTTCAGCTTCTTTGTAGTCATCAGAAACATTAGAAAAGCTTATTGGTCTTGATATACAGAGCATGGTCCTACAACTAAGAGGAAAGGAAGAAGCAGGGAGTATGAGAGAACTAAAATTCCCAATCTACCAAAACAGACCATGTCTAAAATCGTTAAGTCAACAGACAACAATATATGTATATGATTTAAGAATATGAAGGAAAATATTAGCAGAGACATAAAATAATGTTACATTTTTCTCTGGGGAACCAATAATGGGGGAGGCCAAGAGGCTGGAGCATAAGAGATTGTTGCATTTTTATAAGCATTTAGCACCATTTGGCTTTCTAAGTCAACTGCCAATATTTTTGACTTGTAAAAAATGATGAAATAAAAATAGAACTCACCCTCCTTAGCGGTCTCCTTTAGCTTAATGCACTCCAGGAAGGAGCTCAGAGAGAATGTGGTTTGATGGTGTTTGTAGAACCACGTGATCTGGGACGTGGCAGATGGGAAGTACCTGTTGCCATGGGAAGAGCACTGGATCTTGAATCAGAATGCCTGGGTTCTAATCTTGATCTTGGTGCTCTAAACTCTGTGGCCTTGGGCAAGGTGTATAACCTCTCTGAGCCTTTCTACCCCATAAAGGCAGGTAGATATCCAGACCCCATATAACCAACAAGAGGATTAAATGATTTTTATCCCAATTCAGTGATACAAACCAAACTTCATAGTGAGGCTGCGAGGCATGGGACCTCAGAGGTCTGGGCCAGGCAACTAAGAGGCACAGAAAGACTGGACCCCAGATAAAAGATACAGGTTTCTTGCCCATGAACCAGGCACTGAGCCTAAAACCAAGTCTCTAGTTCAGATTTGAACTGAAGTCTCCTCCTCCACACACTGTTCCCAAAATTTCTAAGACTATGGAATATATTTGGGGTTCTGTGGGCTCAAAAGGGAGGTAAGTGTCCCTGGTGTCAGCCTGCATCCCTCTGAGTGAGGTTTACCCAGAATCCATCTGACCCTGGCATAAATCCTCTTGGACAAAATCTCTGCTCAATTCTTTCCAATTCAAAAAAAGGGGACACCTGTGTGGCTCAGTTGGTTAAGTGTCCAACTCTTGGTTTCGGCTCAGGTCATGATCTCACAGTTTGTGGGTTCAAGCCCCATGTCAGGCTACACTCTGACAGTGCAGACCCTGCTTGGGATTCTCTCTCTCTCCCTCTCTCAGCCCCTCCCCCCACTTTCTCTCTCTCTCCCTCTCTCCCTTTCACTCAAAGTAAATAAATAAAAATAAACTTTAAAAACATCATAAAATTACCTAGCCTTAGAATCAAGCCTTACACCCAAAAGAGAAAACTCCAGCCTTTTCTCCAAGACAGGGTCCAACTCATCACTATGTCAAGCTTCACCACAAGTCTGGTCACAGCTGTCATTTTTTTAAAAAAGTAGGTCCAGCCTTCCAAGAACCAGCCCAGCACAGAGCAATTGTTCCAGGCTCCAAGAACTTAGAAGAGCCCACAGTTTCTGCTCACAGCCCAGGGGGACGCCTGCCAACTACCTGGTTGAAAAGGGGCCCTTTTTCCCCCTCCACTCTCTGGAATCAGAGCCAGCACTGGTTTGGGGGTAAGAGAGACCTGGCACGTCCATGCTCCCCTGAGACTGCCACAGACTCTCTTTCTCCCCCACCCCCTCCATTTCCTGTGACTGAACAGCACTATTCAGACAGCACTACTCTTGGCTGGTATGTCAGGGTGTGAAAAGGTAGAAGGGATGTCCTGTAAAGCAGCCCTGGGCAGAGAGAACACAAAACTCCAGACTGGACACAAGGTACTCTCACTAGTACTGGGATGCGATGGGGGCTGGAGTCTGGAGTCTCCCCAAAGGTCTCAAGGAACACACGCTGTTCTCTGCAGAGACAGCCCGTGGGGTGAACACACAGACCTGCAGACCCATTCCCCCCCAAACCAAGTTTATTTTTTAGCACTTCATACTTGGCAAGGGTCAATTATGATAGCAATCCATGCAATGGTTAAATTAATAAAATACTTCTGGTTCAGAGAAAAACCCTTCAGACCAGCTTTGATTCCATCAGCACAAGGTAAGGGACCAAGGGGGCTAGGCAGCCAACGGAGGGTAAAGGGGAGTATTTAGCCAGTGATTAAATGGCATTTTCCTTGACTCAAGTGATTCTCATTTTATTCAAGTGTCCTGGAAATGATGCTGAAGACTTTTTTTTTTTTTTTTCCACTTTGGGGAATTCTTTTTTGGCCAACAAATAACTCTCAATCATCTGCTTTTAAAAGTATTGTGCAATTTCTAAGTAACAGTTTTTTAAAAATCAGGCTGACACTGCCAACTCTCGCTGGTTGGGGTTTTCCGAATCACCTACAGAAAGACGGCTGCCCTGCTGAGAGCCTGTCCGGGAGACCGGCCTGTATATCTTGTGCCCCAAAGCATCCGTTTCCTCAAAAATGTAGCCAGGAGGCTCAGGGTATGAAGCCAGGCACCTGCCCATGTCCTTGGGAGTAAAGCTGATGGTGTATGTGGTCTGGCCCTCCACAGGGATATTTCCTCGGGAGCCAGCCCAAGGAGGCTTACAGCTTTTGGTAATGATGGGTGGGTGGGGCACATAGTGAGCCCGCGTGGTAGTCAGACAGTCCAAGGGCTCAGTGGGAATGTTCAGCTGGGGAATGGGTTTGGCTGGCTCCATGCGTGTCCCCGGCCATTGCTTGTAGTCATCCTTGGTGGTAGTGGAGCTTTCAAAGCGGCCACCCTTCTTGACTGAGATCACCGGCCGGAAGGACTGAGCTGGGGCACCCTTAGGGTACGTGTAATGGGCCTGCACTGTTGTCAGAAGGTCCATCTTTTCTTCAGGAGGGACATAAGCAACAGGAGCTTTGGAGAACATCTGGGGCGTTGGCCAAGCTTGGTACTTGTCTCTAAACTCAGTGGTGTTAGAGAAAGGCGTTTCTAAACCACAGGACCTGGCTGGAGGTTTCAGACTCTTGGCTGGCTCTCCCATCAGGCCCGGAAAGACTCTTTATGGGTGGTAAGGCTTTCAAAGGGGATTTCACAGGGACTGAACTTCGCTGCCTCATACGCAAAGCGTTTCTCCATCGGGTGGGCCACGTAGCTCATCTTATAGTTAGTTAGATCCTCCAGGGGGATGTTACAGAGCTTGGGCATGGCCAGAGGCTTACAGCTCATGGTGCTCACTAGGCCCTTTACAGAATAATCATCCTGGTGTGTAGTTCTACTATCAAATCTGGTTGATGCTGGTCGGTAATGGTGTTCTGGACGAAGTAGCTCTCGTCTTGGTTGGTTCCAGGGTAAATAATCAGCTGAAAATAAAACAGAAGTGGTAATCACTTACAAATCAAGTCCATATAACCTGCATGTATTCTAAGGGGCTCCAAAGCCTTAAACCAGTCTCCAGTGAGATGGTCCTTGAGACAAAGGAAGAATAGGTTCCTACCACCACCTCAACCAAGGACTTAATATTTCAACTTTATGGTACTTGCAGTTACTGTTCAGAACAGATACATTTATAGGAGTCTCATCATACCCCACAATGCCGCATGCAGGGATCTTAGAGGGTCCACCACTGTGGGAGGACCTAGTGATCTGATTCCCTCTGAGGAGTCCAACCAGTGGCTTCTCCTGATCCAAGAACAGTTCTGTTCTTCTGTGGGGAAGTGCCCTTTCTGAATCAGCACAGAGTGACTGGGAAGATATGCATGCTGTAGTGAGACAGGGGATTCACAACCTCCCACTGGTGGGCCACCAGCCAGACCAAACAGACCTCTCTTCCCATATTGTGACCATGATTGTATCCCTATAACCCACACATTTAATCCATATAAAGCAAATGTGCTGCCCCAAGAGAATAGGGGCATTGTACTGGCTAGTGAGAGAATAGCAGCTGCCACCTGCATTGAGTTTATTATATGACAGTCAATGTTCTAAATACTTTCTACATGAACTCATTTAATCATCAGACAGGCCTAATCAGGTGGCTGCTTTCAATATTCCCATTTTAAAGATGCAGAAACAGGCACAGAGAACTTAGGGAAATTTGCCAAGGTCACTTGGCTAGAAGTAGAAAAGCATGAATGCAAATCCACCTCCAGATTTCCTGGAGAAATTCCAGGAATTTCCTCCAGATTCCACTACCTGGTTCTGACAATCAAGGAACACTATGTACCAGCTAACTGTGCTCAGGAATTTCCATACATGACCTTGTTTCATCTTACAACCCTTTGTGATGGGTATAATTACCTCTATTTTACAGATTTCCTTTTCGTTTGTTGTTTCATATTTAAGTTTTAATTTTATTTTTTATTTTTTAAAGTTTACATCCAAATTAGTTAGCATATAGTGCAACAATGATTTCAGGAGTCGATTCCTTAGTGCCCCTTACCCATTTAGCCCATCCCCCCTCCCACACCCCCTCCTGTAACCCTGTTTGTTCTCCATATTTATGAGTCTCTTCTGTTGTCCCCCTCCCTGTTTTTATATTATTTGTTTCCCTTCCCTTATGTTCATCTGTTCTGTGTCTTAAAGTCCTCATGTGAGTGAAGTCATATGATTTTTGTCTTTCTCTGACTGGCTAACTTCACTTAGCATAATACCCTCCAGTTCCATCCACATAGTTGCAAATGGCAAGATTTCATTCTTTTTGATTGCCAAGTAATACTCCATTGTATATCTATACCACCTCTTCTTTATCCATTCATCCACCGATGGACATTTGGGCTCTTTCCATACTTTGGCTATTGTTGATAGTGCATGGGGGTGCATGTGTCTCTTTGAAACAGCACACCTGTATCCCTTGGATAAATGCCTCGATTTATCTGGAGTCCAAGAGCAGGACTCAGAGAGGCTAAGGAATTTCTCTAAAACTCACGTGGCTAGGGAATTAAGAGTTGGAATTTAAACCACATAGTTGACTCCAAAGTCATGCTCTTCTGACAGCCTGTATTATAGTTAGGAGCACTGTGTATCTGGAGAGAATGAAGGTTCAAGAAAATACTAGTGGAAAATAATCAGAGAATATTTGCAGAAAGAGGAGAATTTCAGCATGTTTGAAGAATGAAAAGAATTGGCCACCTGTATCTACAGGATGTCTGTCTCAAGAGGAACCTTTGCTGGGGGGACTGGAATGGCCAAGATAACAAGAGGTCTGCACCCAAAGAAAACCTGCCCTAAGGGTGGCCCCCATGCATCCTGAGGAGGTTTTGTCCTCAGACACCACAAGAGACTTTTCAAGTAACTTCCCCACACAGATCTAAGGGGCAGCTTTGAAATTAACAATGTAGGTGAGAAAAATAGGACAGCAAACTATGTCATTCAAACACTTTGACACTGCTTCCGTTCTTTTTGTAATACTGGGCTCACACCAAAGTCCTACATTGCCCCCATTGTGCCTATCAATTACCAGATCTAAAGTAACCAATATGAAATCCTAGTGGACCCTCTGAATCCACAGGGAATTCTCTTGTTTACAGCTTTACAAAGGATTAGTACAAAAGCAGCTTCTCAGGGGCCTTGGTTATATATAGCCAATATCCGTGGACTCCATAGGCACACTTTCTTTTAAAACACCTTTATTGAGATATAACCTGTATAACACAAAATACACCATCTTACATTTTTTAATTATTCAATAACTTTTACAGACCTGTACAACCATCACCAAAATCCAGTTATAGAACATTTATACCCCAAAAGTATCGATCAAGCCTATCTGCAATTAATCTTTATTCCCATTCCATCTGCTCTTGGTCTCTATAAATGCACACTTTCTATACATTTTATATAAATATAATTGCACAATATATAGCGTTTTGTACTGGGCTTTTTTCATGTAACATAATTGAGATTAATCCCTGTTGTAGCATGTATCAGTTCACTTTTTTTTTTTAATTTTTTTAACGTTTATTTATTATTGAGAGACAGAGACACGGAGCATGAGTGGAGGAGGGGCAGAGAGAGACAGAGACACAGAATCCAAAGCAGGCTCCAGGCTCTGAGGTGTCAGCACAGAGCCCAATGCGGGGCTCGAACTCGCAAACCACGAGATCATGACCTGAGCCGAAGTCGGACGCTCAACCGAGCCACCCAGGTGCCCCCAATTCACTCCTTTTAACTGCTGAATAGTATACATTATATGGATACACCAAATTTTGCTTATCAAATATTGATGAATATTTGGGTTGTTTATACTTTTTGGCTATCAGGAAATTTTCTGCTATGAACATTCATGGTCAAGTCTTTGTGTGGATATATATTTCATTTCTCTTAGGTAGATAGGCAAATGGTGTAACCTATGTTATATGGTTTATCTATGTTTAACTTTTTAAGATAGCACAAACTTTTCCAAGTGAATGTACCATTTTACATTCTCACCAGCAATTTCTCCACATCTTCACCAACACTTGTTGTTGTTGTTGTTTAATCTTTATTTTTGAGAGAAACTGTGTGAGTGGGGGAGGAACAGAGAGAGGGTGACAATGCAAAGCAAGCTCCAGGCTCCGAGCTGTCAGCACAGAGCCCAACGTGGGGCTCAAACCCACAAACTGTAAGATCATGACTTGAGCCAAAGTCAGAAGCCTACCCGACTGAGCCACCCAGGTGCCTCTTGTTATTGTTTTTTAATTACAGACATTGTAGTAGGTGTTTAGTGGAATCCCATTACAGTTTAATTTAAATTTCCCCAGTAATGCATGATGGTAATAGAAATAAACACAGAGAGTTAAAAAGGAGCAGACACAAGAATATGTCCCAGATGAGAGAACAAGACAAAACCACAGAAAATGGGCTAAACAAAACAGAGGTAAGCAACATGCCAGATAGAGAGTTCAAAGTAGTGGTCATAAAGATACTCACTGGACCCTAGAGAAGAGTTTCCAGTGAAAACTTCAACAAAGAGACAGAAAATACTTTTAAAAGAACAAGTCAGAGGCACCTGAGTGGCTCAGTTGGTTAAGTGTCCAACTTTGGGTCGGGTCATGATCTCACAGTTCATGAGTTTGAGCTTCGCATTGGGCTCTCCATTCTCACCAAGGAGCCTGCTTCAGATCCTCTGTCTCCCTCTCTCTCTGCCCCTTCCCCTGCTCATTCTCTCTCAAAAATAAACATTAAAAAAAATTTTAAAGAGCCAGTAATAGTTGTGTTTATTAGAGCATTATTGACAATAGCCAAGGTATGGAAGCAATGCAAGTGTCGATTTATAGATGAATGAATAAAGAAGATGTGGTATATATACACAATAGAATATCACTTGGCCATGAAAAGGAATGAAATCTTGCCATGCAGGACAACATGGATGGACCTAGAGGATATTATGCTAAGTGAAATAAGTCAGACAAAAACCAATACCATATGATTTCACATGTATGTGGAATCTAAAAAAACAAAACAGGGGTGCCTGGATGGCTCAGTCAGTTAAGCATCTGACTTTAGCTCAGGTCATGATCTCACAGTTCATGGGTTTGAGCCCCATGTCAGGCTCTGTGCTGACATCTTGGAGCCTAGAGCCTCCTTCAGATTCTGTCTGTCTGTCTCTCTCTCTGCCCCTCCCCTGCTCACACTGTGTGTGTCTCAAAAATAAACGTTGAAAAAAATAATTTTTTTTTAATGAGCAACAACAACAAAAAACCCAGATTCTTAAATACAGAGAACTGTTGGCTGCCAAAAAGGGCCATGAGGGTCATCTTACTGCCTTCAGTCCTCCATTGTTTCTGATGAGAACTTTGTTTTTATTGTCATTTCCCTGTATGCGATGGGTTTTGTTTTTGTTTTTGTTTTTGTTTTTGTTTTTCATTTTTGCTTCTTTTCAAATCTTTGGCTTTGGCTTTCAGCAGTTTGACTATTATGTGACTAAGTTTGGATCTCTGTTTATTCTATTTGGATTATGCTTCTTAGATATGTAGATTAATCTTTCTGCCTTTTTCTTCTTCTGGGGCTCCAATTGAGTCTGTTGGTACAGTTGATAGTATCCCACAAGTCTGAGTTTACTTTCCTCAGTTTTTCCCTGTTGTTCAGATTAGATAATATTTGTTTATTTATCCCCATTTCTTTCTTCTGCCAGCTCAAATCTGGTGTTAAGTCCCTGGAATTATTTTGTTGCTATTGTTCTTTCAACTCCAGTGTTTTCATTTGATTTTATGACTTCCCTTTATTGGTATTCTCTATCTGATGGGAAATTGTCATATTTTTATTTCTTTAAACATGGTTTACTGTTGTTCTTTGAACATATTTATAACAGGTACTTTGAAATATTGTCTGGTAGGTCTAATATCTGGGCCCCTTCAGAGTTAGTTTTTATTCACTGCTTCCCCCCCACCCCCCATTCATGGATTACATTCCCCTGTTTCTTTTTAGGCCTCATGATTTTTTGTTAAAACTCAACATTTTAGATAACATGCTATCCAGCAATTCTGGATTCTGACCCCACTGGAAGCTGTTTTCGCTGTTTAGTAACTTGCCTGCAGTAATTCTACACAGTTTTATCTCCCTTTAAGTGTGTGATCACTGATGTTTTTGCTTAATTTCCTTTTTTAATTGTTTTTAAGCCAAGATTCCTACAAGTCACCCTGGGTTAGCATTATTTAGTAATCAACCAATGACTGTCAAAAAATTATGCTTAAACACCTTAAGCCAGTATGGCTTTCACCCTTTGCTAATGACTATGTGTGTGGGTTAAGGGACAGAGTCAAAGATCAGACAATTTACAATTCTGCCTTGGCTTTCAGTTCCTTCTGGGATTTCTCATGTCTCCTCCGTACCTGAACCAGGCATCATAATCAGCCAGGGAAGGTGAGTAGATAACTAGGCCCTGTCTCTTTACCTTTCTTGAGCCTATATACTGCCTTACCCATATACAATCTTCTATACCACAAGGAGCTTTCTCATTCTCTGGATCTTCTTGTTAGATTTCTGGCTGGTCTGCTGGTCTGTTGCTCAACCCAACTAATTCTGCAACCCCACACTAGCTGCAAAAGTTGTATTCACTGATTTTTGTTGTTGTTGTTGCTGAGATCAGTATTGTTTTTACTGAAACCCCTGGGTACGTATTGTACTCCAAATCAAGTTAGCCCCAACTGACAGGAGAGCTGCTAGTTTTCACAGCACAGCCTACCCAGGCAGAACCACCACGCAGATCAAACATGGGGGCACAGGTCATGGAAGCTGCCCCAGGATGAAACACCACAAACTCCCACTTTTTGTAATGATGGTTTAGCAGTTATTCTTAAATAAATGCTTCTCAATTCATTGTATGCCTGTAGTTGATTTCCAGAGCCCTAAAATAGTTGATTTTTATTGTTTGGTCCAGTTATATTATTGCTTTTTGAGAAGAGGATTTACTAAGCTCCTCACTCCACCACTCCGGAAGTACTGACACCCCCACCCCCAGGCACACTCTTAAGTTTATTTTAGGCCAATAATACTACCAACTATTTATTTTAAATTGGCCTCATTTTAATTGAAAATCTAATCTTTCTCCAAGAGCCATTAATGGCTCTATCAGCATCTTGAAAGCATTAGGGGGCCTTAGAGGGAACCATCTTGCTGAATATAAACCACATGTTTCCCCTTCAGACTTCAGGCCTCACTAAAATGGGGGCATCTACCTGTAGATGCCTACACACTGCCTCAAGGTACGTGGGGGTGGGTAGGACAGGGCTTTTCTGGCCCTCTTCTGTGATGGATGAAGTGTTAAGAAAACAGGTTCCAAGGCTGAAAGTTGCCTCATGTGATTTCTGATCCCCAACAATACAGTTGAAACCACATTATTATCCAACCTCCTAACTTCCTCCACCCAACATGTATTACAAAAAACCTCCATAGGACCTTGAAAACCTCAGAATTCCACATGACAAACTATTTACACGCCTGAAAAGTCATCAGTAAAGCCCTTCAGGGCCAGGGTGTCATGTGGGTAATTGGCAAGAATCTATTTAAAAGAGATTCCATTCAATAATGTGTCTAAAAAAAAAAAAAAAAAAAAAAAAAAAAAAAAAAAAAAAAAAAAACTTACCTAAACATAAAGCTAAGCATCAAGTAATTACACTTTCAATCTTTCCAATTGCACACTGTTTTGAAAATGTCAAAATTACAACCAAATGCTGCTGGAACATATTTAATGGCGGTTTGCTGGACCCCAGTAAAGGTGCTGGCCATAATAGAAGGAAAAAAAAGTTTGCCTATTTTTCCTGTAGAACTACAGTAAGTGGAACATATAATATAGATGGCCCCCATTGAAATACACATAGTTAATGACCTTGGACTTTGGTTTCTCTTTTCCTTTGGAAGTAGAATCGATATGTGCCCATGAGACCATGAAGGTTGCTATGAGAAAGACTTACTGAAGCAGCAAATGGCTACAAGAGACAAACAAGCCATGGAAAGGTGACACACAAAGAGATAAGGCAAGGATATGGCCCCCTCACACAGGCATGAGGTTATGCAGGACTGGTCCAAGGGGAGAGTAAATGTCCTGGGTCTTCCCTGAGCTTCACTCCTGCTCTTAGCCAGGACCCACAGAGTAATAGGCTGGGTGGGGATTTGTGTAAATCTAACGCCAAACCGTGTCACCTGGGGCCCTTGTAAACAATGGTCCAGAACTGCTCATTTTTTTTCTTCACTAAAAATGCCTTTGTTGTGCCATGCCCCGTGCTAAATGCTGAGAATACAGATGTCGGGTGGTCAACGCCCAGTTTTGGAAGCCACTATATCATAGGGGAGTAATACAACAAATAAACCACTTAAATTAGTTGAATATGGTAAGTATTATTCTAAAAATCTATTAAGACACATAAGTTGCAAACTGGCACCTATGGGTCAAATCTAACTACAAAAGCATTTCCTTTGGCTACATACTGAATTGCTTTTAAATCTGAATTTGAGGGGCGCCTGGGTGGCTCAGTCGGTTAAGCGTCCGACTTCGGCTCAGGTCATGATCTCACGGTCCGTGAGTTCAAGCCCCGCATCAGGCTCAGCTGACAGCTCAGAGCCTGGAGCCTGTTTCAGATTCTGTGTCTCCCTCTCTCTCTGCCCCTCCCCTGTTCATGCTCTCTCTCTGTCTCAAAAATAAATAAACGTTAAAAAAAATTTAAAAAATAAAAATAAATCTGAATTTCAGAGGAGAACTACCAACTTCAACCCCAAGTGCACACAGAGCCAGAACAAAACCCCTCCTTCATCTGAGTATGCCTAGTTCTGAGCAGTCCTGTTGATACCTAACTAGTATTTGCTCATTAATTCTGTGTAAGTAGGTAAGCAGTTAATAGGTGTCAGAATTTTCTTTACAGGGAAAAGAAAATAGGGTTTTCTCAATTTTATCAGTAGGGAAAAGTCAACCATGATTCAGTTTTAACAGTGGACTATTACTCTCTGGTTTGCAGAGGGCAATGTCAGATGTAACTATCTAGAGAAGGGGAGGAATATGGGACATTTATTTTTTTTTTAATTTTTTTTAATGTTTATTTATTTTCGAGACAGAGAGAGACAGAGTGTGAACGGGGTAGGGGCAGAGAGAGAGGGAGACACAGAATCTGAAACAGGCTTCAGGCTCTGAGCTGTCAGCACAGAGCCCAATCCGGGGCTCGAACCCACGAACTGTGAGATCATGACCTGAGCCGAAGTCGGACGCTTAACCAACTGAGCCACCGAGGGGCCCCGGAATAAGGGACATTTAAACACAGGTACTAGGTTGGGTTTTTTCCGGTGTGTTTGAGTGGTATTTTGTCAGGATGAATAGGGAGGACTTTTCTTTAAATAACTCCATCCTCGCCAACCTCTAGGGTAGGCAAAGACCACTTCTCACTCCCAGACCGCTCTCTACACCTGGGGCAAGGTGAGAAGGGGGAATTGAGCTGAGCAGGCAGTTGTACTGAAAAGCCTCTGACTCCACGAAGATTCATAAATCAAGGAGGCTCATAGGGAATATATGAAGGAAAGGAGTGTCTGTAGCTGGACGTACCCTATCAGAGTCCCTGCTCCCTGTCCCATCAGAGATAAGGGTTAACTCTAGTTTTGTGCCTCCTTTCTGTCTCTTCAGGGTCTATAGTACCCCCTTTCTTGCCTTCTGCAAAACCTGGATGAAAAGGGAGATGAATGAGTCCTGTAGATGTAAAAATGCCACTGCACCATGCACCTGGCTATAATAACTTCTTTGTAAAGCTTCTATGACAGTGCCTGCTTTATTGCGGGTAACTGGCAAAGAAAAAGACAGATCCCTGCCATCTTAGAGATTGCAGCCTGACCAAGGAGACAAATATTAAGCAAAACGAATAGAATTACACACTGAATTACAAAACAGAGGTGCACCAGGCACTCTTAGAGCATCTAGCAGCATGTTTACGGTCTGGCATTGGGGAAAGTCTGGAAGGATTTCGAAGGGTGTGATGTTTCCACTGCTTATTGAAGGATGAGTGCTAGATAGGGGAAGGGAGGAGGGCTTTATAAAGAGGCAGTAGCATGTGAAACATGCCCTGAGATAGAAAAGAAATGCAGGGAAGAAACTGAAAGAAGGTCCTTACGGCCAGAGTAAATGGCACTGGGAGGAGACGCCAAAATCTACAAGGTACTACAAGAGGAGTTGGTAAAGGTTTGGGACTTTATCCTAAGGACCATAGTAACTATTTGAGGAATTTTAAGTGGAGAGGGGGTCAGATCACATTGCCATTTTTTTCTCTATTTTTTTAAGTTTCTTTCTTTCTTTTGGGAGAGACACAGACAGAGCAAGTGGGGGAGGGGCAGAGAGAGAATCCCAAGCAGGCTCCAAGCTGCCTACTGCTGAGCCCGACACAGGGTTCGAACTCACAAACCATAAAATCATGACCTGAGCCAAAACGAAGTCAGTTGCTTAACTGACTGAGCCACCCAGGAGCCCTTCATATTGCCATTTTACTTATTTGTTTATTGAGAGAAAGAGAAAGCATGAGTGAGGAAGGGGCAGAGAAAGAGAGGGACAGAGCATCAGGAGTGGGCTCCGTGCTGACAGCAGTGAGCTTGATGCAGGGCTCAAACTCACTAACCATGAGATCATGACCTGAGCCGAAGTCAGACGCTCAACCGGCTAAGTCACCCAGGCACCCTTCACATTGCCATTTTTAAAAGATCTCCCCGGTTCCTTTCTGTGGAAAATGGATACAAGTGGATAAGATTGGAGACATGCTAGGTATATAAGCCTAGATGTAGATGTGGAACAGGCAGGATTAGGGCTTTGCTGGCAGGAAGCAACAAAAGGACAATAGAGAGAGGCATAAAAGATGGGCTTGCAGTGATATACCACAGAATAGGCTACAGGGGGTACAGACACAGGAGGGGCTGATGGGGAGAAGGGAGACTGAGGCACAAGTGGACAGGGGATCCCAATGAGGCCAAAAACTGTCTTGGTGGGAGTAGTTAAGAAAGCAAGCTGGGAGCACTGGATGATGAAGTGCATAAAGGAGAAGCCATTTCAGGGTATGAAAATGTCCAAAATGTAGCTTGGCAGAAGGTGACAACAAAAGAGTGGAAGAAAGAGAACAATACGAAAGATGAGGTGGCAAAATGTCAAGAGTCCAGGTTCTTCCAAGAAGCAGAGAAGCTCGGCCACGTGTGGTGCCTTTGGAAAGATAGATTTAGAGCCGCTGGAAGGGCTTCAGGAGGATTCCTACATTGCCTCAAGCCTCTCCACCTCCCCTTGTCTAAGTGTTTGGCTTGGCTAAATACACGCAACTATTATCCCAGTCACTCAGGGATCCACAAACATGTTACATGAAGGGTTAAACACATATTCCTAGGGCAACCATGTGACCATGTGCATCATAAGCAGAAGAGTTAGGGATTACCAACTGACCTCGGTTCCTGTGGTCTCAGCCTGTGGCTTGTGCTCCATAGAGTGACCACCACACTCCTTTCACTGTACCTACGTCCATATCCTGTCTCTCGTACAGGACTATTAAGTTAAGGCAGATTCTACTTCCTTCACAGACCCTAATACCATGTCTGGGATGTAACAGATGCTCAATAAAGAGTGAATCAATCCCACATATATGAAGTACAAAACCGGCAAAACTAATTTATGGTTTTAAAAGTCAGAATAATGATTCTATCCTACATGGGATCAATGTTGTATTTCTTGAGCCGGGTGCTGTTAACAGGGATGTGTTCACTCAAAATTCATTGGTCTGGGGTTACCTAGGTAGCTCAGTCGATTGAGCATCTGACTCTGGATTTCGGCTCAGTCATGATCCAAGGGTCATTGGATCGAGCCCCACATCAGGCTCCTCACTAAGTGTGGAGGCTTCTTAAGATTCTCTTTTTTCCCCTCTGCCCCTCTCCCTCACTCATGCTCTCTCTCTCAAATAATTTAATTAAAAAAAATTCATTGGTCTGTATAAGATTTGTACATTTTTCTGTGTGTACATTATGTTTCCATAATTTTTTAAATGGATGAATGAATCACTCAATCAATGATGGAACCTAACTTAGCTTAAATTTGAAACGCTTTCCCAGCATAGACTTCCAACAGCAAGCTAAGGCAGGGGTTGGTACATCTTTTCTATAAAAGACCAGATATTAAGGTCTTAGGCCTCACAGGCCATACAGTCTCCATCACAAGTACTCAAATTCACTGCTATAGCATAAAAGTAGCCACGGATAATGTGTAAAAAAATGAACACAGCTGTGTTCCAACAAAATGTACTTAGGAATGCCAAAGCTTGAATTTCATATAATTTTCACATTTCCTAAAATAATAGTCTTTTCATTTTTTTTTTAATCATTCGAAAATTTAAAAACCATTCTTAGCTCTCCAGCTCTACAAAAACAGGCTATGGACCAGATTTGGCCTGCAAGACATAGTTCAACCGACCCCTGCACCAAGGGGGTGTGCCTGTAAAACACATTCCCTGGCCTGCAAACAGGCTCAGCCTATCCCTCCCCAACCTGCCGCTCAAGCACCCTCTCACCTTTGTAAGTAGGCAGACACTCCATCTTGTCACCACATGGATATTTACTGTCCCGAGGCTTGATGGGGTCCATTCGACAGACAGGGTATGGGTTGTAATCTTGTTTATATGTTGTGAGCAAATCCATGTTCTCTTCACTTGGGACGAACTGGTCGGGCTGGTAGACCTTCACTGGTAACACTTTGTGAGGCCCAAAATCTCTCCTAAAAGGAAAGTAAGCACATGCCATTGACCCAGAAGAAGACTCACAAGGGTCTCAATTTAACCCAATTCTACAAACGTTTCCTGAGAAGTCATCTTCTACTCTATACCCCAACTGTTCTTCCTCTTCTGTTTCCTACTTTCACAAGAGACACTACCATTCTCTTCTCACCCAAGTCAGACAACTGAATGCCATCCTGGACCCACCCCATCATGGCACTGGATAATCACTCACCAAGTGCAGCCTCCCTCCACCTCATCAGTTTGTCTTTCCCCCTTAGTTTAGACCAAGTGAGGCATTTCTCACTTGGATCATGTGACAATTTACCACCTGGACTTCCTACTGCATTCCCGCCAATTATATGTCAATCCCCGTAGTGTGGCCAGAATAAACTCCCTGAAATGAGATCACAAAAATGGGATCGTTTTACTCCCCTGCTGAAAAATCTTCCAGATAAAGCCAGACTTTCTAGCATGGAATATAAGCATTCCTGGACCTGCCCCTGCCTTCCGCGGCAACCTCATCTCCTACCTCCACCCCGATCCACACTCTACTCCAACCACACTGAACCACTCTGAAGGCCTCTCTTCTGTGCCTCCTCTCTCCACTGGGGAAATAACTTTTCTTTTGCAGGTACCACCACCTCCCCATCTGTGCTCCCAATAGCTTCTCCCACTGATACTGATCTCCTTCCTCTACTTGATCTTATAGAAAACCTAGAGGGCAGAAAAGTACAATAAATGGAGACACAGAGTCTTTCATTTCTCAGCTCTCTGGCATCAGTGTTCCCATTCTTTCAGGGAGTATGAAAACAATAGGACAGAAAAAGTATGATGGTCTTCAACTCCACAGGAAACACTCTTTTCCCAGAACATCCCACAGCTCTAAAATTGCCAAGATGCTAACTGTACCATCATCAGGAATGATCCTGGCAAAACCAGGGCTCAGCTTGAGTTTGCACTGTCTGGTAGGGCAGTCTTGACTCCCCACTGCTCAGTACAAACTCTTTTAAGCAAACATTTCCCCCCACCCCCCCCCAAAGGGCTTCTGATTTACACAACAGCCTGCTTTTGCTTGGAACCCATTTATCCAAGTGGACAAGTGGAAGGGAGATTTTTCCCTGACGGTGCTTGCCAAAACAACCTCGCCAAGGGAAGGGGGAGGTTTCCGGACAGGAAAACATCAGGCCCAAACACCAATAAAACCTACTTCCCGGCCAAAATCTGGAGCAGCATTACTGAGCCATGCTTGACTAACAAAGGTAACACGCTCCACTGTAACCTGTCTTGCATGAATTATACACATGGTTGTGAATAAACCCAAACTGGGGACTGGAAGGGGCTTGGTGGGATGGGAGGAGGGAATTAGGAAGCAGGAGAATTCATCTCTCTAGGGCTCTAAGGGGGAAATGGGAGATGCTTCAGTTGAACTCCCAGTAACTCCCTCTGAGTAGATTTAAAAATATATCTCAGCAGCAGTTATAGGGTCTTCAGCCTGGGCTCCCTTCCCAAGGGCCGCATGTTGGCAAACAGCAAGAGGAAGCTGAGTGACCCGACGCATCTGGAAGCTGACTCTGTAAATTGGGGCTTATGGAGGGAACAGGCTAAACAAGAATCCAAGGGTCAGTTCCTCATTTCTACTCTTTTTAGTGTACAAGTGCCTCATGCTGGTGTCTGTTTAATACTAAACCAACTGCAGCAGGGAACGAGGACTGGCAGCCCCAGGCCACAGAGCCACAAAATGACTTTCATCGGAAAGTGTGCTCCCAACAGGAGGTGAGCACTCCTCACCCCCAAAAGGGGTAGAGGCAGCCTGAGACCACATATCCCCACATAAACCCATGTTCACTGACGGCAGCCCAAGGGTTCAGCCCTCTTCATTTCCAAGAAGGCGTATCAGGCAAGATCCAGGGCAAGCAAGGAGGAACAGAGCTGAATGCCTAAGCTGCCCCATGGAGCACCCCCAACCCCAAAGCAGCCAGGAGTGCTTTCCAGTCACAGGCCTGCCATGCTCTGGGACCCTTCACGCAGAGACATCCTCTTCCGCCATTATTCCTAGCGAGGGAACCAACCTTCCCCTCAGAGAGGTTGTGAGAACCTTTCTTCAAGGGCTGCCAAACTCATGGACAATGAAAATATGCTTAATGCCTTTAATTGCTGCTGTTTCCACAGGAAAAGAGCAGATAAATACCAACCAAACTCACCAGCTCGTGGGTCATCCTGAAGTTGGTTACTCAAAGATAAGAGCTGATACAGTAAAATCCTTGCTCAGCATGTTTAAGGAATGAAACTGTTAACTGAATCTCCTTCTCTGGTACAAAATTCAAGTTTCTTTGTGAAAGTACACCTATGGTTCTATTTCCTGATCAGCTATAACAAAGCAAACGATCTTTGCAGGAGTTGGGGGCAGGGGGTGATCTACTTCTGAAGAGTGGTAAAGTTTTAAGTTTAAAATGTAACTCATTTATATCCAACGCAAAAATATTTACTGTGGTTAAGAGTGAATTTGATCAGAATATATGTGTTCCCTCATTATGGTTTTATGTTGAGAACATTCATTGAAATCTACTATTAACCACAACATAACTGCATGTCCCCAATCTCACATAATCTTACAATCTTTAAGGTCATGTAAGAGAAAAGTATTTTATTCTTCCCAGAAATTGCTCATATTTACTAGCTTTTTTCTTTTTAAGAACACTCCCCCCTTTCTTCCTGTGTTACATTCCCTACCTAGTCCCTGTACCCCTTATGACTATGAACCAAGAAAAAAATTGGTCAAAGATGTTAAGTCTCTTTTAGGTGCACAGCCATAAAAGTTATATAGTATGGAAAGCCAAGAGTTAAACCTCCAAGTTAAGCAAAGGTTAAAGTGGCCCTGCTGGGAAAGTCATAACAACTTGACCTCCAATCCTCAGGCAAAGCTAAAGAAAGATTTTTGACCAGAGTCTGACAAAATGAAAGAAGAAATAACGTAACAACCAACTAGGAACCAAGCCTGGAAGTGGGAAATGAAGATTTTCACTGTGATAAAGAGGCCATGTAATACTTTTTTTAACCACTGATGTTTATCTCCAAAAACTTCAGTACTTGTTAGTGTGTCCAATTAATCAATATATTAAATGGAATCCATTTTAAAAAGATTTGCTCCTCTTGCCCAAAGCCAATCCCTTCATCCTTATCCTAAATCCCCTCCCTCTTCCTCAGGAACCTGTTAAGTCGGCTTCACACCCAGCATGGGGCCCAACATGAGGCTTGAACTCACAACCCTGAGATCAAGACCTGAGCTGAGATCAAGAGTCAGACACTTAACTGACTGAGCCGCCAGGAACCTGTCTATATGCTCATCTGTGTTTTAACCTTTTCCTTTGTCCTGGCTTCTTTTCTCAGTAGTTGATCATTCTTCTGTTTTTCCTAACTTAAAAGGAAAAAACTAAAGTGACACAACAACCCTCAATGGAGTCCACTCCCCTCCCCTCTTTCTTCCAGAAAGTGTTGTCTACACACAGACTTGCCTTCCTCACCTCCCACCCACACTCCCATCTAATCTAGTTCTGCTAACCCTTCCCTCTAGCCCAGGCCAGGTTTCCAAATCCAGTCACTGCTCTTTAGGTCATTATCATCCTGAACCATCCTAACAGCATCTATGCTTTCACTCGTCTTTTTAACACTCTCCCTTGACCTCTGTGATTCTCCTCATGATTTGTCCTCTCTCTCAATCCCCTCCTCTACAGGGTTTGGCTCTTTGTCAGTTGATTTTATTTCATACCTTCCACATGGAATTCAAACATTTCCCAAGGTTAAAAGCAACCCTCTAAGGAAACCATTATGTCATCACAGGCAGGCTGAGAGCCCAGCCCAGCACACTGAGAAAGATCCTACGGCTGATTCACAGGGCTTGATTCATGCCCCTGATCCTGATAAGGACACACTGAGCCCTCCTTGTCTGTGCTGTGACAGACAGGATTCTAAAAACCTGCCTCCAGGATTCAAGTTACACAGTCTCTGTCTCCTGCCCTACTCTCTCAACTCCTCAATGCCCACTAGAGCTGAAGCTAACATCTGTCACCAGTTCACATCATCTCTGCACAAAAATATGAAAAACAACTACCTATGAGCACTAAAGAGCACAAGATAGGCAGATTCTGGAGCAAAGCCCACAGGTAGAAGAAGGGACTAGTACTACACAAGCCTCTGTGTAAGTTTCCATTTTCTAGTGGGTTTCTTGTTTTGGTTTCCCAGAGTTTGCAGTCTGAAAGCAGGCCTCAATCTGTGCCGTGCCAAGCCAAGCAGCCATAATGTGAACAGAAAACTTCGCATCTTTGACTGAAAAACCAGAGGACCAAGTTTGAGGCAACCACAGGTGCTGGAAAGTAAGGAAAAATTCCTGGAAAGGAGAAAACCCAAGACAGGAAGCTCTAGCTTCTGTACATAAACTGGACCCAGGTCTCCTGCTGACCTAACATGTATGAGGCAGACTTCAAGCAACCATGCCAAAGAACTGAACTGATGAACTGACATTGGAGCTGTCACCCAAGACACAGAGTTGCATTTTGAATCGAATCAAATTACCTCCTATCTGCCTTAAAAAAAAAAATAGGAATATTAATAAAATAAGTTATTTGGAGGAATGTAAAAAAAAAAAAATCCAGAGTGTTTACAATGTAACTTTAACAATGTACAGGATCAATCCAAAACTCATTGACATACATACAGGAAAAATGTGACCCATTTCCAGGGGGAAAAAAAGAGAATCATGAAAACCAACTTCAAGCAGACCCAGATGTTAGAATTAGCAAACAAAGATTTTAAAGCAGCTATTCTAACTATCCTAAATTATAAAAACCAAAATAAGGTCATAATAAATTAAAAGGTAGGAAATTCTTAAGAGAAATAGAAACTATCTAAAGTTAATGAAATGCAACTTCTAAAACTGAAATATACAACATCTGTAATAAGACAGTCGCTGGATGGGCTTAATATCAGAATAAAGCTAGAGAAAAGACTCCGTGAACTTGACGACAGATGAATAGAAACTATCCAATTTGAAAAACAGAGAAAAAAAATTGGCAGAAAGAAATGAACAGAACTTCAGAGACAGAAAAAGTACTTGAGGAAATAATGGTCAAAATGTTTCCAAATCTAATCAAAGATACACAGCATCAAAGGCTCTGAAATTGCCCAGGCAAGTCTAGTGCTGAGCCCTATTTCTGCATTTCTTCATTAATTCTTGGGCCCAAACTACAGGGGCTGTAAGTATATCCGCAGGGGTATAAGAAAAGTACGTATTTGAACAGAGAACGTGTAACATCCAATGAGTAGGGAAAGACTTAGGATCACTACCATCTTTCCTGCTTTCTTCCTGGCATTTAGAGAGGACTCCAAATGCCTTTTCTCTTTTAGCCCTTTCCCCTAACTCTACTCAGTTTAACCAAGAGTCTTGTCAATAAATGAAGAAATCCACACTGCCAGCTCCCTGCCCTCTGACCTTAAGCCAAACCCATCAAGTCAGAACCCCATTCCATCTTCTTTCCTATGCCTCCCGTTCACTCTCCCCATGGTTCCACTCCCCTTAGAATAAAGATGTAATACCATCTTGAAGACTTACTTCTTTCTTCTCAGGTTATCCACTCGGCCATCTTTAGGGATCTGCCTTAGCTAACCCAATAATGTCCCAAAATGGGGCCCAAGTGTTTTACATGGTGACATGCCTAAAGGGAAATGAGGCTTGAAGTGCAAACCTCTTATTCATAAATTGATCTCCACTCTATCCGAGCTAAAGGCAGATCCTATAGAAGAGAATCACTAAGGGCTGCAAGAAACTGCTTCATATTAAGAAGCGCTGAAAATCATGAGCATTCCTCTTATGGCACCTGCTGTAAATCCCTAAGATTTACAGTCAGTAAGCGTTGTGTGCAGCTGTAATCATGCCTCATGCTGGGATGATAACCTTTCCAGAAACCAGGTGTTTTTTGTGTCTGGGCTTAATCATCAAACCCAGCCAACCCTTGAGCCACATGACTTTTTTCATTCAGCAGGTGGCAGCCCCATGTCCAATCTCAGACACTAAGTTGGGTCAGACTTTATATAGAGAAGTGGGTGGAAGTTCAGGTAATAAGAGTTCTAAGGGCAGAGAAGTGACAGTCCATGCAGATATAGCAGGGTGCAAACGCAGGGCTGACCCATCCCTTCTCCCAGAAGCCTCTGGCAGAGCATCCAGATGACTCCTCTGCATTTCCTCATATGGAATAGCTCTGCTGTATATATAAGTATACTGACCAGAGCCACTGCTAAGTTTATATAGTTCGGAAAACACGATTGGTCAAAATCTTGATTTTTGATAATTTATCTTATTAAAAGCTCATTAGAACTTTAAAAAAATACACCCTTATAGGGACATAGTCTTACTCTCATTCTCTGAAAACTACTGCCCAGCATGGCAGGCACAGGGCTGTGAGATATGAAGTTGAGGTACGGGCAAGGGAAGAAATGCTCTCTGCTGATTTTCCCCCTTGGTTCTCTCTCTGGGGAAGAAAATAAAGGGGAGGAGAGAAGCATTTCTGCCCTTTTTCCTTCCCAAGGGTAACCTTGATCCTGCTACCTTTTCTTTTTAAGGCCCTTATGGTCATTAACAACTTGTTTTGGAAATTCTTTCAGTATCTGCAGTCCTCCATTTTGGTCACATTTTGACATGAATGATACTATTACTCTCAATCTGGCAGAGACAGAGAGACCTTCTGGGTGACATGTTTATGGCTTTAGGTGACATGCAGCAAGGAAATCTTAGGACAGGTCAGAGGGGAAGTTTTTGCTGTAGCAAAGCACTGTCAGGGAGAAGGAAGGCATGTGGGCTCCATCTGGGGACCTCACTGCTAGGTGATGGGGCAGGACTCCTGCTCCAGAATAAGGATTTGTCCTCATCCTCCTAAGCTTGTGGGCAGCCAATAAAGAGCAACCTTCAACATCCAACCTTCAAAGCATCCTTTTCTGTATTTCCGGGACAAAAAATATATCTCTAACATAACAACATCTGAAGCTGTCCTGTACTTTCCATTTTCCATTTCACACATTGCTCTTGATTTCCTGCAAACTGGGTATGAAGAGAGGAGACCAGCATCTAGAAGCTCAATGTGATATTTGCAAGCCATTCCTCAAGGCTACCTTCATCTTTTCCTACCCATTACAGGTCTCTTATACATACGCCTAGGACTTTTCATCAGCAATGACCATGATTTCTCAAAAGGAAAAGCAGTGCTTGGGAATGGTCTACATCTCTTGGTGTGGTCTTCAGACTCTTAGAATTCTAAGACTGCTATTTTCTTGGTAAAATGAATCCCAAACTCATATTGTCTTAGAAGCCATAGGTTGGAAAAACAGATTGCATAGAATATAATATTTTTAGTACTCAGAAACATTGTGCTTAAACAAAATCATATTAAGATATCTGTCTAGCATAAAAGTGATCTGATTCAAGTCATACATCAGATGAGGCCCTTAGCTCCCTCCCACCTCAGGTTGCCCCTGTCCACTGCTTCCCACCATACTCAGGAATCTTTTGGCTTCATATCTCTCTTTATGGGTCTTTCTGCCCTATACACATGGACTTCCTTTGGATCTAGAACATAGCACTATTTTGTAGGAATGTTTCATGCCTCTATGCCACAATCTCAAAAGAGGATGTTTCCAGGCCTAGTGTGGGGAAAACCTGGAGGCAGAATGAATTAGAGCTGTTCTGCTTCACCTGGGTCATCTGGGACCTTTACTAGGAAAGCACAAAATTATGAGCAACAGGGGAGCAATAGGAAGAAAATTTACCAGGCCTTGCGTCCTGTAATGTGCAGGCGCTGTGCTGGAATAATTTACATACTCTATGATCTGTACCTCCCAGCAACCCTGCCCTGTAGGGAAGAGGAATGCAGGGGCAGAGAAGGCATCCCTCTGTCAGGTCTCATCTGGGGACCAACTATATATCTGGGACCCTGCCCAACTGCACTCAAAGGTGTTTCTACTCCACTGGGTCACCAATCACAGGTCACCACCCAGGGGCCATTAACCAAGTTGTCAATGGCAGATTCTGCTAGTCTTACAACATGTAGAACAGACCTGAAATTGATCAGTTTCCCCACCCTCTCAATACAGATACTTCTGCAATCCCAATACACTGTGAGCCAGGTGGTTCAGTCTCTAAACTGGATTCTCTAAAGAATCCGAGTTTGGAAGTCAAGAGCAATTTAAAAGGAAATACCACTCACCTTTGAACAATGCGGAGGTAAGGGATGCTGATCTCCTATGCAGTCACATATAACTTTTCATTCCCCCAAACTGTTCATAGCCTACTGTTGACCAGAAGCCTTACCAATAACAGTCAATTAATGTATTTGATGTGTGATATGTCTTATATACTATATTCTTACAATACGATAAGCTAGAGGGGCACCTGGGTGGCACAGTCAGTTAAGCATCTGACTTCGACTCAGGTCGTGATCTCACAGTTCGTGGGTTCCAGCCCCACATTGGGCTCTATGCTGACAGCTCAGAGCCCAGAGCCTGCTTCATATTCTATGTCTCCCTCTCTCTCTGCCCCTCCCCCTCCGCCACTCACACTCTGTCTCTTGCTCTCAAAAATAAACATTAAAAAAAATTAATAAGTAAAATAAATAAGCTAGAGAAAACAAAATGTTATGAAGAAAATCATAAGAGAAAATACACCCACAGTACAGTACTGTATTTATTGGGAAAAAATCTACATGTAAATGGACGCGTGCAGTTCAAATCTAAGTTGTTTAAGGGTCAACCGTAGTCTTTGTTCATTCTTGAAGAACATTCACAGGGACCTCAATTCAAAGTCTACAGCATAATTTCCAAAGAGCTCCCTCTGTATCACCAAGTTTCCTTTCACTACTACCACTATCACTACACCACCCAACCTGACCTGGAGCTTTGGCACCCAAAGCCAAAACTCTCTTTTCAGAAGCAGACCCCCCACCATTTCATGCCTTTATACTTTACTTAACCTCCAATCCTTTGCTAGGTAGATCATTTTAGCCTTCCTCACCTCTACACCAGCAAGTAACAATTCTTTCCCTGTAAGAAGAAGTGGAAAAAAACTGAGCTGGCTAATAAATGCAGAATTTCATTTCTGAGATACAACATATTAACATTAAAGGCCTTGATAGCATCTATTATACTGCATATTGATGCACTAATACTGCACATTATATTAATATTGTGCATCAGCACTGACATTACTCCATTAGTGTACATTCGTACATTTATTCTTCTCGCACTCACCTTGACGTGGTCAAACCTTCCATGGGCACAGACCCTTTCTGGTACTCCCGCTTGGGCTTGAAGGATTCTCTGGGCAGGTAAGAGTGATAGAGAGGGTAGTTCTCGGTGTATTCGGAGAGAAGACATGGTTTCTCTATTTTATCATAAATCTTGGTAGGGAGATGTGGACAGTGATGCCGCCTATAAAAAAGGCATAATGTTAGGTCTGTTCCCTTCTTGCAAAGGATACGTACAGTTTAACAACATTACCTTCTCAAAATGGGATCCCAGCCTTTAAAATCAAAACCGCCAGCACTGAAAACAGGAACTCAACCTTTCCTTTTCTCTACTAAACTATCAAGTGGCCAAAAAAAATTTTAACGATGTATAACTGCAATTGGTTAATCATCAAAATCCCTTAAAATCATAAAATTATACACAAGCATGACTGACGTTCAGCCACTATAGATACCATACTGCCTGTTTAAATTTGAAATATTTCCAGGGCACCTGGGTGGCTCAGTCAGTTAAGGGTCTGACTCTTGATTTCAGCTCAGATCGTGATCTCATGGTTCATGAGGTCGAGCCCTACGTTGGGCTCTGCACTGACAGCATGGAGTCTGCTTGGGATTCTCAGTCTCCTGTCTCCTTCTCTCACTCTGCCTCTCCCCTGCTCATGCTCACTCATGCGTGCTCTCTCAAATAAATACACTTAAAAAATAAAATAAATAAAATAAAAATGAAATACTTCCACACCATGGTAGGTAAATCATCATGGCCCGGAGCCTTTTGAGTGCTCCTCCCAACTGGCCTCCCCTGAGACCTCCCTGGGCCTCCCAATCCCGCAGCAGTTGGGGCTCACCCCCTGACTGGACAGGGTGCTCCAGGGCTGTGCACTAACCCTTTCCAAATTGGCTGCTTCCTGGATCATTTCAGAATAGCACCTTTCCATACAAGTGGCCTCACAAAGAACAAAACTACCTCAGTTCTGAGCACACTATACACCACTGACTACGTGAACCTGTTTCACATTGAAAGTCTGGCTCATTTCTTCTTTTAGGTCTCACCTCAACTCTTGCTTCCATAGAAAGACTTCCACTGGTTATCTTCCATTTTCCATACACCCATACCCCTGGCACAAGGTTCTCTCTCTCATCCTGGTGTATGCCTTTCCCATCACTAATTGCTATCTGTCATCAGCAGGTTTGTTGGTGAGTTTGTTCATTATCTGTCTCATCTACCAAGCTCAGTACCTTTTCTATCTTGTTCACTGCTACAGCCCCTTAGCCTGCCTGGTACACAGTAGACTGTCAATAAACAGCTACTGAACAAACTATTAAACACATAAATAAATGACTCAATAAATGTTATGCCTCATTACACAAATAGATGAGTTAAGATGGCAGAGAAGTAGGGAGACCCTAGGATTACACAAATAGATGATAAAAAATAATTTGAAGTTACAATTTATGGTGAGTTTTCCCATCTTACATGCATGGCAATAAATGAACACTATTATTCTACTTACTGCTAGACAAAGGGCAGCTCTTTGAGCTTTCAAAACCGAAGTAGTATATCAACTATTCATATGTCCACATACGATTCTTACAAACCAGTTGGGACACCTCTCATCTTCAGGCACCAGCACATCACCAAAATTGTATGTGAGTGATTTCCAACTTTGTTATATCAAGGAATAGCTGATTTTTTAACTTTTTTACACTTGTTTTAATTAGAGAAACTAAAATACACAGACTTCTGAGGCGGCACATAAGGGAAGAGCAGGGGAAGAGAGAAACGGACTTACAGAGAACTCATCACTATTCTAATTAAAGTTATTTGCCAGGCAACAATTTGCATGCTATTCCTGTTGTTTGTAAGTTCAACCCTTTATACAAATGTGGCTGCCACCACTGTTGTTACTACGTACTTCTCTTCAACCTCCCAAGCTCTAGAGAAAATGATCAATACCTGTACGGTTCAGATGGCTAGAACTGCATATTAACAAGTACCTTTAAAGAGATCCCTGTTTGCTTTCTTCACATTTGTAGGTTTGTATATCAAAAAAGCCTTAAGATGGCGTAAACTTGCCACATTTATTTTTAAGTTTTTAAAGTAGTCTCTACACCCAGTGTGAGGCTCAAACTCACAACCCCAAGATCAAGAGTCACAGCCTCCACTGACTGAGCCATCCAGCCACCCTAGTTTTCATTTCTGTTATTACAGAAGTACTACTGGGTTTGTGGTAAATATTTTAGATTCTCTTAATTATTCATAAGGAAATATTCCATAAATATGTCATCCTTATAGTACGAATATCTGAATTGCAGTGTTAAATATGTGCAATAAAAGTTTAGTTTTCCTTTTTCAAAATGCACAGTGTTGGCATTTTGTGTTCAAAGGCGATTATGCATCTAACATCTTATATATTTAATAAAATATGCCCTAATAATAGGTACATAAGTTGATGAGTGCTTTAATCTTCCATCCACTCGAGATAATTGTTGTGTTTGCATAGTAAACAAAACAACCATACTCCATGATATGTAACCATTAGATATTATTACTGTTTGTGTGTTCACAGTCTGTCCAATTATCTGAGCTTTCAATCTGAGCCCAATTAGAACCCTATCATTCTAGGATTCCTACAAACCTCAAATCAAAAGCCAAGAATTGCTGGCTATCAAAAATGCCTTTGCAGATATATTTTATTCACCCACACTCTTTGAGAGAAAAGTCAAAGTTTTATTAAGAATAACTTAGATTCAGGCACTTGCAATAAAATCGACTCTACAAGCATAGCAATATTTTCCCTCTCCAGTGCCCTTGTTTTTTAAACCAGCAAAACTTTGTTTTTATATAGCCCCCCTGTCTATAATGTTACTTTTTTACTTTAAAAAAGAGTGGAAAGACTTATTCCTAAAGAAAATAAATGTAATGGCAAAATACTACATTGTGATGGTATCATGAGAGGGAATTCCAATACAGCAATAAGCTTCTACCCAGACTCTAATGTTCCTTTAAGTGGAATTGTATCTATCTATGGGGAGGGGGTCATGTTTTGACTTGCTGCTAGTTAACTAAAATCTGTCTCTCTTTGAAGTATTAAGAAACTCTTATTTGAAAGTAAATGTTCCTAGGTGCCTAGGTGACTCAGTTGGTTAAGCAAATGACTCTTGATTTCAGCTCAGGTCAAGATCTCACGGTCATGAGATTCAGCCCCACAGCAGGCTTGTGCTGAGCATGGAGCCTGCTTGGGATTCTCTCTCTCCCTCTGCCCCTCCCCCCGCTTGTGCGCACATGTGCCCTCAATCTCAAAAAAAATAAAATAAATGTTTCATTGCCTGAGTCTGCTCATAGGGCCACCTCCTTTCCTTACCTGTAACCCAAAACCCTGAGCATCCCTCTCAAGTCGCCAAGCACCATATCTCCTCATTGGTCTGCCCATCCCTTTCCTAAAAGGGAAAACACTTCAATCCTTAATTTTTAGTGGACCTAGTCAGTGATTAATGAAAGTGTGTGCAATCACCATGGGTGGGGTATTTTCAGGTAGGCGTGACAGTCATGAACCAAAGAAAGGAGACCTCTTCAAACTGTCTGATACTTGTATGGTGTTAGAAGCTGCATTGGCTTGTTCAGGAACACATATTCTCATGAGCCTAGATGGGGCCACTAGGCAGAGAGGGCAAAGTGGAGGGAGAAGGTTTCTTTATCAGAACTCTCTAAAGTCTTTCCGCTCCAGAATTTACTGAAGGACCACAGGAAAAAGGAAATAATGCTGACTTTTTCTGTTATTTGGTAAAGGTAGTAGTAGAACTACTCAACAGACCACAGAAAATGTTAATAATAGTTAACTCTGAACACTGACTCCAAGCTAGAATCATGGAATTTTAAAAATTAAATTAAGGGCTCCTGGGTGGCTCAGTCAGTTAAGCATCTGATTCTTATTTTCGGCTCAGGTCATGATCTCAAGATTCGAGAGTTTGAGCCCCATGTTGGGCTCTGTGCTGACAGTGTGGAGCCACTTGGGATCCTGTCTCTCCGTCTCTCTGCCCCTCTCCCCTACTTGTTCTCTCTCTCAAAATAAACTCTTTAAAAAGTTATAAAAAATTAAAAAACTACTTAAATATTTTAAAGGACCATGGGGAATACCTGAGCCAATGTCCTCACAATGCTAATGAAAAATCAGAAGCTCAGAGAACGATGTGCAGGATCTAGCCATGGACAAAACCTAATTCTCCTTCGCATCTGAATGACCAGGTTCATTTCCTGACATTTAGGTCTCAAGGAACCCTAGAATGGATCAAAGAACTTTAAAGATATGACAAGTACCTCCAGCATAGCGCCATCTGACAGAGATAGAATGCAAGATGTGCATGAGAGCCGCATACATCATTTTAAATGTTCTAGTGACCACATTAAAATGGTAAAAAAGAGGGGTGCCTGGGTGCCTCAGCTGGCTACACGTCTGACTCTCGGTTTCAGCTCAGGTCATGATCTCACAATTTTGTGAGTTTGAGCCCCACATCGGGCTCTGTGTTGACAGTGCAGAGCCTGCTTGCGATTCTCTCTCTCACCCTCTCTCTCTGCCCTTCCCCTGCTCACACTGTCTCTGTCTCAAAATAAATAAACAAACTTGAAAAAAAACTTAAAAAAAAATAAAATGTTAAAAGAGGTAAAGTTAATCTTAAATACTTTAATCCAATGTATTCAATATAATTTCAACATATAATCAGTATAAAAAATTAAGATATTTTATTTTCATACTACATCTTTAAAATGCAATATGGGTTTTATATTCACAGCACATCTCCATGAGGAATACCACATTTCAAGGGCTCAGTAGCCACGTGCAGTGGTAGCTTCCCTATCTGGAAAACACAATCTAGAATTGGAAGGAACAGACAAAAGAATTGCCAGCCCTTCGATGCTGGTTTTCAAGTAGAAGAAAGACAAAGATGCCTAGAAATATTTTCTTTGACTAATATCCTGTTTGTCTCCTCCTTGGATTCTCTGACCTACCTTCGTGTGACATGAACAGGGACGTTAAAAGACATGAAAAATTGAGTTTTCCCTAATTCTTCCCACTCCATTGGGCCAAGCTTCAGTTCCATGCACCTGCGATGCCCTCTGGAGCTGCTCTCTTTCCTACCACTTCCACTTTTCCAGAATGCTTCTCTTTCTTCAAAGCCCATCTCGACAACCATTCCTGTCACCACCACCACTCCAGGAAGCTACTGAAAATGCTACCACACTGTCACTGGCTACGACTCACACTCTCTTCTCTAAGTGTACATGGCTTTGTGTCCCTACCTCTTTTAGGACACTTCTGTACTTCCTGGCACAGTCATCTCCTTATAAACTTTCAGGTTAAGAATTCTCGGGGTGACTGGGTGGCTCAGTCAGTTAAGCGTCTGACTTTGGCTCAGGTCATGGTCTCAGGGTTCATGAGTTTGAGCCCCACATCGGGCTCTGTGCTGACACCTCAGAGCCTGGAGCCTGCTTTGGATTCTGTCTTCCTCTCTCCCTCTCCACTTGTGCGCTCATGCTCACTCGCTCTCTCTCTGTCTCCCTCCCTCTATCTCTGTCTCTGGCTGCAAGCACACATGTTCATCATGGCAAAAAGCTTTCAACGTGATATTGATCATGATGAAAAGTATGGCAATTTTTCCTGCCACCATCAAGCTGCATGATTAATAGCTAGTTAATATGACTTCGGACTTCTCAAAGAAACCTCTAACAGTCTTTTAGATCATAACCTGTTTGTAAAAAGAGTAGCAACTATGGATATCAGTGACTTCCCTTGCCTCTACCATGGTTTTCCAGACTCCCCTGAGCCAAGTCTGGCACAGGCAATGAAAAAGGCTCTCCTTCACTCCTCTCCTTTGCTTCAGGAGGCAGCACACATGGCAGAAAAGGACTTTGGAGGCAGGAAGATCTGGTTTCCAATTCTAGCTCTGTCACAGACTGCATGTGTAAAGTTAAGGAAATCAGTTACTTTACTCTTCTGAACTTCAATTACTTCCAAATATGTAGAAAACTTCCACTTAGTAGGATTTTGTGGATTAAATCAAATACTGGAGGTAAAATGCCTAACCCAATCCAAAGCAAGCAATCTGAAATTAATAGGCTGCTTATTGAGCAATTACTATCCACCCCATGGGCTAAGAGTTTTATATATTATCCCACCTAATACTTGCAGCAATGCTATGAGCAAGACACTGTTATCTCCATTTTACAAACATCAAACTGAGACTGTAGGAGGTGTTATTTCACTCAAGGCCATATAGCCAGACTGTAATTAAATCAGGACTAAAACCCCAGATATTCTGCCTGATTCCAAAGTCTGTGCCCCTAATCATGGGCATACATTGTGTGCCTTCAGGGGATGCCAGCCTGTACTAAACACCTCTGTTTCCTGCCTGCCCTGGTAAATGTGAGGGCAGTCAATTCATAGGCAGTTCTCAGACCTGCCCTTTCTCCTTCACTACACTCAGAATCTTCCAAGGCAAGATACACTCCTCATTCTCAAGGACCCCAAAACTACTCTAATACAAACCAATAAATACATACAATTCCAAATGCTCTTTAAAACTCTGACCTTTCCACGGAATCTCTTACGTTGTCTAAAAAAGAGCAGATCATTAAATAACACTAACAACCAGGAAAACAAAGAATATGGAACACTGGATCCAAAAGGACCCATGAGATCAGCCAGGCCTGCAGCTTCATCATGCAGATGTGGACACTGAGAGCAAGAGACACGGAGCCACTGCCTAAGGTCACACAGCTGGTCAGCAGCAGCGTTCACCTCGGGTCCCATATCACCACCCACGTAATTGACTTCCAGTTACAATCCAATTTAAAACTCAAAGTTCACACTCTTAAAGGATTTGCAGCCCATTTTTCCTTTTTCCCAGTAGTTGGGAGCCCGTGACCTGTCACAGCTGCTGTGTGAGGGAGGAAAACAGAGCAGAAAATGCATTCTTGGTCTAGGAGGTGGGAAGCTGCCAAGGATCACCAAACCTCCAGTCATAAAAGTCATCTTTTCAGTCTGATAGTTAAGAAAGAATCCAGAGTGTTTAGGATAACAAAAACTTTAAGTTCCTAGAGGTGGAGTCTTCTCAGAGGAGAACCCACGTCTCTAGAATGGTCTTCTGCCTGAACATGAGAAGCTCACAAAGCCAACCCAAGTGGCCTCTGGGGATGAGTAAAGCCAGTGCTTTTTCCTGACGTGTGCATTACCTGCAATGGTTTATAAACTTTCAAAATGTTTACTAAAATTTCTTCTCTCATGTGCATAAATATACTCAGAGAGGCAAAGGGACAAGTGAGAAACCTTTTATAACTGCTAAATAAGACCATTTTTGAACATAGATATATATTTCAGGCCAGTCTTGAGACAAAGGGACTCATACTACCTACTAGATCTTTAAAGAATCAGAACAGTGGGAGAAATCTGAGTAACTCCAGCTTATATCCAGCCCACAGTACTAGGGATTGGAGCAGGGATTATCAACTAGAATTCTTTGGTGGCAACTCATCCCTCAGGGGATCAGATTCTGAGTGACAGAAAGCAGGGCCAAAACTTTAAATATGTGAGGGAGAACAAGCAACCTGAAGACCGTTTGGTAGAAATATGACAGATGCAAATGATGAACCAACAACTAGCAGTGCCTGATGTTAAGGGAGGTGGGGGTACAGTGAAGAGATTCTGAGTCACAAGTTTAGGGAGAAAGATCATCTTGATTGATCAGCCATGTCTGTCAAGGAGGCCAGGCTAGGGAAGTGGAGCCGGGTGAGGAATGAATCAATCAACCAATCAACAAAAGGGAAGGAAAAGAAGAAGGAATTTGGCTGAAAATGGTGTCTTGTAGGAATGATACATTTGGAAAACATCTGGAATGACAACGAAGTCATAAAAGTGCAAATCAAGTCCTTGAGAAGATCAAGTAATTAAAAATGAGGACAAAGTCTTGAAGAACACTAGGATTTAGGAAGCAGGACAATGAAGTTTCAAGGTAGGGGGAAAAAGTGACAAAAAGAAGAAAATTCAGTGACACAAGAGTCAAATAAGAAAAGATTTAAGTGTTCAACAGTTAAATTGCTACAGAAAAATCCAAAGGTCTGGGGGCAGAGAAGAAGACATCTCCTCTGTTGACCAGAAAGCAACCTTAGTAGAGTGGCTGGGCTGGAACCATAGAATCAATGATGCTAAAGAAGTGGAGGTAGAGAGGCCACCATGCTGAAGAATCTGGTAGCAAAAGTGGCAAGAAAACTTGAACCAGAGCTCAAGACATTACCCAGAAAGTACACAAGAATTCTTAACCATGTGATCGTTATCAGGAAGCAGTGGGTAGAAGTCCAATCGTCTTTGTAGGTAGGAGAACAGATTAGCAGATAGGGATTCTCTAATGAGCAAAAATAACTGATGTAGCCACAGACTGAGAAGAGAAGGTGAATGAGGTTCAAGAGACAAGATGAGAGAAGGGAGTCAGCAACACCAATCTGATGGCCTCCACCCAGAGTACAAGGGCACCAAGAGAGGGAAAGCAGATAAGGTGGGATGGCAGCTGGAAGAGAGGCTCAAAGTGTGCCTAGGGCACTCTGGGGAATGCACTTAAGAGGCAACTAGAGAATAATGAAGACTTGCTTCCGGGAGTAGTGGGACTGAGGAGAGGGCCCACTAGGCCTGGCTGGCCCTGCTGGCCCTTGTCAGTGTTGGAACTCTCTGGAGCAGTGCTCAGCAGCTCTAGGGAGAGCTCTGGCTCAGCAGACAAGAAGCTGAGGGACTGTGGGACAGCAGGCGCTGAGGAGAGGAGCCCTGGTGAGTCGTGAGCACTCAGGCTCAATGGACAGAAGGGAAGGCAGCAAGAGCCAGTGCTTCTTGGAAAAACTGAGGCCTGGCAAGAGCAACACAGAATAGGTCTAGGGCTACATATGCCTCATGGGCTCTCTCAGGCCCTTTCCCTTGGCAGTCAAAAGGAAGAGGAGTTTCTCCTGTGAAAAAAAGTATTTAGGTTAATAAGAGAAACCTCTTCAAGAAAGTACAATTGGTCAAGGCACCCCCAGGAGATACAAGGCAGGGATTTTGGCAATGGCCCCACTGAGCCTTGGAGAGAAACACGTGGAAGAGGAGAAACATGCCAGTAACCAAGGCTCTTTCTCTTTCTAACTCTTAAAGAGCTCTTAGAGAACCTTCTGTGTTCTGGAGGAGGCAGGCACTGCCCTGGGCTATAGTCTCCTTCCTTTTTCCCTCTGAGGTCCTGGCAATACTCCACCCAGAACTCTATTCTACCCATTGTGCTTCATTCCCTTCAGGTTTTAGCTCAAAATCCCTCCTTCCAGAAGGACTTCCCAAACCTCCAGAACATGTTAGTCACACACACGTTTGTATTCTCCTGCTCAAGTTTGACTTCCTGGCAGGTGGATCTTGAATACCGTTACCTTGGTGCATGGTTCATGATGGGCACTCAATATATGACTGCTGAAAGCATGTAAGAACAGGGGAAAATATCATATATGACTAGGTTCTGTCCATTTTGGCCTTACACAGGAGGACAATTACAAACTGCTTAAAAGGAAACTCAGAAGCTATACTCATATTTGTTTGCCCTTGTTGTGTGGTGCTTCCCATGTAAACAAAGCCTAGAAATTGGTTTTATAAAAACAAATCTTTGAACCCTGTCTCAAAACATACACACACACACACACACACACACACACACACACACAGTTTGAGCTGAATAACACATTCAGATGTGAAATCTAGAATTATAAAGCTTTCAGAGGAACACATAGAATATCTTTGTCACTTAAGGAAAGGCAAAGATTTCCTGGAGAGGTCAAGTAAGTAATAATTATAAAGAAGGAATTGGTTAGACATCATCAAGTCAAAACCTGCTCAAAGATACCATTAAGAAAATAAATAAGCAAGCCACACACTTGGAAACAATATTTGCAAGACAGATATCCAGCAGAAGACGGAGATCCAGGATATAGAAATATTATAACTCAATAATAATAAAGACAAAAAATAACAAGCAAAGATGTGAGCAGACCCATCATAAGATATGCAAATGGACAATAAACTATACAAAAGTGCTTAACATCATGCACCATTAGGGAAGCTCAAGTTTAAACCACAATAAAACACCACCACATACACACCAGAATTGCCAAAATTACAAAGATTGACAAAACCTATTGCTGGCTAAGTGGAACAACTGGAATTGTTGTAGCATTCAACTCATGTTGAATGAATTGTAATCCATTGTTGGTAGGAACGCAAAATGGTCCAAGCCCATTTGACAAAATCTATGGCCATTTCTACATGCTGGACTACCTCCTGGTCCAACAATTCCATCCTAGGAATTTATCCACAAGAAATAAAAACCTTTTATTCACAAAAAAAGGAGTTGGTCAAGAATGTTCATAGACACTTTCCTCATTTAACCAAAACTAGAAATAGGCCAGGCATCCATCAATGGGAGACCAGGTAAACTGCGATATCATCATTCAATGGAATAGTACTCAGCAATAAAAAGGAACAAGCTACTTGGGCAGTCACACAATAGCAGGGATGAATCTCAAGAACATTTTGAGTGAAAGAAGAACCAATCAAAAGAATACATACTTTACAATTCCATTTATATGAAATTTTAAAACAGGAAGAACTAATCTTTAGTAGGGAAAAGATTGGTGGTTACCACTGGGAGCGAGAGAAGGGACTGGTTAAGAAGGGAAATGCAGGAACTTTCTGAGGTGTTGGTAATGTTCCAGATAGGATACAGATTTGGGTTACACAGGCACTTGAATTTGTTGGCAAACACCAACTCAAGATTTATGAATTTCATTGAAATTTACCTCAAAAGAAGAAAAAGGACAAAAATATTAAGCTGCTGTTAATGATATGAATGCTGAACTATTTAGGGGAGAAGTTACTGATTTCTGTGATTTACTTTGAAAATCATAAAAAAAGATGGGTTGATGGATGGATGGATGGATGGATAATAGGATGAATAGATGGAAAGATATGTCAAAGTTAATGATAGAATCCAGGAAGTGGATATACAGCCATTCACTCTAAAATCTTTTTAACTTTGTTGGATGCTTGAAATTTTTTATAATAAAATGTTAGGGAAGAAAAACAACAAGTTTCTAAAATTCCCTAATTTTTAGATGTGATCATGACATTGTGGTTATATAAGAAAATGTCCACACTTTTAGAGATGTATAATGAAGTATATAGGGGCAAAATGACAAGACATCTGTAACTGGATGAACCAAATGTGACAAAATCTTGATAATTATTGATGCTGGGAGATATATACATGGAATTTGCCTCACAACTCTATTTTCTTTTCTTTTTTTTTGTGGATTTAAATGTTTTTTAATTAAAGAAATATTAAAACAAATCCCTAAGAAGTAGGGCCTACATGAAACAAGTGTGTATCTGCTTAAGCAAGAGTTCCCTTGAGGCTAATAGGGCATTGGTCCAACCACCTGGGACAAAACAGGATTTTGATTTAAGCTGATGATAAGTGCAGAGCCAACAACCGAAGGAAGTTTCCCTTCTCACACTCTGAAGTTTGTGTCAGCTGCACTGGGCTTGTTCCCACATGGCCTTTCAGTGTCCTCCAGCCAAAAAGCAGCAAGCTCACATACTTAACTGTAGTTTCACTGTCTTCTCAAGAAATCTATTAAGTACCCTGTGAATTTTGGATGAAACCCGACAGCTGTGCTAAACAAATCTTCCCAAGGCTCTCTTTCAGGCATTGCAAAAAACAACCAAAACCTCTTTAATCTCTATCTTAGAACACTAACTATACTTGACCCACCACCACCTCACTCCTACCCAAGATTCCTTTACCTGCATAGCACTCTTGTGGTCACTCTCATCACAGCATTTGTCCCACATTAAAAAAAAAAAAAAAAAAAAAAAAGCTTGCTTATTTGCTGCCCAGACTAGGTTTCCTTTCTTTTTTTTTTTTTTTTTGGTGGGGGGGGCGGGGCTGGTAAGCGGGGGCTGGTGAGAGGGGTATCTTGTTCACTATTCTATAACCAGCTAAGCACACGGCCTGGAACACCTACATGCTGAGGAAAATGTTTCTGGAATGCTAGATGACCAATGTATAAAACACACAGACTTTACAGAACTTCTCCACATGGTCTCTTTCTTTCTGCCACCCTACAAGCTAAGCAGGACAAAAATTACTAACCCAATATCCCACATGAGGAAGCGAGGCCAGGGAGCTCAAGACTTGGTCAATCTCACAGAATAATTGATGGTAAAACAAGGTCAAGGGCCAGTTTTGCTGACTCCTCAAAAGATGCTCATTGCATCACATCCAGTTCCTCTCTAAGGAAAATTCAGGTTAAGTGCTCAGAATCTGAGACCGTTTGCTTCCCACAATCACAGAGCTCAGAGCTAGGGGTTGGGTGGCCTCTGACTTACAACATTTAAGAGTAAATGGTACCCAATGAGCATGGCTCTTACTTGGAAAGCAGGGAGAGTCAAAAGTTGGATAAATGCCACCACTCATAAAACCCCAGATGTTTGGCTTGATGTTCAACATGTTAAATGTCTCCTATAATTAATTAAGGGAGAAAGACAACAGTTACACTCTATACACCATGTCACTTTCCACCAGCCAGTGGACATCAACCACTGCACATGTATTAATTTGTTTCATACTCTCTCCCTCCACACATGCCCTTTTTCTCATTTTGCATAAATGGCAATGAAGGACTGTGTTTTCATAGCTCCCTTCTCAGAGATGATCAGGGACTGGCTAGGATTAACCTGAGCTGTCATCTTTGAGGTTAGATTACCCGAAACTACAGTAGTTCATAAAAGACTCCTCCTTCTCTCTCAGCTTCAAGATTGGGGAAAGAACTGGAAGTTCTACATGAGTCTACAAATAGAACACCAGCCATCAGCTGAAGTGTACTGCGACCACTCCTAAACCTATGTACCTGGGCATCCACCACAGCCCTCAATTTCAGCTTTGACTTTCAGCAGGTGAAATGGCAACAGCTTGAGTGGGGCTCAAGGTCCACAGAGCAGGACTCCAGGCATAGCTGCCTTCCATCTTCAGAACAGCATCCCAACATCCCATCTCCAGGATACAACCATGTTTCTATGTCCTATACGAAGTTACTGAAAGGCCTGGGAGCTGCCAAGTGCCCTATGAATTACTGTGAATTTACTAGTACTTCTCAGTGTTTATAGCTGTCCCACAGCCTTGAGCCCCAAAACTAGGAGCTGAGGTACTTTAAGCCTCCATGTCAGATTTTCAATGCAAAGGTCTCACTCTGTCAAAGTCTCGGGGGTGGGGGGTGGCTTTCTTTCTGTAAACACGGACCTGTCTCATGCTGCAGATAATGGAGAAGAGATGGCTTCCATCAGTTTTCTCCTGCCCCAGACTTCCCACCCAATACTGTTTCCCACCTGAGTAGCCACAGAAAGAAACACTTTTGTCCTTCCAAGCAGCAAGTGGCAGAGAAAGATAGACATACAGACAAATCTGAATCTAGTAGTCAATGCCTCATTCCTGCAGTAACGATTTTCTCCACCACTTGCTCATTAGCCACCGACCTGATGATCATTAACTCAACATTCCCCATGCCCCGCTGCTGTTTGCTCGAATTCTGGAAACCTTTGGAATGTCAACTGATACCAAAATTTCAACAGCTGTTATATCCTTCATCAAAAAAGATTTACTATTGTTAATCTACATTTTTTTCTCTCTGCCTCTAAGGACCTTTTTGAAATTTGAGCCAAATGTCCTATAATGTCATTAAAGAGAAAGAAAAGTAATTTAAACAATGAGTGGAATGATTGTAGAAAAATAGCCTTATTGCACTAAATTTATTCCTCCGTGCACCATAAATATTTTTAAACAAGCATTTGATTCTTAGAGACTGAAGTCACTGTTGGAGACACCCCCTTCCCCCCCCCACCCAAAAAAAAGCAGGACGCTAAATTTGAGTTTAATTATTACCACACCTGAGCAGCTGTAACAAAATTATTTCACTGTTCTGGGTGTTCATAATTCAATATGGTGAAGTAGACTCTGATCTTGTTAATAATTTTTCTCTATTTCTCAGATATTTAGCTTAAAGGGAAAATTTTTATATCCCCTCTTTCCAACTGTATTCTTTCAATATATTCTTCTCTCCAGCATTTAAAGTTTACTTCTAGGAACTTTATATGGATTGTGTGAAACCCACTCATTCAATGAAATGTGATGTTATCAGATGTGTTAACAGCAACCCACTTGCTTATCTCTGAAGAAATATCCTGCTTTACACTGATTGCCCAATAAGCAAAAACAGAAAATTCAGGTTATGCTTTGTTATTTGACAAACAGGCAAATATTTCTGGCATAAAGAACCAAGTTACATAAATTGTACTTTTTTTTTTTTGGTTTATATGTTTTAGCTAAAATCAGAACTTGTTAAACCCCTTGGGCTTCTGGAAGAATGCTGAGGATTTAAAGAGCATTTCTTACTGGACCTCCCAGATGCTGGCAAAGTTCTAGGGAATGAGGAGGTGTTAGGAGAGAACAGGCAGATATACACACACCAAGGGTGTTAAGTCCGTTCTTGATTTCTGGTAGAAGATAGCCCTTCTTTCAAAAAAAAAAAAAAAAAAAAAGGTGGTTTGTTGTTTGTTTGTTTGTTTGTTTTTTTCACAAAAATAAAATTCTTGGCTCTCTATAATCTTTTTTTCATCTCCCATCACGGAAGAAAACAAACACCATACAGTTCTATCAGACCAGCTGACAGAGTTCTCCATAGGACTTTGCCTTTTGTTCCTAAAGATATAAAATGTGTACAAGATTTGTACACTTTCAGAGATAGCAAGATGAATAGGTAACATTTACAAATCACTATCATTTATTAAGCACTATGTGCCAGGCACAGATCTTAACTCTTTATGTGGATTATCTCCCTTAACCTTCACAATGACCAAAAGGCATAGAAAACACTTCAAGCCTGAGGTTGAGACACGCTGCTCTAAGACCCCAGAAGCTACAAAGACCACCCACAAGAGCCACACAAGGGAATTCACAAGGAGTGGACCTGGGTCTCCTTCTCTGAACCTCTAAGTAGTGTAAGGAGCCAAGGCTAAGCCTCCCCCAGCTTCTACCAAATTCCATCTGTCCTTACATTCCCCAGCTTTTACTCTTCCCCTCTTTTTCTCCTCTTTGTATTCACACTACATTAAGCCTCAAGTCCTTCAGGATCTAAGGTGGAGACTTTTTTTTTTTTTTTTTTTTTAGGTGGAGACTGTTTCCAACACAGAGGACATTCTATGAGACCAAGTTCACTGAGAGAACACAGTATCAGCAGCTCCAGCTCCGGATACTGGCAATTTCACCCTCTGCAACTAAAGAAAAGAGAAAACTACTGCCCATAAGCCTTCTCATGACTGGAACAAGATCATAAAGCCACCCCCCAACTGCAAGGGGAGTTTCTAAGTCAAGGTCTGGCTTCTTGGTCACCAGAATGGACACCAGGTATGAGAGATGGGGTCTGGAGAGTAATGTGAGTGGCCACCCAACAGAATCTGTTCTCAAAATGATTCTAACAAAATAAGTTATATTTATGTGTTGTCCCCATAGTACAGGTGGGTACCATGTTAGGGATTAGTAAAAACTCTAATGGGGGGATAACAGGTTCTAAATATCCACCAAACTAAAATCATGTTTATTTACACTATTAAAGAGAAATCACTGATTCTAAAGTGCTGGCACCTTTAGACTAGCAATCAACATAGATGCCATGATGTTGCACAATCCAATAGAGTTGGATGAGGATGTCATGGAAAACCACAAGCCAAATGGAATTTCAGAAAACAAGGAAGGGCATGGGAACTAATTAGACTGCAGTACTGCATTGTATTAATTAGCTCTAATACACATCTCTCACACACACACACACACACACACACACACACACACACACACACCTCAAATAAAATGAAGCCAATGAAGCTCAGACCTTGCCTTGCACTTGTTCTCATCATTTCACCTGCCGATTGAGGGGTCCTCACATGCCTGGCGCACTGGATGCAGACAAGCCTCATCCTGTCAACTGACTCCAAACTAGCATTTATTCAATTCCTCTGACTGCTTGGGCAGATTCCCAAATCTGGTCCCTTTGCTCCACAGCCTTCCAAAGCTGCTTTCAGGGGTGACAAGACACAGAAATCTTCTTAGATAGAGTAGATCATTTGGCCTTACATATCCTATCCTCATCCTCTAAAAACTCCAACACAGCATTCACAAATTAAACAATGCACAGGAGTACATTTGTTTACTCATTCATTTGTTCATTTGCCTATTTATTGATTCATTCATACAGCATTCTCAAAGCTCATATTCCATGCCATGTGCTGTGTTAGGTGTTGAGGTTAGCAAAGAAAAAGTACCCATTCCCTGATAAAAGCACACATATATTACTTCCTGTCTCTACTTGTTGACATCGGTGCTCAGGAAAAGGGGGCCCTCATCCCTCATGAAGACATTGGTGGCACAGTGCGCCCACAGGGAAGAAAGCAGATAGTAAGGGATTGGAGGTATGGAGGTGGCAGACAGAAGAGGGAGCCGGAACAGTTAGCAGGGTTCGTCATATTGAACCAATAAGTAAATATATGAGAATAAAAGGAGCCAGTTTTCTCACTCTGAGTAGGGATTTGTAAAAATATAAAGGAGGCCATCAGAACGTCTGAAGTGTTGGATTAGAATTGACAGTATTGGCATGAACTGATGGGTTTTCTATACATACAGAAATACTTATTTTCTCTGTTTCTGTGTACATGTATAATCTACATATATTTACAGGTATGCACGTGTGTGCATTCAGAAGCGATGAGTACAGTCAGCAATCAGATCTTGGTTTTTTGGCACCATCCTCCACTAAAAGGTATCAGAGCTGTCAGAAAAAAAGTTGATTTCATGATTGGGGCAGAAAAAAATACTAGATGAGCCTAGCATATCTTGTGTCAGAAAGTAAGGAAATTAATGATGGGCATATGTATGGGGTGCCTGGGTGGCTCAGTTGGTTAAGCATCAACTTCGGTTCAGGTCATGATCTCGCAGTTCGTTAGTTCCAGCCCTGCATCAGGCTCTGTGCTGATGCCTCGGAGCCTGGAGCCTGCTTCAGATTCTGTGTGTGTGTGTGCGCGCGCCCCTACCCCAATTGCACTGCCTCTCTCTCTCAAAAATAAACATTTAAAAAAAATTTGGGGGGGGCACCTGGGTGGCTCAGTGGGTTAAGCGACCGACTTCAGCTCAGGTCACGATTTCGCGGTCCGTGGGTTCGAGCCCCATGTTGGGCTCTGTGCTGACTTCTCAGAGCCTGGAGCCTGTTTCAGATTCTGTGTCTCCCTCTGTCTCTGACCCTTCCCCATTCATGCTCTGTCTCTCTCTGTCTCAAAGTAAATAAACGTTAAAAAAAATTGTTTTTAATTTTTTTAAATAAAAATTTAAAAAAAAAATGATGGGTATATGTCAAGAGTATGTAAAGGCCAGCTTGAAGGAGCTCAACTTGGGAAAATTGAAGATTAAAATGATAGTTAATGATATAAAAATTTGATAAAATTATAAAATTATAAATGATATAAAATGATAAAAATAATTTTTTGATAAAAATGACATAAAATTTTGATAAAATTTGAGTTAATGATATAAAAATTTGAGGATTAAAATGGTATAATAGTTAATTGAATTCAATAGAACCATGAGTCCGTACTGAAATAAATACATACATAAATGGAGAAGGGAATGCTCTTTCTTACAGTAGAAAGCAATAAATGTAATAGAAATGAGGGAAATAGATCATTGCTATTTGGGTAACCATGGTGGTGGTGGATGCATTTGGGGGCAACCATGGATACTGAAGCTGATGGGTGGTGTTTCAATGGCAAACAGGATAGTAGTATATAGAATACCAGAGCACATCCCCATTGTAATCAAATACAAAGGGGAAATGGTGACTTCAGTGGAGGCATCTGGCAGATCCCAGATGATGATCAAGGTTATCCCCACCGGTGATAAGATAGGTCATCACATGTCTCTTGATGAGATGCATCCAGAAGAGCTCAGCAGCATTTCTGTGGTTTCCTCTCAGCAGTGCATGGCCTGGGTCTACTCGTGAGAAGATATTTGATGGACTCGGGTGGAAGGACAGCCATCAAGGGGATGACACCCAGGGAAAAGAGGAGGAACAGTTCTAGGTTAAAGGAAACTAGTGAGATATGGTAACTAAATGCAGTACATGTTCCTAGATAAGATCCTGGACCAGAAAGGAAGAAAAGATGTATTGTTTGAATACTTGAGGAATCAGAATGGGGATCGTGGGTTGCAGGCTAAGTATTATATCAATGGCAACGTCCTGACTGGAATGGCTGAACCACAATGCAGGAGGAGAGGCTCCTGTTTGGGGCAGCATTAGGGGTGATGAGTCATCTGTCAGAAAAAGATGTGTGTTGCATATGTGTTCACATCCATATACAGAGAAGCAGGGGGACCAAACGTCAAGGTAAAGTATTAACAATTAGAAAATCTTGGTGAGGTGAAGGGGATACAGAATTCTTTATACTGTTGCAGGTTTCACACCATTTCTATTTTTTGCAAAAAAAAAAAAATGCACATAAGAGGACACTGGCCCTGAAGTCATACTGACCTGAGCTTAAACTCTTAATAATGTATTTGATCAATTTGAGTCTTAGTTGCAGCATTAAAAAAAAAAAAAAAAAAAAAGTTAATTCCTACCATCCCTCACAGAATTGGTCTACAGATAACTAATAAGAGTAGTTACCATTTGAGGACTTAATATTATGTGCTAACATTTTAGAAATACTACTTCTAAGCCACTCAATAACCTGGTGTAAGTATTATGATTCCCAATTAATGATATAAAATTGCCTGAGCCTCAAAGAAATGACATCTCCTCTCAGTTAGTAAAAGAGCAAAGCTAGACCCAGAAAGTCAGCTTCAAAACCTCATCCTCCTTCTTCCCTACTGGGCGTCCCAGATGGGCAGTGCTTCCCAGTGTGCCTGGGACACTGGGAAGGAGCTCAATCGATGTTGATTTTCTCACCAAGTCGTCTAGCTGGAGAGCAGACACGTGATTAAGTGATTATAACGTGTTCAAATTAGGTGCATACAGAATGCCATGAGAAACTGGAGAAAAAGGTGATTTGTGGGGTCTGGCTTGGGGGCAAAAAGGTGAGGAGGCTTCAAAAGCAGGAATACTTGTGTCAGTGTTGAGGGGTGAGGAGGTAACAGGGAGACAAGAAGCGAGGGATTTCAGGGCAGATGTTCGGCAGATACAAAGCCGTGTTGGTGCGATGGCAGGGCTGCTGGGGAAACAGTGCCTGGAAGAGAGGATGCAGGCTGGGAGTGGTAAATGATTCTGGGCAGAAACCACATCATGAAGAGTCTTGGGTGCCATGCTTAGTTGTTTACACCTTGTCCTCTTGGCTGTGGAGGACACAGCACGTCTACCTCCCCCTGCCCACTCATGTCCGACATTACTAATCACAGCACCTCAGACGGCCACTGCTCAAACCTGCAAATGGCACCTGCAATACAATCATTTGCCTTCCCTACTGCAGGCAATGAGAAGCTCACAGGATTTGTAACAGGCGGCCAGTAAAAGGGGCTGTGTGCTGAGCCAAGCTCAACCAAGAGAGCAGTGAGTGTTATCAAGAAACAGACTGCATGGGGCACCTGGGTGGCTCAGTCAGTTGAGCATCCGACTCTTGATTTGGGCTCAGGTCATGATCCCAGGGTGGTGGGATTGAGCCCCACATCAGGCTCCACACTAAGCATGGAGCCTGCTTAAGACTCTGTCTGTCTGTCTGTCTCTCTGTCCTTCTGCCCCTACCCTACTCTTGTGCACATTCTCTCTAAAATAAAAAAATAAATAAAAGAAATTTAAAAAAAAGAAACAGACTGCCATCATAGTGACAGTGCCCTGCAGTAGTCCTGTGCGTTGTATAAATGCAAGGTACACATCTCAGTGAAGTCTGAATTGGGGCAAACTCCAAGCTGTGGTCTAGTCCTTGTCAGAAGGCTTATGATGGTGGAGAGAACATTTAAAGCATTCTTCAAACAATAAAATCAAGAGGCCAAAACAAGCTGAAGTTTGTGCCAGTGGCCAGTGAGATCTGGGAGAAAGGCCTGGAGTGGGGGTGAAGCAAGCTGACCTAACAGAGATGTGAGTTTACTAACCCTGAAATTGCACAACAAGTGGAAACTGATCCAGCAGGACTGTAACACCAGGTGCCATCAGACTCTTAGTCATTCCCTGCAACATTAGGTGCTCAGTGAAAGATTATTTTTGAAAGATGATTAGTCTCAGTTTCCACATCTTCAGAAAAGATATAGGATATTTAAGTACTTAAGGTAAAACACACACACAGGTAGACCCATGTGTGCACAGGGATGGAGGACCGTTAGGAAGCATCCCAACCCAGGATGTGTGCAAGAAACTGGTTCCTTGTATTTGAGGAGCTGTTGAGTGCTGGGTATGCTAAGGAGCCCAATGGAACTGGCTTCCATTTCTTCTCCAGGCCTCCATTTCCTTGACAAACATGAGTGATCCCTTCCAACGTAACAGTGAGAACTCTAAGCTCGCCTCTCAGAAGAAAACAACAGACATGGGCAAGAGATCTGGCAATAAGTGCTAGAAAGTCAGGCTAAATCCTTGAGTGGATCCGATGAGGGTAGCAGCTCACATCGGATCCAGACACTTGGTAACACCATTGAGAAAACTGAAAACACATTGTAAGTGGCAGCCTGGGGGGCGGACAACATTCTGCTTTAAGATGCAGACTGGTTTTGAAATAAAACTTTAAAACGTGTCATAAAAAGCAACTATTCCTTGGGGGAAAGAGTGGCCTAAAGTGTCTTTGATTGTAACTGTGGGAAAGACTTTCATCTGCACTCTTTACGAGGTTCATTGTAACTCTCCCCCAAGCTCAGAAATCCTTTTCTGAAGCTGGTGGTTGTAATTTTATACTCTGCATGATAAACCTTCGTTTTTCAACAGGCACATTCCAAAATGTTAAAACTTATGGCTCAGAAAGCAGTTGAATGAGCTCAAGGTGATAAGAAGCTTTGTGCGTGCACAGGTGTGCGTGCACACGCACAGACACACACACACACTCAGCCTGCTGACCTCCAACTACACCCAGTGAAAGTCCTTTATTCTTTTGGACTTCTGCTCTTCAAAGTCAAGCTTCACCAGAAAGGACACCACAAACTTACACAAATATGAAGTGCTTAGCACAATGCCTGCCACACAGTAACCCCTCAAGAGTTCATAACTGTTACCACCATCATCTTCTCCTTTCTCTTTATTATTAAAGGAAGAAAATATCAATTATTGCTGATGAATTATAACTCTTGCTAGCATTTAGCAGTCATTGAGGGAGATTCATTCCCTCCAACGGAATATATGAAGCACTCCTATGGAATGCCATTGTGGTTGCTTTCTTTTGAAAAACAGGCATTAGGAGCGCTTGGGTGGCAGTCGGTTAAGCATCTGACTTTGACTTGGGTCATAGTATCACAGTTCGCGAGTTCGAGTCCCACATCGGGTAAGCACGAACCCCACTTCTCTCCCTCTCTCTCCCCCCCAACCCTCGCTCACTTGCACCCTCTCTATATAAAATACAATATAATACAATATAAAATAAAAATAAAAACAGGCATGAGACAGCATAAAGTTGTTGTCTAGAGAGATGGAAAATCCCACCACATTTTCCACAATTCTTTGAGATACAAGAACCCAACTGGAGACAGTGCTTCATATTTTCTTCCCAGCTGCTAATAGGAATTAATCTCCTGCTATACTTTCGTGGCTCCCTTATAGCAGGCTAATAAAAGTGAGTTATCATTTATTGATCATTTACCACATGCCAGGCAGAGTGCTAATAGCTTTTTTGCTTATTAACTTACTCCATCTTCACTAGAGCCCCATGAGATCTCACTCCCATTATTCTCATCTACACAAAGTATCTGAGGCTTGGAGAGGTCAAGCTATCCAAGGTCATTCATTCATTCAAGGAGGTACGTAGCACGTAAGGTATGGAACACAAACCCAGGCCAGGTGTTTCTGAATCCAATACCCATGTTAACATTTTCCACTAGACTGTAATTACTAAATAAAGGGTTCTTAACTTTAGGGTCCTTAAAATGAACTTTAGGGGATCCGAGAGCCCCCAGGAATTATACAAAATATGGTGTGTGCATGTACACGTCTGCCTTGGAGAAAGTCCAAAACTTTTACTGTATTCTCAGTAGAGTCCAGGATTTGAAACACACACACACACACACACACACACACACACACACATTCTATCATTTTTCTATTCTGTACCACCACTATCATTATTGTTCCCAGTACCAAAAAGCAATGTGCAATACATGATAGGTCCTCAACTACCGGTTATCCAAGCGACCCAATTCTTTTCTCTGGTCTTTCCTTAGTCATTTCCTCCCATAGGGATGCAGTGAGAGCGATGAATTTTTTTTTGAATTTTTTTTTAACGTTTATTTATTTTTGAGACAGAGAGAGACAGAGCATGAACAGGGGAGGAGCAGAGAGAGAGGGAGACACAGAATCCGAAACAGGCTCCAGGCTCTGAGCTGTCAGCACAGAGCCCGACGCGGGGCTCGAACCCACGGACCGTGAGATCATGACCTGAGCCGAAGTCGGACGCTTAACCGACCAAGCCACCCAGGCGCCCCGCGATGAATTTTTTGAAGCTCTGTTCTTAAGCCATGCACATGTGAGAGCTCCATTAGCATGGTCGCAGAACCCAGCCTTTCCTACTGGTGCACTTCACAGCCACACGTGATGAAAGAGCAAATGGGACGCCATCCTTCCCTCTTATCCCAGGAAACCAGACATCTGTTTGTTCTGGCTTGAAGAGCCAGCCAGCTGAGGAGGAAGGAGATGCACAGTGAAGCCTGGCAGAGCACACCCGGCCCTTGCTGCCTGAACACAAGCTCCATTTCCAGGGTCAGCTGGCAAGCAACCGTCTGCTGTACAAACAACTCACATTTTAATGAAGGGTATTGTGCAAGGTGAGCTTTTGAAATACGTGGGCTGGTTTTCTGTCTGCAGCTGCACTTACAGATGCTCCACTTTCCAACTGAAACTTGTGCAATGGCTACAAAAATAATCATAATTCCACCTCGGGCTTGCCTACTGGGTGCCGGGAACTGTTCTAGATGCTTCTACCCATCATCCTACAGCTTGCACAATAGCTTAGGCAGATATTATCAACATTTTGCAGATGGAGAACCTGAGGTCCTATTACTGGTTAAATAATTTGCTCATGGGCTGAGATCTAACCTCGGGTTGGGCCATCATCAATGCTGACACATCCCTCTCTCTCCATGCTTCCACTTTCCAGTGAGAATTACTCATTTTTATTTTTATAACGTTTATTTTATTTTTGAGAGGGAGAGATAGAGAGCGAGTGGAGGAGAGGCAGAAAGAGCAAGGGAGACAGAATCTCAAGCAGGCTCTGCACTGTCAGCACAGAGCCCGACGCGGGACTCAAACCCACAAACAGTGAGATCATGACCTGAGCCAAAACCAAGAGTGGAACGCTTCACCAACTGAGCCACCCAGGCGGCCCAAGGGAATTACTCACTTTTAAAAGTCTAGTTGAATTGGAAAATAGGAAAGACCTCCAGGCCTCAGCATCTTAAGTATCATTTGACAGCACTCAGCTAAAATGGGATAGCATCGAATTTTTGCTTTTTACCCTTCACAAAGTTAGAAAAATTAACGTATTTCTTAAATCTATTCTGGACGCCTCATGAACAGCCATTTCTGAATGTCTAGTATTCAATTACATTCAACAAATACAGATTCAAGGCACTCAGCTAGACTGTACGGAGGGAGGCAAAAGAGGTACTTCTGCACCCCTCCCCCCATGGATATTCCAAATCAGTTGAGCAGATTAATACACGGACTACTCCATCTACTGCTAAAACAAGGCCAGAAGAATTTCATGGCATATGAAGTGGACTTCAGAGAAAGGAGATAAGAACAGACATGTTTTCATGAGGTAGGTGAGGGTAGGAAGGTTTGTGATAAATTCAGACTTCATGAGAAGACAGCATCTGAGCTGAGAAGGGGCAGGCTTGTGCATGTCAGTGGTGAGTGGGCAAAACCAAAGAGGGGTGTCTATAGCAAACAGAAGAACTGGAGCACAGGTTCAGGCAGGAACAGGCACAGGGCACTTGACGGGATGGTCTATGGCTCTGTTGTTGGCTAGAGCCCTTGGCCTGGGGACATGCATGGGCCTGGGGCTTGCACTAGGAGGGGCTGACTTATCTGCTTAGTTCAGGGAAGGCAATGCAGAGCTCCAAGAAGGCTTTGGATTGAGAGAATGACCTGATCCACTCTACCTTCCAAAGATTAATGTGGCAATAGTGTGCGGACTGGAGAAGGAGGAGTCCAGAGGTGGAGAGAGCAATTACAGTGGTCTGGTTATGAAATGATGAAGGCCTACACAAGGGTGTGGAGAAATAGAGGGTTAAACTCAAGAGCCTTTTCACCAAGACTCAGTGATACACTGGATCAGAGGAATAAAACCCCCCACCAGCAAAGAGGGTCTGAGAAGCAGGGGGTGGGGGGGTAGAATTTGTTTGAGAAAGGCAAGGACGTCAGTTTTTGGAATTGATGGATTCTGATCGGCTCAAGTGTTTACACTTTAGGATTAACAAATCAGAATTACGAAGTTGAATTTTTTAGAGAGGCCTGATGGTCCAGAGTCATGTTCATGCTCTGAGGTTGCTGAGCTCACTCAGAAAGCCGTTTTCTGGCACCTTTTGGCTTAAATTCTTGGTATCAACAGGAGGGACAGAGGCTTTGCTTGAGTGTGTGCATAAGCATACAAATCATGAGTACAGGAGGATGTGGTACATGGCTGTGGTAGGCCATATTTGGAATCTGTAGCTTGAAAGGAAGCTTCAGGAGATGAAGAAGTCGAGTTTTAGCAGCTCATTAATCCTCCAGACCCACCGAAACTGGTGTGTGTGGCTCACTAAACACCCAGCTCCCAAGGAAGGCCTGGCCCAAGGGCCAGTCTGGTTCCAGCTTCCCAGCTCTAAGCAGCAGAGGGAGAGGGGAGGGCGCTCTGGGCTAGGACTCCAGGAAAGCTTCCACTCTGGCTGGGCGAAGCTTGCCTTTTAAGATTTTCCAGATACACTAGTCCTCTTCAGCTTACTGACAAGTCACTAACTTTGAAAACCCATATTTTTCTAATATTGATAACACTACATTTGATTTGTGGGAGGAGGTGTACATATATTTTTGATTCCAAAAGCCAAACCCATTTTTGAAAGGTTCAAAGTCCAGGAGTGTATAAAGAAAAAAAAAAAGAGATTCAGTCAGGACTCTGACACATCCATCAGTTAACATTTTGGTGTATTACCTTCCAGTCTTTCCCACCTGCGTTTTTAACATAGCTGAGAGATTTTCACCTTTAAAATGTGGTTATCCCAGTAGAGCATTATCTGAGCGCTAAGGAATAAATGGACTTACAGACTCGTGAAATTCAAATCTGACCCGCCGCCAGCCCAACACCTGACGGCAGAGCAAGCGTCAAGTGTAAAACCAACTTCAAAGCCTTTCCTAAGAACCTCGGGAAATGGATACGACGACATCTACAAGAAATCACTTTAACAGAAATGCTTCTGATCCGTGCTCTCGGTTCTTTGTGACTGATAATTAAATAGCTCGCTAATGGGAAAAGGGGAAGGTACAAAGTAGACACCGCCCCACCCACCCCCATTCTCAGTCATAAAATATCCCGCAGTATTTTCCTAACAACACTTCCACATCTACGTTATGAATGTATTTCTATAACCACTTTAGCAAGGCCTTACTCCAAACACCAATTTCCAAATTTCCAAACACCAATTCCAAACACATCTGGAATCTGAGGCATGACATACAAGGCCAGGGACTCGTCTAAGGTCATACATGCAGTTGCTGGCAAAGCCAGAGCTGGAACTCAGGTGTCCTGCCCCCTCCCTTTCCCCAGGGGCCCCTAAAGCAGACCCCCTGAAGAAGGGGCCAGACTCGATCTTCTCAGAGAGGTCTAGAACCTTCTCTGGGTCAGTGTGAGACCAGTCATTTCAGCCGTTTCACTGGGCCACCATATAACAACAAAACCCACTTTCCCTTTCTTGCCTCCCCGTATTTCTCAAATGTACTGTCAGAATTAATATTCACAAGTGGGAGTGCTAACTCGAGTGCCGGGTACGTGTCTGGAGCTCTACCAAAATGCTATCACAGCTAATCCTAACAGCAACCTTGCAGCAAGGAGCATAGGCCCTATCTTATAAGTGTTTTGTGTCTTTTGTTTTGGTTTTTAAAAAGAGGAACTCAGCAGCTGGCCCAAGCTCCTACAGTAAGTGCCAGAATGAGGACTCTCATTCAGCACCGCGCAACTCCGAAACCCTTTCCTCTACATTTTGCCACACTCAAAGTTAAGAGGCCTTGGGTTCCTCAAGACTGAGCGAGCTGGACTGTCCTCGCCAGGGGAGGAGGAAACCCCATCCCATCAGATTCCCGGCTCCATGGGCCTCTGAAAATCCATAAAGGGGACCAGTGCACGTGAGAGACCCCTCTCATGCTTCACCCCACATGCTCACTGAGGTCAGAGAGCCGCATTCTGACGACTCAAGAATCTCGCTCTCAAGGGCAGCCTGAAAGGTGCGGACACAGAGCCCCCTATCCACCCAGCTCAGCCAAAACCGGCCACAGGCCACAAAATGAAGAAGTCCAAGCAATGAAGATACAACTTGCCCCCAGATTTGGAGAAAATACAAACCTTTGTAACTTGAAACACCAAGACAAGAAAATATCTCACTACAAAATGGAGCTTGATGGAGTCAGCACAGGTCTTAGAATTCCTTAGCAATTTTTACCAGATAATAAAAATACCTTCCCCGGAGAGGGTGCCCAAGGAAACCCAAATCTGGAGTCCTAGCAGGAGTGCTGATACATCAGGGCAAGCAACCAGTCTGTGAAAATCTCTGCAAAGTACATTGAAACACATAAGATAGAAGGTCCAAGGGCATGAGCTCCTGGCCAGTCCTGAGTCACTGGCAGACTTCCAAAAGTGACCCTGAACAGAGCCCTCCTTGGGGTGATTCTGAGCTGTGAAAATGAATTAAAGAAAACCTCATTTAAAATGGAGTTGAGAGGGGCACCTGGGTGGCTCATTCGGTTAAGCTCTGACTTCGGCTCACAGGGTCATGAGGTCACAATTTCGCAGTCTGTGGGTTCAAGCCCCGCATCGGACTCTGTGCTGCCAGCTCAGAGCCTGGAGCCTGCTTCAGATTCTGTGTCTCCCTCTCTCTCTGCCCCTCTCCCATTCAAGGTCTCTCTCTCTCAAAAATGAATAAATGTTAAAAAAATAATCATAAAAATAAAAAATAAAATGGAGTTGAGAAATGGGACACCTGTGTGGCTCAGTCAGGTGAGCAACCGACTCAGTTTCAGCTCAGGTCATGATCTCATGGTTCGTGGGATTGAGCCCCACTTCAGGCTTTGCACCTACAGCACAGAGCCTGCTTGGAGGTGTCTCTCTCTCTCTCTCTCTCTCTCTCTCTGCCCCTCCCCTGCTCACGCACACCCTCTCTCTCAAGATAAACAGTTAAAAAAATTAAGGGCACCTGGGTGGCTCAGTTGGTTACATATTCGACTTCAGGTCATGGTCTTACAGTTTGTGGGTTCAAGCCCCACGTCTGGCTCTGCGCTGACAGCTCAGGGCATGGAGCCTGCTTCCAATTCTGTGTCTTCCTCTGTCTCTCTGCCCCTTCCCAACTTGTGTGATTTCTCTCTCAAAAATTAATTAATTTTAACAAAAAATAATAAAATGGAGTTGAGGGGCACCTGGGTAGCTCAGTCAGTTGAGTGTCCCACTCTTGATTTTTGGCTCAGGTCATGATCCCAGGGTCAAGGGATCAAGCCCTGGATCAGGCTCCACACTAAGCATGGAGCCTGCTAAAGATTCTCCCTCTTCTCTCTCTCTCTCTCTCTCTCTCTCGGGCACCTGGGTGGCTCAGTCAGTTACACTTCTGATTCTTGATTTCGGCTCAGGTCATGATCTCACAGTTTTGAGATCGAGCCCCATGTCAGGCTCTATGCTGACAATATGAACCCTCTTGGGATTCTCTCTCTCCCTCTCTCTCTGCCCCTCCCCTGCTCACACACACACACACACACACACACTCTCTCAAAAACAAACATTTTTTAAGTCTCTCTCTCTCTCTACCCCTCCCCCATTCACATGTGCTCTCTTAAACAAAATGGAGTTGGAGGGCACCTAGCTGGCTCAGTCAGTAGAGCATGTGTCTCTTTAAAATAAAATAAAATATGAAATGAAATGAAATGAAATAAAAATAAAATAAAATAAAATAAAATAAAAATGGAGTTCAGAAACCAGAAGGGTAACTCCTGTGCCACACCACTCTTTGCAGCCCTTTGCAGAACCAACAGGAAGAGAAGTAACCTTGCATTCCCAACCAAAAAAAGCCTAATCTTTACTACCCCGGGAGGAGAAAAAAGATTTTCTTCTCCTGGCAACAGCCCAGCCAGTGAGAGACTAACACAACTCAGCCAATGAAAAGCCACTACACTTCAAGCTCCCACTTACTCCAATGGACTTTTGGTTTATAACAGCTTCCCAATGTCCACCATTCCTCTGTGAAAGAGCCTTCCTCTCCTTTGTTCTCTGGACTTGCCTCAGGTTTGACTACAGCTTACATGTCCTGAATTACAATTGTCCACTATTCCCAAGTAAACCCATCTTGCTGGTAAAATAACTGGCAGTTTTACTTTTTATTTTTAAGGTTAAGAGTATATAACATCAACACAGAAAAGAAAGCAGTAAGTACAGTGGCTGATTTTCCACTGAGTTAACTTTTTTCACCAAAGCCATTCCATTCTGCTACATTAACTTGCTGGATTCAGAGAGGTCTGCCTTAAAAAATAAAAAAATAAAAACTGCCTTTGAACACTCACTGAGCAGTACCTTGGCAATCTTTCCTTAATTCATTCATTGAACTTCTATATGCCAACTCCCATGATAGTTTATGCATATACAATTAAAAGCTATGCTCCTCAACCTCCAGGCACTCAGAGTCCAGTCAAGACCAACAAGTATTTTTTCTTCTCAGTAACTGCTTTGATGGTTGTATTTACATAAGGCTCAGTAGGAGCACAGAATGCTGAGTGCCTAAATCAGCAGAGGAAATCAGGGAGGCCTTCAAAGATGAGGTGGCATTCATGCTACAGACAGCTAGCCAGATGGGCCATTAACAGAGAAAATATCCAAAGAAGAAATAACAAGAGCAAAGGTACATAAGTGTGAGGGATCAAGGTATATTTCCAAAATTACAATAGTCCTATATTCCTGGGACATAAAAACGACAGGTGAGAAGCATTGGGAGATTAGGCTAGATGAGGTGGCAGAGGCCAGACCTTGAAAGGCCTTGAACAACAAGCAAAGGAGATATTTTATGCTGTAGGTGACCGGGAACCTCCCAGCAGGGTACAGAAGACTAAGTATCTTTAAAAAATCACTCTGGGGGCACTTGGTGGCTCAGTTGGATGGGCGTCTGACTCTTGACTTGGGCTCAGGTTGTGATCTCATGGTGATGAGATGAAGCCTGATGTCAGGCTTTGTGCTGACAGCGTGGAGCCGGCTCGGGATCCTGTCTCCCTCTCTCTCTGCCCCTCCCCCACTCGTGTGCATGCACAGGTGCGCATGGTCTCTCTCTCTCTCTCTCTCTCTCTCTCTCTCAAAATAAACTTTAAGAACAAACAAATAATCACTCTGGCTACAATGTGAAGGTGGAAATGGGGGGGGGGGGGCGGGGGGAGCTGTTAGTATCGTAGCAGCCCAAGCAAGATTCATGGGATCCTAATGCAGGCTGGAGCATCAGGAGCGGAGAGCAAGGACTGACAAGAGACATGGGTGCAGGTAGAAATGCCAGGACTTAGAACATCTGCCCACTCTTTAGGGTCCACTGCTGTTCATGAACCAAGGCAGGCCTCCCTTTAGCAAGGGTTTCCAATGGAAACCCGGATATTGGCAACTTAATTGCATACAGGGAAGTGATTAGTGATTACAGCTGGATTGCACGGGGGGGGGGGGTATTCGTTGTGTTAGTTGGTTTGCCACCTAACAGAGCTGCAGTGGGCTTGGGTCAAAGGGCTCCCCGGCTGCACCTCTTGGCACAGCTGCCCAAGAAAAGGCTGAGACCCTGCAGCTCACAGTGCAGCCCAGAGGGCCTCCTGAGAGCAGCAGAGGCGGGAGGACCCGCAGCCACCCCTCGGCTGGTCTCTGTCTCCCCTGCCCTTTCTGTTCCGGCAGCTGCATTCCAAAGACTAATGAGAACAAGGTGCAACATGGTTTAACAATTTTGATACATTCCTTAGCAAAACATAATTTCTTTAAAAACACATAGACTGCATTACAGTGACTCCATCAGGCAAGACACATGTCAGGGAAAAAGAATGAGAAAATTTGGCAGGTATGTATAACGTGTCAATAAATTAAACTAAGTTTATTTTCACAAAACCAAATGGTCAGACTTGCTCGTGGTTTCCTACCAAGGAATAAGAATTACTCCCTGGAGAGAGTAATCAAAGTGTAATTAGACCAGTCCTGGAATTTTTTTAAACATACTATCCTTTCTTCACACATGATTGCGCCTTCATTTTGAGCAAGGGTCCTTAACTCTAAGAAGTAGTAACAGGCTTTTTCTAGGTCTGGGGCCTTCTGTGATAACATGCAGTCATAAAACAGGTTTTGGGGGGTTTTTTTAGGGCAATTGGTTTACAGTTAAGACTAAATGTCCCTCACAATGTATCCATTCATTTGTTCATTTAACAAATAATAGCGTTGCCTGTTGGTTTGGTCTAGTTCAAATGCCCACAAACAAAAAATCCATTTTCCTAATAATGGCAATAATTCTTAGCCCCTGGGCAGGAATCTATCACTCTGAGGATATTCCATCAAGGTCCTATTTGGAAGTTTTTTAAAATAAGAACTATTATACCTCCTTATTTTCAAAATGTAGCAAATGGTCAAAGAACAGAGAAACAGTGAAGGAAAGTAGATGTAATTTTAAAACAAATCAGACTAAAGATGGATGATACCTGCCTCAGGAAAATGGCATTAGAAACTTGACCTTATGAAAAGAAGTGACATTTTTTTTTCCTGTGGCCTAACAGAACTGACATCAACTTCTCCAAAAAGAATTCTCGACCATGCTTAAGAAAGATTGGGAAAACTTTTACCGGGGAATATCTGCAGAATTTCATGAAGAGTCAACAGGAGGAAGCAAGGGGAACAAAGTTGCCATATACAGTTGTGCAGGTTGTGCACTGTACAAGAATGACAGACTGACCCATCTAAGGGGGCACCGTTAACCTCAGAGACATTGTCAGTTTATATATTTTGACAATTTTTCAGGAGACCTTAGTGAAGGTATTGTAGTGAAGCTCAGCATGACAGTTTTCTGACAGATGGGAGTAAAACATTGAGGAAGGGGTGCCTGTTTCTAATTTGCACAAAGGATTCATATGGGCTAACAGTGGCCCTGATAGAACTTTTGATTACTGGATGAAACACAATTCGAGTGATTCTTTGGGATGAATTGCTACTTTGAAACACATTTCCAAACCAAAGCCTTGCACATAAGCACTCCATAAATGTTTATTAAATAAACAAAAAGCCACCAAGATGATGGCCAGGTGTGGTCAGCTCAGGATATTACTGAAGACAGTGTCATGATCCCATCACTACAGAAGCAAACAACCTCCACACGGAGAAGAAACGGGACCATGAGACCACACATCACACCCCTGCACTCAGGGCTGGCCACATGTTCTCTCCCCTCTCCCTCTCCCTCGGAAACAGATGAACTCCAAGACCTCCAAGTTGCGGGATGGCAGTGACACAAAGAGCCTCTGACGTGGTATGACTGATAAACCTTCATTATAACTAATGAGCTTTCAGGGTTTGTCAGTGCAGCACTGACAAGAATCACCTGACAGTCCACTAAGGCAAAGACACATGACCCGCTGCCCCTTGGCGCGTGTTCTCCTCAGGCTGCCCACCTGCCCAGCCTGCCATGGCCACCGAATGAAGAGGAAAGACTCAGGAGTCTCAGGGCACCTGGGTGGCTCAGTCGGTTAAGCATCCGACTTCAGCTCAGGACATGACCTCACGGTTCATGAGTTGGAGCCCCACATCGGGCTCTGTGCTGACAGCTCGGAGCATGAAGCCTCCCTCGGATTCTGTTCTCTCTCTCTCTCTCTCTCTCTCCCTCTCTCTCTCACTTGCGCGTGCGCGTGCGCACGCGCACACACACACACACACACACACACACACACACACACACACAAATAAACATTAAAAAAAAAAAGATTCAAGACTCTTCCTCTGTGAACCCTTACCACTGAAGTCTTCCATGAGGACTCCTCACTTTCAGATGCTCTAACCGTTCCCCTTGAGAGGGACCCCAAATTTAAATTTGCTCCAGGTAATTTGCTCTAAGACCCTTGAAATTTTGAGAGCATCTGATTACTAGAGAGACAAATGCCAGGTCCTTGTGATGTATTTGAAGGAACACAGAGTAAGGAATCAGAAAGGATGCGTTTTAGTTTCATCTGGCAACTTCCTAGTGACAAAGTGATTCTGATAGTGTCATTTATCTTCTGTGCTCATCAGTGTCGCCTTCTTCAAAGGGCCAATGATGGTGTCTTTCCTTAACAGGTGATTATGAGGATACAAGACATATATAAAAACATTTTGAAACAAAGCATAGAAAGGAGCACAAAGAAATATTAACAAAAGAAAAGCATCCATTCAAACTTCTACATATCCTACCTCATGAGTCACCCAGACCCCCAAATGTCCTTCCAAACTCTAAGGACCACAAAAATAGTCCTAACTAGACATTTAGGAATGTCTTATTGCACATGTATTATGTTAGGCTATATGCACAAGCCTAATAAAATTTCAGCTTACATCTGTATAGCAATCTATAGTTTATTAAGTTCTTTCATTTACATTAAACCATGGCAGAGCTGTGCATTTTTATATGCTGAATGTATATTTTATAAAGCTCTTGGGCTTTGAATAATAATGTATACACTATATGCATGCTCATTGTATATAAGTAGGAGTACAATATTAAATTATTACATGATGTATATTGCTGTATCTTTACTTTTATAACATATCCATGGCCAAATTTTTGATTTATATGATGGTGAGCACTTTGTCAGGAATAAAACCCCTAATTAAAACGAGACTCCTATGGGAAAATAGGATTTGCTTTATGATGATTCACTTCATGCTGGTTTCCAGATCATATAGCCCCTCAGACTAGGGTCCGACCTGAACATAGTTTGTGAAAATAATTATTTAAAGAAAGGTATAAAAACCTTTGGTATTTTCAACTCTTCCCTATGGAATTCAAAAGGTGTTTTTTTTTTATTTTTCAAAGGGAATAAAGATCGTTTGACTTCAAGTGCACAAAAGTAGTTTTAAAATGAAGTTATATTGATTATAATAAGGCATGAATAATCTCTCCCAACATCTATCATTACTTGCATTGGAAAATGGCAAATAGTCCACTCTCCTTTTAATGGAACCATCTGAGAATGGCTTTGAGAGTAGAAAATTAATAAAACAAGTAAATTGATGCAAAAACATAACATTCTATGGCTCTTTCCTTACCTACCCCAT